>NC_135232.1:33580932-34224432 GCF_051348905.1 Ranitomeya variabilis | reverse complement strand
CATGGAGTAACCCGTTGTGTCGCCTGCTGCATCCTTCTCTCTTGTTGTAGTTTTTGCTGAGGAGGACAAGGAAGCGACTTGTCCCTGACCGTGAACATCCACAAGCGACGCGCTGCTTTTACATTTACCAGTTTCGGAAGAGGAGGCAAAAGAGCTAGAGGCTGAGTCTGCAATGTAAGCCAAAACTTGCTGTTGCTGCTCCGCCTTTAAAAGCGGTTTTCCTACTCCCAGAAAAGAGAGCGTTCGAGGCCTTGTGTAGCCTGACGACGAAACTGGCTCCACAGCTCCAGACTTAGGTGGAATATTTTTATCCCCACGACCACCTGATGCTCCACTACCACTACCATCATTACCAGCTGACAATGAACGCCCACGACGACCTCTTGCACCAGACTTCCTCATTGTTTTAAAATCTTAACCAAAGTAACTTTATTTGTTGCTGTCAAACAACTTACACGGTGAGCTATAACTTCAGTATGATTTCAATATCCCTTAACAGGTTGGTGAGACCACAAGGAAAATCAGGCACAATGTTACACACTCTGTTTTCTGTGGCACAAAATCACAGAGATGACACACACGCAGGACTGTCACTCAAGCACTAATGTCAATATTAATCTCCCACCTAATTTATTTATTTTTTTTTCTCAGGGAGACTTTAGAAACCAAATAATATAAAAAAAAAAAAAAAAAAAAGGCTTTCTATGGCCCACAATTAGAGAGAGAGAGGTGGCACACCCAGGAGTCAAGACTGGCGCACAAGCTGAAAGGGCAATATTACTCTCCCACTGTTTTTTTAAGTTTTTTTTTTATTTCAGGGAGACTTTAGAAACCAAATAATATTAAAAAAAAAAAAAAAAAAAAAAGGCTTTCTATAGCCCACTGAATGAGAGAGAGAGGTGGCACACCCAGGAGTCAAGACTGGCACACAAGCTGAAAGGGCAATATTACTCTCCCACTGTTTTTTTATGTTTTTTTTTTTTTTTTCAGGGAGACTTTAGAAACCAAATAATAAGAAAAAAAATAAATAAATAAATAGGCTTTCTATAGCCCACTGAATGAGAGATAGCACACACAGCAGTGGCACACAAGCCCTGACTGAGGCCAATATTTTTCTCCCACTGATTGATGTAGTGTTTTTGTGTTGAGGTAGATTTTAGAACACAAATCAAGGAAAAAAAAAAAAATGCTTTCTATGGCCCACTGAATGAGAGAGAGGTGGCACACCCAGGAGTCAAGACTGGCACACAAGCTGAAAGGGCAATATTACTCTCCCACTGTTTTTTTATGTATTTTTTGTTTTTTAAGGGAGACTTTAGAAACCCAATAATATTTAAAAAAAAAAATAAATAGGCTTTCTATGGCCCACTGAATGAGAGGGAGAGAGGTGGCACACCCAGGAGTCAAGACTGGCACACAAGCTGAAAGGGCAATATTACTCTCCCACTGTTTTTTTATGTTTTTTTTTTTTTTTCAGGGAGACTTTAGAAACCCAATAATATTTAAAAAAAAAAATAAATAGGCTTTCTATGGCCCACTGAATGAGAGGGAGAGAGGTGGCACACCCAGGAGTCAAGACTGGCACACAAGCTGAAAGGGCAATATTACTCTCCCACTGTTTTTTTATGTATTTTTTTTTTTTCAGGGAGACTTTAGAAACCCAATAATATTTAAAAAAATAAATAAATAGGCTTTCTATGGCCCACTGAATGAGAGGGAGAGAGGTGGCACACCCAGGAGTCAAGCCTGGCACACAAGCTGAAAGGGCAATATTACTCTCCCACTGTTTTTTTATGTATTTTTTGATTTTTAAGGGAGACTTTAGAAACCCAATAATATTTAAAAAAATAAATAAATAGGCTTTCTATGGCCCACTGAATGAGAGGGAGAGAGGTGGCACACCCAGGAGTCAAGACTGGCACACAAGCTGAAAGGGCAATATTACTCTCCCACTGTTTTTTTATGTTTTTTTTTTTTTTTTTCAGGGAGACTTTAGAAACCAAATAATAAGAAAAAAAATAAATAAATAAATAGGCTTTCTATAGCCCACTGAATGAGAGATAGCACACACAGCAGTGGCACACAAGCCCTGACTGAGGCCAATATTTTTCTCCCACTGATTGATGTAGTGTTTTTGTGTTGAGGTAGATTTTAGAACACAAATCAAGGAAAAAAAAAAAAAATGCTTTCTATGGCCCACTGAATGAGAGAGAGGTGGCACACCCAGGAGTCAAGACTGGCACACAAGCTGAAAGGGCAATATTACTCTCCCACAGTTTTTTTATGTTTTTTTTTTTTTTTAAGGGAGACTTTAGAAACCCAATAATATTTAAAAAAAAAAAATAAATAGGCTTTCTATGGCCCACTGAATGAGAGGGAGAGAGGTGGCACACCCAGGAGTCAAGACTGGCACACAAGCTGAAAGGGCAATATTACTCTCCCACTGTTTTTTTATGTATTTTTTTTTTTTTAAGGGAGACTTTTGAAACCCAATAATATTTAAAAAAATAAATAAATAGGCTTTCTATGGCCCACTGAATGAGAGGGAGAGAGGTGGCACACCCAGGAGTCAAGACTGGCACACAAGCTGAAAGGGCAATATTACTCTCCCACTGTTTTTTTATGTATTTTTTGTTTTTTAAGGGAGACTTTAGAAACCCAATAATATTTAAAAAAATAAATAAATAGGCTTTCTATGGCCCACTGAATGAGAGGGAGAGAGGTGGCACACCCAGGAGTCAAGACTGGCACACAAGCTGAAAGGGCAATATTACTCTCCCACTGTTTTTTTTTTTTAGGTTTTTTTTTTTTTTTCAGGGAGACTTTAGAAACCAAATAATATTAAAAAAAAAAAAAAAAAAAATAGGCTTTCTATAGCCCACTGAATGAGAGATAGCACACACAGCAGTGGCACACAAGCCCTGACTGAGGCCAATATTTTTCTCCCACTGATTGATGTAGTGTTTTTGTGTTGAGATAGATTTTAGAACACAAATCAAGGAAAAAAAAAAAAATGCTTTCTATGGCCAGAGAGGTGGCACACCCAGGAGTCAAGACTGGCACACAAGCTGAAAGGGCAATATTACTCTCCCACAGTTTTTTTATGTTTTTTTTTTTTTTTAAGGGAGACTTTAGAAACCCAATAATATTTAAAAAAATAAAATAAATAGGCTTTCTATGGCCCACTGAATGAGAGGGAGAGAGGTGGCACACCCAGGAGTCAAGACTGGCACACAAGCTGAAAGGGCAATATTACTCTCCCACTGTTTTTTTATGTATTTTTTTTTTTTTAAGGGAGACTTTTGAAACCCAATAATATTTAAAAAAAAAAATAAATAGGCTTTCTATGGCCCACTGAATGAGAGGGAGAGAGGTGGCACACCCAGGAGTCAAGACTGGCACACAAGCTGAAAGGGCAATATTACTCTCCCACTGTTTTTTTATGTTTTTTTTTTTTTTTTTCAGGGAGACTTTAGAAACCAAATAATAAGAAAAAAAAAAAAAAAATAAATAGGCTTTCTATAGCCCACTGAATGAGAGGGAGAGAGGTGGCACACCCAGGAGTCAAGACTGGCACACAAGCTGAAAGGGCAATATTACTCTCCCACTGTTTTTTTATGTATTTTTTTTTTTTTAAGGGAGACTTTAGAAACCCAATAATATTTAAAAAAATAAATAAATAGGCTTTCTATGGCCCACTGAATGAGAGGGAGAGAGGTGGCACACCCAGGAGTCAAGCCTGGCACACAAGCTGAAAGGGCAATATTACTCTCCCACTGTTTTTTTATGTATTTTTTCATTTTTAAGGGAGACTTTAGAAACCCAATAATATTTAAAAAAAAAAATAAATAGGCTTTCTATGGCCCACTGAATGAGAGGGAGAGAGGTGGCACACCCAGGAGTCAAGACTGGCACACAAGCTGAAAGGGCAATATTACTCTCCCACTGTTTTTTTATGTTTTTTTTTTTTTTTTCAGGGAGACTTTAGAAACCAAATAATAAGAAAAAAAATAAATAAATAAATAGGCTTTCTATAGCCCACTGAATGAGAGATAGCACACACAGCAGTGGCACACAAGCCCTGACTGAGGCCAATATTTTTCTCCCACTGATTGATGTAGTGTTTTTGTGTTGAGGTAGAATTTAGATCTAGTGGAGAGTAGGGTTGAGCGAAACGGGTCGATCATTTTCAAAAGTCGCCGACTTTTGGCTAAGTCGGCGTCTCATGAAACCCGATCCGACCCCTGTGCTTGTCGGCCATGCGGTACGCGACTTTCGCGCCAAAGTCGCGTTTCAATGACGCGAAAAGCGCCATTTCTCAGCCAATGAAGGTGAACGCAGAGTGTGGGCAGCGTGATGACATAGATCCTGGTCCCCACCATCTTAGAGAAGGGCATTGCAGTGATTGGCTTGCTGTCTGCGGCGTCACAGGGGCTATAAAGGGGCGTTCCCGCCGACCGCCATCTTACTGCTGCTGATCTGAGCTTAGGGACAGGTTGCTGCCGCTTCGTCAGAAGCAGGGAGAGCGTTAGGCAGGGTCCACTAACCACCAAACCGCTTGTGCTGCAGCGATTTCCACTGTCCAACACCACCTTCGGTGTGCAGGGACTGTGGAAGCTATTTATTTATTTTTTTCCCCTCAGCGCTGTAGCTCATTGGGCTGCCCTAGAAGGCTCCCTGATAGCTGTATTGCTGTGTGTACGCCACTGTGGAAACCAACTGCTTTTTTCAAAGCACATATCCTCTTGTTCCTTCCTTTCTGCACAGCTATCTTTTTTGTTTGTCCACACTTTTTATTTAATTTGTGCATCAGTCCACTCCTATTGCTGCCTGCCATACCTGGCTTACATTACTGCAGGGAGATAGTAATTGTAGGACAGTCCCTGTTTTTTTTTTGTTTTTTTTGTGGGAGATTAAGATTGGCATTTCTGCTACAGTGCCATCCCTGTGTGTGCCATCTCTCACTGAGTGGGCCATAGAAAGCCTATTTATTTTTTCCGTGATTTGTGTTCTAAATTCTACCTCAACACAAAAACACTACATCAATCAGTGGGAGAAAAATATTGGCCTCAGTCAGGGCTTGTGTGCCACTGCTGTGTGTGCTATCTCTCATTCAGTGGGCTATAGAAAGCCTATTTATTTATTTATTTTTTTTCTTATTATTTGGTTTCTAAAGTCTCCCTGAAAAAAAAAAAAAAAAACATAAAAAACAGTGGGAGAGTAATATTGCCCTTTCAGCTTGTGTGCCAGTCTTGACTCCTGGGTGTGCCACCTCTCTCCCTCTCATTCAGTGGGCCATAGAAAGCCTATTTATTTATTTTTTAAAATATTATTGGGTTTCTAAAGTCTCCCTTAAAAAACAAAAAATACATAAAAAAACAGTGGGAGAGTAATATTGCCCTTTCAGCTTGTGTGCCAGTCTTGACTCCTGGGTGTGCCACCTCTCTCCCTCTCATTCAGTGGGCCATAGAAAGCCTATTTTTTTTTTTTTTTAAATATTATTGGGTTTCTAAAGTCTCCCTTAAAAAAAAAACAAAACATAAAAAAACAGTGGGAGAGTAATATTGCCCTTTCAGCTTGTGTGCCAGTCTTGACTCCTGGGTGTGCCACCTCTCTCTCATTCAGTGGGCCATAGAAAGCATTTTTTTTTTTTTCCTTGATTTGTGTTCTAAAATCTACCTCAACACAAAAACACTACATCAATCAGTGGGAGAAAAATATTGGCCTCAGTCAGGGCTTGTGTGCCACTGCTGTGTGTGCTATCTCTCATTCAGTGGGCTATAGAAAGCCTATTTTTTTTTTTTTTTTTTTTTTAATATTATTTGGTTTCTAAAGTCTCCCTGAAAAAAAAAAAAAAAACCTAAAAAAAAAAAACAGTGGGAGAGTAATATTGCCCTTTCAGCTTGTGTGCCAGTCTTGACTCCTGGGTGTGCCACCTCTCTCCCTCTCATTCAGTGGGCCATAGAAAGCCTATTTATTTTTTTTTTTAAATATTATTGGGTTTCTAAAGTCTCCCTTAAAAAACAAAAAATACATAAAAAAACAGTGGGAGAGTAATATTGCCCTTTCAGCTTGTGTGCCAGGCTTGACTCCTGGGTGTGCCACCTCTCTCTCATTCAGTGGGCCATAGAAAGCATTTTTTTTTTTCCCTTGATTTGTGTTCTAAAATCTACCTCAACACAAAAACACTACATCAATCAGTGGGAGAAAAATATTGGCCTCAGTCAGGGCTTGTGTGCCACTGCTGTGTGTGCTATCTCTCATTCAGTGGGCTATAGAAAGCCTATTTTTTTTTTTTTTTTTTCTTATTATTTGGTTTCTAAAGTCTCCCTGAAAAAAAAAAAAAAAACATAAAAAAACAGTGGGAGAGTAATATTGCCCTTTCAGCTTGTGTGCCAGTCTTGACTCCTGGGTGTGCCACCTCTCTCCCTCTCATTCAGTGGGCCATAGAAAGCCTATTTATTTATTTTTTTAAATATTATTGGGTTTCTAAAGTCTCCCTTAAAAATCAAAAAATACATAAAAAAACAGTGGGAGAGTAATATTGCCCTTTCAGCTTGTGTGCCAGGCTTGACTCCTGGGTGTGCCACCTCTCTCCCTCTCATTCAGTGGGCCATAGAAAGCCTATTTATTTATTTTTTTAAATATTATTGGGTTTCTAAAGTCTCCCTGAAAAAAAAAAAATACATAAAAAAACAGTGGGAGAGTAATATTGCCCTTTCAGCTTGTGTGCCAGTCTTGACTCCTGGGTGTGCCACCTCTCTCCCTCTCATTCAGTGGGCCATAGAAAGCCTATTTATTTTTTTTTTTAAATATTATTGGGTTTCTAAAGTCTCCCTGAAAAAAAAAAATACATAAAAAAACAGTGGGAGAGTAATATTGCCCTTTCAGCTTGTGTGCCAGTCTTGACTCCTGGGTGTGCCACCTCTCTCCCTCTCATTCAGTGGGCCATAGAAAGCCTATTTATTTATTTTTTTAAATATTATTGGGTTTCTAAAGTCTCCCTTAAAAAACAAAAAATACATAAAAAAACAGTGGGAGAGTAATATTGCCCTTTCAGCTTGTGTGCCAGGCTTGACTCCTGGGTGTGCCACCTCTCTCTCATTCAGTGGGCCATAGAAAGCATTTTTTTTTTTTTTCCTTGATTTGTGTTCTAAAATCTACCTCAACACAAAAACACTACATCAATCAGTGGGAGAAAAATATTGGCCTCAGTCAGGGCTTGTGTGCCACTGCTGTGTGTGCTATCTCTCATTCAGTGGGCTATAGAAAGCCTATTTATTTATTTATTTTTTTTCTTATTATTTGGTTTCTAAAGTCTCCCTGAAAAAAAAAAAAAAAACATAAAAAAACAGTGGGAGAGTAATATTGCCCTTTCAGCTTGTGTGCCAGTCTTGACTCCTGGGTGTGCCACCTCTCTCTCTCATTCAGTGGGCTATAGAAAGCCTATTTTTTTTTTTTTTTTTTTAATATTATTTGGTTTCTAAAGTCTCCCTGAAATAAAAAAAAAACTTAAAAAAACAGTGGGAGAGTAATATTGCCCTTTCAGCTTGTGCGCCAGTCTTGACTCCTGGGTGTGCCACCTCTCTCTCTCTAATTGTGGGCCATAGAAAGCCTTTTTTTTTTTTTTTTTTTTTTAATATTATTTGGTTTCTAAAGTCTCCCTGAGAAAAAAAAAAAAATAAATTAGGTGGGAGATTAATATTGACATTAGTGCTTGAGTGACAGTCCTGCGTGTGTGTCATCTCTGTGATTTTGTGCCACAGAAAACAGAGTGTGTAACATTGTGCCTGATTTTCCTTGTGGTCTCACCAACCTGTTAAGCTATATTGAAATCATACTGAAGTTATAGCTCACCGTGTAAGTTGTTTGACAGCAACAAATAAAGTTACTTTGGTTAAGATTTTAAAACAATGAGGAAGTCTGGTGCAAGAGGTCGTCGTGGGCGTTCATTGTCAGCTGGTAATGATGGTAGTGGTAGTGGAGCATCAGGTGGTCGTGGGGATAAAAATATTCCACCTAAGTCTGGAGCTGTGGAGCCAGTTTCGTCGTCAGGCTACACAAGGCCTCGAACGCTCTCTTTTCTGGGAGTAGGAAAACCGCTTTTAAAGGCGGAGCAGCAACAGCAAGTTTTGGCTTACATTGCAGACTCAGCCTCTAGCTCTTTTGCCTCCTCTTCCGAAACTGGTAAATGTAAAAGCAGCGCGTCGCTTGTGGATGTTCACGGTCAGGGACAAGTCGCTTCCTTGTCCTCCTCAGCAAAAACTACAACAAGAGAGAAGGATGCAGCAGGCGACATAACGGGTCACTCCATGGAGCTCTTTACACATACCGTCCCTGGCTTAGAAAGTGAAACATTTAACAGGCCATGCCCATTACAAGTATATTCTGACATGGAGTGCACTGATGCACAGCCACAGCCAGAGTACTATGCTGCTCCTTTGACTCAGACCACCACATTGCCCTCTCAGGGTACAGATCCACAATCAGACCCTGATGAGACTATGTTGCCCCGCCACGAACGCTATACCACCGACCGACACAGTGACACAGACGAAGTTGCACACGAGCTCGAAGAGGAGGTAATAGATGACCCAGTTATTGACCCCGATTGGCAGCCATTGGGGGAACAGGGTGCAGGCGGCAGTAGTTCAGAAGCGGAGGTGGAGGAGGGGCCGCAGCAGGCATCAACATCGCAACAGGTTCCATCTGCCGGGCCCGTATCTGGCCCAAAACGCGTGTCAAAGCCAAAACCTGTTGGAGCACAGCGTTGCCATCCGGTTAAAGCTCAGTCTGCAATCCCTGAAAAGGGATCCGAGTCTAGGAAGAGTGCAGTCTGGCATTTTTTTAAACAACATCCAACTGATCAGCGCAAAGTCATCTGTCAAAAATGTTCAACTAGCTTAAGCAGAGGTCAGAATCTGAAAAGTCTAAATACTAGTTGCATGCATAGACACTTAACCACCATGCATTTTCAAGCCTGGACTAACTACCAAACGTCCCTCAAGGTTGTAGCACCCTCGGCCAATGAAGCTAGTCAGCAACGCAACATCCCTTCCGTCACTGTAAGGCCACCATTTTCCGCACCACCGGCAGTATCTGTGCAGGTTTCTTTGCCAGCCAAAAGCAGTCAGGGTCAGGGAATCACCAGTTTTGTAGGAGGAAATATTGCATCTAGGGCACCGGCGGAAACAATACCGTCTCCAACCGTCTCTCAGTCTGCCATGTACACCGGCACACCCGAAAGTTCCACGATCTCCAGCTCTCCAGTCCAGCTCACCCTACATGAGACTCTGGTTAGAAAAAGGAAGTACTTATCCTCGCATCCGCGTACACAGTGTTTTAACGCCCACATAGCTAGACTAATCTCGTTAGAGATGATGCCCTACCGGTTAGTTGAAAGCGAAGCTTTCAAAGCCCTGATGGAGTACGCTGAACCACGATACGAGCTACCCAGTCGACACTTTTTTTCCAGAAAAGCCATCCCAGCCCTGCACCAGCATGTTAAACAGCGCATCGTCCATGCACTCAGGCAATCTGTGAGTACAAAGGTGCACCTGACTACAGATGCATGGACCAGTAGGCATGGCCAGGGACGTTATGTGTCCATCACGGCACACTGGGTGAATGTGGTGGATGCAGGGTCCACAGGCGACATCAATTTAGGGACAGTTGTGCCTAGCCCACGGTCTAGGAAACAGTTGGCTGTAGGCGTTCGCACCCCCTCCTCCTCCTCCTCCTCGTCCTCCTGCAGAAGCTACAGCTCTTCCACAGAACGCAGTCTGCCAACCACTCCATCGGCAGATGACACTATTGCACACCAGTTGTCCCATTATGGGCCAGCTACTGCCAAGCGTCAGCAGGCTGTATTGGCTATGAAGTGCTTGGGCGACAACAGACACACCGCGGAAGTTCTGTCCGAGTTCTTGCAACAAGAAACGCAGTCGTGGCTGGGCACAGTAGATCTTGAGGCAGGCAAGGTAGTGAGTGATAACGGAAGGAATTTCATGGCTGCCATCTCCCTTTCCCAACTGAAACACATTCCTTGCCTGGCTCACACCTTAAACCTGGTGGTGCAGTGCTTATTGAAAACTTATCCTGGGTTCTCCGACCTGCTCCTCAAAGTGCGTGCACTTTGCTCACATATCCGACGTTCGCCTGTACACGCCAGCCGTATGCAGACCTATCAGCGGTCTTTGAACCTTCCCCAGCATCGCCTAATCATAGACGTTGCAACAAGGTGGAACTCAAGACTGCACATGCTTCAGAGACTGTGCGAACAGAGGCGTGCTGTTATTTATTTGTGGGAGGATACACGGGCAGGCAGTAGGATGGCAGACATGGAGTTGTCAGGTGTGCAGTGGTCTAAGATACAAGACATGTGTCAAGTCCTTCAGTGTTTTGAGGAATGCACACGGCTGGTTAGTGCAGACAACGCCGTAATAAGCATGAGCATCCCCCTAATGCGTCTGCTGATGCAAAGTTTGACGCACATAAAGGAGCAGGCGTCTGCACCAGAGGAAGAGGAAAGCCTTGATGACAGTCAGCCATTGTCTGGTCAGGGCAGTGTACAGGACGAGGTAGCGGGCGAAGAGGAGGTGGAGGACGAGGAGGATGATGGGGATGAGTATATTTTTAATGCCGAACCTTTCCCGGGGGCACAGGAAATTGGTTGCGTGTCACGGCCGGGTTCTGGTTTTTTGAGGGACACAAGTGACGTAGATTTGCCTGCAACTGCCCCTCAACCAATCACAACCGGAGATTTGACAACTGGAACTTTGGCCCACATGGCGGATTATGCCTTACGTATCCTAAAAAGGGACACACGCATTACGAAAATGATGAACGATGACGATTACTGGTTGGCCTGCCTCCTTGATCCACGCTATAAAGGCAAATTGCAAAATATTATGCCACATGAGAACTTGGAACTAATATTAGCAACCAAACAATCAACTCTTGTTGACCGTTTGCTTCAGGCATTCCCAGCACACAGCGCACGTGATCGTTCTCACACGAGCTCCAGGGGGCAGCAGACTAGGAGTGTTAGGGGTGCAGACATCAGAAGTGGCGTTGGACAGAGGGGTTTTCTGACCAGGTTGTGGAGTGATTTTGCTATGACCGCAGACAGGACAGGTACTGCTGCATCAATTGAAAGTGACAGGAGACAACATTTGTCCAGTATGGTTACTAACTATTTTTCATCCCTTATCGATGTTCTCCCTCAACCGTCATTCCCATTTGATTACTGGGCCTCCAAATTAGACACCTGGCCAGAATTGGCAGAATATGCATTGCAGGAGCTTGCTTGCCCGGCAGCAAGTGTCCTATCAGAAAGAGTATTCAGTGCTGCAGGTTCAATATTAACCGAAAAAAGGACTCGTCTGGCTACCCAAAATGTTGACGATCTAACATTCATTAAAATGAACCACAACTGGATTTCGAAATCTTTTGCCCCACCTTGCCCGGCCGACACCTAGCTTTCCTATGAAAGGCTCTTGCCTGTGAATTACTTTTCTAATGTCTAATTTGCTGCAGCTGATTGTACAGCATACGACATGTTTACACCTCCCTAAATGGCCAAACTCCCCACACGGGGCCGTGGTATCGCGACTTGGCGCAAGCACCCGTGAGACTGCTGTTTGTCTGAAGAGGTGGGTGTGCTCGCTTTTGGTTGACGGCATTGCTACTGGGTCCCTCATAGTACAATGTAGTGTCTCTGGCGGTGGTGGTGCGCACCCAACGTCAGACACACCGTTGTAACATGAGGGGCCCTGGGGCGGTCCCGCCGGCCTCTAGAGAGTTCCCCCCTACCCCAGCTCAAAATGTGCTCTACCACATGCAAAATTATGTCGCACAGCTCCACCAATCTTTAGTCTATTCGCTGACATCATTCAATGTCTGGCACTGACAATACAAATTTGTAGACATCTACGATGCAACTTAAAGTAGTCTGTGTCTGTGTCCTATATTGGCACCATTAAATAGTTACTGCCAAATTACTATGTCAGAAACTCAGCAGATGAGCCCACCCCTGTACCTAAGTATGCCACCTTTTTTTTTGTTTTGGTTGTTTTGCGAGACATTAACATCTATTTATATTTTGGGAGTACTGGGACAGACACTCCTTGCACTACTCCTCCACTCACCACCAAGCTGCCCGTGTATCCATGTAACCGCTGTAAAACTGCCATGAGCCTATTGTTTGTTATTTTAGGCCTTTGAAGCCTGTCTGCGGTCCCTCCTTCCACTAGTCCTCCACTGACCAGACCACTGCTGCCCGTGTACCCCTGGAACCAATTATAAAGTGCCTACAGCCAGCCCATTTTTTTATGTTAGGCCTTTGAAGCCTGTCTGCGGTCCCTCCTTCCACTAGTCCTCCACTGGCCAGACCACTGCTGCCCGTGTACCCCTGGAACCAATTATAAAGTGCCTACAGCCAGCCCATTTTTTTATGTTAGGCCTTTGAAGCCTGTCTGCGGTCCCTCCTTCCACTAGTCCTCCACTGACCAGACCACTGCTGCCCGTGTACCCCTGGAACCAATTATAAAGTGCCTACAGCCAGCCCATTTTCTTATGTTAGGCCTTTGAAGCCTGTCTGCGGTCCCTACTTTAAATACTCCTCCACTGACCACCAAGCTGCCTGCCCGTGTATCCATGTAACCGCTGTAAAACTGCCATGAGCCTATTGTTTGTTATTTTAGGCCTTTGAAGCCTGTCTGCGGTCCCTCCTTCCACTAGTCCTCCACTGACCAGACCACTGCTGCCCGTGTACCCCTGGAACCAATTATAAAGTGCCTACAGCCAGCCCATTTTTTTATGTTAGGCCTTTGAAGCCTGTCTGCGGTCCCTCCTTCCACTAGTCCTCCACTGACCAGACCACTGCTGCCCGTGTACCCCTGGAACCAATTATAAAGTGCCTACAGCCAGCCCATTTTCTTATGTTAGGCCTTTGAAGCCTGTCTGCGGTCCCTACTTTAAATACTCCTCCACTGACCACCAAGCTGCCTGCCCGTGTATCCATGTAACCGCTGTAAAACTGCCATGAGCCTATTGTTTGTTATTTTAGGCCTTTGAAGCCTGTCTGCGGTCCCTCCTTCCACTAGTCCTCCACTGACCAGACCACTGCTGCCCGTGTACCCCTGGAACCAATTATAAAGTGCCTACAGCCAGCCCATTTTTTTATGTTAGGCCTTTGAAGCCTGTCTGCGGTCCCTCCTTCCACTAGTCCTCCACTGACCAGACCACTGCTGCCCGTGTACCCCTGGAACCAATTATAAAGTGCCTACAGCCAGCCCATTTTCTTATGTTAGGCCTTTGAAGCCTGTCTGCGGTCCCTACTTTAAATACTCCTCCACTGACCACCAAGCTGCCTGCCCGTGTATCCATGTAACCGCTGTAAAACTGCCATGAGCCTATTGTTTGTTATTTTAGGCCTTTGAAGCCTGTCTGCGGTCCCTCCTTCCACTAGTCCTCCACTGACCAGACCACTGCTGCCCGTGTACCCCTGGAACCAATTATAAAGTGCCTACAGCCAGCCCATTTTTTTATGTTAGGCCTTTGAAGCCTGTCTGCGGTCCCTCCTTCCACTAGTCCTCCACTGACCAGACCACTGCTGCCCGTGTACCCCTGGAACCAATTATAAAGTGCCTACAGCCAGCCCATTTTCTTATGTTAGGCCTTTGAAGCCTGTCTGCGGTCCCTACTTTAAATACTCCTCCACTGACCACCAAGCTGCCTGCCCGTGTATCCATGTAACCGCTGTAAAACTGCCATGAGCCTATTGTTTGTTATTTTAGGCCTTTGAAGCCTGTCTGCGGTCCCTCCTTCCACTAGTCCTCCACTGACCAGACCACTGCTGCCCGTGTACCCCTGGAACCAATTATAAAGTGCCTACAGCCAGCCCATTTTCTTATGTTAGGCCTTTGAAGCCTGTCTGCGGTCCCTACTTTAAATACTCCTCCACTGACCACCAAGCTGCCTGCCCGTGTATCCATGTAACCGCTGTAAAACTGCCATGAGCCTATTGTTTGTTATGTTAGGCCTTTGAAGCCTGTCTGCGGTCCCTACTTTAAATACTCCTCCACTGACCACCAAGCTGCCTGCCCGTGTATCCATGTAACCGCTGTAAAACTGCCATGAGCCTATTGTTTGTTATGTTAGGCCTTTGATAGCCTGTCTGCGGTCCCTACTTTAAATACTCCTCCACTCACCACCAAGCTGCCTGCCCGTCTATCCATGTAACCGCTGTAAAACTGCAATGAGCCTATTGTTTGTTATTTTAGGCCTTTGATAGCCTGTCTGCGGCCCCTACTTGCAATACTCCTCCACTGACCACAATGCTGCCTGGAGTGCCTGCCTGTGTATCCATGTAACCGATGTAAAACTGCCATGACTGCCTACTGTTTGTTATTTTAGGCCTTTGATAGCCTGTCTGCAGCCCCTACTTGCAATACTCCTCCACTGACCACACCAATGCTGCCCGTGTACCCCTGGAACCTATTTAAAAGTTCATAGAGCCTAGTTATATATTTTATTTATTATTAATAAGGCCATGATGGACTACGCTGTACCACGCTACAAGCTAACCAGTCGACACTTCTTTTGCGAGAAAAGCCATCCCAACCCTCCACCAGCATGTAGAAGACCGCATTGTCCATGCACTCTGGCAATCTGTGAGTACAAAGGTGCACCTGACAACAGACGCATGGACCTGTAGGCATGGCCACGGAAGATTACGTGTCCATTACGGCGCAATGGGTTAATGTGGTGGATGCATGGTCCACAGGGGACAGCCTACTAAGTCTGTCTGCAGTCCCTAATTCAAATTGTCCTCCACTGTCTAAATCGGAGCTTCCACCTTCTGGCTTTCGGCCTATAGTATCAGAAATTAAACTGCATTTGGCCTTCAACTTTGGTTAGGGCCTACTAACGGCTTCTGCCCCTCCCTGGTGTTGCCCTCAACTAAATAAAGCTGAGCTTCAACCTTCCGGCTCTCATTAAGTGGTTTTAAAAAAAAAAAATGGTGGTTAGGGCCTACTAACAGCTTCTGCCCCTCCCTGGTGTTGCCCTCATCTAAATAAAGCTGAGCTTCAACCTTCTGCTCCAAATTACCATTTTAAAAAATGCAATAGGCTTTTCCGGCCTACTAAAGGTGTCTGTCTGTGTGCCCCTGCCTGGTGTTGTCCTCAACTAAATAAAGCTGAGCTTCAACCTTCTGCTCCAAATTACCATTTTAAAAAATGCAATAGGCTTTTCCGGCCTACTAAAGGTGTCTGTCTGTGTGCCCCTGCCTGGTGTTGTCCTCAACTAAATAAAGCTGAGCTTCAACCTTCCGGCTCTCATTAAGTGGTTTTAAAAAAAAAAAATGGTGGTTAGGGCCTACTAACGGCTTCTGCCCCTCCCTGGTGTTGCCCTCAACTAAATAAAGCTGAGCTTCAACCTTCTGCTCCAAATTACCATTTTAAAAAATGCAATAGGCTTTTCCGGCCTACTAAAGGTGTCTGTCTGTGTGCCCCTGCCTGGTGTTGTCCTCAACTAAATAAAGCTGAGCTTCAACCTTCTGCTCCAAATTACCATTTTAAAAAATGCAATAGGCTTTTCCGGCCTACTAAAGGTGTCTGTCTGTGTGCCCCTGCCTGGTGTTGTCCTCAACTAAATAAAGCTGAGCTTCAACCTTCCGGCTCTCATTAAGTGGTTTTAAAAAAAAAAAATGGTGGTTAGGGCCTACTAACGGCTTCTGCCCCTCCCTGGTGTTGCCCTCAACTAAATAAAGCTGAGCTTCAACCTTCTGCTCCAAATTACCATTTTAAAAAATGCAATAGGCTTTTCCGGCCTACTAAAGGTGTCTGTCTGTGTGCCCCTGCCTGGTGTTGTCCTCAACTAAATAAAGCTGAGCTTCAACCTTCTGCTCCAAATTACCATTTTAAAAAATGCAATAGGCTTTTCCGGCCTACTAAAGGTGTCTGTCTGTGTGCCCCTGCCTGGTGTTGTCCTCAACTAAATAAAGCTGAGCTTCAACCTTCCGGCTCTCATTAAGTGGTTTAAAAAAAAAAAAAAGGTGGTTAGGGCCTACTAACGGCTTCTGCCCCTCCCTGGTGTTGCCCTCAACTAAATAAAGCTGAGCTTCAACCTTCTGCTCCAAATTACCATTTTAAAAAATGCAATAGGCTTTTCCGGCCTACTAAAGGTGTCTGTCTGTGTGCCCCTGCCTGGTGTTGTCCACAACTAAATAAAGCTGAGCTTCAACCTTCCGGCTCTCATTAAGTGGTTTTAAAAAAAAAAAATGGTGGTTAGGGCCTACTAACGGCTTCTGCCCCTCCCTGGTGTTGCCCTCAACTAAATAAAGCTGAGCTTCAACCTTCTGCTCCAAATTACCATTTTAAAAAATGCAATAGGCTTTTCCGGCCTACTAAAGGTGTCTGTCTGTGTGCCCCTGCCTGGTGTTGTCCTCAACTAAATAAAGCTGAGCTTCAACCTTCCGGCTCTCATTAAGTGGTTTTAAAAAAAAAAAATGGTGGTTAGGGCCTACTAACGGCTTCTGCCCCTCCCTGGTGTTGCCCTCAACTAAATAAAGCTGAGCTTCAACCTTCTGCTCCAAATTACCATTTTAAAAAATGCAATAGGCTTTTCCGGCCTACTAAAGGTGTCTGTCTGTGTGCCCCTGCCTGGTGTTGTCCTCAACTAAATAAAGCTGAGCTTCAACCTTCTGCTCCAAATTACCATTTTAAAAAATGCAATAGGCTTTTCCGGCCTACTAAAGGTGTCTGTCTGTGTGCCCCTGCCTGGTGTTGTCCTCAACTAAATAAAGCTGAGCTTCAACCTTCCGGCTCTCATTAAGTGGTTTTAAAAAAAAAAAATGGTGGTTAGGGCCTACTAACGGCTTCTGCCCCTCCCTGGTGTTGCCCTCAACTAAATAAAGCTGAGCTTCAACCTTCTGCTCCAAATTACCATTTTAAAAAATGCAATAGGCTTTTCCGGCCTACTAAAGGTGTCTGTCTGTGTGCCCCTGCCTGGTGTTGTCCTCAACTAAATAAAGCTGAGCTTCAACCTTCCGGCTCTCATTAAGTGGTTTTAAAAAAAAAAAATGGTGGTTAGGGCCTACTAACGGCTTCTGCCCCTCCCTGGTGTTGCCCTCAACTAAATAAAGCTGAGCTTCAACCTTCTGCTCCAAATTACCATTTTAAAAAATGCAATAGGCTTTTCCGGCCTACTAAAGGTGTCTGTCTGTGTGCCCCTGCCTGGTGTTGTCCTCAACTAAATAAAGCTGAGCTTCAACCTTCTGCTCCAAATTACCATTTTAAAAAATGCAATAGGCTTTTCCGGCCTACTAAAGGTGTCTGTCTGTGTGCCCCTGCCTGGTGTTGTCCTCAACTAAATAAAGCTGAGCTTCAACCTTCCGGCTCTCATTAAGTGGTTTTAAAAAAAAAAAATGGTGGTTAGGGCCTACTAACGGCTTCTGCCCCTCCCTGGTGTTGCCCTCAACTAAATAAAGCTGAGCTTCAACCTTCTGCTCCAAATTACCATTTTAAAAAATGCAATAGGCTTTTCCGGCCTACTAAAGGTGTCTGTCTGTGTGCCCCTGCCTGGTGTTGTCCTCAACTAAATAAAGCTGAGCTTCAACCTTCTGCTCCAAATTACCATTTTAAAAAATGCAATAGGCTTTTCCGGCCTACTAAAGGTGTCTGTCTGTGTGCCCCTGCCTGGTGTTGTCCTCAACTAAATAAAGCTGAGCTTCAACCTTCCGGCTCTCATTAAGTGGTTTCAAAAAAAAAAAAAAGGTGGTTAGGGCCTACTAACGGCTTCTGCCCCTCCCTGGTGTTGCCCTCAACTAAATAAAGCTGAGCTTCAACCTTCTGCTCCAAATTACCATTTTAAAAAATGCAATAGGCTTTTCCGGCCTACTAAAGGTGTCTGTCTGTGTGCCCCTGCCTGGTGTTGTCCTCAACTAAATAAAGCTGAGCTTCAACCTTCTGCTCCAAATTACCATTTTAAAAAATGCAATAGGCTTTTCCGGCCTACTAAAGGTGTCTGTCTGTGTGCCCCTGCCTGGTGTTGTCCTCAACTAAATAAAGCTGAGCTTCAACCTTCCGGCTCTCATTAAGTGGTTTAAAAAAAAAAAAATGGTGGTTAGGGCCTACTAACGGCTTCTGCCCCTCCCTGGTGTTGCCCTCAACTAAATAAAGCTGAGCTTCAACCTTCTGCTCCAAATTACCATTTTAAAAAATGCAATAGGCTTTTCCGGCCTACTAAAGGTGTCTGTCTGTGTGCCCCTGCCTGGTGTTGTCCTCAACTAAATAAAGCTGAGCTTCAACCTTCCGGCTCTCATTAAGTGGTTTTAAAAAAAAAAAATGGTGGTTAGGGCCTACTAACGGCTTCTGCCCCTCCCTGGTGTTGCCCTCAACTAAATAAAGCTGAGCTTCAACCTTCTGCTCCAAATTACCATTTTAAAAAATGCAATAGGCTTTTCCGGCCTACTAAAGGTGTCTGCCCCTCCCTGGTGTTGTCCTCAACTGAACAAAGCTGAGCTTCCACATTCTGGCTTTCGCCCTATACTATCAGATATTAAACTGCATTTGGCCTACTAGTGTGGTTAGGCCCTTGAAACAGTGTCTGCTGCTCTTGGGTTTGCTACTCCACTGAACAAAGCAATGCCGCCTGTTTAGTCCTGTTACCAATTTTGAACTGCATGTAGCCTACTTTATTCTTTGGCCCTATATCTGTTTCCTCCTCATCCTGCCCATTGCCCAGCCACTGCTAAATGAGTCTGCTGGTACATTGACCTAGACCACTACATTCCCCTTGTACTCTACACAGCCAGAATCTGACCCTGCTGAAAGTAAGGTTCCCCTTCCCGCATGTTATACCACCTTACACAGGGACAAAGAGGAAGGTGCAGATGAAAGTGCAGGTTCCTTCATCAGGTGGGGGGGCATACTCGTTGGCGACGTCACTGGCACAGGGCCCCTCAGAGTACGCAAAAGTGTCGCTGCTGGTGGGAGGCGCCCCCGCCATGCAAACACACCGCCGTACTTTGAGGGGCCCTGTGCCAGTGGCAATGCGAACGAGTGGGCCCCCCCCTGCTTGCTCAGGATCACAGCACTTGCAACTTTTAAATACTTACCTTTCCCTGCAACACCGCCGTGACGTAGTCCGCATTTCCTGGGCCCACGAAAAACTTGAGCCAGCCCTACTCCCCCCACAACTTTCCCCCAATTCCCTATGCCCAACTATTATTATACAGTTAATTAAGATTGGCAAGCTTCAGAAACAAGAATGGATGTTTTTGGCATTAAAATGGGCACTGTAGGTGTTTTCCTGGCCTCCACTCACTGCCGACTATGCTTCCCCATTGACTTGCATTGGGTTTCGTGTTTCGGTCGATCCCCGACTTTTAGCGATAATCGGCCGACTGCACTCGACTCGACTCTGGACAAAATCGGGTTTCCCAAAACCCTACTCGATCTTAAAAAAATGAAAGTCGCTCAACCCTAGTGGAGAGTAACATGCATGACATGCTTAGTGTTCCTTTCAACCCCTTGATGACATGATCAATAGCACCAATGACAGTTAGGGGTTGGCAAAGTGAAGGGGTTACCTGTGTTACCTATTGTCCTCTAGTGGGTTGATCAGAGAGCTGTGAACCTAGCTATGGCTCCTCCTCATCTGTCATCTTAGAACATCTATTAGGCCCTAAAAGAGATAAGGCCAAATAGATAACCTGGCAATACTTTATTAACAATGCTTTATTGATAAAGCTTGATTAATCTTTCTGGCTGTACGCCATTTAAAAAATAAATGTCAACATTGTTTGTTCATCCAAAAATGAATAAAAAGTAATAAAAAACGACCTCAAAATAGTAATAATGAAAACGTCAACTTCTTCTAAAAAAAAATCAAACTCTCATTCAGCCCAGAGGATGCAAAATAATAGAGTAATGACTCTCAGAAATGGCGATATAAAAATAAAATTATAAACATTGCATCAAAGTGGCCAAAAGTTTCTGTGTTAAGGGGTTAAATAAATAAAACATTTGTATGCAGGTCCTTTT
The DNA here is from genome assembly GCF_051348905.1 of Ranitomeya variabilis. NCBI lineage: Eukaryota > Metazoa > Chordata > Amphibia > Anura > Dendrobatidae > Ranitomeya > Ranitomeya variabilis. The sequence continues at coordinate 34,204,381 of NC_135232.1, read as the reverse complement.
TTTAATATCATAGTGTTTGTGAAACAAATTAACCTTTATTCAGTTTGGATTTGGAGAGAATCACTCACCGGAGAGGTTTTTGCGTTGCATTAGGTTGTATTGAGCCTCCTGTCAAGTCCTATGAGCAGCTTGTAAAATACTACATTGACTTTGCTTCTAAGAGCAGATGGACTAATCTGAGATCTGTCAGAAAGTGATTGGGAATGTTCTTCGGAGATGATTACATGTCAATTGGTGATGACGTGAAGTCACCCAGAACGCTGTTCGCAGGGCTGAAGACTTTGTTTAGATGCTAATACATTATATATGTAAGAACTGGAGAGTATCAGGATGGAGTTCTGGTGTGATGGGAAATGGCCCCATGTACATGGTAAGCCACTGAAAATAAAAATATGTCTTTTGCTGATACTGGAAGGTCCGGAAATTGACCAGCAGTCGTAGGCTTCTGTGAATGATCCTCCACAGTGGCATGAGGTCGCCCATGAATCGTGGTAAAGTTGTGACATGCACAACCTCAAATTTCCGTAACAATTGAACAAATTGCTTCCAGGTTGGTATCCTTCAGATTATTGCAAGCTGCTGCTGCTTTCTTCCTTCTAGAAGACACTGAGAGCATTTGTGAGTTGCAATAATGCTGTGAATTTACCTACTTGTAGGCCACTTTTTGTTGTAGTGGAGCCCAAGTCCACTTGCATATACAAACGTGAGGGGTTTCTATAGAAGGGATCAAAATAAGACTATTGGTTACTTCTCCTGGCTCCATGATTGGGTGATGTGTTGTGAACTATACTTTTTGGCTCCCTCTTGTGGTCACTAGCGGTATGGCACTTGGATATTCTTTCCCCAGGTTGGTAGTCACCTGGTTCGTTAGACCCTGGGTGTTCCTATTTAAACTTCCTGGATTCTTAGTCCAGTGCCTGGCATCAATGTAATCAGTCCTTGTCTGGTTGCTCCTGTCTACTGGTCCTAATTTTTGCAAGATGAGCTAAGTCCTGCTTTCTTATTTTTGTTCATTTGTATTGTTCAGTTTTTTGTCCAGCTTGTTCATAATGTGATTCCTGTTTTTGCTGGAAGCTCTTAGGGGGCTGATATTCTCCCCCCACACCGTTAGTCGGTGCGGGGGTTCTTGGATATTCAGCGTGGATATTTTTGTAGGGTTTTTCGCTGACCGCATAAGTCCGCTTTCTATATTTCTGCTATTATATAGTGGGCCTCTCTTTGCTGAATCTAGTTCATACTTACGTTTGTCCTTTCTTCTTACTTCACCGTTATTATTTGTTGGGGGCATGTATTTACTTTGGGGTACCTTTCTCTTGAGGCAAGTGAGGTCTGATTTTCTCTGAAAGGGTTAGTTAGTTCTCCGGCTGGCGCGAGACGTCTAGAACCAACGTAGGTACGTTCCCCGGCTGCTATTAGTTGTGGGCTAGGATCAGGTATGCGGTCAGCTCAGTTACCACCTCCCTATGAGCTGGTTTTTTATGTTTGCAGACTTTGCTGAAAACCCTGAGATCCTCTACCATTGGGATCATAAAAGAATGCCAGGCCGAGTGAATAGTTAATGCATTGCAGAAGTGGGATTAAAAGAAAAGAAGTTCTGAGTTTTTTTTTTTTTTTCTTCCTCCCCTTTACCTCTCAGTGGCTTGAAGCTCTGCTGCAGACATGAATGTTCAGACTCTGATTACTAGTGTGGATCAGCTTGCTGCACGTGTGCAGGGCATTCAGGATTTTGTTATTAGCAGTCCTATGTCAGAGCCGAAGATACCTATTCCTGAGCTGTTCTCTGGAGATCGATTTAAATTTAGGAATTTTAGGAATAATTGTAAATTGTTTCTATCTTTGAGACCTCGTTCGTCTGGAGACTCAGCTCAGCAAGTTAAAATTGTTATCTCCTTCTTGCGGGGCGACCCTCAGGATTGGGCTTTCTCATTGGCGCCAGGAGATCCGGCATTGGCAAATATTGATGCGTTTTTTCTGGCGCTCGGATTGCTTTATGAGGAGCCCAATCTTGAAATTCAGGCAGAGAAGGCTTTGCTGGCTATCTCTCAGGGCCAGGATGAAGCTGAAGTGTATTGCCAAAAATTTCGGAAATGGTCCGTGCTTACTCAGTGGAATGAGTGTGCTCTGGCCGCAAATTTCAGAAATGGCCTTTCTGAAACCATTAAGAATGTGATGGTGGGCTTCCCCATTCCTACAAGTCTGAATGATTCTATGACGCTGGCCATTCAAATTGATCGGCGTTTGCGGGAGCGCAAATCCGCTAATCCTCTGGCGGTGTTGTCTGAACAGACACCTGACTTAATGCAATGTGATAGAATTCAGACTAGAACTGAACGGCAAAATCATAGACGTCAGAATGGGTTGTGTTTTTACTGTGGTGATTCTACACATGTTATATCAGCATGCTCTAAACGCCTAACAAAGTTTGTTAGTCCTGTCGCCATTGGTAACTTGCAGCCTAAATTTATTTTGTCTGTGACTTTAATTTGCTCATTGTCTTCCTACCCTGTTATGGCGTTTGTGGATTCAGGTGCTGCCCTGAGTCTTATGGACTTGTCATTTGCCAAGCGCTGTGGTTTTGTCCTGGAGCCTTTAGAAAATCCTATTCCTCTTAGAGGGATTGATGCTACGCCATTGGCGGAGAATAAACCGCAGTATTGGACACAAGTGACCATGTGCATGACTCCTGAACATCGGGAGGTGATTCGTTTTCTTGTTCTGCATAAGATGCATGATTTGGTCGTTTTGGGTCTGCCATGGTTACAGGCCCATAATCCAGTTTTGGATTGGAGGGCTATGTCTGTGTCAAGTTGGGGTTGTCAGGGAATTCATTGCGATTCCCCGTCAGTGTCTATTGCATCCTCCACTCCTTCAGAAGTTCCTGAGTATTTGTTGGACTATCAGGATGTATTCAGTGAGTCCAGGTCCAGTGTTCTTCCTCCTCATAGGGACTGTGACTGCGCTATAGATTTGATTCCTGGTAGTAAGTTTCCTAAGGGACGATTATTTAATCTGTCGGTACCTGAGCATGCCGTGATGCGTTCTTATATAAAGGAGTCTTTGGAGAAAGGACATATTCGTCCATCCTCTTCCCCTCTTGGTGCGGGATTCTTTTTTGTGGCCAAGAAAGACGGATCTTTGAGACCTTGTATAGACTATCGGCTTCTGAATAAAATCACGTTTAAATTTCAATATCCTTTGCCACTATTGTCGGACTTGTTTGCCCGGATTAAGGGTGCCAAGTGGTTCACCAAGATAGATCTTCGTGGTGCGTACAACCTTGTGCGCATTAGGCAGGGAGATGAATGGAAAACTGCATTTAATACGCCCGAAGGTCATTTTGAGTACTTGGTGATGCCTTTTGGGCTCTCTAATGCCCCTTCAGTGTTTCAGTCCTTTATGCATGACATCTTCCGGAAGTATCTAGATAAATTTGTGATTGTTTATCTGGATGACATTTTAGTTTTTTCTGATGATTGGGATTCTCATGTAAAGCAGGTCAGGATGGTGTTTCAGGTTTTGCCCGATAATGCTTTGTTTGTGAAGGGCTCAAAGTGTCTCTTTGGAGTGCAGAAGGTTTCCTTTTTGGGTTTTATTTTTTCCCCTTCTGCTGTGGAGATGGACCCAGTCAAGGTCCGAGCTATTCATGATTGGACTCAACCCACGTCTGTTAAGAGTCTTCAGAAGTTTTTGGGTTTTGCTAATTTCTACCGTCGTTTTATTGCTAACTTTTCTAGCGTTGTTAAACCTCTGACGGATATGACCAAGAAAGGTTCTGATGTTGCTAATTGGGCTCCTGCGGCCGTGGAGGCCTTCCGGGAGCTGAAGCGTCGGTTTACTTCGGCGCCTGTTTTGTGCCAGCCTGATGTCTCACTTCCCTTTCAGGTTGAAGTGGATGCTTCTGAGATCGGCGCAGGGGCTGTTTTGTCGCAGAGAGGCTCTGGTTGCTCTGTGATGAGACCATGTGCTTTCTTTTCCAGGAAGTTTTCGCCTGCTGAGCGGAACTATGATGTTGGTAATCGGGAGTTGTTGGCCATGAAGTGGGCATTTGAGGAGTGGCGTCATTGGCTCGAGGGAGCTAAACATCGTGTGGTGGTCTTGACTGATCACAAAAATCTGATGTATCTCGAGTCTGCTAAACGCCTGAATCCTAGACAGGCTCGTTGGTCATTGTTTTTCTCCCGTTTTGACTTTGTGGTCTCATACCTGCCTGGTTCGAAAAATGTGAAGGCTGATGCTCTCTCTAGGAGCTTTGTGCCTGACTCTCCTGGAGTCTCAGAGCCGGCTGGTATTCTTAAAGAGGGAGTAATCTTGTCGGCCATTTCTCCTGATTTGCGACGTGTGTTGCATAGATTTCAGGCTGGTAGACCTGATCCTTGTCCACCTGACAGACTGTTTGTTCCTGATAAATGGACCAGCAGAGTTATTTCCGAGGTTCATTCCTCGGTGTTGGCAGGGCATCCTGGGATTTTTGGTACCAGAGATTTGGTGGCTAGGTCCTTTTGGTGGCCTTCCTTGTCACGGGATGTGCGTTCTTTTGTGCAGTCCTGTGGGACTTGTGCTCGGGCTAAGCCTTGCTGTTCTCGTGCCAGTGGGTTGCTTTTGCCCTTGCCCGTCCCGAAGAGGCCTTGGACACACATTTCCATGGATTTCATTTCAGATCTTCCGGTGTCTCAGGGAATGTCTGTTATCTGGGTGGTGTGTGATCGGTTTTCCAAGATGGTCCATTTGGTGCCCTTGCCTAAGTTGCCTTCCTCTTCCGATCTGGTTCCTTTGTTTTTTCAGAATGTAGTTCGTTTGCACGGCATTCCTGAGAATATCGTGTCTGACAGAGGATCCCAGTTTGTGTCCAGATTCTAACGATCCTTTTGTGCTAAGATGGGCATTGATCTGTCGTTCTCGTCTGCCTTTCATCCTCAGACTAATGGCCAAACGGAGCGAACTAATCAGACGCTGGAGGCTTATTTGAGATGTTTTGTTTCTGCGGATCAGGATGATTGGGTGACCTTCTTGCCATTGGCTGAGTTTGCCCTCAATAATCGGGATAGTTCCGCTACTTTGGTTTCGCCATTTTTCTGCAACTCTGGTTTTCATCCTCGTTTCTCCTCAGGTCATGTTGAGCCTTCTGACTGTCCTGGGGTGGATTCCGTGGTTGATAGGTTGCAGCGGACTTGGAATCATGTGGTGGACAACTTGAAGTTGTCACAGGAGAAGGCTCAGCGTTTTGCCAACCGCCGCCGCGGTGTGGGTCCCCGACTTCGTGTTGGGGATTTGGTTTGGTTGTCTTCTCGGTATGTCCCTCTGAAGGTTTCCTCTCCTAAGTTTAAGCCTCGCTTTATTGGTCCTTATAGAATTTTGGAGGTCCTTAATCAGGTGTCTTTTCGTTTGGATCTTCCTGTGTCGTTTTCCATTCACAATGTGTTCCATAGGTCTTTGTTGCGGCGGTACGTTGTGCCTGTGGTTCCTGCTGTTGACCCTCCTGCTCCGGTCTTGGTTGAGGGCGAGTTGGAGTACGTGGTGGAGAAGATCTTAGATTCTCGTCTCTCTAGACGGAGGCTTCAGTTTTCTGGTCAAATGGAAGGGCTATGGTCAGGAGGATAATTCCTGGGTGGTCGCTTCTGATGTTCATGCGGCCGATTTGGTTCGTGCCTTTCACGCTGCCCATCCTGATCGCCCTGGTGGTCGTAGTGAGGGTTCGGTGACCCCTCCTTAAAGGGGGGGTACTGTTGTGAACTATACTTTTTGGCTCCCTCTTGTGGTCACTAGCGGTATGGCACTTGGATATTCTTTCCCCAGGTTTGTAGTCACCTGGTTCGTTAGACCCTGGGTGTTCCTTTTTAAACTTCCTGGATTCTTAGTCCAGTGCCTGGCATCAATGTAATCAGTCCTTGTCTGGTTGCTCCTGTCTACTGGTCCTGATTTTTGCAAGATAAGCTAAGTCCTGCTTTCTTATTTTTGTTCATTTGTATTGTTCAGTTTTTTGTCCAGCTTGTTCATAATGTGATTCCTGTTTTTGCTGGAAGCTCTTAGGGGGCTGATATTCTCCCCCCACACCATTAGTCGGTGCGGGGGTTCTTGGATATTCAGCGTGGACATTTTTGTAGGGTTTTTCGCTGACCGCATAAGTCCGCTTTCTATATTTCTGCTATTATATAGTGGGCCTCTCTTTGCTGAATCTAGTTCATACTTACGTTTGTCCTTTCTTCTTACCTCACCGTTATTATTTGTTGGGGGCGTATCTTTACTTTGGGGTACCTTTCTCTTGAGGCAAGTGAGGTCTGATTTTCTCTGAAAGGGTTAGTTAGTTCTCCGGCTGGCGCGAGACGTCTAGAACCAACGTAGGTACGTTCCCCGGCTGCTATTAGTTGTGGGCTAGGATCAGGTATGCGGTCAGCTCAGTTACCACCTCCCTATGAGCTGGTTTTTTATGTTTGCAGACTTTGCTGAAAACCCTGAGATCCTCTACCATATGGATCATAACAGTGATGCTTCCTTAGCACATCATGTTGTTCTCTACTTGTAGGCCATTTTGTGCCTTAGTGGAAACCAAGTCCACTTGCATATACAGACATGAGGGGGTTCTATAGAAAGGACCAAAATAAGACTCTTGGTTACTTCTCCTGTCTCCATGGTTGGGTGATGCTTCTTTAGCACATCATGTTGCTCTCTACTTGTAGGCCATTTTGTGCCTTAGTGGAAACCAAGTCCACTTGCATATACAGACATGAGGGGGTTCAATGTAAAGGACCAAAATAAGACTCTTGGTTACTTCTCCTGGCTCCATGGTTGGGTGATGCTTCCTTAGCACATCATGTTGCTCTCTACTTGTAGGCCACTTTATGTCATAGTGGAGCCTAAGTCCACTTGCATATATAGACGTGTGGGGGCTACTGGCAACATGATTCAGTGGTGCATCCTCAGCACATCATGTTGCTCTCTTGTGAGGGCACTCTCTTGGTCAATATAGACTTGGCTCAAGCAGCAGAAAGCCACCTGAGTGTTCAGGTACTTGGCATTTATGCCACTATCGTGGTTTCTTCTCAACTCTTCTGTTCTCCTGTGTCAGCTCTTCAGTATAGTAGCAATATTGCTACCTTGGCTCCTAGTAGATTCCTTGTGGATTACAATTCTGTTACGACTGTTTCCTTAGCTTCAAATCTACTTCATCGGTTTCCAAGGTTTCAGTTCTGTTCCTTCAGTTGCCATCCTGCCACATCTGCCTCCATTGTGAAGAATCACTCTGCTGGACCAATACCATCTGCCAAGGCTGCATAACAGCTTCTCCAGGACCAAGAGGTTTGAGGATCCAACTCTCCAATGGAGACATTAACATCACCGTTGCAATGCTTGGCTTTCATTCCCTGGTAGGACTTTGTGTTTTTTGCTCCTCCATACTCTTTTTATGTCCTTTAGGCCAATTCTCCAACCACATGGTGCTAACAATGTAGCTCCTCTGGGTTGGGGAATCCAGCACAGACTCTTGCTATCCTACAGAAAGGTAATAGGACCAGCCAGGAGCTGACGCCCTATACCTACTGCATGGTCTGCCTCTTTTGCCCTAGCCAAAACAGATAGATTATATTTGCACCCAAAAGTCTATTAGAAATTTGCAAAGAAACCAATAAAAGCTCCCAGTGTCGATGTAGCTCTATAAAGAAAAATTAATTACTGAAACTAGTCATTTATGGCTTATGTTAGGAATTTCTTTGTTAAAGAAAGTTTATATAGGACATTACGCAGCTGACAGCTGTCACTGCCATTGTCCGCCTGGTATTATGTCCAGCAGAAGTTTCTGTAAATTCTCAAGGAAAGCTCCGGCTGCCAATAATTATATAGACTTTATATTTCTAAAGGGACCATTGTTCTAGTGGAAATGTTTACATTTGATTTTTATTGAAGATCTTTAGTCCTTTTCAAGCTGAAGAAAACCTGTCCTGCTATTCACGTGCACTGATTAATGCAATCTCTTCATGAAGAGAAGAGGAGACCATAGTATAATAAACAAAGTTACAAAATGCAATACAAAAAAATGCAGTATATAAAAAACATAGCCAATTCATTAATGCCTTTGTGCTTTGGGTATTTTTCACTTGTTTTTCATTTACGCCTAATTCTTTTTTTAATTTGTGCCTTGGTTTGGGCTTTCTAACCGATTAATAATTTGTGCCTTTTTGAACAATCACTAAATTGTTGTGGAAATGCACACTAGTTCCCTCTGGAGTGATTTTATGTATGTCTGAATTTTTTACTCATAATGTGGTCGTCCCCGACCCTAATAACACCCTGTGACTCAGAGGTATAACATGTAATCTTGGGACACTTTAAAATTACTTGGAATAGGGTCTTTCTCTACAATTGATAACTTTGGCAATAAATTCAAACCATGAAAAATGTATGATAATTTTGGTCTCTACCTTGTGCTATGTGCCTTCTCTAATGCACAGGGTAATGTTGTAGTAAAAGGTTTCAATGACTTAAAAAAAATCACATGAATCATATACAGCTCTGAAAAAAATTAAGAGTCCACCACATGAAAACCCGGTCATGGGCAGCCCAATCTCCAGACCTGAACCCCATTGAATGTAATCAAGAGGATGATGGATAGTCACAAGCCATCAAACAAAGAAGAACTGCTTACGTTTTTGCGCCAGTGTGAAAGACTGGTGGAAAGCATGCCAAGATGCATGAACGCTGTGATTAAAAATCATGGTTATTTCACAAAATATTGATTTCTGAACTCTTCTTGAGTTAAAACATTAGTATTGTTGTTTCTAAATGATTATGAACTTGTTTTTTTTGCATTATTTGAGGTCTGAAAGCACTGTTTTTATTTTTTATTTTGACCATTTCTCCTATTCAGAAAAAAATACAAGATTTATGGCTTGGAAATTTGGAGACATGTTGTCAGAAGTTTATACAATAAAATTTACATTTTACTCAAATATATACCTATAAAGAGAAAAATCAGAGAATCTGAACATTTTGCAGTGGTCTCTTAATTTTTACCAGAGCTGTATCTGCTGACGGAATATTAATGTTATCATGTGTACAGTCATAATAATTATACAGGTATAATAAACACAATAATGTCACAGTACAAGGATAATGTCATGGTATAGTACATGGTTCATGTCCTGCTCTCTCAGGGTTAATGTTGCTGGCTTCTCTTTGGATCTGGGAATGGTATTTATACACACTCGGGACTAGGATTCCCTGCCAGCTATGCTTTCCTTTAGTCTGTGTGTCTGACCCCTTGAGTGTGTGCTCGGTTTGCATTTGTTTGCCTTGCACTCTGTGCGTTACACTGCTTGTTTGTTCTGCTGATTTTCTGACCTTTGGCTCCCTTTCTGACTATCCCTCTGCCTCACCCTTGGTTACCTCATTATCTCCTGGTTTGTTCTTGGCACGTTTAACTACTCTCCAGTGTACATCGTCTCCTCTGCACCCTGGCATCTCCCTCGACCACCTCCTTCCCTGTCACGTGATTCAGGTCCTGTTTGCTACCTAGTGAGTTCCCCTCCACTCTGCGCTCAGCTCCCTTACTGTGGCGCGCAGCTCTCCCCACAGCAGTATACCCAGGAGTCGTGACATTATAGCTGACCATACAGTCTTTCCCTGGTGGGGGGTGTCAGTATATTATGGATCCAGTACAGGCTTTCACGGGGCAGGTTAATGAGCTTTCCCAGCTTATGCAGAAACTGTCTATGGAGCAGCAAGTCCTGGATCGCTCGCAACAATAGGTGCAGAGAGATGTGGCAGGCACTCTACAGGAGTCTGTCCATTGGGGTTCCTGGGAGGGGGGCCCCACTGATATATCCCTAGCGGACCCCGAGCCACCGGTAAAGTTACCCAAAAGTTTTTACCAGAGATAAAAAATTGTTTGGGGTCTTTAAGGAGGGAAGCAAGTTGTTCTCTGAACTGCGTCCCAAGGCCTCTGGAAATGAAAGGCAGAGGGTGGGGGTCATAATGTCCCTGTTAAGGGGGGCTCCACAGGCATGAGTTTTCTCTCTCTCTTCTTCTGCTCCTGAACGTATGTCTGTGAACCTGTTATTTGAGGCTCTGGGGCACATTTATGATGGGCCTGATAGAGTGCATCTGGCAGGGGATATGGTGATGAGTGTGACACAGGGGAGGCACTCAGCTGAATGGTTCTGCTCAGAATTTAGGCCCTGAGGGGATTGTTCCACAGAGGCCTGTCTGACCGTCTACAGGACGCTCTGGCATTACATCCTCCTCCTGATACCCTGGAGGATGCCATGACGCAGGCGGTTCTTATGGATCGGAGACTCCTTGCTAGAGGAGTGATGCAACAAGAGACTCCTTTGTACTCCAAATTGTGTGACACTACACTCGTAATTGAGCCCATGGAGATTGGGGCTATCTCAGTAAAGGAAAAGAGAAAAGGCACCGTAGAGACAACCTACTATGCTTTTACCGTGGAGCCTCTGGACATTGGAAAAGGGACTGTCCCTCCTGCCCTTCTTCAGTGAAACCGTCGGAAAACGACTGCATCTGGGCAACAATCGAGGAGGTTGTCCAGACTCCAAGGTACATTTTTCCTCGCTTTGCTAAAATTGTGCTCCAGGTGGAATAGGAACATGCCGATGGTTCTGTTGTGACCACCTCCTTTGTTAACTGTGGTTCCTCCATTAATCTGATTGATGCCCAAGTTGTGACACTTAATAAGATAGAGACAGTCAGGCTGAAATACTCTGTTAAAATTGTGGCTGTTGATTCAATCCCTCTTACCTGGGATGGAATTTGTTTCATGACTGATGTCTTTTCTCTGAAAGTGGGTTCCACTCACGTGGAAAAATTAAGTTGTTTTGTTATGAATAATCTGCCTGCAGGACTGGTACTGGGGATGCCCTGGCTGCAACGCCGCAATCCTGTCATTGATTGGGTGATGGGGGAGATCATTCAATGGGGATGTAAGGATAACGGTCCATGTTGTAACCTGGAACCTTTTATCAACCCAGAAAAATCTGTATCTGTGTCATCTCTTGGTCTGGAGGGTATTCCAGAATACCTTAAGGATTTCAGACGTGTTCTCCGAAAGCCAGGCTGAGGTGCTTCCACCACATCAACCTTTTGATTGTGCCATTGATTTAGTTCCAGGAGACAAATTACACAAGGCTCGTCTGTTTAATTTGTCCGGGCCTGAGCACCAAGCCATGAAAGAGTACATCTCAGAGAGCCTCCGAAAGGGGCATATTCGGCCTTCTATCTCACCTGTGGCAGCAGTGTTTTTCTTTGTTATTAAAAAGGATGGTGGTTTGTGATCGTGCCTCGACTTTTGGGAACTGAACAAATTTACTGTAAAGAACATGTACCCTCTCCCTCTGATTCACGATTTATGCAACCAACTCACGGGGGCCAAATGGTTCTCTAAGCTCGATTTACGAGGGGCTTATAACCTTATAAGGGTCCGGGAGGGGGGGTGAATGGAAAACAGCATTCCTGACGACCGAGGGTCTGTCGTCAGGAATGCTGTTTTCCATTCACCCCCCCCTCCCGGACCCTTATAAGGTTATGAGCCCCTTGTAAATCGAGCTTAGAGAACCATTTGGCCCCTGCTGTTTTCCAGAATTTTATTAATGTTATTTTGTCTGACCTGATTAGGCGTTATGTAGTCATCTACCTGGATGACATTCTGATATGCTCAGAGGACAGTCAGTCTCATTTACACCATCTGCATATAGTTCTTATGAGACTCAGGAAGAACCATTTATACGCTAAACTGGAGAAATGCTCGTTCTTTGTGCAGGAACTGTCTTTTCTGGGATTAATTATATCAGGGGAGGGGTTCTGCATGGATCCTGGGAAGGTTCAGGCCTTTATGGATTGGGTGCAGGCAGCCTCATGACCTAAAGGGGTTGCAGTGATTCCTGGGCTAACTTCTAACTTCTATAGGAAGTTCATTAAGGGGTTTTCGCAGGTGGTGAAACTCTTCACAATTAAAAAATTGGTCCGTGGCTGCAAAAAATTCCTGCCGGACATTGAAGTAATGTTTTACTTCAGCCCTTGTGTTGGTACAACCCAATCCGTTGTGACCTTTTATTGTAGGGGTCGACGCTTCTGAGGGGTGGGGGCAGTGTTATCCCAGGGCCCTCCCACCCTCACTAACCTCATACCCTGCACCTTTTTCTCTAAAAAATTCTCTTTGGCCAAGAAAAGTTATGATGTCGGCAACAGGGCATTGTTGGTGGTTAAATTGGCCTTCGAAGAATGGAGGCATTTTTTGGAGGGGGCCGTTCATCCCATTACGGTCATCACTGATCATAAAAATTTGGCCTATATCGAGTCCACTAAGAGATTGACCCCCAGACAGGCTCGGTGGGCAATTTTTTTTTCTCGATTTCATTTTACCATTACGTTCTGACCAGGATCTAAAAATGTAAAGGTGGATGCCTTTTCCCAAAGTTTTGATTCTGTGTCCCCTCCAGAACCTCTTTCCTCCATTCTTCAACCGGGAGGATTGTGGCAGAAGTCTCATCTGAGTTACAGAGAGAGATTCTGGAAGCACAAGCATGAGCTCCCAGGAATAAACCCCCCGGTAAATTGTTTGTACCCGAACACTTCCGTCTCACACTCCTGCAGGAGTTTCATGATGCTATGTTAAGTGCACACCCTGGGATTGCAGCTCCCCGGGGGGGCATTGGCTAGGGGTTTTTGGTGTCTGTTTATGGTTGCTGATATCAAAAAGTTTGTGAATACTTGTGGGGTATGTGCTCACTCTAAACACTCTCAGGTCCGGCCGGCCGAGGAATTGGTGCCAATTCTCGATAAGTCATGGACACATCTCTCCATGTCTCTTTATCACTAATCTTCCTCCTTCCAACGGCAACTCAGTGGTATGGGTGGTGGTTGATAGGTTTTCTAAAAGAGCCCATTTTGTACCATTACTCGTGTTATTGACTGCTGAAACCTTGGCCCACTTATTTATTCAGCACATAGTTCGGTTGCTTGGGGTACCGGTGAATGTTGTGTCATACAGGGGTGTGCAATTTGTGGCCTGGTTTTGGAGAGCACTTTTGTAAGAAGTTGGGGTTCACGTTATCATTCTCCTCTGCTTATCACAAGGAATCTAATGGACGAATCAGTCATTGGAGCAAATTCTGAGATGCCTGGCCTCATCCAGACAGGAGGACTGGTGTGAGGTACTACCCATGGCAGAATTTGCGTTCAATTGTTATATTAATCAGTCAACTGGAAAGTCTCCCTTTCAGGTCAACTATGGGTTTATCCCACAGTTTGTGGAATTTTCCCACATGGATTCAGGTTATGCTGGTGCTGAGTCCATGGTACAACATTTGAGAGCCCTTTGGAGAGAGGTCCAGGGGAACATCTCTAAAGCCAAGAAAATGTACAAACAATTTGCGGACAGGAGGAGAGGGTCAGCTCTGGCGTTGGCAGTGGGGGAGAAGGTGTGATTGTCCACACATAACGTCAAGCTTAAGATACCCTCTATGAAGCTGGGCCCCAGGTTTATAGGTCCATACAAGATTGTGGAGGTGATCAACCCGGGGGCCTATAGATTACAGTTGCCCACCTCCTTCAAAATGTCTAATGTCTTCCACAGGTCCCTATTAAAACCTGTGGGGACGGAGAGAGAAGATTCCTCATCCAATTTTCTGCCAGTGTTGGTAGAGGGCCAGCTGGAGTACGAGGTAGGGCGCACCCTTGATTCACGGTGGGTGCGCCGAAGGCTTCAGTACCTAATACATTGGAAGGGATATTCCCTTGAGGATTGTCATGGGTTAGGCCAGTTCTGTGCATGCTGATCGACTGGTGCGGGCCTTTCATGCCAGATACCCTAAGAAGCCTGGGGGTCCAGTGACCCCCCCACTGAGAGGGGAGTACTGTCATGGTATAGGACATGGTTCATGTCCTGCTCTCTCAGGGTTAATGCTGCTGGCCTCTCTTTGGATCTGGGAGGAGTATTTATACGCACTCCGGACTAGGATTCCCTGTCAGTTATACTTTTGTTTATTCTGTGTGTCTGACCCCTTGATTGTGTGCTCGGTTTACATTTGTTTGCCTTGCGCTACATGCGTTACTCTGCTTGTTTGTTCTGCTGGTTTTCTGAACTTTGGCTCCCTTTCTGACTATCCCTCCGCCTCACCCTTGATTACCTCGTTATCTCCTGGTTTGATCTTGGCATGCTTAACTACTCTCCAGTGTACATCGTCTCCTCTGCACCTCGGCGTCTGGCACCTCCCTCGACCACCTCATTCCCTGTCACGTGGTTCAGATCCTGTTTGCTACCCGGTGAGTTCCCCACCGCTCTGCTCTCAGCTCCCTTGCTGTAGAACACAGCTCTCCCCGCAGCAGTATATCCGGGAGTCATGACAGATAATATACATAATGATGCAACAGTACAGGGATAATAAGCACAGCAGTGTCACATGCAGGGATAATACACACAGTGATGTCACTGTTCGGAGATAATAAACACAGTGATGTCACAGTACAGGGATAATACACATGGTGATGTCACAGTGCAGGGATAATACACAGTGATGATGTCACAGTACAAGGATAATACACACAGTGATGTCACAGTACAGGGATAATACACACAGTGATGTCACAGTACAGGGATAATACACACAGTGATGTCACAGTACAGGGATAATACACACAGTGATGTCACAGTACAGGGATAATACACAGTGATAATGTTACAGTACAGGGATAATACACAGTGATGCCACAGTACAGGGTTAATACACACAATGATGTCACTGTACAGGGATAATACACACAGTGATGTCACAGTACAGGGATAATACACACAGTGATGTCACAGTACAGGGATAATACACACAGTGATGTCACAGTACAGGGATAATACACACAGTGATGCCACAGTACAGGGATAATACACAGTGATGTCACAGTACAGGGATAATGCACACAGTGATGCCACAGTACAGGGATAATACACACGGTGATGTCACAGTACAGGGATAATACACACAGTGATGTCACAGTACAGAGATAATACACACAGTGATGTCACAGTACAGGGATGATACACACAGTGATGTCACAGTACAGGGATGATACTCACAGTGATGTCACAGTACAGGGATAATACACACAGTGATGTCACAGTACAGGGATTATACACACAGTGATATCACAGCATAGGGTTAATACACACAGTGATGTCACAGTACAAGGATAATACACATAGTGATGTCACTGTACAGGGATAATACACATGATGATGTCACAGTACAGAGATAATACACACAGTGATGTCACTGTACAGGGATAATACACACAGTGATGTCACAGTACAGGGATAATAAACACAATGATATCACAGTACAGGGATAATACACACAGTGATGTCACTGTACAGGGATAATAAACATGATGATGTCACAGTACAGAGATAATACACACAGTGATGTCACAGTACAGGGATAATACACACAGTGATGTCACAGTACAGGGATAATAAACACAATGATATCACAGTACAGGGATAATACACACAGTGATGTCACAACAGAGAAATAATGCGCACAGGGAAAATAACCACAGTACAGGGATAATACACACAGTGATTTCACAGTACAGGGATAGTACACACTGTGATGTCATAGTACAGAGATAATACACACAGTGATGTCACAGTACAGAGATAATACACACAGTGATGTCACAGTACAGGGATAATACACACAGTGATGTCACAGTACAGGGATTATAAACAGTGATGTCACTACACAGAGATATAACATCATAGTGATGTCAAAGTACCGAGATAATAAACACAATCATGTCACAATATAGAGATAATAAACACAATTGTGTGACAGTATAGAGATAAAGAAAGAAGAGTACAGAAAACAGTGATGTTAGTACAAGGATAAATCTTACAATGATTTCTCATTAGATCTACTAGTGTAAGTTATAGCAAGAATTATGCACACAGTGATGTCACTGAGCAAAGATAATGCACACAATGATATCATAGGAAAGGAAAATTGCATATAAAAACGTCACAAAGCGCAAGGGGTCCACAGAGACCTTACAGGATCGGAAAAAGCTACTAATGTCACAGAAAGAGGGTAATCCACTCAGTGGTGCAAAGCACATGGTCAATGCGAGTATTGCTATGATAGCAGTGAATTATGTATACAAAAATGTCACTGCGCAGGGATGTCACAATATGAGGAAAAATATTAATGATGTCACAGTACAGGCAAAATGTATTTAGTGATGTCTGCAAGAGGGTTAATGAAGACAAGTATCAAGTAACAGTGGGGCTCTATTGCCAAACTTGGAGTGAAGCCCAATTCAATGTTCCCCATTTCCTCTATTATCCAGTGACCGCTATCAGCACCTTACGGTTGGGGGCCCCCGCAGTTATTGGGTCCCACCACAGTATTGTGTTTGGTCCCCTCATAGTTGTTCCCATGCTATCATGCCATGACTTTGCGAATGATTTCCTTCTGGATTTGTCAGTTGACAGTTATCTAGGCCACCATGTTGAGGAGACTGTTCACCCCGGGTTTTGGGTCCTGAGACTCTTTCCTTGTGGACTTTCTCAGAAACATAGAAAAGTAGTGGCTAATGAGGATGGATAGTCCACAATTTCCTGAAGAAACAGCTGTGCATATTTATTTAGCTGTTTTCAGCTTTATTATTATTAATTATAAGGCTTTTATGAATCCTTCTCAATGTTCCGGATTCCGAAGTAAACATTGAATTTTTGGATCCGGTAATATCCACTTTTCACATTATGAACAGCAGCATGCCTTATCTCGGCAAGGACCAAAAAAATGAAATCTATTAATAAGAAGTCCGCCGATCTCATAGGTTGATGACCTTCATCCAAGAAAAACAGAAACTCGACATAACACACAATAAGAAAGAAACATATCTCAACCTGACAGCATGAAATTTTTTTTCCATAGAGAGAATAAAAACTTCAAATAATCCATCAAGAGGAATCGCGTCCATTGGGACGGTTCAGTTAAAAAGGATCTTTGGATACTAACGTGTTTATATACTAACGTGTTTATTTGTGTTTTAACGCTACATGTTCATTTTTTTAATATAAATCATAAAAAGTTATACAGTTTTTTAATATATACTCAGTTGAATTCTAAAATTCTGGCTCAATCTACACAAAAAATGTAAATGTCGTGCACCACATTTATTATTTGTTTTAGAGCCGTTCCTGGGAAGAGGTTTTTTAACACAAAAAAAGTGTACCCAGTGATGCGTTTTCTTCTACGTTGAGCTCTTTTCTTCTCCATCCTGCCCAGATCACCATGATGACGACTGCACTCGTTTCTGAACAGACACCTCTGGCCCCAGCCTTTTGCAGCCATCCTGACCCTCCACAGCAACACAAATAAATTCAGAACCCAGATCAAACCATGAAATAAATTTATACAAATGTGCCTCGAACTACACTGTGTTCCAAATTATTATGCAAATAATATTTCCTCATATTTTCTCTAAATTACCTATCTGAATTGCAGTCATTGTTATTTTCCAGTCATCTACTATTCTAGTATAATTGCAATGTTTTGGAACAAACTGCCTATGAAAACAGTATCTTTTTAAAAAAAATAAACACTCAAAATGCATGTTCCAAATTATTATGCACAGCAGAGTTTTCAACCTTTTTTTTTATTTTGAACAAAAAAAATGGTAAATTGTGAAGTTTTAAGCATTATCAGCATATTATAAAATGAAATCAAACAGTTTTCAAGTGAAAACTTTATTCTAGGTGATGTTACATTTGTTCGAAAGAAGCTTCTGAACTCTCTCGTCCATTGAATTTGTCAGTTTTTGGATGGTTTCTGCTTCAATTGTTTTGCATGTGGACAGAATCCCCTCCCAGAGCTGTTGCTTAGATGTGAACTGCCTCCCGCCATCATAGACACTCTTTTTGATGATGCTCCAGAGGTTCTCAATGGGGTTGAGGTCAGGGGAAGATGGTGGCCACACCATAAGTTTGTCCTGTTTTATGCCCATAGCAGCCAGAGATGCAGATGTGTTTTTTGCAGCATGAGATGGTGCATTATCATGCATGAAAATGATCTTGCTGCGGAAAGCACGGTTCTTCCTCTTGAACCATGGCAGGAAGTGTTGTTTTAGAAACTCCACATAGATTATGGAGTTCATCTTTACCCCTTCAGGGATCATAAAGGGGCCGACAATCTCTCTCCCCATGATTCCAGCCCAAAACATTACTCCACCTCCTCCTTGTTGGCGCCTTAGCCGTGTTTTCATGGGGTGTCCATCAACCAGCCATCTTCCACTCCATCCATCTGGACCATCGAGCGTTGCACGGCACTCATCGGTGAACAAAACAGTTTGGAAGTCAGTCTTCATGTATCGTTTGGCCCACTGGAGCCATTTCTGCTTGTGTGCAGTGGATAGAGGTGGTCGACAGGATGGCTTACGCACAGCTGCAAACCTCTGAAGGACCGTGCATCTTGTTGTTCTGGGGACGTTGAAGGCACCAGCAGCTTCAAAAACTTTTCTGCTGCTATGACAAGGCATTTTTGCAGCTGCTCTTTTAACCTTATGCAATTGCCTGTTGGAAAGAGTCCTCAATTTTTCCTTATCAGCACGCACACGTGTGTGCTGGGAATCAGCTACATACTTCTTGATTGTGCGATGATCACGATGAAGAGTCTTGGTAATGTTGATTTTAGTCATGCCTTGACCTAAATACTCCACAATTTGTTGCTTCTTTCTTTCCTATTTTGGCCAAAATGTAGGCTGCTTAATAATGTGGAACAGCCTTCTTAAGTAGTCTTGCCTTTATTTGGACACACCGGCCAAACTAATGTGCACAGGTATCTGCAATTGCTTTCAGTGATATAAAGAGCCCTGACACACATCACCATCAATGAGTTTAAATGACAAACAAAAAAATTCTATCTTTTTAAAAAAAATAAACACTCAAAATGCATGTTCCAAATTATTATGCACAGCAGAGTTTTCAACCTTTTTTTTTATTTTGAACAAAAAAAATGGTAAATTGTGAAGTTTTAAGCATTATCAGCATATTATAAAATGAAATCAAACAGTTTTCAAGTGAAAACTTTATTCTAGGTGATGTTACATTTGTTCGAAAGAAGCTTCTGAACTCTCTCGTCCATTGAATTTGTCAGTTTTTGGATGGTTTCTGCTTCAATTGTTTTGCATGTGGACAGAATCCCCTCCCAGAGCTGTTGCTTAGATGTGAACTGCCTCCCGCCATCATAGACACTCCTTTTGATGATGCTCCAGAGGTTCTCAATGGGGTTGAGGTCAGGGGAAGATGGTGGCCACACCATAAGTTTGTCCTGTTTTATGCCCATAGCAGCCAGAGATGCAGATGTGTTTTTTGCAGCATGAGATGGTGCATTATCATGCATGAAAATGATCTTGCTGCGGAAAGCACGGTTCTTCCTCTTGAACCATGGCAGGAAGTGTTGTTTTAGAAACTCCACATAGATTATGGAGTTCATCTTTACCCCTTCAGGGATCATAAAGGGGCCGACAATCTCTCTCCCCATGATTCCAGCCCAAAACATTACTCCACCTCCTCCTTGTTGGCGCCTTAGCCGTGTTTTCATGGGGTGTCCATCAACCAGCCATCTTCCACTCCATCCATCTGGACCATCGAGCGTTGCACGGCACTCATCGGTGAACAAAACAGTTTGGAAGTCAGTCTTCATGTATCGTTTGGCCCACTGGAGCCATTTCTGCTTGTGTGCAGTGGATAGAGGTGGTCGACAGGATGGCTTACGCACAGCTGCAAACCTCTGAAGGACCGTGCATCTTGTTGTTCTGGGGACGTTGAAGGCACCAGCAGCTTCAAAAACTTTTCTGCTGCTATGACAAGGCATTTTTGCAGCTGCTCTTTTAACCTTATGCAATTGCCTGTTGGAAAGAGTCCTCAATTTTTCCTTATCAGCACGCACACGTGTGTGCTGGGAATCAGCTACATACTTCTTGATTGTGCGATGATCACGATGAAGAGTCTTGGTAATGTTGATTTTAGTCATGCCTTGACCTAAATACTCCACAATTTGTTGCTTCTTTCTTTCCTATTTTGGCCAAAATGTAGGCTGCTTAATAATGTGGAACAGCCTTCTTAAGTAGTCTTGCCTTTATTTGGACACACCGGCCAAACTAATGTGCACAGGTATCTGCAATTGCTTTCAGTGATATAAAGAGCCCTGACACACATCACCATCAATGAGTTTAAATGACAAACAAAAAAATTCTAACCTTATCACTCCTAAACTCTTTGTGCATAATAATTTGGAACACAGTGTAAACCTAACTTTTTTATACAAAACCCAGTCCAAATCCCTAAATTCTGACTACAGAACAAATATTCACTACTAGACTGTGGCCCGATTCTAACGCATCGGGTATTCTAGAATATGCATGTCCCCGTAGTATATGGACAATGATGATTCCAGAATTCGCGGCAGACTGTGCCCATCGCTGATTGGTCGAGGCAACCTTTATGACATCATCATCGCCATGGCAACCATTATGACATCTACGGCGATACTGTGCCCGTCGCTGATTGGTCGAGGCGAATTTGTGGCAGACTGTGCCCGTCGCTGATTGGTCGAGGCAACCTTTATGACATCATCGTCGCCTTGCTGTGCCCATCGCTGATTGTGGCCCGATTGTTGACTGTGGCCCGATTCTAATGCATCGGGTATTCTAGAATATGCATGTCCCCGTAGTATGTGATTCGCGGCAGACTGTGCCCGTCGCTGATTGGTCGAGGCAACCTTTATGACATCATCGTCGCCATGGCAACCATTATGACATCATCGTCGCCATGCTGTGCCCATCTCTGATTGGTCGAGGCCGCCCGACAAACCGTCGACCACTCCATATAAGGTATGGTCTACAAACCGCCAACCACTCCATATAAGGTATGGTCTACAAACCGCCGACCACTCCATATAAGGTATGGTCTACAAACCGCCGACCACTCCATATAAGGTATGGTCTACAAACCGCCGACCACTCCATATAAGGTATCCTGTTTGTAGACCATACCTTATATGGAGTGATTTCCAGGACAGACAGACAGACAGACAGACAGACAGACAGACAGAAAGACAGACAGACAGACAGACAGACAGACAGACAGACAGACAGACGGAAAAACCCTTAGACAATTATATATATAGAGGTCTACAAACCGCCGACCACTCCATATAAGGTATGGTCTACAAACCGCCGACCACTCCATATAAGGTATGGTCTACAAACCGCCGACCACTCCATATAAGGTATCCTGTTTGTAGACCATACCTTATATGGAGTGATTTCCAGGACAGACAGACAGACAGACAGACAGAAAGACAGACAGACAGACAGACAGACAGACAGACAGACGGAAAAACCCTTAGACAATTATATATATAGATGAGAGGAGATCATGTAATATATACCATCCCTTATTACACAGTGCCCTCTCTTGTTATGTACAGCACCATACTTTATATCGGATTTTCTTGTTATTTATGGTGTCCTGTCTTTACTTTTCCTGTTAGATATGGAATGACAGCTGATGGAGCATGGGAAAGCTGCTTTTCTGATGGAGGAACTGATGGACTGGTCTTAAGATCACCGGCTGCTCCATCAGGAGTCATTTTATATCTAACAAGAGACGACTATGTAATAAAGAGAGTGCTGTGATTAACAATAATGAGAATACGCTATGTAATACATAATATACAGTTGGTCGGCTCATCGCATTTTTTTTTTAGTTTGTCACCACAATTGACCTGAACTTACACTACTATTTGATCTGATGTAAAGGAGAAAAATGCTCCGACAGTGTATCAATCATCCGAACAGACTCTGCTATGTGTGTGGTTCTTTTACACCAAAAGGCCAAGAATGTTCAAACACTCATGATATTAAAAAGATGGACCAGATGTACTTTAAGTGTCCACTTGGTGATCAAGACAAAAGCTGGGCCCTCATGTGATATGCTCAAGTTGTTCAACTGGTTGAACATGAGGAAAGTGGCTATGTCATTTGCTGCTCCCATGATTTGGAGAGAACCTAAAAATCATAGTGATGACTGCTACTTTTGGAGGGCTTTTCTACAAAGAACATAAGATTAATTACCGTGAACTTAAATCTGTGATTTGGCCAGTTCCACATGATGGTACCTTACCAGTTCCTGTACCACTGTTGTCTAGATTGGATGAAAATGAAGTAGAATATGAAGACTATGGAGCTGAAGCTACTGGCAAAGACATGGAGACTAGTGATGAGCGAGTATACTCATTGCTTGGGTTTTCCCGAGCACGCTCAGGTGGTCTCCGAGTATTTATGACTTCTCGGAGATTTAGTCTTCTTTGCAGCAGCTGGATGATTTGCGGCTACTAGATAGCTAGCAACCAGGCAACCCCCACATGTACTCAGGCTGGCTAGCAGCCGTAAATCATCCAGCTGCGGCAAGGAAAACTACATTTCCGAGCAGTCAAAATACTCGGAGACCACCTGAGCGTGCTCCGGAAAACAACGAGTATACTCGCTCATCACTAATGGAGACCTCAAGTCAAGATGAGTATGTATCTGATGGAGCAGCCGAGCAGCCAGAACGCTTTACTCAACATGAATTAAATGATCTCATCAGAGACCTTTCATTGTCTAAAGATAAAGCAGAACTTCTTGCATCTAGGTTGAAACAGAAGAATCTTCTTCATGATGATGTCAAAGTGTGTTATTACCGAAACAGGAGTAACACTTTAGGACAATTTTTCACAGTTAATGGGCCAATGGTGTACTGTAACAACGTGAATGGCCTCTTTGAAGAACTGAATCGAGCATTTTGCTGCAGATTGACGATTGTTTATTGATTCATCCCAGAGAAGTTTGAAAGCAGTGTTGCTTCACAATGGAAATATGAAACCATCAATCCCTATTGCTCACTCATGTCATCTAAAGGAAAGTTATGAAAATCTGTCAGTTGTTTTGGATGCTACACAATACAAACAAAATATTGTTGCTTCTTGTGTTTATGGGACAGTAGAAATACAGTAGAGCATTATGTTCGTCGTGATTGGAGACAGAGAAACATCTATGTTGGTATTCAGATCAGAGAGCTTATGAGAGATGATGTGTTTGAAGGAACTCTAAATGATAAGGAATTGAGATCTTGGAAAAGCTTCAAGTGGATCTGTGAAAACTTCTTAGGAAAAAAAATTCTCCAGAATATGTTGCCGGTGATGAGGAACTGCTAAATGCATACCAGTGTCTTGGATGCCGCATGTCTATGAAAATGCACTTTTTGGATTAACATTTAGATTTCTTCCCTCAAAATCTTGGGGATGTAAGGAATGAACAAGGCGAGCGGTTTCACCAGGACATTAAAGTAATGGACCACTGCTACCAGGGTTTTTGGAATGACTCAATGATGGCAGATTACTGTTGGATGTTATGTAGGGACAACCCTGAAAAATCGTATCAGTGACAGTCCAATATCAAGCACTTTTAATGTCTGCTTATATTTTGGTTTCTATTTTGCATGTGAAATTATTTTGGTTCAATAAAAAACTGTTTTGTAAGGTGACGCATTTTTTTCTAATACGTAGACTACTGTTTTCTTAATGTCGCCAGTATATTTCCTATACCTTATAATAATGATGCTGCTCCATGGAAACTATACGTGCTACAAAAAGATGATTCAGAAAAGTACAAAGTCACCTGCGATGATTAAAAAAATATATTTTTGGTAGACCTGTGTTATGTTTTGAATATCTGTTTTACTAGTCAAATGTTATATCTCTACATGCCATAGCCAAAGAACTGTTGGAGGTATTGGCTTTATGGATGTGCACCTACCTAGCATTTCATATTATGTAATTTTTGGGAAAGTGGGTGAATTTTGTTAAAAAAAATGCATCTGGGCAATAAAAATTAAAAAAGCATATGCAGAATGGGAGGAATAGAACTAACAGCACATGTGAAAAAGACTTGGGAATACTAATAGATCACAGATTGCACATGAGTCAACAGTGTGATGCAGCAGCAAAAAAGGCAAACACAGTTCTAGGATGTATTAAGAGAAGCATAAAGTCTAGATCACGTGAAGTATTTATCCCCCTCTACTCCTCCTTGGCCAGGCCTCATCTGGAATACTGTGTCCAGCTCTGGGCAACACATTTTGAAAAATGCATGAACAAATTGGAGCAAGTTCAGAGAAAAGTGACCAGGATGGTGATCGGACTGCTATGTCCTACGAGGAATAGTTACAGGATCTGGGAATGTTTAGCTTGAAAAAAAAACAAGGCTAATGGGAGATTTAATAGCTGTCTACAAGTATCAGAAGGGATGTCAGAGTGTAGAGGGATCATCATTATTCTCATTTGAACATGGAAATATGAGAAGCAATAGAATGAAATTAAAAGGGAGAAGATACAGATTAGATATTTGAAAAAACTGTTTTACAGTGAGGGTGATCAATGAGTGGAACAGGCTGCCAAGAGAGGTGGTGAGTTCTCCTACAATGGAAGTCTTCAGAGGCTGGACAGACGTCTGTCTGAGATGGTTTAGTGAATCCTGTATTGAGTCCGGGGGGAGGTTGGATACGATGACCCTGGAGATCCCTTCTAACTCTAACAATCTATGATTCTATGATCCAGAGGAAAGGTAATAACTTATGAATCAGTGGGCATCCGACTGCTGGCATCCCGCACTGATAAGTAGAGTGGGGAACTTTTATCCCTGTTAGAATGGAGCAGCAATGCGCACGCTTGACCTGTACCTAAATTCATTCCTTGTTGGGCTGCTGAGCAGCTTCTTCAGGCAGCTCCATATGGAATGAATAGATCTGCTATCGAGCAGTTGACATGCCAATCGATTTTGTGATGGGGATAAAAGTTACCCATCAAGAACCGAACGCTGTAGGCTCCAGCACTCTGCCACCCAACGATTATCAAGGTACTAGGTGATAACATGTTTTATCTGGACAACCCCTTTGAGTGATTCATATTGGAGAAAGCTCCATAACTTTTTGTATTTTTAAAGGTAAACTTACTATTTAACGTTTTATGTCTTGCAGCTGGCATTGTCTTGAAGCTGCTTGAGGAATTGTGAGGTGGAGACACCTTTGTGGTGTAGATGTCTTTGTGGTGGAGACGTCTTTATGGTGGAGATACCTTTGTGGTGGAGATATATTTGTGGTGGAGACGCCTTTGTGATGGAGACATCTTTGTGGTGGAGACGCCTTTGCGGTGGAGACACCTTTGTGGTGGAGACGCCTTTATGATGGAGACACCTTTGTGGTGGAGACGCCTTTATGATGGAGACACCTTTGTGGTGGAGACGCCTTTGTGGTGGAGACGTCTTTATGGTGGAGATACCTTTGTGGTGTAGATGTCTTTGTGGTGGAGACGTCTTTATGGTGGAGATACCTTTGTGGTGGAGATATATTTGTGGTGGAGACGCCTTTGTGATGGAGACATCTTTGTGGTGGAGACGCCTTTGTGGTGGAGACACCTTTGTGGTGGAGACGCCTTTATGATGGAGACACCTTTGTGGTGGAGACGCCTTTATGATGGAGACACCTTTGTGGTGGAGACGCCTTTGTGGTGGAGACACCTTTGTGGTGGAGACGCCTTTATGATGGAGACACCTTTGTGGTGGAGACACGTTTGTGGTGGAGACACCTTTGTGGTGGAGACACCTTTGTGGTGGAGACACCTTTGTGGTGGAGACCACTAGGTTATTAAGATTCTTGTCCATTTTCCCCTTCCAGCGTTGAGACGTATATAATGTTATTTAATTCTCTTTTGTCACACAGGTTTATATTAATCATCTGTTACATGTTAGGCATAATGAACAATTAATTGACTTCTGGCCTCCATCATAAGTGTCTATTTTTTTCAAAGACTTTTTCAAAGACTCGGGTTAAAGATAACAACCATGTCATCAAATCCAGGGAGATAAGAGCTGGTTGCAAGTGCAGAGAAGGAAGCCCGGTTTCCTGGTGGCCATTCTCAGGACTGTTTCTGTGATGTTTACTTCCTATGTTGATACCTACAGCAACAAGAAACTTGGTTTCCGAGTCTTGCTCAAGTTTTTTTCTTTGTTCCAGGAAGCAATTGTGAATAACCAAGAATCCAATACAAGGACTCAAAAAAAAAAAAAAAAAGATATTTTCAGCAAACGTTGTGGGTAATGGTGAGATTTACTTCTATGGGTTTCTTTCAGCAATGGAAACGAACGAACAAACAAAGAAACAAAGAAAAGGCCTATGGTGGCCCCTTGAGGACATTTTTTATTTTTTTTCTTCATTGCATACCAGTGGTCAGTCCAACTTTTGAGTTTATTTTTTTTAACCAGGTTCCATTATTTGATCCATTTGCATTGTTGTTTAATATTTTGTTATTTTTTTCATAGATTTTTTTATTTCTGAATAAATGCAGAAAAGCCATGTTGATACACTTTTTTTTGAAAGCATGAATGAAACTCTGAATTTATTGCACTGGCATTTGCAAATATATCATATTATTTAATATTTTCCGAACAATATATTTAATAAAGTTTTGTTTATTGTGATATGCACAATTGTATCTTTTTATTTATTTTTTCTATGATTATTTCTATTTATTTATGTTTACCCTTTTTTTTAGTATAAATGACTGCAATTGCATACATACCTACCTATCCTGAATTTATATATGTATGGAGAGAGGGGGTGAACCATTGTTCCATCATTTCCCGAAGCTTTTTTTTAATTAATGAACCACCTTCCATTTTGTTTTTTGATGTCCTTGGAAATAAGTAATACTTTTTTTTAGTATAGAAAGAGAAAACACTCGTGTGAGAAGTTCACACCCCGGACATTGTCCTACTCACCACTCTGCAGATTATTTCATTGATGGGAATAGCGTTGCCTCCATAGTAGAGATGGTTTTCACCTAGGATCATGTCTGATATCTATATACACAGGAAAACTCCATTTTATTGCAGCACGGCCTGTATTGCTCGGTGCCGCTGCTTTGTGCCTTTTTCTATACATGAAGAACTTGAACATGACCTGAAAAGTCCTAAACATCCCGTTGTCTCCACATACATGAGCACAAATAAGTCAGAGAACCCAAATAGCTTGGATGTAGCTTAGAGCTGAACTGCCCTCGAACACACAGTCAGGTGAGAACCTCATGGGTTGGACCCACAAAGCTGAGACATGAGGAGTTCGCAGAGTAACATGGACATAGCTCTGTGATAATTGGCAACTTTGCGTTCTACTCTTCTTTGGTCAATGATAAAAACTTTTGGTAAGTTGATGTTTCGTCAGTATTTTACTGATGCTTTCTCGTGTGATAGAAGGACGCTTGGTTCCCCTGAAGATACCAGGGCTTGGGTGAAACTATTACTTTTGCATCCATGCATCCCTTAATGGTACAGAACTGTATGTACTTATAGATTGTTGATATTTCAACGCTTTGGACACTTTAAAATATAACAAAGAACTAATAAGACAGTGCTCAAAGGAGATTCTGGGGTTGTTTTCCTTTGGGTAGGTGCTATAATTTTGGAGCAGATGTAGGAAGACTGACTGAGCAATATGATGGTTTCTAAATGCGACTGAAACTACCAAACAATGGCAGATCTTATCTGGTATTGCTAACCATCACTTTTTTAAAATGTTTTGTAAATTTGACGTCTTTCATGAGACCGAATGTGACTTTGTGCCTCTCATTATCTGTGTATAATGTGGGTGCCTATTGGACCACCTTGGAGTAGGATTCTGGTTAGTGCCTCCACCTTTGCACCCCCTACGGCTATGCCATTGACCCCATATTCAAGATGAGTATTTTACGCAGATGCGCCCTATGGCTTCTTTATGAGGGCATTTTATACAGTAATATGTCAGCTTCAATGAAGTGAAAGATTAAAGAGCCTTAAACAAACCCTGCGTAGAAGATCTGACCGCTGCCCTGTTCGGAGACTGTAAACCACAGCTGTGCGTCCAGCACACTTATATGTGGAGTCCATATTTGCACAGCTGTTTAACCCCTAACATACAGCCATTTACAGATGAAAACACGAAAAATATCAGGCAATGACGTTTAACGAGTCTCCATGGAACCCGACCGACGTTCTTCTGGTTACCTGCCGTCTAACATCAACCATAAAGCAAACCATGGGGAAACCAATAAATAAAGTAAAAAGGAAAAGCAACAGACTGTAAAACAACAAAGCAAAAAGGTCTCATTAACCCAGCAGATTTGGGTTCTGCATATACACTCCGTCTGGCCAACAGCCAATATAGCAGCCATCACCAAGTCAATGCATTAGAGAAAAGATGGAGGACAGTTGTTAGAACTGAGAAATCTACCGTATTGATTGCAGACAACCCTGACAGTAAACGAATGAAGGACTTTGTTAGGGTGAGGCAGGTTTTCAGATATACAGCAGCAATTTTTGTCCAACTCACCATTTCACAAGAAGTATTCTCACAGCTTGTAGAGCCAAGTTCATTGTTTATGACAGCTTCGTACCGCTGCTTGGTAGTACTTCTCATTTTGACTTGTAGTGGGTACGGAAAGTATTCAGACCCCTCTAAATTTCTTACTCTTTGTTTCATTGCAGCCATTTGGTAAATTCAAAAAAGTTCATTTTTTTCTCATTAATGTACACTCTGCACCCCATCTTGACTGAAAAAAAAACAGAAATGTAGAAATTTTTGCAAATTTAATAAAAAAGAAAAACTGAAATATCCCATGGCCATAAGTCTTCAGACCCTTTGCTCAGTATTGAGTAGAAGCACCTTTTCAGCTAGTACAGCCATGAGTCTTCTTGAGAATGATGAAACAAATTTTTCACCCCTGGATTTGGGGATCCTCTGCCATTCTTCCTTGCAGATCCTCTCCAGTTCCGTCAGGTTGGATGGTGAACGTTGGTGGACGCCATTTTCAGGTCTCTCCAGAGATGCTCAATTGGGTTTAGGTCAGGGCTCTGGCTGGGCCAGTCAAGAATGGTCACAGAGTTGTTCTGAAGCCACTCCTTTGTTATTTTAGCTGTGTGCTTAGGGTCATTGTCTTGTTGGAAGGTGAACGTTCAGCCCAGTCTGAGGTCCAGAGCACTCTGGAAGAGGTTTTCATCCAGGATATCTCTGTACTTGGCTGCATTCATGTTTCCTTAAATGACAACCAGTTTTCCTGTCCCTGCAGCTGAAAAACTGATTGCATGATGCTGCCACCACCATGTTTCACTGTTGGGATTGTATTGGGCAGGTGATGAGCAGTGCCTGGTTTTCTCCACACATACCGCTTAGAGTTATCACCAAAAAGGACTGATGGACTCTGGGATATGCCATATCAGAATTGGAGTTATGCCCATAGGTCAAAAAATGCAGGTTGCCAGAGTATAGTGTTTAAGAACCCCAAGGTACTGCTAGCATAGGGCAAACAATCTGTACTGGGATTACAAGTGAAGCAGCAGAGTCATGGGTAAGCTTAGACAATGTACTGATGCTCCTTTTGGCATCTCACAGGGCCCATAAGTTAGGACCTTACTTGCAGTAAAAGTTAGACTCACATATGATGCAGACCAGTGATAGCAAGCTAGCCATGGACCTAAGTAGTCGCTAGGGCCAAGAAAAGCTGGAAGAGTGAGGAGATAAGCACTTGTGAGGACTAGTCACACCAGAGGAGTCTGGAAGATGAAGCCTGAGTGTGAAGAAGAGTAAAATTTAATTTTTATTTGGTAAGCCATCTCTCTGTCACTAGAATTTATCTATTTTTTTCTGATACTGCCAATGATAAAAAGTTCCTCGGGGGCAGGACTAGTATTTTAAATATATGGGTATGATCCTTTTAAATCGTCAGCCCCCCCAAATCTCAAGTTCAAATAATGTTTACTCCAACTGGTACCTCTTTTATAAACCCCACTGCCCAGATAGGGGGTCCATTTTTGTTGTGTTGAGTTTATTTCCTCCTTAAAAGAGATACAAGATTGCAGGTTGGGATACCTTTTTCGATAATTTGGTGAATTTTGGATGAATTTAGAAATTCCAGACCATTGGGAGACATAATAAAGGATAAGAGGATGAAGGTTAACTTTCCGATAATTTTGTACATTTTGCTGGATGCCAGAATTTCAGGCCATTGGGAGATGAAATAAAGCCAGATATCTTTTTCTGCGATGCAACACTTTCGGCATGAAATTCTAAAATGGTCTCCTAGTCTTGACTATGACAGGTGTAAAGAAAGTCGGTTCTTCTACTTTCAGCCACTGTTATTTATATTATTAATTAAAAAAGTTTCCATAGTTTTACCGTCATTGGAGAAAACCGTCAGTGAGCTGTAAGATTTATAGAGTGCTTGCATTGATTTAGTTTTGTTAGACCAACAGCTGTCTTCCCGGCATGTTCACCCTCACCAACGTCATCATGCTCGTCACTGGCTTGAAAGGAATGGTGGAGACAACAGGCTTCAAGTATCCCATTCCTAAGGATGAGTATGTACATAGGACCACATCCAGTGCAAACCAAAACTTTCTCTATGCAGATGAATGTGCCATTCATTTCTGGTCAAAGTGTTGTCAAGACGAAGGGAACAGAAAGTATTCGAGGGAAACATGGACTCTGCAAACTTTTCTCTTAGCAAAATAATCAATTTAGACTTCTTAGAACAACATATTTTGCTGTAATTTACAAGAATAAGCCGAGAAATTTGTTTTTGATGATCAGCCTGCGAAATTACGACATGCTCAGAACCCGTGTGGTCTGTGCAAAAGCAGGAGAATCTCAGTCTGGGACATAAAAATCGTAATTAAAGATTACAAATGATTTATGGTGAAATTCCTGAAAGTTAATGTGTCATTTTTTTTAGACATTTACAAAATTTGATCTAACTGACCTAACGGTCACTACAGTGCTTTTAGCGTATGGCACCTAGTTTTCCTTAGGCATCTAATTATACACATCAGGACCACCCTACCACCTATCTATGAGTAATACATAATACTATTCTTGCCTTCATAGCAAAAAAAAACCCAAAAACATCAATAAGCATTTCCATATCTTACATATTTCTTTGCAAATAATTTAATTATCACTTTTGTAGGTAAGTGGTCACATGAAACACTATTGGTTGTATAATTGCCTAGCTTTAGCCACTTCTTTTAAAGTGGTATACTCATTACATGAATGTTGGCTAATCTCACTCATTTTTGTGAGATTAGATGTTCATAAAGTAGATGGTAGTGTCCTGACTCTTGCCAGATGTTGGAAAAAAACAAGGGTTGGACATGTTTATTTCTACATATCCGATCTTTTTGTTTTTTAGGGTATTAGGAGGTGTCAGGCAATAGCTTGCTGACTTCTGCTCCACACAATGACGTTTCACTGAAACCCACATTAGGGATTCTCATTTGGCCAATAACTACCAAAAATTTGTTTTAAAACGCATCTTGAAAAACTGTTAACAAACATCTCTATGTGCTTCTAGGTGAGCGTGGTAAACTTTAGTCAAATCGTGATAAGAGTAAAACTTTTCTCCTACCATGTCTAAGACAGCTGACCTCCCTTCATATCTGAAGCTGACCTCCCTCCATCCCTGCAGTTGACCTCCCTTCATCTCTACAGCTGACCTCCCTCCATCTCTGCAGCTGACCTCCCTTCATCTCTACAGCTGACCTCCCTTCATATCTGAAGCTGACCTCCCTCCATCCCTGCAGTTGACCTTCCTTCATCTCTACAGCTGACCTCCCTTCATCGCTGCTGCTGACCTCCCTTCATCCCTACAGCTGACCTACCGTCATTTCAGCATCTGACCTCCCTTCATATCTGCAGCTTACCTCCCTTCATCTCTGCAGCTGACCTCCCTTCATATCTGAAGCTGACCTCCCTCCATCCCTGCAGTTGACCTCCCATCATCCGTGCAGCTGACCTTCCTTCATCTCTACGGCTGACCTCCCTCCATCCCTGCAGCTGACCTCCTTCCATCTCTGCAGCTGACCTCCCTTCATCTCTGCAGCTACCCTCGCTTCATCTCTGCAGCTGGCCTCCCTTCATTGCTGCAGCTGACCTCCCTTCATCATTGAAGCTGGCATCACTTCATCGTTACAGCTGACCTCCTTCATCATTGAAGTTGACCTCTCTTCTTCTCTGCAGCTGACCTCCCTTCATCTCTACAGCTGACCTCCCTCGATCCCTGCAGCTGACCTCTCTTCATCTCTGCAGCTGACCTCCCTTCATCTCTGCAGCTGACCTCCCTTCATCTCTGCAGCTGACCTTTCTCAGTTCGGCAGTTGACATTCTTCTCAAGGTTACCCTTCATGCCTATAGAAACTCTTTAGAGACATAGTGTTTTTGAGGCTAAAAGTTCCAGGGGCTCAAAAATATTTAATTAGTAAGCTTCATCAATATATTGATTCTTCTTTTAATTTTGTTAATTTTGTGTTGACGCCAACTTGATTATTGACCTCTTCATAGCCTTCTTGACCCCACTCTATGTGGCCAAGTAAACTTAGTACATAACACTTCATTTGCTCATGAGTGGTTGCCATTATGGACCCACTGCGTGGGTTGAAACCTGACAAATCTGATAGGGAAAATCCTTTAAGTATTTGCACAAAAATGTTAGGTTAAAGAACAAAAATTTATCTTAGACCATATTAAGACTGGGAGGGAACCAAATCCTGGTACATTGCAAATAGCTCTCCTACCCTAACTTTCCAAGGAATTAAACTGTGGTTTCAAAGAGTACTGCACTTTTCATGGTCTTCTTTGACTTTGATAAAACAATAATCGGGCCTTTCACTGTTGTTCCCTCCTGGCAATCCAATATGGCGGTTTTTGAAAAATATTAAAAGGGGGAAAAAAATGATTTGACCTTTCTGTCTTTTGGGTCTCTACACTGGATACATTGATGGAGCATTAAAACAAAAATATTTATTTCATTGCACGTTAAAAGGTGATAGAACATTTTTCCAAGCTTGACGTGACTTTGATAAATCTTCCATCACGGCTGTAGGAAAAGTCTCTGGCTACACCGAGTTTTGCACCACTAGGAATAACAGTGGTACAAAAATGTTTTAATCCTGTTAATATGAGCTACTGTACGTAAGACCCCTTCATGTTATTATGTCCTCAAAAGTTTCAACCCATTACATATGTTTACTTGTTCCATAATCTAGAAAGAAAAAAAAAAAAAGAAGATAAAAAAAAGGTCTTGTATTCTTCCCACTGGAAATCAAATATTATCTTTTATGCTATTATTTTTGTTAAAGATTTGTTTTTTTGCAAATGTTTAACTACTACATATGGTAATAATATAACACATCAATCATGGCAAGAACATTTTAACTGTAGGGAGCAGGACATTTTTGTCAGCAAATTTTTATAAATGTTAAAATTACTTTCTAAGTTCCAAAGTAAATGCAGCGGGATTAGACGTAAGAGTTAAATAGTGAAACTTTTTAAATGTGTTTTTATAGTTGGTCGGTTTGGGATTTAGAAGGTCGTTAATCTTAGGTGAGATTAACAGAGATCGCATTTAGAATTCATTCAATGTATATGATGTTGAGAACTTTTTTTTTCTATCTGGCCAATGTAAAAAATGTTTTAGACTTTTCTTTTAATTTTTTTTTATGCAGAAACACAGAAGCAGAAAGCTCCAAAATATTAAATTCCGCCTGGTAAAATACTTTAACATTTACACATGGGACCATAACATAAGGGATAAAATTATATTTCATGATTTATTAATGAAACAGACTTTTTACTGCAAAATGGGCAAGACTGTATGTGAAATGTTAACGTGACATAGATAACAAAATTTGTATTTTGTGACTATGAAAATTGTAAATTCACACTGAAGGCATCAAAACTATGAATTAACACATGTGGAATTATATACTTAACAAAAAAGTGTGAAACAACTGAAAATGTGTCTTACATTCTAGGTTCTACAAAGTAGCCACCTTTTGCTTTGATGACTGCTTTGCACACTCTTGGCATTCTCTTGATGAGCTTCAAGAGGTAGTCACCGGGAATGGTTTTCACTTCACAGGTGTGCCCTGTCAGGTTTAATAAGTGGGATTTCTTGCCTTATAAATGGGGTTGGGACCATCAGTTGTGCAGAAGTCTGGTGGATACACAGCTGATAGTCCTACTGAATAGACTGTTAGAATTTGTATTATGGCAAGAAAAAAGCAACTAAGTAAAGAAAAACGAGTGGCCATCATTACTTTAAGAAATGAAGGTCAGTCAGTCAAAATTGGGCAAACTTTGAAAGTGTCCCCAAGTGCAGTTGCAAAAACCATCAAGTGCTACAAAGAAACTGGCTCACATGAGGACCGCCCAAGGAAAGGAAGACCAAGAGTCACCTCTGCTTCTGAGGATAAGTTTATCCGAGTCACCAGCCTCAGAAATCGCAGGTTAACAGCAGCTCAGATTAGAGACCAGGTCAATGCCACACAGAGTTCTAGCAGCAGACACATCTCTACAACAACTGTTAAGAGGAGACTCTGTGCAGCAGGGCTTCATGGTAAAATAGCTGCTAGGAAACCACTGCTAAGGACAGGCAACAAGCAGAAGAGACTTGTTTGGGCTAAAGAACACAAGGAATGGACATTAGACCAGTGGAAATCTGTGCTTTGGTCTGATGAGTCAAAATTTGAGATCTTTGGTTCCAACCACCATGTCTTTGTGTGACGCGGAAAAGGTGAACGGATGGACTCTACATGCCTGGTTCCCACTATGAAGCATGGAAGAGGAGGTGTGATGGTGTGGGGGAGCTTTGCTGGTGACACTGTTGGGGATTTATTCAAAATTGAAGGCATACTGAACCAGCATGGCTACCACAGCATCTTGCAGCGGCATGCTATTCCATCCAGTTTGCGTTTAGTTGAACCATCATTTATTTTTCAACAGGACAATGATCCCAAACACACCTCCAGGCTGTGTAAGCGCTATTTGACCAAGAAGGAGAGTGATGAGTGATGGGGTGCTACGCCAGATGACCTGACCTCCACAGTCACCAGACATGAACCCAATTGATATGGTTTGGGGTGAGCTGGACCGCAGAGTGAAGGTAAAAGGGCCAACAAGCGCTAAGCATCTCTGGGAACGCCTTCAAGATTGTTGGAAGACCATTCCCGGTGACTACCTCTTGAAGCTCATCAAGAGAATGCCAAGAGTGTGCAAAGCAGTCATCAAAGCAAAAGGTGGCTACTTTGAAGAACCTAAAATATAAGAAATATTTTCAGTTGTTTCACACTTTTTTGTTAAGTATATAATTCCACATGTGTTAATTCATAGTTTTGATGCCTTCAGTGTGAATTTACAATTTTTATAGTCATGAAAGTACAGAAAAATCTTTAAATTAGAAGGTGTGTCCAAACTTTTGGTCTGTACTGTATAAATATAATATATAAAATAAGGTTTTGATTTAAATTTTATTTCATTTTTAGATTATATATATATTTATTAGTTTATATTATATATTTATGCATAATCTGAAAGTAAAAAAATAAAAACCATGTCTTAGCTGTGTATATATATATATATATATATATATATATATATATACATGCTATATATATATATATATATAAACATCAATATATATATACATATATACGTGTGAAGGTATATACTGTATATATATGGTTATTAAATTTTTTTTTACTTTCACACTATTTATATATAATATAAATATAGTCTAAACATAAAAATCAAATAAATACCTTATTATATATTTATATATAAATATATATGTATAACTGTATAATACTATATATATTAATCAATCAATAAATAAGAGAAATAATATATATATGTTTTCTTATTTTTTTATTTTAGATTTCATTCTAGTAAAATATAGTAGGTAATAAGGGAATCCTTGATGAGCATGCTTCTGCTATAATTATGCAAAACTTATAAAGGATATGAATAACATAAAACCTTTTTTTATATTTTATATATTTTTTTATTTTGGCAAAATGCTTTGAATGTTAAGTACATACATAGAGGAAATTTGGGGGAATAGTGAGATGCTGTTAAAGGGGTTGCCTGGCCTTATGCTACCAGTGTGCCATCACTCTAAGTGACTGCAGACCTGTGCATCCTCACATTGTGTGCGCTGCGCACTATGAGGAATCTCTCTGGTGCCGGTGCCAGGCTCATGACTGCAAGTATGTGATTTGCATACATGCGGTCACGTCCCGACTAGACTGTATCCGGCCTGGCTCAATGAGTTTTATTTTTTTTTAAATTCCGTAGAATCATGGTTGAAAAGCAATGTCTGACTTTCATTTGTTCATTTTCATAGATCTTTTATTTATTATTACTTTTGTCAGATTTAAGTTATCTCTGTGACCATTGTGGGTTTTTCTGTCATTAAACGAGGGGTACCAACAATTTTGACCACGTGTGTACATTTTGGCAAACTGCAGTGTGGCTTTTTATGTCTCTGTATCGGCAGTGGGGTCCTCCTGGGTGTCCTGCCATAGTCCTGACAAGCAAGTGTCTCTACTTGTGCAGTGGTTTCTTCCAATATTGGCGCCCTGGATTTACCGCTCAGGACCCCGACTGGTCCCAACTCAGTTTCGTTTAGGTCTGTTACATTTAGCATTTTGCAAGCCCAGGGTTTCACGTGACACATCGTCCTATCCAAGGACCCCTTTTCTAGAAGGCCACTCTGTCTCATCGGTTACTTCAGTATCTCGCTATTCCCTTGTCCCTTAGTCTTCTTTTCTTGTAGTTCACCCAAAATGGTAGCCCTGCTCATAGACACTTCCTACTTGTACTTCAACTTGACCCTATGTAAATATCTACAGGAAACAATCACTTGCCCTAACATTAATCCCATCCCACTATGGGCTAGTCCTTAACATTAACACTATCTTACCCTAATGTCATTATCTAACTACAGTCAACTATCTTATACTACCAACCTTGTGTAGTAATCCTTACTAAACCACACGACCCTATATGATCTCATTCTACACCCCCCACCTTACATTTTCATCAGTTTTTCGCTGCTGTCCACGTCCAGGGAGATTAATTACAGTGCCATGGGTTGTAAACTTTTTGATTATGTTGCACACTGTGGGCAAAGGAACCTCAAGATCTCTGGAGACAGACTTGTAACCTTGAGATTGTTGATATTGTTCAACAATTCTGGTTCTCAAGTCCTCAGACAGTTTTCTTCTCCTCTTTCTGTTGTCCATGCTTAATATGGCACACACAAACACTCAATGCAAAGCTGGAGTCAACTTTTCCCCTTTTTATCGGGTGTCAGGTGTGATTTTCATATTACCCACACCTCTTACTTGCCACAGGTGAATTTGAGCAAGCATCACATGTTTGAAACAAAGTTGTTTACCCACAATTTTGGAAAGGCGCCAACAATTTTGTCCTGCGCAGTTTAGGGGTTTTGTTGTGAAATTATGTCCAGTTTGCATTTTTTTCGTGAGGAAATAAACATGTGTATAACAAACCATGTGTAATTGCAATAATTTTCTTGGAGAAATACTTCATTTTCTGGATCAATTTCAAGGGGGCCAACACTTTTGTCCATGACTGTAACCTAAAAGGGAACCTGTTATAAGATTCATGCTACCTGAATGGGGGACATCATGAATCATTATTGCCGCCATGCATGTTTTACTCTTACGCTGCGGCATTTCAGAGAAAACATACTCTCAAAAAGCCAACAGGAGACTATGCATCTCAGATGACTAGCCCAAGAGTCAGATCCCTGGCTGCTTCTTCCTGGCCTACTGACCACGACTGACAGGTCTCTCCCATGTGTGTGCATACGGAAAGAACTGTTAGTCATGGAAGCCACCATGGACCTGCCTCAGGCTGGTGATCTGAGATGCCTGTAGTTAAACAGGTTCCCTCAAAAAGATCTTACTCATCATCATCCTGTGATTACTTTGCAGGAGAAGCAATGTGATGACAGGGGAAGGCTCTCATTCAGCACTAACCATAGCATTTAAGGTTTAAATCTCTATTGATCATGTCAGATCTACTTCTACAAACATATGCTGTGAAGATCAGACTTTGATTAATCCCTGTCCTTTAGATAAAAACAGGTTGCCCACTCACTCCTGATTGTCACCCCATTGATTGAAAACATTTAAAAAATGATAAAGTGTAATACTTTTAACTCATTTGTTTGATTGGGGTCTTTTTGTCTACTTTTAGAAAAATACAGTATAATGTTGTTTCAGGTCAAATT
Source organism: Ranitomeya variabilis (assembly GCF_051348905.1). NCBI lineage: Eukaryota > Metazoa > Chordata > Amphibia > Anura > Dendrobatidae > Ranitomeya > Ranitomeya variabilis. Next base: position 34,166,159 of record NC_135232.1, on the reverse strand, counting down.
TCTGCGTCATTTGTGGTGATGTTGCCCACTCACTTTAAAGAGTGAAGGAAATCACCATTATGAATGCAACTTTTGATCTCGCCCCTACTGTAGGAAATGCTGAAGATAAATAAAGTTTTGTGCGGTGGGAGATGTATTTTTGGGGTGGGGATTCATTTAAGCATTGGTTCATCTATTGGAGTGATACGAAACCTAAAACGGAGGGATAAAAACAGTTGGGGATGTACATGGACATGTTGGTGACCCTGCTGCCCAAAATTTCCACCTACAGTATATATGGAAAATTCAAGAGAAAACTATTTGAATTTAAGTATCGTATATAAAGATGCAAAATAACATAGGGAGATTATACAGGGTGGGTCTGGTCTGGGGTACTTATACAGGGTGAGATTTGTATACAGGGTGGATTTGACTTGGGGTCTGTATATAAGGGGTTCTGATCTGGAGTTTGTATATAGCATGGATTTGACCTGGGGTCTTTTTACAAGGGTCATTCAGGTCATGTGTTTGTACACGGGGAGTTCTGGTCCTGTTTTCGTCTGGGGTCTGTATACAGGGGTGTGGAGACACGGGGGGGTCAACGGGTGATCTAGTCTGCTAGCCAAAACCGCATGGACCAGGGCTCATCCCACTGAACCCTCACTTTCCTTTTAATACTGCTCAGACAACACAAGGTGAGGGTAAAACAGTGTGGCAATACTTTATTGAACCATAAAACAGGCAAATAACACATAGAACAGTCCCAGCAAAATAGCCAAGATTGTGCAAAATGACAGAGACTCATCCTTCAGCTGACTTGCTGGGATAAGAGCAGCTGTGACTTCAGAGGTTCCAGGGCCGACTACCCCCGCCTGTGGCATGCACATAGAAGAGGTAACGACAAGCTTAGAAATCTGACAGTCCATTGAGGTACAAGGCAAGGTGACAGGCGGGTCACAATCAGTCTTCTCCGGACATCTCTATTGAGCCAGTGTTTGATTATTTAATCAATTTGCATAGTTTTTCCTCCTCTGTTTTGCAAGTCAACAAGCCACAGGACCCACACAATGGTCAATCAACATATTAAGCAAACATTAATTTTAAACTGACTGAGTGCCGCCGTAAAGGGAAAGCAGAGCACAGCAGTGACGTCACTGCTGCGCTGTGCCACTGCCTTACGGCCGGCACTCAGTCAGTGCGGGAAGCAGACGGCAAGGGAACTGAAGGACACCGGAATGTGAGTATGTACTGTTTTTTTTTTTTACTTTTACGCTGGTAACCAGGGTAAACATCGGGTTACTAAGCGCGGCCCTGCGCTTAGTAACCCGATGTTTACCCTGGTTACAAGCGAACGCATCGCTGGATCGCTGTCACACACAACGATCCAGCGATGACAGCGGGAGATCCAGCGACGAAAGAAAGTTCCAAACGATCTGCTACGACGTACGATTCTCAGCAGGGTCCCTGATCGCTGCTGCGTGTCAGACACAGCGATATCGTATGGATATCGCTGGAACGTCACGGATCGTACCGTCGTAGCGATCAAAGTGCCACTGTGTGACAGTACCCTTACTGAAAATAAACATCTGGATAATTAAGATTAAATGCTTTGTGGTCACAAGGGGGTACTGGACTGGATGTCTGTGTACATAGGCTAGGCTTAAGTTCTGTAAACTCATTCTGGGGGATGCTGAGGAGTATATATATATATATATATATATATATATATATATGTGTATATATATATATATATATATATATATATACACTTTTGTGATGTAATTACTGTATGTTGATTGATTGTCTCATATTGATGGGTTCACTTAAGGCCTGGTTACCTGCGTTGCTTTTTTACAGAAATGAGAAAGTTAAAGGGGTTGACCAGTAATAAATAAACCTGCTTAGTGAATAGCAGTCCTAAGTAAACTATACATCCCTCTACATTTTTCTTTATCAAAAATGTTAACACATTTCAATCACTTGTACCCCCTTTATTCTTGACTAGATGTTTTGTATTGAAACAGAGAAAACAACTTTTCCTTCCTTGTATGTCGAAACATCAACAAACCAGGAGACAAAATAGGTTTTCTGTCTTCCGGCCTGGGCTATATGTTGCACTCTTTGGTCCCTTCTCTTTACTCATGAGTATAGTTGGTTTAGGCTGGTGGGAAAAGTAATTATAATGAAGAGACAGGATCCAAATATCATGGCTTGTAACCCCATGGAAGAACGACAGGGAATCCCAGGGAAGAATGACACAAGAACTGCTTCTTGTTTATTTTAATTATTAGTATAAATGTATTATGTGCGGCTGTGCGCAATCCTGCTCCGGAGAGCTGACAACCTAGAAATGTCGTCATCCCTTAATGACTGTGACAATATGGATACAAAAAAATATCATAGAAAAAATCAAATATCAAAAAATCAAATATGTCCAATGTTCTTGTCTTTAAATGCCCTTATCCTGAGATGTCCTTGTTCTGGGATGTCCTTGTCTTGCGCTGTCTGTGTCTCGTGATGTTTGTGTCTTGCGATGTCCGTGTCTCGCAATGTCTATGGAGCGCCCCCACTGCCGCAGGGCCGAGGGGCACCCGGTACCGGGCCTCTGTGTCTCAGGTCTGGGGTTGTCACGGTGGCTAGGCCCAGTCCGTGACCCTGCTGAGGGGTGTCCAGGGAAAGTTGAGAATGTGAGGATGTTGTGATGTGGTGTAGGTCGCGGTGAATAACGAGGACACCAGGTTGCAGTCTCTTTACCTCTTTACTGAAAGCTTCAGGATCCTCAGTCCGGAATACGGTTAACCGGGCTACCTGAGTCCGGCCGGTCCGATGGCACCTCCAGACTTCCCTTTGCAGGTGTGCCTACCTTCTAGCGCTTGTGTGTTGTAGTCCTTCCCTGCTGTGCTTACAGGATAGTCCTCACAACTGTTGTGTCTGTTTCTGAAGTTCCCTCACAACTCGATTATGATGTTCTTCTTCGTCCCCCAGATGATATGGCTAGGACGCACCCTTATGACGGGTAGGCTCGGAGGTCTTCCGGGACCCTAGAGTCACCCCTCTCCAAATGTTGCCCCCTGTGTCTGCTTAGGTGATTTTGGGTGAGACAGCCCGCCTAGAACTGACTGTCCTGCCATAGGTTTGAAGTAAGGCCTGGAGCTCAATACTTCCTCGGCGTTTCCGGCCACCTGCTACGCACCTCAGTAGGATGTTGCCTTGTCTTACAGCATGACTCCTACTGGTGTTTCTCCTTGTTGCGTTGATCTCGTTTCTCACTCAGCACAATAAACCTCGCTTCTTGTCCTTTCTTGGGGTACCGCCGCGATGAAGTGCAGGCGCGGTCCCGTAACGTTCTTTCTGTTCGCTAGGCCTCTGTCAGGATCCCACCCCTGACAGGGACCCCCCTGAATCTTCCCCTGCAACACCCTCTGCCACAGGATGTTGCCTGGTTCCAACCCAGTCAGCTTCTCACTAACTTCCTATCTAACCCCCAGTTTTACCAGATTGTGAGGAGTGGCCTAATACATAGCACCCTTAGCTCCCCCTGGAGGCCAGACTGTGAAGTGTATTGGTGACTGTGATACCTGGTCAGATGAACTCCTTCAGTGCCATCAGACGTACCATAGCCCCCCCTTTGCAGCGGAGCATCAGTACTGCAATGACCAGGACTCTGGGGCGCTGCATCTACATTTCACAATGTCCATGTCTCGCGATGTCTGTGCTTCATGATGTCTGTCTCACGATGTCCATATCTCGCGATGTTTGTGTCTCGCGATGTCCGTGTCTCATAAAGTCTGTGTCTCGTGACAATGAAACTCGATCTTCTGCTTGATTGATTCTTGTGGTCACACATGTAAAGCCGAGGAGACAACTGAAATCCGAGATATTTTATTATGAGACATGAATGATGATAGTGTTATTAACACCAGAAACAAACAACCAACTACAGAGGAAGTCATGAAATTCCTCAAGTAATAATGATTTGTGATGTCCCCTCCCCTGGGCGACCTCCAATTATATATAGCAAATGTCTCCGGTCTCCCAAGGTTTTCCATCATCATATGATATAAACAAAGAGACTAAAGATGCTGATGATGCCATATTGCTATTGATATTGATATAGATAGGCGGATAGCTGGATATATAGGTCTGGCAGGTTCGGCCGAACAGTTACAAAAAGTTCAGATTTGGGTACCCGTACCTGAACCCCATTCACTTGAATACCCCAAACAGCCAGTGTTTGCCACCCTGTCATGTCCATGACAGTGCAGCAAACACTGCTTCTGATTGGCGGTAAAATTATTATCGCCGGTCAGACAGTGAGAGCCCGCAGCCTTGGTGCAGAGGAGAGTTCACCACAGTTCACCGGGAGAATTTTACTGCGGTAAATTTGAAATGCGGTGAACTCACCTCTGCACTGTGAGACTTTTTCTAACTGTGCTAGCGGTGATCCCACCGAAGTCACCACAGTTTAGCCCGGTTGGGAACACAGCCTCAGTGATCGGCGGTAACCTTGATGATGTCACCGTTACTCACTGATCCTGCGCTCACAGCAGCTCATTCCCCAGTGATTCTCAGCCTGGACAGTCGCATTTTGGCACTGTCGAGGTTGAAAACTTATTTCTCCCCCAGACATGGATTATGGCGTGAGACAGAACGACGAACAGGTAAGGGATATTGTTGTTTTCTAAATTTTTGTTTTAATACAGGAGATGAGGGATTCAGTGGAGTTAGGCATTAGGTGAGTATAACTGTGCTTGTTATTAAAAAATAAAAGGAAATGTGTGTTTTGCTTTATTTCAAACAAAAGACTTTATTCTGGCTGTGTGTTTATTTACTATATAACTACAGGATTAGTAATGGATAGGTGTATTATAGACACCTCTCCATTACTAAGCCGTGGGCTTGATGTCACCTGACAATTCAAAGGTGACATCAACCCTACAAATATGAACCCCACTTGCCACTGCCAGAGGGCAAGTGGGAAGAGCTAGACAAAGCGCCAGAAATGGCGCATCTAATAGATGTACCATTTCTGGGTGGCTGCAGGCTGCTATTTTTAGGCTGGGGCTGCTATATCCATGGCCCCTTATCAGCCTTAGAATATCAGCCCCTAGCTGTCTGCTTTAGCAAGGCTGGTTGTCACAAATGGGGGGACCCCATGCTATTTTTTTAAAATTATTTATTTAACTAATTAAAAAAATTCGGATTGGGGACCCCTCTATTCTTGATAACCAGCCTTGCTAACGCTGACAGCTGAGGGTTGCAGCCCCCAGCTGTCAGTTTTGCCTGGATGGTTATCAAAAATACAGGGGAACTCCTGCCATTTTTTTCCTAATTAAGTATTTACAGCACAGGCGCCAGCTGATGAATACTCCCATCAGTCACTCCTGCTCTCACTGTTATTAGTGGCAGCAGGTGTAGGCTGATGGGAGCAGTATTCCTATCAGCTAATACCAATGATCGGAGGTAAACTGACCGACAATGATTTTACCGCCGATCAGAAGCGTTGTTTGCCGCACTGGTGTTCGGGGGGGCCGAACCTGAACTATAGGTGTTCGGTACGGAACTTTACTGTTTGGGTTCGCCCATCTCTAGTCACTGACCCCATCTAAGAGGCTTTCTTAATGTATCCTGGTATTGATCCCTAGCCCTGTACCCGTTACTTCGCATACAAGTGGTTCTCACTAAATTATAATATCATCAATAAGTTAATTTATTTTAGTTCTTCAATACAAAAAGTGAAACTCATATATTATATAGAGTTATTACAAACAGAGTGATCTATTACAAGTGTTTATTTCTGTTAATGTTGATGATTATGGCTTACAGCCAATGAAAACCCAAAAGTCATTATCTCAGTAAATTAAAAGACTTTATAACACCAGCTTGAAAAATGATTTTAAAATCCAAAATGTTGGTCTACTGAAATGTATGTTCGGTAAATGCACTCAATACTTGGTTGGGGCACTTAAGCAACAATTACTGCAAAAATGAAATGCAAAATTTACTTTCATCTGAAAACCTTGGACCACTGAGCAACAGGCCAGTTCTTTTTCTCCTTGGCCAGGTAAGAGGCTTCTGGTGATTTGTATTGGTCATGAGAGGCTTGGCACAAGGAATGCGACACTTGTAGCCCATGTCGTGGATACGTCTGTGTGTGGTGGCTCTTGAAGCAATGATTCCAGCAGCAGTCCACTCCTTGTGAATCCCCCCCAAATTTTTGAATGGCCTTTTCTTCACAATCCTTTCAAGGCTGCGGTTATCCCGGTTGCTTGTGCACCTTTTTCTACCACACTTTTCCTTCCACTCAACTTTCCATTAACCCCTTAGTGACCAAGCCAATTTTGTACTTAATAACCAGGGCAATTTTTACAATTCTGACCACTGTCACTTTATGATGTTACAGCTCTAGAATGCTTCAACGGATTCCACTGTTTCTGAGACTGTTAGTGGTAAAATTTCTTTGATATGACTTGCGTGTATTTATGACAAACATGGAAATTTTGCAAAAATTTAGAAAATTTTGCAATTTTCAAACTTTTATTTTGTGCCCTTAAATCAGAGAGTCGTGTCACACAAAATAGTTAATAAATAACATTTCCCACATGTCAACTTTACATCAGCACAATTTGGAAACATAATTTTTTTTGTTAGGATGTTATAAGGGTTAAAAGTTGACCAGCGATTTCTCATTTTTCCAACACGATTTACAAAACCATTTTTTTAGGGACCACCTCACATTTGAAATGAGTTTGGGGGGTCAATATGACAGAAAATACCCAAAAGTGGCACCATTCTAAAAACTGCACCCTTCAAGGTGCTCAAAACCACACACAAGAAGTTTTTTAACCCTTCAGGTACTTCATGAGAACTGAAGAAATGTGGAAGGAAAAAATGAACATTTTACTTTTTTCACAAAAATTTACTTAGACCCAAACTTTTTAAATTTCACAAGGGTAACAAGGAGAAAATGGACCACAACATTTGTTTTACAATTTCTCCTGAGTACACCGATACCCTATATGTGGGGAAAAGCCACATGTGGGGAATGGCCTGGCTCAGAAAGGAGGGAGCACCGTTTGACTTTTTGAATGCAAAATAAGTTGGAATCAATGGCGGGTGCCATGTTCGCGTTTGGAAACCCCTGATCTACCTAAACAATGGAATCCCCCAATTCTAACTCCAACCCTAACACAGCCCTAACCCCAACCCTAACCCAACACACCCCTTACCCTAATCCCAACCCTAACCACAACCATAACCCTAACCACAACCCTAATCCCATCACACCCCTAAGGCTGGTTTCACATTTGCGGATGGAGGTGCTGCGGAGGGCTGCGTAAATCCTCCATGAAGCTCCACCCACTGCCCACCTCCTCCATGTCAGCTCCTCCTACGTCGGCATGCGGCATGCGTACCCTATCATTACCATTAGGTACGCAGGCCATGCCAATGTATGCGGATGCCACTGCATGCGTCATTTTGATGGCGCGGCGACCTGCGCCGAATGCAACGAGTTGCATTTTGATGCGGACGCTGCACCATCAAAACGACACATGCGGAGGCATCCGCATACATTGGCATGGCCTGCGTACCTAATGGTAAAGATAGGGTACGCATGCTGCATGCCGACGTAGGCGGAGCCGACCGGAGGAGGTGCAGCGGTGGGCGGAACTTCACAGAGTACGTAGGCAGCCCTCCGCAGCACCTCCATCTGCAAATGTGAAACCAGCCTTACCCTAATCCCAACCCTAACCATAATCCCAACCATAACCACAACCACCAACCTAACCCCAACACCACTCTAACTCCAACACAACCCTAACCCCAACCCTAACCCTAGCCCCAACCCTAACGCTAGCTCAACCCTAACCCTAGCTCTAACCCTAGTCCCAACCCTAACGCTAGCCTAACACTAACCCTAATGGAAAAAAAATATTTTTTGAATTTTATTATTTTTACCTAATTAAGGGGGTGATAAAGGGGAGTTTGATTTACTATTTTTTTATTTTGATCACTGTGATAGGGTCTACCACAGTGATCAAAATGAACCAATAAGAAAAATCTCCTATTGTTGCCGGCAGATCTCGGCGGGTGCACTGTGCCCGCACCCATCATTTTCTTACAGGAAGAAGATGCCGGGGGCTGCAGACAGAGCCAGAATGTCCAGGGACACCTTATTTTTCAGTGCCGTTAAAAAGTGGCGCTGAGGAATAAGTACCCTTAACTGCAGCCGTTAAAAGGCGTATCGGCGGTTGTTAAGGGGTTAATATGCTTGGATACAGCACTCTGTGAACAACCAGCTTTTTTAGCAATGACCTTTTGTAGATTACTCTCCATGTGCAGTGTGTCAATGACTGCCTTCTGGACATCTGTCACTTCAGCAGTCTTCCCCATGATTGTGGAGCTACTGAAACAGACTAAGGGATCTTTTTAAACACTTAGGAAGCCTTTGCAGGTGTTTTTTGTTAATTATTCTAATTTACTGCGATAATGACTTTTGGGTTTTCATTGGCTGTAAGCCACAATCATCAACATTAACAGAAATAAACACGTGAAATAGATCATCCTGTTTGTAATGACTCTATATAATATATGAATTTCACTTTTTGTATTGAAGAATTGAAATAAATTAACTTTTTGGTGATATTCTAATTTAGTGAGAAAAACTTGTACATACCTGCTTGGTTTCTCCACACGGAGAGTGAAAGGAAAGGTCCAGTAATGACGTGTCTAAAAGAAAAGATTCTGAATTAATAGATGTTCAGAAACCTAAAATCTACTGAATCAGCGATTTAAACGAAACCTATAGGAGCAAAAAACAAGTGACAGATGGACAAACATGGAGGAGTAATGACTGATGATGAGTGAATCTGCTGAAAATCGGACTTGGCCATGAAATTATATTTGCATCGAAGTTTTTTGGGCTGTTCTAACATTTTCACACAATGCTGGGACTCCACCATCATGTCGCACATCATCCATGGCAATCTCTCGGGTGACATATGTTGTGACGTCATACTGGAAGATGCCGAGAGAGTGGAAGATGCACATAAACCAGTGGCAACGTTTTGGTTTTGAGGTTTGGAACTTTTTCAAGCAGTGATAGGGTACGAATGCTGTATATTTAAAGGCAAAGAGGTTAGGAAGATGATTATACAATGTTATAAAAAATACATAAAATATATGTATGCAAATTGAATATACAATATACAGATGACTGGGTGCATATATGGAGCGCCCCCACGTTAAGGGCAATGGGGTACTCGGTACCAGGTCCTTCTGTCTCGGTTCTAGGGATGTCACGGTGGCCCGACCCGGTCCGTGGCCCTTCTGAGGGGCGTCCAATTAAAGGTGAAGTTTGTCTGGTGTTCGTGACGCCACCTGTGGTATTCGGTCAGGGTGACCGACGCTGCTAGGGGTTTGCTGGGGTGATGGAAAGGCAGCTAGATGGTATACCTTCCCACAGGTGAAGTATGTCCCCAGGGCTTCCCAAGATGTGTAGATGGTGATGGTGGACGTTGTAAGGCGCAATGAATAACGAGGACACAAAGGTTGCAGTCTCTTTACCTTTTACTGAAGACTTCAGCGACCACAGTCCAGAGTACCGTTCACAGGGCAGGCTGAGTCCAGCCGGTCCGAAGGCATATCCAGAGTTCCCTTAACCAGGTGGAAATCAGTAGCCTTCCTACTAGCGCCTGTGTGTTGTAGTACCTCCCTGCTGAGCACCACGGGATAGTCCTCACAACCTATGTAGATGTTTCTGATGTTCTCTCTCTCTCTGTCCCCCAGATGGTATGGATAGGACAACCCGTATGACGGGGTAGGCCTGGAGCTTAGTTATAGGGACCCTAGAGACGCCCCTCTCCCACAAATTTGCCTCCGTGTCTTCTTAGGTATTAAGGTCGGGCAGCCAACTTGGAATTAACTGTCCTGCCGGTCTCTGAAGTAATGCGTAGAGTCAATTACTCCCTCGGTGTTCCGGCCACCGGCTACGCGCCTCAGAAGGAGGCTGCCGATCTTGGGGCAGAACTCCTCCCGGTATTATCTCCTTGTGCTGTGACTTCATTTCTCACTCTCCACAATATACTTCGTGTCCTTTCTTAGGATGCTGCCGCAATGGGTGCAGGCGCAGCTCCGTAACGTTCTATCTCGTGCTAGGCCTCTGCCAGGATCCCACCCCTGACAGGGACCCTCTGTCTGCAGCTCAGATGTTCCTCCTTCTCCCCCTGTCTGCCTGACAGGTCCTCTCTGGGTCAAACCCAGGCAGCTTCTGACTGACTTCCTATCCAACCCACCAGTTTTACCCGTGTGTGAGGAGTGCCCTAATAGACAGAAGCAAGGCTCCCCCTGGTGGACTGGAGTGTGAAGTGTAGTGTGGGATTTGTGATACCTGGCAAGGTGAACTCCTTTAGTACCATCAGACACAATATCACAGGGCGACATTACTGCAACGACCAAGACTCTGGGGCGCTGCACCCCCCCCCCCCCCCGTTAAATCCAGTACTCCGGGACTGGGAAAAGAAGGACAACGATACATGTTAGCAAAAGACATACAACATTTTTGAAATGCTGTTAACAAATAAATATAACAGTGCTTCCCTTTATGGGAGGTGAGGACACTTGAATGTTAGACAGTTATTATCTATCTATGACACACAATTACCCGTACAGGTATACTATCTATTAAGTGCAAGGACCCTCTTAGGGTATACTATAAAACTCAAAAGTGCAAATCAACATTCTCTTTATTTCTGTTCCTCTTTCACGTATGCAGGACTATCTGTCTACCCCTACTGCATTATTCTTTAGCTTACTCACATAAAACCTAATAATTACTTTAACTTCAATTTTATTCAAAGTTAGTGTTGAGCATTCCGATACCGCAAGTATCGGGTATCGGCCGATACTTGCGGTATCGGAATTCCGATACCGAGATCCGATACTTTTGTGGTATCGGGAATCGGAATCGGAAGTTCCCAGTGTACGGTTCCCAGGCTCTGAAGGAGAGGAAACTCTCCTTCAGGCCCTGGGATCCATATCCATGTAAAAAATAAAGAATTAAAATAAAAAAATAGGGATATACTCACCCTCTGACGCGCCCTGGTAGTAACCGGCAGCCTGCTTTGCTTAAAATGAGCGCGTTCAGCACCTTCCATGACGTCACGGCTTCTGATTGGTCGCGTGCGCTCATGTGACCGCCACGCGACCAATCACAAGCCGTGACGTCATTCTCAGGTCCTAAATTCCTAGGAATTTAGGACCTGAGAATGATGTCACGGCTTGTGATTGGTCGCGTGGCGGTCACATGAGCGCACACGACCAATCAGAAGCCGTGACGTCATGGAAGGCTCTAAACGTGCTCATTTTAAGCAAAGAAGGCTGCCGGTTAACAGCGGTGAGGTGCAGGGGCCTCCGGAGAGGTGAGTATATCAATATTTATTATTTTAATTCTTTATTTTACACATTAATATGGATCCCAGGGCCTAAAGGAGAGTTTCCTCTCCTTCAGACCCTGGGAACCATCAGGATACCTTCCGATACTTGGTGTCCCATTGACTTGTATTGGTATCGGGTATCGGTATCGGCGATATCCGATACTTTTCGGGTATCGGCCGATACTATCCGATACCGATACTTTCAAGTATCGGACGGTATCGCTCAACACTATTCAAAGTACATCATTAACATTTTCTATTCACTAACTTTCTAACTACATACTATTACTATGTAAAACACTATTACTATCTAACTTCTTAATGCATCATTATCATGTTTTGACTAAGTGCAACAATTCCCTTTAAGAGGGAAACTCCAAGTCTTTTCAGCGGTAGTGCAATAATCACATCATTAATTCCCAAGTTTGTTTAAAGGCAACATGACGTGATGTAATATGAGGGACCCGTTACGAACCCCCAAACGTTGGTCTTGGGTGGGCTACAAGACGTGTAATCCTGACCTGGAATTCTGCCGCACCAACGGGTTTTTCTTCAGGTCTGTGAAGCAAAGCAGTTATTTTTACAGCATAATTTAACAGCAGTTCCTGTTAAGAGGCAGTCTCTGTAAAAGCCTCTTATGTAAAACCAGTAGAGAGCACCTTTAAGAAGGTGCAAACTATTTACAGCGACAGTTTGTGAATCATTCACCATCCATGATTCCAATGTTCTTTAGTATAAAAGCAGGAAAACTTGTGCAAACTTGAAATAATAGGGATCCCGGGTAAATAAAGGGATCCCTTTAAGAATTAACCCAGGACGGGTTTTTAAGCAAAGAAACAGTTACAGTTTTAAAAGAACTATATACATTTTTCGGTTTTCCGAGGCTTATTTAAACCACTCTGGAGGTAGTACCGGCAGGGGTAGTCCTTTTGGGTATTGGCTACCGCCTGGTACTACATAAGGAGGTCCCTCGCTCCAGACGGGGGTCTGAGTACCCACAGTGTTCCGTTCAGGGGTAACCTGGGCACCAGTTACCATTGGAGTTGGCTCTGTGGCCACGACAGTTTCAGTATTTGTGACAGTGCACACAGTTGTCTTAGTAAAGGTACAAGTAGGCGTAATAGTCGTAGTGGTAGTAGTGTTGGGACCCGCTAGTTCAGAGACTAGGGGGTTAATGTCATTAGTCTCAGTTGTGGCAGCAGGTAGCGCTGCTACGGGGTCTATCAGCAGTCCTTCAGTCACTGGGGCAGGGTCAGCGTTCTTACCTGCCCCAGCGGTGTCTTCGATGTCGACCATCTCTGCTGGCAGCGATGTCCGCAGCGGTGTTGGCAGCGGCTCCTGGAGTGATGTCGGCGGCGGTGCTGGTGGATCCTCCACAGACAGTGTCCAGTACGGGGCCTTGGTCTTCACCCGCAGCTGCAGAAGTTGTTCAATCAGCTCGTCCACTCCAGCCTGCAGGGACTCGGCATCAGCGGTGGAGGCCTGGTTGCGGTGCCTCTCCGGGTAGCTGGGGGAGTCCTCTGTTCCGACCCCACATCTCTTTACCTTTTACTGAAGACTTCAGCGACCACAGTCCAGAGTACCGTTCACAGGGCTAATCACAATAATGAAATATAGCTCAGATGACTCACCCTGTAGGTCACAGGAACATCTATACAAGAAAACAGAAATATTTGGCCTTCTAATGAGCCCACTGCACATGTCAGAACAAAAAAGCAGGTGTGCAATGTGATTTTGCACATGCACAGTGATGATTGAAGTCACAGGCGCCATCTTGGAAAAGAGTAGCGAGCGCTGGGCACATGTTCACACTCATTCAATAGTATGAAAGGGATGTGAAAATGACATCACAGTGTGTAAAGGAAACCAGATATATTTCTGCACATTAGATGGTGTAGAAATCGCCATTTTGCTAAAGGGCAAATGTACTGGCAATAATAGCACCACTTTATAGATAGGCAGGAAAGATCCCAAGGATAATATAGGAATAACCCAAGAGGATCCCAGGGTGAGATAAAAAGATATGAGGAGGGCTGGATCTAATTAAAGTCAACTCACAATCCCTAAAGGGTACAAATTACCTAGAGAAACTGAGCATGAAGGGATTAATTTTAATAACCAAAAGTGGAAATAGTGATAAACGTCCCAAACAGAACTCAGTATTCATAGGTGGTCTCTTATCCAAACATTAACCAGGTCCGACCCAGCTTACCTTACAAGATCAGGTGTATTCAGGGTGATGTGGCCATGTTACATAGAATATTTTATTAAGAAGGTAGTAAATCTAAGAAGGAGAGTAATATCTGACATCTAGTGTACTACACATATTTCTAGAAAAGAAGAAAAGAAAATGAATATTCACTTAAAATACACTGCAACACTCCCAAGAGAGGACACTAGAGGGATAGGGGCAAGCAAATATTTCATTACAGGATACAATTGATTTTATACTACACATTGAGGCCATTAGGTCTCAAAGTATTCAGTTTCGAAATCCCCATCAATTCTCACTTTTTGAAGATTTTAACTCTATCACCACCTCTTTTACCACCATTGACCTGGATGATGGAGATGAAATGAGGATGGACATTTCAGCAAGACACTGATCCCCAAAACAGCCAAGGAAACGCTCAATTGGGTTCAGAGACAGACACTAAAGCTGCTAGAATGGCTAGCCGATCACCGGACCTGAATCCAATAGAAAACATATGGAAGGAACTAAAGCTCAGAGTTCATAGAAAGAGCCCACGGGACCTTCAGGATGTGAAAAGTGTTTGTGTGGAAGAATGGGCCAAAATCGCACCTGAGCAATGCCTGCAACTAGTTTCTCCATACAGGAGGCGTCTTGAAGCTTCATCACAAAGAAAGGCTTTAGTATGAAGTATTAATTAAATTTCAGTAAGTGTGTTTAACACTTTTTTTCCTGTGTCATTTCTTATTCTTACACATGACCTAATTTATGGACATCTATGATAATTTCTTTGCCTGTGTGGATTGGATGGGTTATTACTGACATCTGGTGAGAATTTCATGTCAATAGCACCTTTAGACATATATTTACTGGTGACGTGTTCAATACTTCACCTGCTGTACATAATGTGCAGCTCTGGCAAAAATTAAGAGACCACTGCAAAATTTTCAGTTTCTCTGAGAAAAAGGAGAAAATTTTTCTGAAAAGGAGAAATGGTCAAAATAAAAACAAAAAAAAACAGTGCTTTCAGACCTCAAATAATGCAAAGAAAATAAGTTCATAATCATTTAGAAACAACAAAATAAATGTTTTAACTCAGGAAGAGTTCAGAAATCAATATTTTGTGGAATAACCATGATTTTTAATCACCGCTTTCATGCTTTCCACCAGTCTTTCACACTACTTCTGGCACAAAAATTTAAGCAGTTCTTCTTCTTCTTCAGACGGCTCTTTGCCAGTCATTACATTGGCTGCCCATTCATTATAGAATCCAATCCAAAGTACTTGTTCTCACCCACAAAGCTCTCCACAGTGAGGCCCCCCTTACATCTCCTGCCTCATTTCGGTCTATCGGCTTAACCGACCGCTGCGCTCTGCAAACGACGTTCGACTAACCTCAGCACTGATCTGTACCTTCCACTCCCGACTCCAAGACTTCTCCCGTGCTGCGCCAATCCTCTGGAATGCTCTACGCCAAGATATTAGAACTATCCACAATTTGCATAGTTTTAGACGCTCCCTCAAAACACATTTGTTCAGAGCGGCCTATCACGTTTCCTAATCAAAGTCATTATATGTTTGTGTGCATGTGTAGCCCATTCATTACTTCCATCTATCCCCCACTCCCTCAAGGTGGCTGGACCGTCATTGCAAATACACACCTGTACTTTGTATCTCCCCCACCTCATTGTAGATTGTAAGCTCTCACGAGCAGGGTCCTCTTATTTTGCTTTAATTATTGTATTGTTAATGTTGTTACTTATGACTGTTGTGTTTGAAACTGTTAAACTGTAAAGCGCTGCGGAATATGTTGGTGCCATATAAATAAAGATTATTATTATTATTCTTTGATGGCTTGTGACTATCCATCTTCCTCTTGATTACATTCCAGAGGTTTTCAATGGGGTTCAGGTCTGGAGATTGGGCTGCCCATGCCAGGGTTTTGATGTGGTGGTCTATTAATTTTTGCCAGAGATGTATATCACACAAGCAGATGGTGCACATGGTTTGTGAACCCACTGTGCGACAGAAACGGGCTAACCTAGGAGGGACGTAGCTAAGCAACTACCTGGTGATCACTGAAACTCCTGATGGTGGAGTCAGGCTTGAGCTACAGGTAGCTGCCAGGTGCCACTCTTAGGCAGTCCACAATATGGAGACACGGACAGAACTCGGGCTCCGTTCAGACTACTCTTCGGACAGGACGGATACTGACACGAAGCCACAGACAGGGATGGATTTGGAGACTGGCATAACATTCTGGACAACTCTGAGTACTAGGATACATACATGTTAAGACACATGGGCATAACACTATTGCCAGCACCCCTGCATGGTTTCCCTTCCCACCTCCATGCAGGGACGCTGGCATATTCAGAGCTCCACACTCTGTTGTCATCTTCTGCTGGCATGTCTCCTGCTTGTGCATGCTTCACTTCCAGGGAGCACCCCTAGTGTGCGTGCGCATGTGCTCCCCCAATCTAAATGGGGCAGCTTGGGCACATAGTAAAATTCCCCCAGCGAATGGCTGAGAAGTGTTCTGTTGGGGACAGTTGGGTCATAAGAGGTGTTTGGTCCCCATATGTCCAGGTCAGTCATCTGTGTCGCCATCTTCTCCACCAAGTCTGCTTGTCGCCGACTTGTCTCCGAAGGAATGGAAGCAGAGATGATGTCCCCACACAGTCCAGAAGATTGTACTAATGATCTACCTTCAGGAACCTCCCCGCCTCATGTAGGTGTCGTCTTGGAGAGCAGGTTGAAGACAGACCCGGAGGAGGTATCTTTGTTTCTAAGTGGTCTAGTCAAGTGATCGTCGAGGCAGTCATATCTTCCAAGTCTCTGCAATCTATGACCCAGGTGGAGAAACTCCAGTCAGTCCTTATATCCTCGAGGGTTGTAGCTGATCAGATGGAGAGAGACATCCCAATACCAAGTCCTAGTACTATTCCTGCTTCATCCTACACTGTGGATGGCTTGTTGGCGAAAAGCATCCTAGTCGTGAAGATGGTAGAGATGTCACTTTTCTTCTACTGGACAGAAGAAGTTGTGGTCTTGAAGAGAAGTCATGGGAGTCCATGAAGAGGTGTCAGCCTCCAACTTCTCTGCAGAGAGTCCTGACGGGCTTAAAGAAGAGGGGGGGCATAAAGAGAGGTACTATAATGCTATTGCCTGCACCCCTGAATGGTTTCCCTCCCCCCTCCATGCAGGGACACTGGTGTACTCAACGCTCAGGCCACAATGCATGGTCCCCTTCTGCTGGCATGTCTCCTACTTGTGCACACTGCACTTCCTAGTAGCTACAATGCACATAGTAAAATGCCTCCAGCCTGCAAGGTGGCATTTTGCATAAAAGACTCCCTCCCCCTTAGGGAGTCACCAAAGCAACAATATTCATTAGTGTGTAGTTTCTCCTACGAGTGAGTTGTGAGGTCCCTTGGTTCTGGTGTGGCCAGTGTCCTAAATCTGCTACCCTTTTCCGTGTGCGGCCAGTGCCTAATGCCTCATAAGCAGGTCCGTTTCTATTCGGCCTGCTAGAACCATTCTCTGAATCAGCCTAGTTTGAACGTAGCCCCAATCCATGTCAGTAACTGCTCTGTAGAGGACCCAGAAATTATTAGTCTGAATGGAGCCCTAGTCCTTAACTGTTTCAGTGAACCTGATCCCTGGGGCAGCTGCAGCACCGGGTTCGGCTAGGAGTGGGACCTGGTGGCTACCTGCAGCTCAGCCTGTCTCACCCATCAGAAGTTCCAGTGAACACCAGGTAGTCGCTTAGCTATGCCCTTTCCTAGGCAGGTGTGGCCTTGTGGCACAGTGGGTCCACAAATCCACTTGCGCCACCTGCGAGTATTGCAACACGTCTTGGGAACAGATTCCGGTTCTGCCAGAGCAGCATTAGAGTTTGGATACCATCGGAAGCGGTTTCAGGATTCAGATACTGGCCACACACGGACCAGAGGAGCAGGTTCAGGGACTGGCCATAACACAGGCAAGGGTAGGAGGTTCAGGCGCTGGCCGCACAAAGAGAAAGAGGTTCGGATTTTGGACCTGGTCACAGAAGAACAAGGGAACCTACCAACTTATCAGTTCCAAACTAACTAGCTAACCAATGAATCAATGTTGCCCAGGCAGGGGCGGACACAGACAGCTTGGGACCCCTGTGCAGGAAATGTGTCTGGGCCCCCCTCCATTTAAAGGGAAGCTGTCACCCCCAAAAATCAACGGTGAGCTAAGCCCACCGGCATCAGGGGCTAATCTACAGCATTCTGGAATGCTGTAGTTAAGCCCCCGATGTATCCTGAAAGATAAGAAAAAGAGGTTAGATTATACTCACCTGGGCGGGCGGTCCGATCCGATGTGTGTCGAGGTCCGGTCCGGTGCCTCCCATCTTCATAGGATGACGTCCTCTTCTTGTCTTCATGCTGCAGCTCCGGCGCAGGCGTACTTTGTCTGATCTGTTGAGGGCAGAGCAAAGTACTGCAGTGCGCAGGCGACAGGAAAGGTCAGAGAGGCCCGACGTCTGCGCACTGCAGTACTTTGCTCTGCCCTCAACAGGGCAGACAAAGTACGCCTGCGCCTCATTGCCCTCTCCTCCACCTACAAACACACACACACAGCACCATTCACCTCTCTGCACACACACACATTCTCCTCTGTGCACGGTATCCTGAAGCCGCACCATCGCCGGCAGCTTCCTGTCTCGCACAGCCACAGCACTGAATGATGATGTCATTCAGCCGCTGCTGTGTGAGACAGGAAGCTCAGGCAGGAAGCAGGACGGATCCATTCCCTGCAGCTCCGCTCTGCTGCCACTTTCTCCTGCAGGCAGCGGAGCTGCAGGGATTGCTCTCTGCCTGCCGCACATGAGGGCAATCTGGCCAGGCCCCCCCCCCGAAGCCTCGGGGCTGGATAAACTGGCCAGATTGCCGTAAATATCAACAGCTCTGCCAGCAGGGCCGGTTTTAGGCAAAGTGGGGCCCTAGGCAAAGTTTAAAACTGGGCCCCAAATGCTAACATATTGCACATCACACAGGAGCATTTCGTTGTAGTCACATGCACTGAGTTCAGGCTGCTAAATGAGTGTGATTGACAATATTGAAGTCGTTCAACGCTAGTGCAGCGCCCCAAAGTCCTGGTCGTTGCAGTAATGTCATTCTTCCACCAGGGGGAGTGATATTACATCTGATGGCAATAAAGGAGAACTTCTGTCCAGGTATCACAACGACACACACACACTTCACACTCCAGGCCACCAGGGGGAGCAAAGGTTCTATCAACTAGGCCACTCCTCACATATAGGTAAAACTGGTGGCTTGGTTAGGAAGTTAGACAGAAGCTGACTGGGGGGAGACAGAAGCTGACTGAGCTTCACCCAGGCAGTCAGAGCCCAATGGAGTTTGGCAGAAGCTGGCTGGAGTGACCTCCAGCCAGATCCAGACTGCGGTCTGTGGAGGACGAGGGTCCACGGAGCTGCGCCTGCCCCACGTGCGGCAGCATCCAAAGAAAGAGACATTGAAAGGAAGCGTGTTGTAGTGAGTGAGAAACAAAGTCATAGCACAAGGAGAAAACACCAGAAGGAGTTCTGCCCTGCAATAGGTTGCCTCCTTCTGAGGCACGTAACCGGTGGCCGGAACACCGAGAGTAATAGTCTCTACGCTTTACTTCAGAGACCGGCAGGACAGTCAATTCCAAGTTGGCTGCCCGACCTTAATACCTAAGAAGTCACGGTGGCAATTTGTGGGGGTCAGGGCGTCTCTAGGGTCCCTATCAACAAGCCTCAGGCCATCAGTCATACGGGTTTTGATCTATCTGACTACGGGGAACAGTGAGAGGAGTAATAACAGTGAGGAGCTCATTAGAGCTTATGCAAGTGGGAACCTACTGTGTTACTGTGCGCAAAGGAAGGCTATTGAATTCCACCTGGATAAGGAGACTCTGGATTTGCCTTCAGACCGGCCGGACTCTGCCTACCCTGTGATCCGGTGCCCTGGACTGGGGACACTGAAGCCTTCAGTAAAAGGTAAAGAGACTGCAACCTTGTGTCCTCGTTCTTCACTGCGCCTCACACCATCCACCATCTACACTTCTGGGAAGCCCTGGGGATATACTTCACCTGTGGGAAGGCATACCATCTTGCTGCCATAACATCACCCCAGTGGACCCCTAAGCAGCGTCGGTCACCCTGACCGAATACCACAGGTGGCGTCACGAACACTTCCCCTTTAAAGACCTTTCCCAAAACCATAAAAACTACTCTTCTTTTACTGGATGCCCCTCGAAGGGCCATGGACCAGGTCGGGCCACCGTGACATCCCCGCAGAACACTAAAGGACCCGGTGCCGAGTACCCCATTGCCCTTAACGTGGGGGCAATCCACTTGTTTCCCAGCCTCTTTACACAAACTGAGAAAGAATGATGGGGACAGAACGATCACTAATAGATCACTGTTATGATCCTAGTGGCTTAGAGAACAACAAGGCTTAGCCCGAGCACAAATCCCACAGGACTGCACAAAGGAACGCACATCCCGCGACAAGGAAGGCCACCAGAAGGATCTAGCCACCAAATCTCTGGTACCAAAAATCCCAGGATGACCCGCCAACACTGAAGAATGGACCTCGGAAATAACTCTGCTGGTCCATCTATCTGGGATAAACAGTCTCTCTGATGGACAACGGTAAGGTCTATCCGCCTGAAATTCCTGTAACACCCGTCGCAAATCTGGGGAAATGGCAGACAAAATTACCCCCTCTTTGAGGATACCAACCGGCTCAGAAACTCCAGGGGAGTCAGGCACAAAACTCCTAGAAAGAGCATCAGCCTTCACGTTCTTCGAACCAGGAAGGTACGAGACCACGAAATCGAAACGGGAGAAAAACAACGACCAACGAGCCTGTCTAGGATTCAACCGCTTGGCCGACTCAAGATAAATCAAATTTTTATGATCAGTCAAGACCACCACACGATGCTTAGCTCCCTCTAGCCAGTGTCGCCACTCCTCAAATGCCCACTTCATTGCCAACAACTCCCGATTACCAACATCATAATTTCGTTCAGCCGGCGAAAATTTTCTTGAAAAGAAGGCACATGGCTTCATCACAGAGCAATCAGAGCTTCTCTGTGACAAAACAGCCCCTGCTCCAATTTCAGAAGCATCAACCTCGACCTGGAAGGGAAGAGAGACATCTGGCTGACATAAAACTGGAGCCGAAGAAAACCGGCGCTTCAGCTCCTGAAAGGCCTCAACGGCCGCAGGAGACCAGTTAGTCACATCAGAACCCTTCTTGGTCAAATCCGTCAAAGGTTTAACCACACCAGAAAAATTAGCAATGAAGCGACGGTAAAAATTAGCAAAACCCAAGAACTTCTGAAGACTCTTAACCGATGTAGGTTGAGTCCAATCATGAATAGCCTGGACCTTGACTGGGTCCATCTCAATAGAAGAAGGAGAAAAAATAAAGCCCAAAAAGGAAACTTTCTGGACTCCGAAGAGACATTTGGAACCCTTCACAAACAAGGCATTGGCACGCAGGACCTGAAATACCATCCTGACCTGCTTCACATGGGATTCCCAATCATCAGAAAAGACCAAAATATCATCCAGATACACAATCATAAATTTATCCAGATATTCTCAGAAGATATCGTGCATGAAGGACTGAAACACAGAAGGGGCATTAGAAAGTCCAAAAGGCATCACCAAGTACTCAAAATGGCCTTCGGGCGTATTAAATGCTGTTTTCCATTCATCGCCCTGTTTTATACGCACAAGGTTATACGCACCGCGAAGATCTATCTTGGTGAACCAACTAGACCCCCTAATCCGAGCAAACAGATCAGACAACAATGACAAGGGATACTGGAATTTGACCGTGATTTTATTTAGAAGGCTATAATCTATACAGGGTCTCAAAGAACCATCCTTCTTGGCCACAAAAAAGAATCCCGCACCAAGAGGGGACGAGGAGGGGCGAATATGTCCCTTCTCCAAAGACTCCTTTACATAGCTCCGCATAGCGGCATGCTCTGGTACAGACAAATTAAACAGTCGTCCCTTAGGGAACTTACTACCAGGAATCAAATTTATAGCACAATCACAATCCCTATGAGGAGGTAGGGCACTGGATTTGGGCTCATCAAATACATCCTGGTAGTCCGACAAAAACTCAGGGACTTCAGAAGGAGTAGAGGAAGCAATTGATACCAAGAGAGCATCGCCATGAATTCCCTGGCAACCCCAACTAAACACAGACATAGCTTTCCAATCCAGGACTGGATTATGAGCCTGCAACCATGGCAGACCCAACACGACAACGTCATGCAAATTATATAACACAAGAAAGCGAATCACCTCCTGATGTGCAGGAGTCATACACATGGTCACTTGAGTCCAGTATTGAGGTTTATTCTTGGCCAATGGTGTAGCATCAATTCCCTTCGATGGAATAGGGAACTGTAATGGCTCAAGGATAAAACCACAGCCCTTGGCAAATGACAAATCCATCAGATTCAGGGCGGCACCTGAATCTACAAAAGCCATAACTGAGTAGGATGACAGAGAGCAAATCAAAGTAACAGACAAAATGAATTTAGGCTGTACAGTACCAATGGTGACAGATCTAGCAAAGTTTTTTGTGCGCTTAGAGCATGCTGAGATAACATGAGCTGAATCACCACAGTAAAAGCACAACCCATTCTGACGTCTATGATTTTGCCGTTCCATTCTGGTCAGAATCCTATCACATTGCATAGACTCAGGTTTCTGTTCAGAAAACACCGCCAGATGGTGCACAGGTTTGCGCTCCCGCAAACGCCGATCAATCTGAATGGCCAAAGCCATTGACTCATTCAGACTCGCAGGCGTGGGGAACCCCACCATAACATTCTTAATGGCTTCAGAAAGACTTTCTCTGAAATTTGCAGCCAGGGCACACTCATTCCATTGAGTAAGCACCGACCATTTCCGAAATTTTTGACAATACACCTCAGCTTCCTCCTGACCCTGAGAGAGAGCCAGCAAGGCCTTTTCTGCCTGGTTCTCTAGATTAGGTTCCTCGTAAAGCAATCCAAGCGCCAGAAAAAACGCATCCACATTCAGCAATGCAGGATCTCCTGGCGCCAGGGAGAAGGCCCAACCTTGAGGGTCGCCGCGTAACAGAGAGATAACAATTCTAACTTGCTGAGCGGAATCACCAGAGGAACGAGGTCTCAAAGAAAGAAATAATTTACAATTATTCTTAAAATTCAGAAACCTAGATCTATCTCCAGAAAAAAACTCAGGAATAGGTACTTTTGGCTCAGACATAGGACTGTGAACAACAAAATCCTGAATGCTTTGCACCCTTGCAGCAAGATGATCCACACTAGAAGTCAGACTCTGAATATCCATGTCTGCAGCAGAACTCAAAGCCACCCAGAGATTAAGGGGAGGAGAGATGCAGGACAGACTGCAGAGCAGAAAAAAAAAATTGAACTCAGGATTTCTCTTATCCCACTTTTGCGATGCATTTAACACTTTGGGCCTGTTGCACTGTTATGATCCTAGTGGCTTAGGATCACGAATCTAACCAGCTAAGTAGAAAATAATAGGACGAGCTCTGGGGATGTGGTAACTGGACTAACCGCAAACCTGATCCTAACCGCACACACTATAGGCAGCCGTGGAACGTTTCCTGAAATCCTAGACGTCTCTTCACGGCCTGAGAAACTGACTACCCCTAAAGAGAAAGTAAAGACCTCACTTGCCTCAGAGAAATCCCCCAGAGATATAGAAGCCCCCCACAAATAATAACGGTGAGTTAAGAGGAAAAGACAAACGCAGAGATGAAACAGGTTAAGCAAATAAGGCCCGCTAACGCTAGATAGCAGAAAATAGCAAGGGATCTGTGCGGTCAGTAAAAAACCCTATGCAAAAATATCCACGCAGAGAATGCGAGAACCCCCACACCAACTAACGATGTGGGGGGAGCAACTCAGCACCCCAGAGCACCAGCAAGCAGGGAAATCACATATTAGCAAGCTGGACAAAAACGCATCATATACTAGGAAACATCTTGAACACAGATGAGCAAAAATAAGCAAACGGAACTTAGCTTCTCTTGGAGAGACTGATAACGGATGTAGACAGGAGCAATCAGAATAGCACTGAATACAACGGCAACAGGCAAGGAATGAAGGACCAGGTGGATTAAATAGGAAACCTAACTAGCAGATGACGAGACAGCTGATCCTGCCAGAAACCTGCAAAATAACAAAAAGAGCCACCAGGAGGAGCCCAAAGAGAGAACTCACACAGTACCACTCATGACCACAGGAGGGAGCCCGGAAACAGAGTTCACAACAGATCACTAATAGATCACCATACAGTATCATGTTATCAGCAGCACATCTACAGTTACACCGGCGATGTGCTGCTGAGAACAATGATTCCTGTTCCGGCATAAACAATCCAATCACTCGATGAATAAGCAGCATTTTGCTTGTTTAGTATAATACACCTCTTAGTCCTCCATATATTATAATGTGCACCACAGTCCTCCTTATTGTAAAATGCACACCCCATAGTCCTCCATATAATATAATATGCACCATAGTCCCCCATATAGTATGATACTATGATACACTCCTCAGTCCTCCATATAGTATTATACACTTCCCATAGGCCTCCACATAGTATAATATACCCTCATAGTCCTCCATAGAATATAATATACACCCCAATAGTATATAACACAGCCTCCCCCATAGAAAATAATATACCCCAAATATTATATAACACAGCCCGCGTAGTATATAGCACAGCACGCGTATTATGCAGCACAGCCCATGTAGTATATAGCACAGCCCATGTAGTATATAACACAGCCCACGTAGTATATAACACATCCCACATAGTATATAACACAGCCCGCGTAGTATATAACACAGCCTGCATAGTATATAGCACAGCTACGTAGTATATAACACAGCCCACGTAGTATATAACACAGCCTCCCCATAGAATATAATATACCCCCCAATAGTATGTAACACAACCAGCATAGTATGTAGCACAGCCCGCGTAGTATATAGCACACCCCACGTAGCATATAACACAGCCACATAGTATATAGCACAGCCATGTAGTATTTAACACAGCCACATAGTATATAGCACAGCCCACGTAGTATATAACACAGCCCACATAGTATATAACACAGCCCATGTAGTATATGACATAACCCACGTAGTATATGACATAACCCACGTAGTATTTAACACAGCCCACATAGTATATAATACAGCTCGCGTAGTATATAACACAGCCCGCGTAGTATATAACACAGCCTGTGTAGTATATAACACAGCCTGCGTAGTATATAGCACAGCCCACGTAGCAAATAGCACAGCAGACGGCTGTGTATAATTGTAGTGTCATTTATATAACATATATACAGCAGTCACAGTATCACCTATATAATGTATAGAAAGCAGTCTGTATACATCATATAGGTGATACTGCAACTGTAATATATACAATATATAGGTGATACTGCCATTATATAAATCAGTAGCAGTATCACCTACATATTGTATACAGATTGCTCTATACACAATATATAGGTGATGCTGCAACTTCAGTATATACACTCACTGGCCACTTTATTAGGTACACCTGTCCAACTTCTTGTTAACACTTAATTTCTAATCAGCCAATCACATGGCGGCAACTCAGTGCATTTAGGCATGTAGACATGGTCAAGACAATCTCCTGCAGTTCAAACCGAGCATCAGTATGGGGAAGAAAGGTGATTTGAGTGCCTTTGAACGTGGCATGGTTGTTGGTGCCAGAAGGGCTGGTCTGAGTATTTCAGAAACTGCTGATCTACTGGGATTTTCACGCACAACCATCTCTAGGGTTTACAGAGAATGGTCCGAAAAAGAAAAAAAATCCAGTGAGCGGCAGTTCTGTGGGCGGAAATGCCTTGTTGATGCCAGAGGTCAGAGGAGAATGGGCAGACTGGTTCGAGCTGATAGAAAGGCAACAGTGACTCAAATCGCCACCCGTTACAACCAAGGTAGGCCTAAGAGCATCTCTGAACGCACAGTGCGTCGAACTTTGAGGCAGATGGGCTACAGCAGCAGAAGACCACACCGGGTACCACTCCTTTCAGCTAAGAACAGGAAACTGAGGCTACAATTTGTATAAGCTCATCGAAATTGGACAGTAGAAGATTGGAAAAACGTTGCTTGGTCTGATGAGTCTCGATTTCTGCTGCGACATTCGGATGGTAGGGTCAGAATTTGGCGTAAACAACATGAAAGCATGGATCCATCCTGCCTTGTATGGAGCATCTTTGGGATGTGCAGCCGACAAATCTGCGGCAACTGTGTGATGCCATCATGTCAATATGGACCAAAATCTCTGAGGAATGCTTCCAGCACCTTGTTGAATCTATGCCACGAAGAATTGAGGCAGTTCTGAAGGCAAAAGGGGGTCCAACCCGTTACTAGCATGGTGTACCTAATAAAGTGGCCGGTGAGTGTACATTATATAGGTCACACTGGTACTACAGCATCACCTACATAATGTACTTACAGCACTAGCAGTATCACATATATTGTATATACTAGGAAAAAATTATCTTGGGACTTACCCAGATTCTTGAGGGGGAAATTGATAAATTGATAAGGAGCTGCAGCACGTGAAGCGTCGGGCATGCAGTGGAGCGGATCCCGAATTTTACAAGTGATGGTGAGCAGGAAAAAATGTTTGAATAAAGCCCCCATGTGCGTTATCTTACTTGCCCGCACTGAGGGCCGATGCGTCCGCCGTGCACGCGTCACGACAAGAGCCGCCGCAGCTGCCGAGCGCGTGTCATCACAAGGGCCGCTGCGGCCGCCATGCGCACTTTCATGCGTGATGGTAAGGGCTCCTGCGGCTGCAGCATCCGCCTCTTATGAAGCTTGCTCGGCTCCTGAGCCTGCTCCATACACCCATACCCAACATATGGGAGACTGAGAAGGAGTTAATGGAAAAAATATATATATATTTTTTTATATTTTTTAACATATTTCCAAAAGAGCAAATGTGTTTTTCTATTTATCATGTGTCAACAAGCCGGATAAATAAGTTTTGTGCCAGTTCTTGGAACAATTCAGCTTCATTCCAGGCAAGAAATCTGAACTTCCATCTTACTGGTGAGGCGGGAGCAGAAGTTGGAGAATTGAAGGCATTTTTCACAGCTGAATGGATGTAGCAGACTGTGAAGATTTAATGTTTGACTTTCGGCTACTGGTTATGGATTGGGAAGAAATAAAAACAGGCAGTGGCCGGCCTCCAATCGCCATCTGTCCGGATACATTAGAAAAAGGCTTTTAAGAAAAATGTCAATGGTAGCACTTTGATTAAATAAACCCGGCTAAAGAAGTGTAGAAATGTTTATGTTCGGAGGGGCGGCCGTGTATACACAGTTTAATTGCCTTGTTTAAACAAAACCACCTAAAATAATTCTATAAAGTCCTGTGTGGCAGGACGACTCCAAAACGGGTCTATTTTAGGACACCTGTGGAAGTAGATGTATAGAAAAACTGCAGGAAATTTTAGATAAGGACCATCATACCACAGCAGTTATTACTAAGGGGGGGTGTCAGGGATGACAAAATGGGTATACTTATTTACGAAAACAGCACCAGTTTTACCATGGGTTGTGACTAGTGATGAGCGAGTTTGTTCGGAAAACGATCGTCAAACATAAATTCGGCACAAATTTGGCACATTTGGATTCGTGATCGGAAGCAACATTTTATATAATTGGTAAAAATCGGCAACGTTCTGTTAAAAGTGCGGGAAAATATTTGTGTTGCCACAAAAGTATTTTCAGCACTTTAGTAACGATAATGGTGGTGTATCATGAGTGTTTTGCATGTGTTTGATGAGGGGAGGGGGATTGCAGAGCTCAGAGGCACGGCTTTCTGGTAAACAGTCATTTTTTTTCCCCTAAATTTATGTGTGCATATTGCGGCTAGCCAATCATGCCATGGGAAACATCCACAATGTCCTGACACAACAGCTTGTGTCATTGGCTGCTGAAATCACATGTCCCTCTCCATATAAAGAGCGGACATTTTGTTTTAGCGACATTTTGACACTGTAACAGCGCAGAAAGGCAGCTCCTGACGCTGGCACTGTTAGCAGCAGGATTTTAGCTAGTTAGCTAGGTGGTTGTGTATCAGTCAGATAGTCTCACTAGCTAGTGTCCAGTGTGGCTGGTTTTTTTGACCATTACTGAGGTCCACAGACAAAACCAGCAGAGCACGTGTCCTACAAGTGTGTTGTGCACTGCTTCTATTGTGCTCCTGTGGCGCCCCAGGGTCCTGGTCATCACAGTAGCATTGCTTTCCTCACAGGAAGAGTGATGTTACGCTCCAAGGCAAGAAGGGATAACTGCAACCAGGTACCACAAACATGCAACACATTCACACTCCAGGCCACCAGGGGGAGCTTTTGATCCTACTTGCTAGGTGACTCCCCATATATATACAGTATAACTGGCAGTCTGTAGGGAAAGTTAGTCTGAGTTTCAGTCAGTTCCAGGAAGGTTCAGTCAGGAGATGGACTGGACCAGTCTGAGGCAGCAGAAGGTGTTACAGAGCTGTGCAGCCCCAGTGCAGCAGCTCCTGGAAAGAGACATTGAGAAAGCTGAATACATTGCAGAGAGCGTGCAGGAGAGTAAAGAACAGGAGAGAATATCAGGGGGCGACCAGCCCCGAGCAGGCTGCCTCCTTCTGAGGCGCAGAGACCGGTAGCCGGAACACCGAGGGTGTAAGGACCTCTATAGCTTACATCAGAGACCGGCAGGACTGCTGAACTCCAAGTTACATGTCCAACCTAACACCCAGGAGGCATGGTGGCACCCCTCAGAGGTCTGGGGGTGCTAGAGTCCCTATATACAGCCTCAAGCCACCAGTCATATGGGTTATGTCCTATCCTACCCGGGGACAGAGAGAGACATAACATCTGTGAGGACCTTATGTGGAGCTTTAAGCCGTAAGGAACTACAACACCACGGCGCTAGAGGAAGGCTTTTGATTTCCACCTGGGTAAGTGGACTCCTAACTTGCCTTCAAGCCGGCCAGACTCTGCCTGCCCTGTGATCTGGTGCTCTGGACTGCGGATGCTGAAGTCTTCAGTAAACCAAGGTAAAGAGACTGCAAACCTGTGTCCTCATTCTTTACTGCATTCCTCGCCATCTTCCATCTACACACCAGGGACATACTTCACCTGTGGGAAGTTATACCATCTAGCTGCCATAACATCACCCCAGAGGACCTCTTAAAGCAGTGTCGGTCCCCACTGACCAAATACCACAGGTGGCGTCACGAACGCAAACTTTATTCCCTTTAAAGACCTTCCCCTTTAACATTGGTGCCCAGGGCCAAGGACCTCGTCACCACCATGACATCCCCCTGTGAACAGCAGGACCCGGTACCGAGTACCCCACGGCCCTGGCGGGTGACCCACTCCATGCACGAGTATAGCATTCTAAATAATATTTTTTCACTAGCTAAATGTGAAACAGCCTGCTGTATCCCACGTTGTTATTTAGTGCTGTGGTGATATGAAACTGTCTGCAGACCTAGCGCACATTAAAAAAATATATAATTTTTCTGTTGCAAAAAGTTAGACAGCCCGCCGCATCACACTTTGTCATTTTGTTGTTAAATTAAGCTGTCTGCAGATCTCATGAACATAACCAAAAAAAAATTTCTGTTGCTAAATGTCATACAGTAGGGTCCTGACTTAAGAGGCCTGATCTAGAGGCCACAAAAAAATCTTCTGTTCCTAATGTCATACAGTTGGAGACCTGACTTAAGAGGCCTGATCTAGAGGCCACAAAAAATTCTTCTGTTCCTACTGTCATACAGCAACTTTCAAATTGTCTGCAGCATATCTTCTTTGTCATACAGGCCTCATCCACACTCAAACAATTCTTTCTTCTGTGACTAACATGATACAACACGCCATATTTCACCTTGGAATTTACTGCTGCTGAAATATAGCTGTTTGCAGAGGTTGTGCAGAGTTTGAAATCTAATTTTATGTTGGTAATACTTTGCTCCTACCACACTATCTGAGCAACATGCCTGGGAAAAAACAAGGCTATGGTGGAAGGGGAATTAGTCTTGGTGTTCAAGGTGTATGTGGGGCAGATGGTAATGTTTGTGAAAGCACTAGTGAACCAATAACGTCATGTCCTATGCTAAGACAACTGACAACTTCTATTACTGAACGGTCTACTCCACTACCTTTCTTTGGCAGACACACAGCGGTACACCTTGTTGATAAGGCCCAGAAACAGCATGTGCCTGAGTAGATGACCTCTCCTCCTCTTCTTCCACCTCAACATCACACCCAGTACAGTACACAGAGATGGCACCCAAATTTCCTTTGCTTCCTCTGAGTCCCAACTCTCCAATCATACAAATGACTATACGGAACCACAGGTGAGTTTGAAGAGCTGTTCACACATTCTATGCCATGGTCATCAGAAGTGTACTCAAATGCCTCACAGAGTTAAGAGGAGGAAATCTGCACCGATGCACAAATTTTTTTTAGCTGGCATCCGGGGCAGGACAAAGTAAGGTCCGAGCAGCATCCTGACCCTCGTCATCAGACGTTAACCCCATGGGGGAGAGGTGATCCTGATGAGACTCAGATATCTGAGGCTCATGCGGACTGTACTGTGCTGTCAGGGCTGGAAGAGGAGGGGGGCGACTCCAATTGCGAAGAATGTGATAACACAGAGGATGATGATCATGGTGAGGTGTTAGATCCCAATTGGTGTGAACATAGAGGCACACAGTTGAGAAGGTCCTCTGAGGAGTAAGATGAGGAGGTTACGTTGCGCCGTACGTCGCAAACACGTAGTGAAACAGCCACGATTAGCAATGCATCCTCAGCCATAACAGTGGCTGTAACCAGCAGTGTCCGCTGATCTGCAGCTCGCAGGGGTGGCAAGTGTTGCCTAGCCTGGGCCTTTTTTGACACTGCAAGGGATGAGCCAACTCACGTAATCTGCCAACTTTGCAAAAAAAATCTTAGTAGAGGTAAAAAGTGCAATAATTTGACTACTACATGTATGAACCTTCACATGTGTTACTCTGGGAATCCCACTGTGCTAAAATGCAGACCAATGGCTCTCAAAAATCATCAGCCGCCCCATCAATCGCATCTGCTGCTTCTTCCTCCTCCTGTTACCGTGCCAACTATTGAGATGCAAGTCTTCGACCGCAGAACCTCTGGTTATTTACCCGCACCAGTCACGCTGACTGAGAGCCCACCGTCAGCTGTAACGAAAGTGGACATGCCTGCTGTTTTTGACCGTTCTCAGAGAACGAGCACACCACAACTTTCTCAATCCACCGTAACATCTCCGCCTGCACCTATCTCACTATCCAGCAGTTTGTCTGGTTCACCATACTCCGCCCTCTCTCAGCACTGCTGCGAGCCCACGGTACCGCAGTTGTGGTCACGTAAAAAATTGTTTGCTCCTACGCTTGACAAAACTAAGAGGTTGAACTCTGTTATGACCCCAATGGCGAGGGTCTCAGAGATATAATCAAGTCTGCAAAGTACAAAAATCCAGCTCATAGGGCAGTGGTAACTGGGTTGACCATATATCTACTCCTAACGCCAACCCTAGAAGTAGCCGGGGAACATGCCTACGTTGGTCGCTAGATGTCTCGCGCCAGCCGGAGAGCTAACTACCCCTAGAAGAGGAAAACAAAGACCTCTCTTGCCTCCAGAGAAAGGACCCCAAAAGTAGGATACAAGCCCCCCACAAATAATAACGGTGAGGTAAGAGGAAATGACAAACACAGAGATGAACTAGGTTTAGCACAGAGAGGCCCACTTACTAATAGCAGAATATAGTAAGATAACTTATATGGTCAACAAAAACCCTATCAAAAATCCACGCTGGAGATTCAAGAACCCCCGAACCGTCTAACGGCCCGGGGGGAGAACACCAGCCGCCCTAGAGCTTCCAGCAAGGTCAGGATACAGATAATATACAAGCTGGACAAAAAATGCAAACAATAACGAATTGCAAAAAGCAGAAAAGCAGACTTAGCTTAATCAAGCAGGAACCAGGATCAGTAGACAAGAGCACTACAGATTAGCTCTGATATCAAAGTTGCCAGGCATTGAACTGAAGGTCCAGGGAGCTTATATAGCAACACCCCTGACCTAACGACCCAGGTGAGCATAAAAGGAATGACTGACAAACCCAGAGTCAAATCACTAGTAGCCACTAGAGGGAGCCAAAAAGTAAATTCACAACAGTACCCCCCCCTTAGTGAGGGGTAACCGAACCCTCACCAAGACCACCAGGGCGATCAGGATGAGCGGCGTGAAAGGCACGAACTAAATCGGCCGCATGCACATCAGAGGCGACCACCCAGGAATTATCCTCCTGACCATAGCCCTTCCACTTGACCAGGTACTGAAGCCTCCGCCTGGAGAGACGAGAATCTAAGATCTTCTCCACCACGTACTCCAACTCGCCCTCAACCAACACCGGAGCAGGAGGCTCAGCAGAAGGAACCACAGGCACAACGTACCGCCGCAACAAGGACCTATGAAATACGTTGTGAATGGCAAACGACACCGGAAGATCCAGGCGAAAGGATACAGGATTAAGGATCTCCAATATCTTGTAAGGACCAATGAATCGAGGCTTAAATTTGGGAGAGGAGACCTTCATAGGAACAAATCGAGAAGACAGCCATACCAAATCCCCAACACGAAGTCGGGGACCCACACCGCGGCGGCGGTTGGCAAAACGCTGAGCCTTCTCCTGTGACAACTTCAAGTTGTCCACCACATGATTCCAGATCCGCTGCAACCTATCCACCACAGAATCCACCCCAGGACAGTCAGAAGGCTCCACATGTCCCGAGGAAAAACGAGGGTGGAAACCAGAGTTGCAGAAAAATGGCGAAACCAAGGTGGCAGAACTAGCCCGATTATTAAGGGCAAATTCAGCCAACGGCAAGAAGGTCACCCAATCATCCTGATCAGAAGAGACAAAACACCTCAAATACGCCTCCAGAGTCTGATTAGTTCGTTCCGTTTGTCCGTTAGTCTGTGGATGAAAAGCGGACGAAAACGACAAATCTATGCCCATCCTACCACAAAAGGATCGCCAGAACCTGGAAACAAACTGGGATCCTCTGTCCGACACAATATTCTCAGGAATGCCGTGCAAACGAACCACGTTCTGGAAGAACACAGGAACCAGATCAGAAGAGGAAGGCAGTTTGGGCAAAGGAACCAGATGGACCATCTTGGAGAAACGATCACATATCACCCAGATGACAGACATGCCCTGAGACACCGGAAGATCCGAAATGAAATCCATAGAGATGTGTGTCCAAGGTCTCTTCGGGACAGGCAAGGGCAAGAGCAACCCGCTGGCACGAGAACAGCAAGGCTTAGCTCGAGCACAAGTACCACAGGACTGCACAAATGACCGCACATCTCTTGACAAGGAAGGCCACCAAAAGGACCTGGCCACCAGATCTCTGGTGCCAAAAATTCCCGGGTGCCCTGCCAACACTGAGGAATGAACCTCGGAAATGACTCTGCTGGTCCATTTAGCAGGCACAAACAATCTGTCAGGTGGACAAGAGTCAGGCCTACCAGCCTGAAATCTCTGCAACACACGTCGCAGATCTGGAGAAATAGCTGACAGGATAACTCCTTCCTTAAGAATACCCACAGGTTCAGCGACTCCAGGAGCATCAGGCACAAAGCTCCTAGACAGAGCATCGGCCTTCACATTCTTAGAACCTGGTAAATACGAAACCACAAAGTCAAAACGGGAGAAAAACAATGACCAGCGGGCCTGTCTAGGATTCAGGCGTTTAGCAGACTCGAGGTACATCAGATTTTTGTGATCAGTCAAGACCACCACACGATGCTTAGCACCCTCGAGCCAATGACGCCACTCCTCAAATGCCCACTTCATGGCCAACAACTCCCGATTGCCCACATCATAATTTCGCTCTGCCAGCGAAAACTTCCTAGAGAAAAAGGCACAAGGTCTCATAGTAGAGCAACCAGGGCCTCTCTGCGACAAAACGGCCCCTGCCCCAATCTCCGAAGCATCCACTTCAACCTGAAAGGGAAGTGAGACATCAGGCTGGCACAAAACAGGCGCTGAAGTAAACCGGCGCTTCAACTCCTGGAAAGCCTCCACGGCAGCAGGAGCCCAGTTAGCCACATCAGAGCCTTTCTTGGTCATATCCGTCAACGGTTTAACAACGCTAGAAAAATTAGCGATAAAACGACGGTAGAAGTTAGCAAAACCCAAGAACTTCTGAAGACTCTTAACTGACGAGGGTTGAGTCCAATCATGAATAGCTCGAACCTTGACTGGGTCCATCTCCACAGCAGAAGGGGAAAAAATGAACCCTAAAAAGGGAACCTTCTGTACACCAAAGAGACACTTTGAGCCTTTAACAAACAAAGAATTTTCACGCAAAATCTTGAAAACCATCCTGACCTGTTCCACATGCGAGTCCCAATCATCAGAAAAAAACAGAATATCATCCAGATAAACGATCAAAAATTTATCCAGATACTTCCGGAAAATGTCATGTATAAAGGACTGAAAAACTGAAGGTGCATTAGAGAGCCCAAATGGCATCACCAAGTACTCAAAATGACCTTCGGGCGTATTGAATGCGGTTTTCCATTCATCTCCTTGCTTAATGCGCACAAGGTTGTACGCACCACGAAGGTCTATCTTGGTGAACCACTTGGCACCTTTAATCCGGGCAAACAAGTCTGACAACAACGGCAAAGGATACTGAAATTTGACAGTGATCTTATTCAAAAGCCGATAGTCAATACAAGGCCTCAAAGATCCGTCCTTTTTAGCCACAAAAAAGAATCCCGCACCAAGAGGGGAAGAAGAAGGACGGATATGCCCCTTCTCCAGAGACTCCTTGATATATGAACGCATCGCGGTATGTTCAGGTACCGACAGATTAAACAGTCTTCCCTTAGGAAACTTACTGCCTGGAATCAAATCTATTGCACAGTCACATTCCCTATGAGGAGGCAATGCACTTGACCTAGTCTCGCTGAAGACATCCTGATAATCAGACAAATACGCCGGAACTTCCGAAGGCGTAGAAGTAGCAATAGACACGGGCAGGGAATCTCCATGAATTCCATGACAGCCCCAACTTGACACTGACATTGCCTTCCAGTCCAAGACTGGATTATGGGTCTGTAACCATGGCAACCCCAAAACAACCAAATCATGCATCTTATGCAGAACAAGAAAACGTATCACCTCCCGATGTTCAGGAGTCATGCACATGGTAACCTGTGTCCAAAACTGCGGCTTATTTTCTGCCAATGGCGTAGCGTCAATACCCCTAAGAGGGATAGGATTTTCTAATGGCTCAAGAACAAAACCGCAACGCTTGGCAAATGACAGATCCATAAGACTCAGGGCAGCACCTGAATCTACAAACGCCACGACAGGATACGATGACAGTGAGCAAATCAAAGTTACAGATAGAATGAACTTAGGTTGCAAATTACCAATGGCGACAGGACTAACAACCTTAGTAAGACGCTTAGAGCATGCTGAGATAACATGTGCAGAATCACCACAGTAGTAACACAAGCCATTCTGGCGTCTATGAATTTTCCGCTCATTTCTAGTCAGGATTCTATCACATTGCATTAAATCAGGTGCCTGTTCAGATAACACCATGAGGGAATTTGCGGTTTTGCGCTCCCGCAACCGCCGGTCAATTTGAATCGCCAGGGCCATGGAATCATTCAGACCTGTGGGAATGGGAAAACCCACCATCACATTCTTAATGGCTTCAGAAAGGCCATTTCTAAAATTTGCAGCCAATGCACACTCGTTCCACTGGGTCAGCACGGACCATTTCCGAAATTTTTGGCAATACACCTCAGCCTCGTCCTGGCCCTGAGACATAGCCAGCAAGGCTTTTTCTGCCTGAATCTCAAAAATCCACGCTGGAGATTCAAGAACCCCCGAACCGTCTAACGGCCCGGGGGGAGAACACCAGCCGCCCTAGAGCTTCCAGCAAGGTCAGGATACAGATAATATACAAGCTGGACAAAAAATGCAGACAATAACGAATTGCAAAAAGCAGAAAAGCAGACTTAGCTTAATCAAGCAGGAACCAGGATCAGTAGACAAGAGCACTACAGATTAGCTCTGATATCAACGTTGCCAGGCATTGAACTGAAGGTCCAGGGAGCTTATATAGCAACACCCCTGACCTAACGACCCAGGTGAGCATAAAAGGAATGACTGACAAACCCAGAGTCAAATCACTAGTAGCCACTAGAGGGAGCCAAAAAGTAAATTCACAACAGAACTCCACCATCTCCAATCTGTTGGCTACGGAAATGCTGCCTTTCCGCCTGGTAGATACAGACTTTCCAAAAGCTGATGGCCGTTGCAGTCCCCCAGTACCAATTGCCCAGTTGCCATTACTTTTCTAACAAAGCTGTGCATGCACTACACCAGTATGTCGCAGATAACATCACCCGTTCCTTGGCTAAATGTATGTTTGCCAGGGTGCATTTCACACTTGGACGAGTAAGCATTGCCAAAGGCGTTACATCTTGCTGACTTGGCACTGGGTGCAGGAACGGACTGGGGCTGAAATTCAGCCCTGGCATTTGAAATCATACAGTCCCATGTAGCCCCGCCCCAATGAAGCAGATGGGATATATCACTAATATTACCCTGGATGGAAGAAAGGAAGATTTTCTACAAGACCCATATGTCTAATGATTCCCGTGGCTTGCTGGGGTAAGTGACGGAGTCAGCAACTTTGTGCTCCATCACAACTCTTAACAGTATGGGTGTCTTGAGAACACGGATTCTGTTAACAACGTAGCAGACAAGGCGGCCCATGACCAGGCATCCCTTCTGTTATTTGCCAAAATTTCCAGATGGCCAGTCCGGCCCTGACTGGGTGACTCTGGTGGCTGTGGGGGCAGGTGCTGCTCCACAAGTCTTGGAATCCCCAAGACAAACCTCTACATTTAACACTTCCTCCACTGCTACTGCCTCCTCCTCTATCTCCTCTAGGGCCTCCACCTGCACCATCAACCTCTGCCTTAATGAGATACGCATTCCAACAGTACAGAACGAATCCCCACAACCTCTGTATTGCGCAACCAGGGCTCACCACAATCAGGCAGTGTTAAAATTGATATGCCTTGGAGATCAAGTCATACAGCTGATGAGTTGTGGACAGCTCTCCAGGCTGAGTTTGATCAATGGCTTTGTCCGATTGAGCCTGCATCCAGAGAAGGCCATGTTCGATAACGGTGCAAACCAGGAGGCGGCCCTATGGCAAGGCAAGCTCACACACATGCCTTGCATGGCTCACGTCCTCAACCTGGTGGTACAGCATTTTCTGGGTGAGCAGCTCCAGAAAGCACGTAAGCTGTGTGGTTATTTCCGCCATTTGCATTGCTCTGGTCATCAACTTGCATCAATAGATGCCAGTTGACAGGTTGATATGCGATGTGCCGACACAGTGGAATTCCACTCTGACATGTTGCAGCAACTGTGGCAGCAGCAACGAACCCTGACACAGTATGTCATGTCGTAAAGCCTGGGCCAATGCAGTACAGACGTGGCGCATATCACGTTTACGGAATGGGCACAGATTAAGGACCTCTGCATCTTTCTGCACAGTTTTGAAATGGCTAGTAAGATGGTTAGCACAGATGACGCCGTCATCAGCATCACTTTTCTGGTCATCTACATGCTGGAGCAGACTTTTAATAGCCCGCGGTAGGAGATGGTGGTCCCAGAAGAAGATGAGGAAGCAGAGGAGGATGCGGAAGGGACAACATTGTCTCTAAGTTCCAGAATGTCATCATACAGGCGGGTGCCAAGGGAGGGTGGAGTACTGCGATCAAGGGAGGCTGGTGATAACAGACAAACTGTTATTGAAGGTGCAAGATCCAAGGAACAAATGGAGGAAGAAGAGGTGATGGGCGAGCAATTGTCAGATGAAGCTGATAATCCTCCCCTCTATGTTGTTCATGGTTGGTGGGAGGGGGCTGAGGAAACAAGCATCATTGTTACCCAGCCACCAACACATCATGAGCTTAGACCTCATGATAGAGCCTGACATATGAGTGTCTTCTTGCTGCACATCCTGCGAATGCTGGAGTATCGAAACACACTTTTACACAACCTTAAGAAAGCTTTTCCCCAAGGCAGCAGTGAATCACACAGTACACATTGCAGCTCTAGACATCCAACCACGTCAATTTGTCAACTTCAAAACATTAGCAGAATCAGCATCAATAGCAGTGGTGTAAGTGGAAGAAGCAATTTCTGTGAGTCCTTTGACACTTTTTTTAGACTAGCTCCTGCAACAGCACAACAGAGTCCAAGTCTTACTCGTGGTGAACGAATAAAGAGGATGGTGCAGGAGTATCTAGAACTCAATGTCAATACCATCAGGGAGGTTTTGGACCCTTTCACATTTTGTTCTTCCAAAATGGATGAGTGGCTTAAGCTCGCTTCACATGCCTTGGAGGCTTTATCGTGCCCGGCAGCCAGCGTTCTCTCAGAACGTGTCTTCAGTGCTGCTGGTAGTGTCCTGTTGGATAAGCGCAGCCGGCTGTCCCCTGAAAATGTAGACCAGTTAACTTTCATCAAGATGAACAAGTCATGGATCTCCAAGGACTTTTGCAACCCAATCACTGACTGTACAGACTAGGTGATATTTAATTTTTAGTGTGCTGCATTAATGTCACGTAACTGCACTCTGTGATATCTTTAGTGTGGCTTATGTGCCTTCTGTGGCTGCTGCTGCTGCTGATGATGTTAACACAAATTTGTGGAAATGTGAACAGTCATGGTTGGTCTACATCTGCTGGGTTGGCTGTAGTGGAAGATGTGTCGGTCCCAATTATACTATTTCTATTCTCGTGACATTTTTTCCACTTTGGTGGTGACAGGCCCTCATTTTTTCAAATGTGAACACTCCTGGTTGGGTGTCCACCTGCTGTATTGGGCCTAGTGGAAGACCTGTTGGTCCCTATTATACTATTTCTACTGTGGTGAAATTGATGCCACTTTGGTATTGTCTTACAATAATATTTGGAAATGTGAACACTCCTGGTTGGGTGTCCATCTGCTGGATTGAGTGTAGTGGAAGACCTGTTGGTCCCTATTGTACTTTTTCTACTGTGGTGAAATTTATGTCATTTTTATGTCTGCCAATAATTTTTGGAAATGTGAACACTCCTGGTTGGGTGTCCAACTTCTAGATTAGGCGTAGTGGAAGACCTGTTGGTCCTTATTATACTGTTTCTACTCTCATGAAATTTATACCACTTTGGTACTATCTGCCAATAATTTTTGGAAATGTGAACACTCCTTGTTGGGTGTTCATCTACTAGATTGGGCGTAGTGGAAGACCTGTTGGTCAGATGGGTCAAGAGCTGAAGAGGGGGTGGAGTGGACTGGCAGGGACTAGAATTGTAGTTCTAATGATGACTCATGCAGGGAAAAGAGACTTCCTATTTCTGCATAGAGCTTAGAAAGATTCAGCTTGTCAGATTTTAATCATGTGATGTCATAGACCTAATGGATAAGAGAAGAATTAATTGGATAGAAAGGGAAATAGAGCAGTTGTTAGTACACAGTGACATAATTTGATGGCTGCAATATATTAACAATATAAAACTTGGCACTCAACTTAGTTTTGAAATTCAGTGATTTTTAATGCAGTCTGTCACAATAATATGAGATGTTTCGGTCCTACATGGACCTTCATCAGTCCGACTACTGTGATAGTAGAAAATATATGCTATTGTAGATAGAGCTGTATATTAGGAGGACATACACTCACTGGCCACTTTATTAGGTACACCTGTCCAACTTCTTGTTAACACTTAATTTCTAATCAGCCAATCACATGGCGGCAACTCAGTGCATTTAGGCATGTAGACATGGTCAAGACAATCTCCTGCAGTTCAAACCGAGCATCAGTATGGGGAAGAAAGGTGATTTGAGTGCCTTTGAACGTGGCATGGTTGTTGGTGCCAGAAGGGCTGGTCTGAGTATTTCAGAAACTGCTGATCTACTGGGATTTTCACGCACAACCATCTCTAGGGTTTACTGAGAATGGTCCGAAAAAGAAAAAAAATCCAGTGAGCGGCAGTTCTGTGGGCGGAAATGCCTTGTTGATGCCAGAGGTCAGAGGAGAATGGGCAGACTGGTTCGAGCTGATAGAAAGGCAACAGTGACTCAAATCGCCACCCGTTACAACCAAGGTAGGCCTAAGAGCATCTCTGAACGCACAGTGCGTTGAACTTTGAGGCAGATGGGCTACAGCAGCAGAAGACCACACCGGGTACCACTCCTTTCAGCTAAGAACAGGAAACTGAGGCTACAATTTGTACAAGCTCATCGAAATTGGACAGTAGAAGATTGGAAAAACGTTGCTTGGTCTGATGAGTCTCGATTTCTGCTGCGACATTCGGATGGTAGGGTCAGAATTTGGCGTAAACAACATGAAAGCATGGATCCATCCTGCCTTGTATGGAGCATCTTTGGGATGTGCAGCCGACAAATCTGCGGCAACTGTGTGATGCCATCATGTCAATATGGACCAAAATCTCTTAGGAATGCTTCCAGCACCTTGTTGAATTTATGCCACGAAGAATTGAGGCAGTTCTGAAGGCAAAAGGGGGTCCAACCCGTTACTAGCATGGTGTACCTAATAAAGTGGCCGGTGAGTGTATATTGGAACAAGAATTTTGCTCGTAAGGAGTAAATGAACAGATGGCTGCGCGTCTCTCCTACACCAACGCGGTGTCCGCCGCTAGTTGGATCAACTCTTTACATATTGTCTACACTGGACAGTATTATATCGGCTGAGAGAAAGACCAGTCCTGTACAGGGTTACTGCAGATGAATGGAAACGAGCGTTCTCATGTATATTAAAAAGTTGGAAAACTTCATTTGTAATAAAATAAAACTTGAAATCCCCTTTAATCCCGTTGCTTCTATAATACAGATACAGTGTGTGATAAACTTAAAATGTATTAATTATCATCCTTTATGTCCCAAACTTTTACTTTAAGGACTATGTCTCCGCTGTGTTGACTCCTGGCATAGATACATAACTTTAATAC
The DNA here is from genome assembly GCF_051348905.1 of Ranitomeya variabilis. Taxonomy (NCBI): domain Eukaryota; kingdom Metazoa; phylum Chordata; class Amphibia; order Anura; family Dendrobatidae; genus Ranitomeya; species Ranitomeya variabilis. Next base: position 34,125,340 of record NC_135232.1, on the reverse strand, counting down.
CCACTTGGCACCCATCCCTGATAATAGTTTGGGATTTCCTTCACTAATCTCTTACAACGCAGCCACATAACATGGGATATACTGAACAGCTGCCGGACCCAGATGCTGGATGCAGAAAGATCATTTTCTTAAATATGTTTTCCGCTTAAGATTTGCCCGAAATTTTTTAGCATTTTAACAGAGAACCTGACATTAAATGGGAAATAAAATACTAATCGTTGGTTTATGGTGCCAGGGTCTAAGGAAATGGCGCCCCATATTACTTGTTTTTTTCATATGTAACAGTATTAAATATTGGAACATGGTATTACCCCTGCCCACTATATACCTGTCATATACAAAATATACAAAGTATGATCAACTGTCAGTGCCATGCTAGTCCACACTGCACATTCACATTGCCAGGATACAATGGGTCTGCTCAGTGACATACAGGTGCTTCTCACAAACTTAGAATATCATCAAAAGTTAATTTATTTCAGTTCTTCAATACAAAAACTGTCATTACAAAAGAATCATTACAAACAGAGTGATGTATTTCAAGTGTTTATTTCTGTTAATGTTGATGATTATGGCTTACAGCCAATGAAAACCCAAAAGTCATTATCTCAGTAAATTAGAATACTTTATAACACCAGCTTGAAAAAATGATTTTAACATCCGAAATGTTGTCCTACTGAAATGTATGGACAGTAAATGCACTCAATACTTGGTCGGGGCTCTTTTGCATCGATTACTGCATCAATGCAGCGTGGCATGGAGGTGATCAGCCTGTGGCACTGCTGAGGGGTTATGGAAGCCCAGGTTGCTTTGATAGCAGCCTTCAGCTCGTCTGCATTGTTGGGTCTGGTGTCTCATCTTCCTCTTGACAATACTCCATAGATTCTCTATGGGGTTAAAATAAGGCGAGTTTGCTGACAATCAAGCACAGTGATACTGTTGTTTGTAAACCAGGTATTGGTACTTTTGGCAGTATGGACAGGTGCCAAGTCCTGCTGGAGAATAAAATTTCCATCTCCAAAGAGTTTGTTGGCAGAGGGAAACATGAAGTGCTGTAAAATCTCCTGGTAGACGGCTGCGCTGACTTTGGTCTTGATAAACACAGTGGACCTACACCAGCAGATGACATGGCTCCCCAAACCATCACTGATTGTGGAGACTTCACACTAGTCCTCCAGCAGCTTGGATTGTGGCCTCTCCACTCTTCCTCCAGACTCTGGGACCTTGATTTCCAAATGAAATGCAAAATTTACTTTCATCTGAAAACACCTTGGACCACTGAGCAACAGTCCAGTTCTTTTTCTCCTTGGCCCAGGTAAGACGCTTCTGGCTTTGTTTATTGGTCATGAGTGGCCTGACACAAGGAATGTGACACTTGTAGCCCATGTCCTGGATAGGTCTGTGTTTGGTGGCTCTTGAAGCAATGACTCCAGCAGCAGTCCACTCCTTGTGAATCTCCCCCATATTTTTGAATGTCCTTTTCTTAACAATCCATTCAAGGCTGCAGTTATCCCGGTTGCTTGTGCACCTTTTTCTACCACGCTTTTTCCTTCCACTTAACTTACCATTAATATGCTTGGATACAACACTCTGTGAACAGCCGGCTTTTTTTAGCAATGACCTTTTGTGGCTTACCCTCTTTGAGTGTGTCAATGACATCCTTCTGGACATCTGTCAAGTCAGCAGTCTTCCCCATGATTGTGGAGCTACTGAAACAAACAAAGGGACCCTTTCACCTTTCAAATGCTTAGGAAGCCTTTGCAGGTGTTTTTTGTTAATTATTCAAATTTGCTGTTCTAATGACTGTAATCAATAATCATCAACATTAACAGAAATAAACGCTTGAAATAGATCACTCTGTGAGTCATGAAGTGGGTCCCTCTCCTCATTCTTTCCCCCAGGCAGTTCTGGACCCGGCTCGGTACAGGTACCAGCAGCCCGGTCTTCCTCCTTACAACATCATACTCTATGAGGGGCATTTGTGGGTACATAATACTGTGTGGTGGGACATCATACTGTGTGAGGTGCTTTAAGTGGACACCATACTGTGTGGGTGGCTTTGTGAGTACATTGTACTGTATGTGGAAACTTTTCAGGGACATCATACTGTGTGGCTGTCTTCGTGGGTACATCATAATGTGTGGGTGGACATCATATGGCATGAGATGCTTGTGGGGACATTATACTGTGTGGTTGCTTTGTGGAGACATCATACTCTGAGGGGGACTTTGTGGTTACATAATACTGTGAAGGGGACAGCATAATATGTGAGGTCCTTTGTGGGGACATTATAATGTGTGTGTGGCTTTGTGGTGACATTATGCTGTATGTGGGGACTTTAAGGGGATATCATATTGTGTGGGTGACTGTGGTGACACCATACTGTGCAGGGGAACTCTGGGGGGACATCATCCTTTTTATGGGGCTTTGTGGAGACATTATTTTGTTTGAGGTGCTGTGTAAGGACATCATACTGTCCATGGGGACATCATAATTAGTGAGGTGCTTTGTGGGGGCATCATACTGTGTGGGGAGCTGTGGGTTAGTCATGCTGTGTGTGGAGCTGTTGATTAAGCACAAGGGATGAATAACAGGATCAGTATAAACTATAAGGTTTTGATTCGCAACTAGAAGTAAAAATACACAGTACAATAAGCCCTATCGTAACATGTATTAGCAGTAGCAGTCACTATACGTAATTCTGCTCAATATTAAGTAAATAAAGTTAATAAAAAGCCAATAATAATAATGAGCAGAATTAAGTGCGGTCGTTCGTTCGAACTCCACAACAGTCAAAGTCTATCATGTGGCCCTGTGGGAAAATTAATTGCCTACCAGTACCCACACCGTATTGTGTAGTCTTGCTCCTGGATGGTTGAGGAAAAGATTAGCAGAGGAACATAGATTGGAAAGTGACTATTATGGTCACATATCGAACTGTTTATCTGGTACTGTAAGTAGCTGTCTACCAGGCACTATATGTGCACTCTGGCTGATACTACAGTAGGTACGTGGGCACTGGCAGGTATTATGTGGGGCACTGGCAGGTATTATGTGGGGCACTGGCTGGTATTATGTGGGGCACTGGCTGGTATTATGTGGGGCACTGGCTGGTATTATGTGGGGCACTGGCTGGTATTATATGGGGCACTGGCTGGTGTTGTTTGAATTCTGATTATTCTGGTATTACAGTAAGTGTGAGAGCAATGGCTGGTGCTACAGTAACTGTAGGGTCTCCAGCTGGTATTATGTGTGCACTCTGGATGGTACTATAGTATATTTATGAGCTATGGCTGGAATTATTTGTTGACTCTGGCTCATACCACAGTAATTATGGGTTCTGTGGTTGGTAATTTGTGTGGACACTGACTGGTACTACAGTATGCATGAGCTCTGGCTGGTACTACAGTATGCATGGGCTCTGGCTGGTACTATGTATGTGCTCAGGCTCGTGCTACAGTAAGTACTATATGTGGGCTCCCTCGCTCGTATTATGTGTAGGCTCTGGGTGGTACTACAGAGTGCCAACAGTAGTCGCATCCTCTCTAGAGCTTGCTTATAAGAGAGCACTTGTATTGGAGGCACTATACATATTTTGAATGGCACAATGAAAGTGACACTACTATTTGGAGGTGTGGGGGCAATAGCTGTTTGTCACCATTATTTATGAGGACAATATAGGGGGCCCTGGTAAATGCATGCGCTCTTCTCTTACATGTGCCTGTGATAGGGACGCAAAGGGTTTAGTTTTAAAAAATGGAATAGACACCGCCATTTGGATCGGACCCTGTGACAAATTTGCTCCATTTTTGTTTTACAAATCCCTTTGCTCTGTTTTTGCACCAGTGTGTATGCAAACAGTGCAATATCGCGTGCCGCAGAAGGCTGCATAGTACAGAACAGGACTAGAACGGAAAGATTTCCCTCTTAACTCCGACCTTCATTAAGCAGGAGGTAAAACTAATATTTTGGATAAAATATTGACACAGTCGCTAAAATGCAAACACGCTGTAAGCACATTTATTAAGCCAAATAATAGATTATAACTGCATTCATTGGGGGCAAATCTCAGGCTTCAGACTGAGAGGAGACATAAGGACTACATTCCAGTAATATCTTTTGGTGGGAAGTCAGACACAGTGGGATTCACTGAGTATTATTTACAAAAAGCGGCTCGTCTTACCAGCCTTAGACTTAGAATTAACACTCGCTCAAATTCTCCGGTGAGCAGTCCAGAGATAATAGTCCTTTAAAAGGACACTCACCCTAAAAATGAATGAGAATAAAAAAAATAGAATGACTCTTTGCATCTATGTGTCATTCTATTATATGTATTTAAAAAGGTTCAACATGGGTCTGCCACCTTCTTAGAAAAATCAAGGACTCTTCACACATCTACAACACGGGACTGGCACCAACTGTCATTCTCTGTTGATATGTGTTACATTTTACCCACATCGTATGTGGTTTACTTATTATGCACATGCCAAATCTGAAGATATGTTGTGTTATATCTTATTATGATATTTTATAGTATGTGCCCAACAGGATGCCAGTAGTGCTGGGCCAGAGGCGAACGGGTGTATGTGACGTGGTTATATTAGAGGGCAGTGTGAAGTTGGCATTTGCATGCATATCCACATCTCTGGTGTTAATGTACAGAGAGCATAAAAGTCTCTTGCTTCCCACCTGTAGAGGTCAAACACATGCAGACAAACAGCCTGGTAGAGAGAGGAAGTAGATTTGGAGCCCAGAAGAGACTGCATCAGAGCTAGCTAGCAGTGGGGGTGAGTAAAATTCTCTATGTATGGTGCTCTACCTCGGAGCTTTAGCTTGTACTACCATGGTGTAGTCTGTCAAGGTGGATGAAAACAGCCTACCTGCAAGAGAATGTGAGGGAGGGGCCATGGCCGTAGTCGTGGCTGAGAGTATTTGTTTTATCCGTGCCCTGGTCTTCCACCACATGAAAACAATGTCCCTTTGTCAGCGCACCTGTCTCTCCATTCTCTGCACCATCAGGGTCACCTCTGGTCTGTTGCAGGTTCACTCCCGTTGATTGCACATAAATAGAGACAGAGTCCAGTTCCAACTTTAAACAAGTAACTTTACTGATTTCCTTCCTCAGCATGTCCAAATCAATTACAGCATAGATATTGAGTTCCGCAAAGTTTACATCCTTCACTTTCCCTGTGCTCTCCCTTATGTCCTTCAGCATATACCCGGGTCGTACTGTCTTATCCGGTACCGCAGCATCCTCCCTATCCAGGTTCACTACTTTTAGGAGTTCTCCTGTCCGTTTCGCAACAGACAAAAGGGCATCTGCCCACGTAGTAAGCTGCCACATCTTGGTGCGACCTGAGTTTCTGTTCTGCTGTGACTTCTGCTGTAACTTTTGCTGTAACTTCTGCTGTCACTATAGGCTTTGGATGACTGGGCTATCACTTTAATGTTGCATGGCCCACTGTACAGCCTGGTCTCCCAGACCCAGCTGACCTGCCTGGGCTCCGTGGTTCGACTGACTCCAATCAGGAAATCCTCCTGCTTACCCCAGTTGGTCCCCTCCTATGCTAACTAGTTCCTAATTCTATGTTCCTATCTCTATAGTATTCAAACATGCCCCCCTCTAGTGGCTAACCTACATACTACGCTTTCCCTATCTGTACAATAGAAAGCATACTCAATAAATATATACAGTGTATATATATATATATATAACATGAACCAGCACTTGTCCGGGACTTAAGACACAAGTGAAAGGAGAGTAAGGTGCAGACCAGTCTGAGTACACCCCTTACAAGAACACTACACTTATAGAGATAGAGAGAGCGAGGATTCCACCACAGAGGTGAGCAGAGAGGTTTTCTCCTATGATTGAAGATAACGTACACTAAAAAGTAAAGATTAACTGCCCACACACTAGGTAGTCTGTATGCTGATGCCTGACTGTAAAGTAGCATGTCACATCAGGGACTTGTGCCTGATTGTGAGGGACTGATATGCAATAACTGCTTGAGAAGACCATAAGCGTGCACAAGTTGCCCGACCTTCTGGAAAAGTACACTGCTGCCGCCAATAGAGGCTGCCAGGAGAGACGCACTGTGACATATCGAGAGTGACAATTAGCCTGTGCCAGAGTGAAGGTGAAGCTGCTGAAAACATGGGTTGCACTCTGTATAAAGTGTCTTAAGTGCAAGCATCATGAAGTTGTAGATTACAACTATCAGAGGCTGTTCAAGGTCATTGCCTCTTGGGATCTGTAACCACCAAGAACACAGCTGCTGTATGATAAAGTTGCTCCAAAATCATTTCCTGTATATATATGTATTTCTTCCATTATTTCTAATATGGAAACTACTCTACCACCAAAAGGCACGGGCCCCGATTCATCACAGCAGTTTGGCCAGTATTATAGCACATCAAATTTATCAAACATTGTGCAACACTTTGACAAATTGGGCATGAATAAATTCAACGCAGCCACAAGGAAAAGTTACCTAAAAAAGCAACTTTTTTTAGAAAGAATTTTCTGCTTAAATTGCTAACGTAGAAAACTTTTCGTTAAAAAATTATTTTAATCTTTATTTGGTAAATACAGGGTGGGCCATTTATATGGCTACACTTGGGTAGGCCATTTATAAAGGTGATTTAAAAAATGGACGACTTCAAAATGGCCACCATGGTCACCACCCATCTTGAAAAGTTTTCCCCCTCCCATATACTAATGTGTGACAAACTGGAAGTTGATATCATCAATCATTCCCATTTTATTTAGGTGTATCCATATACATGGCCCACCCAGTTGTATCCATATACATGGCCCACCCAGTTGTATCCATATACATGGCCCACCCTGTAGTTTAAAATGACCATATAGAATAAGCAAATATAAAATCAGAGGCTGCAATGTCCCCTCTCCAACACACGCCTCCTGAGGAAGTGACCACAAGAAACGTGCGTCGGGGTGGCGGGAGTACCTCCACTATACCCTGTTCACCTATGTAAGTCCCTCTACCATTATCATATTGTACTGTATATGCACACTATTAAGCAGAACTTTACACTATATGCACATTTCTTTGCATTTGATTAAATTTAATCTACAGATATCTCTGTTAACTGGACATGTTATAGGATTTAACTAGGGCAAAATATGTGACGTGGTCTCCTGTGACTAATATATGGCATTGCAGTCTGATATTATATTTGCATATTCTATATGGTCATTTTAAACTACACTCACCGGCCACTTTATTAGGTACACCATGCTAGTAACGGGTTGGACCCCCTTTTGCCTTCAGAACTGCCTCAATTCTTCGTGGCATAGATTCAACAAGGTGCTGGAAGCATTCCTCAGAGATTTTGGTCCATATTGACATGATGGCATCACACAGTTGCCGCAGATTTGTCGGCTGCACATCCCAAAGATGCTCCATACAAGGCAGGATGGATCCATGCTTTCATGTTGTTTACGCCAAATTCTGACCCTACCATCCGAATGTCGCAGCAGAAATCGAGACTCATCAGACCAAGCAACGTTTTTCCAATCTTCTACTGTCCAATTTCGATGAGCTTGTACAAATTGTAGCCTCAGTTTCCTGTTCTTAGCTGAAAGGAGTGGTACCCGGTGTGGTCTTCTGCTGCTGTAGCCCATCTGCCTCAAAGTTCGACGCACTGTGCGTTCAGAGATGCTCTTAGGCCTACCTTGGTTGTAACGGGTGGCGATTTGAGTCACTGTTGCCTTTCTATCAGCTCGAACCAGTCTGCCCATTCTCCTCTGACCTCTGGCATCAACAAGGCATTTCCGCCCACAGAACTGCCGCTCACTGGATTTTTTTTCTTTTTCGGACCATTCTCTGTAAACCCTAGATATGGTTGTGCGTGAAAATCCCAGTAGATCAGCAGTTTCTGAAATACTCAGACCAGCCCTTCTGGCACCAACAACCATGCCACGTTCAAAGGCACTCAAATCACCTTTCTTCCCCATACTGATGCTCGGTTTGAACTGCAGGAGATTGTCTTGACCATGTCTACATGCCTAAATGCACTGAGTTGCCGCCATGTGATTGGCTGATTAGAAATTAAGTGTTAACAAGAAGTTGGACAGGTGTACCTAATAAAGTGGCCAGTGAGTGTATTTACCAAATAAAGATTTAAAAATTTTTTTTACGGAACTTATACTCTTTTTTGTTTTTCATGGTGAGTTTTCAAACATAAAGTTCTAGAGTTGTGTACGTTCCTCTATATTCTTGGGTATTTATTGTTGCTCTCATAGAAAACTTTTGCAAACTATTGCCATGAAATCAAGTGAACATCTTGAACTCCTGGTATAACCGCAGAACAGTAAGCAGTTAAATGCTCTCTACCGAACATTGCACAATATTGTTTTAGGTTTTGTTCCACGTGTAAACGTTACCCCCAGCATTCTGATGCTGATACTGATATGTGTTGCACTCCGATCTTTATTTCTTTTATCAACGACGTCCTTGTTAAAGGTTCCACTAGACATTCCAGCACATTGTAAAAACAATCACAGACGATTAGATCCACGGCTGAAGTTTGTGGACTTGATAAACTCGCTTCCAAAAATGTTAACAGGGGTAATTGGAATTCAGTATTTTTGGAACCAACTGAACATATTTTGTCATTGATCCAAATGCTTCCAGACCAGCAGGCACAGGGCAATCATGGGGAGGGCACAAGGGAATCAATATACCTATTTATCTGTCTGTTCGTCAGTCCGGCTCATATTTATCTCTTCCTTCAGAACTTTATGTCACACTGTTCAGCTCCTACTGGTCTATAACAAAATGATGACAAGTTCCCTTTGAATTTGGTTTCTATGATATTCTCTATCCCAGTGGTTAGACCCTCATTGTTCCAGAAAATGGGAAATCAGTCAAAGTCATCAGTCCAGCAGGAGGAGAATGTGCTGGGCTTTTCATACCTTTGTGAATATTTCCCCATTTATTCATGTTGTACCCACAAACTTAAATGTATTTTATTGGGATTTTATGTGATATACCAACACAAACTAGCAAGTATTTATGAAGTATAAAGGAAATTATATTTCAAAATATAAATCTGAAAATTGTTATGTGCATTTGTATTCAGACCCCTCTAGTCTGATACCCCTAAATAAAATCCCAAATGGCCACATGATTGGTACATTGAGTCCACCTGTGTGCAATTTCTTCTCAGTATAACCACAGCTGTTCTGTAAAGGTCTCAGAGGTTTGTGTGAGAACATTAGGGATCAAACATCATCATGAAAAACAAGGAGCCCACCAGACATGTCAGGGATAAAGTTGTAAAGAAGAATAAAGCAGAGTTAGGTTATAAAAAAAAATGCCCAAGACCAAAATCTGAATATCTCAAAGAGCACTGATCAGTCATCCAAAAATTGAAGGAGTATGACACAACTGCAAGCCTGCCAAGACATGGCCATGCAACTAGCCTGACATTCCAAGCAAGGAGAGCTCTAATTAGAGAAGCAGCCAAGAGGCCCATGGTCACTGCGGAGGAGCTGCAGAGATCCACAGCACAGGGGGATAATCTGTCCACAAGACAACTATTAGTCATATACTCCACAAATCTGGCCTTTATGAATGAGTGGCAAGAAGTAAGCTATTTTTTAAAGCAAGCCATAAGAAGTCATGTTTGCAGTTTGCAAAGAGCCATGTAAAGGACACAGAGAGTATGTGGAAGAAGATGCTTTGGTTACATGAAACCAAAGGAGAACTATTTGGGCTAAATACAAAACACTATGTATGGCAAAAACTAACACTGTACAGCACCCTGAAAACACCATCCCTACTGTCACACATGGTGGTGGCAGCATCATGCTGTGGGGAGGTTTTTCTTCTGTAGAGACAGGGAAGCTGGTAAGAGTTGATGGGAAGATGGATGGAGCTAAATATAGGGCAATCTTGAATGAAAATATGTTAGAGACTGTAAAAGACATGAGACTGGGGCGTAGGTTCACCTTCCAGCAGGACAACGACCATAAACAACCTGCCAGAGCAAAACCTTCAGGCGTATTACCTTGTGAGAGGTTTATGGTATATCAAAAGTTTATGCCATAAATGTCTAAGAAATGCAGGTTTCACTACCAATACTGCTACATTTCAGGAAGATAGGGGTGCTCTTCTACCCCAGTCAGAGGGTAGCTAAGGGGTCAACTAAGGAGGGGCAAAAACTTCTCAGTGGGCCCCTAAGCCGGTAGTCATGCTGACAACTATGGCAGTGCACCCTTATCGTGGGTATAGGCATGGCCGTATTTGGTGTTCATGCTGCCCTAGGCACCCTAAGTCGTGACCCCCCACTGAGTAAAAAATAAAAATGAACATCACTAGGACATGAATTAACCTAATGGCGCAGTCATATGGCCATATGTCTGTGTACTGTATGTGTGTGCATGTCTGCATACTGTATGTATGTATGTCTGCGGACTGTATGTGTGTGCATGTCTGCATATGTGCACGATGAGGGGGCAGGCTGGGCCCTATGTTGTACACCAATATTTATCTGCCGTATCTGTGCATCATGAATCGTACGTGTTAAAGGGGCCCACTGAGACTGTGTCACTCTGGGGCGCATAAAAACTTGGAGCCGACCCTGCCTGCACCCTCCATATGTACACCCACATGTAGCCTGCACCCCATATGTACCCCACATGTACCCTGCACCCCCATATGTACCTCCACATGTAGTCTGCACCCCCATATGTACCCTCACATGTATTCTGCATCTCCATATGTACCCCCTATGCAGTCTGCACCCTCATATTTACCCCCACATGTAGCCTGCACCCCCATATGTACCCCCACATACAACCTTGTTATGACCTGGTGGTTAAGGAGCAACATGGTACGAGCTCTGAGGAGATGGTATCTTTACTGACCGCAGTTCCTGAACCTGACACAACACTAGAAGTAGCCGTGGAATGTTCCTGTCACTCCCTAGACATCTCGTCACAGCCGGAGAACTAACTACCCCTAAAGATGGAAACAGGAAAGCTATCTTGCCTCAGAGAAAATTCCCAAAGGACAGACAGCCCCCCACAAATATGGACGGGGAGTGGAGAGGGAAATGACATACACAGAATGATACCAGGATTTAGCAAAGGAGGCCACTTCTAACTAGATAGACAGAATAGGAAAGGATACTGTGTGGTCAGTATTAAAAGCTATAAAAATCCATCACAGAGTTTACAAAAAATCTCCACACCTGACTAACGGTGTGGAGGGCAAATGCTGCTTCCCCAGAGCTTCCAGCTTAACGGAATGTAGAATACTGACAAGCTGGACTAGAGCAAACATAAAATGAGCTGAACGATTAAGTCCACAGCAAGTGGACAACAAATGACATGCAAGGACTTATCTTTGCTGAACTGGACCGACTATCAAGGAAATCCAAGGAGAGATCTGAATCCAACCAAGAAACATTGACAGCTGGCACTGGCTGAAGATCAGAGCCAGGCTAAATAGCAGAGCAGGAGAGACGATCAGTGGAAGCAGCTGCTAAGCTAAATCCAAGGAGCAGCAGTTCCACTTAAAACCACCGGAGGGAGCCCAAGGGCAGAATTCACAAAAGTGCCATTTACAACCACAGGAGGGAGCCCAAGAACGGAATTCACAACACAACCTGCCCTCACATATGTACCCCCACATATAATCTGCACCTCATGTACCCCCACATGTACCCTGCACCTCATGTAGCCCCACATAACCTACATCCCATGTATCCGTGCTCCCTAATTACCTGCCACTAGTACCTCTTCTGCTCTTTCCTAGCCAGGGAAACATTTTACCCACAAGCTGTTACATGGCTCCGCCCATAAGAGTCACATGGGCATGAGGTCTTCACAGGTCCTTCACCTCTATGATTTACCTTCTTCTGTTGAGACAGAGAGGTGATCGGTACTCCTCTGCCCTTGTACCCCCCATCAAAATAAAGATGGCAGTTTTCATGCTCCATCCAGCAGAGGTAAGAAAAAGGGAAAAAACATTTTTAAATCTTCCTTCATGGTGGTGCCGCCCCCCAACCTACCGCCCTAGGCACCTGCCCTCAGATGCCTAGTGGCAAATGTGGCCCTGGGCATGGGGAACCTCAGCAGATGACTTGTTGCTAAAAATAAATCTCTATACAAAGACCAACACCAATATTACCGCCATACGGTAGCCATATAGTGGTAGATACTGTGCTGCAGAACATATAAGAGATTACAATACCGTTATATATAATAATTTACAGATTATGTTCTTTCTGATTGAGTTATTCACATTTTCTGTCCTTTCCATCTGAACCAGACCGACATGACCACTTCTCCACTTCTCCAGCCAGCACTCGTCTGCAGTTTGTAAACTGACACATTTGATTTTTCAAATTTCCAACCCCATCAACATCTAGTCCAACCCTGCACAAATGCCTCATCCTACTGATACCCCAATGAGGAGCCACTGCTGCCATATGTGTCCCTATTACTGCACCTGCTGTGTGGGACCTGGATGGGAACATTACTATAAATTGGGACTAGAATGGGGACATTACTACAAGATGGAACCAGGATAAGGACATTACTGTAAGATGGGACCAGGATAAGGACATTACTACAAGATGGGACCAGGATAAGGACATTACTATAAGATGGGACTAGGATAAGGACATTACTATAAGATGGGACCACAAAGGAGACATTACTATAAGATGGGACTAGGATAAGGACATTATTGTAAGATGGGACCAGAACGGGGACATTTCTACAAGATGGGACCAGGATAAGGACTTTACTATAAGATGGGACCAGGATAAGGACATTACAATAAGATGGGACCAGGATGGGGACATTACTCCTAGAGATGAGTGAGCACTAAAATGCAATTCTTAATGCTCGAATGCTCGTTTCAAGTAACAAGTATAATGGGAGTCAATGGAAAATCCGAGAATATCTCCTGCAGACCCTACAAAGAGGTCTGAGGGGCAGTAAAAATGTTGAAATGGATGGCACAATTAATGAATGGAAGGAGAACAGCATGGGGAAGACCCCTGGAAACATCTCTGACTCCCAGGTGAGAACAATGGGGTCACACTTTTACTCCACTTTAGGGACTGACAAAACATTCAAAATCGTCAAGAAATTGGAGTTTACATGAAAAAAAAATTAAGAAACATTCTTTCCTGTATAATAACTTTTATATAAGGCAAAATTTAAAGAGGATTTAAAAAAAATAATTTAAGTAAACCAAAATTTAAATTATTAGTAAAAAAAATTGAAAATTTCAGTATAATTTATGAAGGAAGCAAGAATTGCCAAAAATGAGATGCAAGAGGGCCTCAGATACACCCAGTATTAGACATAAAGGAATGCCTCATACACATTCTGTTCAAATTGTCATGTAGTGGTACTCATAAAGGCCATGCAATAAGTACAAAGCCTTTAAAAAAATACAAGCATGGTCATCCATACTCCCTTGAAAGCACCACCTTTAGTGTCTTATTCAAATATTACAAGCAAAGTATAGTTGTGGTACACCTACACTCCTAAAAGTTATGCAGAGTGCAAAGCATTCCAAAAATTAAAAGCAGCAACATCTATACACCCCTGAAAGCAACAACTGGACGGTCTCCTTAAAATATTAAGAAAGTGTAGTTGATGTGCTCCTACACTCATGAAGGCTCTGAAAAAAGTGCAAAATCATGAAAAAATGATAAAGAGGGTAATGCAGTCATCCATAGACCCTTGAAGGCAACAACTGTAGTGTCTCATTCAAGTATTGTGAGCAATATTTAATAATATAATATGATGACTACCCACAGTAGCCCCACACTGTATGATGACCCCCATAGTAGCCCCCACTCTGTATGACTCCCCACAGTAGCCCCCACATTGTATGATGACCCCCACAGTAGCCCCCACACTGTATTATGACTCCCCACAGTAGCCCCCACACTGTACGATGACCCCCACAGTAGCCCCACACTGTGTTATGACTCCCCACAGTAGCCCCCACACTGTATGATGACTCCCCACAATAGACCCCATATTGTATGTTGCCCCCAGAGTAGTCCCCACACTATATGATGCCTCAAAAGTCACTCCATTCTGTATGATGCTCTGACAGTAGCCCCCACTTTGATGAACAAGAGAATTACGTGCCATAGGGTGGCAACATGCAGGTGGTCCTCCCCCTCCGCCCTCCGGCAGCTATGCTACTGCAATCCAGTGGCGTATCCGGGGGGGGGGGGGGGGGGGCAGCCGGGGCATGTGCCCCGGGCGCATTCGACAGGGGGCGCCAGCGGGCCGCCTGATGCGGCGGTCCAAGGTGGAGGCTCCCCGTCGGCGGAATTCTGCAGACGCGGAATCCACCGCTTGTCCGATTCCGCGTCTGCAGCATCACTTACTGGGTTGCATTAAGTCTGCGTTTTTTTTGCTCATGGTTTCCATTTAAGGCATATCAGCAATATTTCAGTCTACCCACCGGGTATAGTTAGTTATTCACCCCACTACTACTCACAGTATGTAACTGATGAAGGCCGTTGTTTGTGACCGAAACGTCTTATTGTTACTGTTCCATCACTTGGAATAAAAACCGCTTGCATACATAACAGTTGAGTGCCACGTTTCGTTATATATGTCACTAAGGTTTGGGAACCTACCTTGGCTCCACTCCATTGAGCTGTGCACACGCCTATTTTGATATTGAGGCTGGGTAATGGAGGCTGGAGCTGAAGACACCGAAGGCTTAATGTTGGAAATTTAAGGGGGCTACTAAGTACCCGGCTAGGAAGGGATGGTTGTGGTCGGCGGGGACGCTATTTGGCAGCAGACGTCACACAAGGTCGCAAGGATAGGGAGGGAGCAGGGCAAGGGGAGAAAATTGACTGTGTGAGGACTGAAGCAAGGCCAGGGGGCTGGATGGGTGCAATGTTCTGATTTCTGTCCCCAAAATGTGCTCAGATTTCTTCTGCCCCTCTAATGTCCCGATTTCTGCCCCCATCCCCCCAATATGTTCCTCAGATTTCTCCACCACATGCAACTGCACCCGGGAGGGGTGGGGCAGAAATCAGGACATTATGGGGGCAGAAGAAATCTGAGCACATTTTGGGGGCAGAAATCAGGACATTATGGGGGCAGAGGAAATCTGAGCACATTTTGGGGGCAGAAATCAGGACATTATGGGGGCAGATATCTGAGGACATTATAGGGGGCAGAAATCTGAGGATGTTATAGGGGGAGAAATCTGAGGACGTTATGGGGGGAGAAATTTGAGGACAGTATGAGGGAGAAATCTGAGGACAGTATGGGGGAGAATTTTAATTTTTACATTGTGAACTAGGGAAAGTATAGATGGGGGGGGGGGGGGCACCAAACTGATCCTTTGCCCCGGGTGCAGGAAAAGCTAGATACACCTCTGCTGCAATCAGTTAGTATTTTAGAGAACAGTAGATTTTGCACAGTAATTTTCTCCAAAGAAGACTATGAGTGTTGTAGTAGCTGTTTGCATTTCACAATTCTCTGGAAATAACATAATGGGAGATGTTGGCTGTATAGGCTGTCATCTCTCTATCTCACATATGACTTTCTGGAGCGCCAAACAGGGTTCAACGAACCTGAATGACATGATGTATGTGTAGGGGATGTAAATATGTTTTGTTCTCTTCATCTCCCCAACCCCTTTAAGTGCGTATAATGTTTGTTATTTAGGTGTGCGTACACGATGGTACTGCTGCACATAAAGTGTATTACCACCGTATACAAGAACATTGCTATACCGTCCATATAGTGTTCTGATTGTATATATACGGTATATATTTATTTACATATTTTACACACTGATGATAGGGAAAGTTTGTCCCCGGGCCCGGTATAGTGATAGGGGCGTAGTGTCCATAGTTGGCCTTTAGAGGCGGGCATTGCACTGTATAGTTAAAGTAGGAGGGGCACAGTGGGATAAGAATACTTAGGCTTCCTGGTTTTAGTCAGTTGGGGCCTGGGTGCCTGTGCAGCTCACTGGGCTGCCTGGCCAGGAGTCACTGTGCCCGTAATGTTAAAGAAAGGGGCCCAGCATAGAACTGCTAAATGAAAGGTTCCTCTAGGAGAAAGAAGCACGGAAGCGCTGTGGATGTAGCTTATAGAAGTCTGTCCCTACAAAGAGAGAAGTCCGGTCAGCACGGGCATTACACATGAGATGTGGCAGATCTTTGACTGGGCGGCAGTTCTTAGAACCGGGGCGAAACAGTGTAGGACTCCCCCATGTGAGGCATGAATTCTGGATGGAATAGATTCTGCGGGATCGGAAGATACGGTCTGACCCGGGGCTTAATATAGAGGAGAGGACAGAGCAGGGACAGAGAAGAAGGTACTTAATGTGACACCCGAAGTACCTGTATTTGAGCTAGTTGTGCTGAGTAAACAAGTTCATATTGAAGTTAAGCCGGAGTGTGTCTCCTTTTTTTCGTAACCGTCTGTGAGGAATACATCCCCGTACCGGGCAAGTCCAGATGGCGCAGAGAATCAGCACAGAGCTAACGCAGCAAAGAAATGTGAACTTATGCGGGAAGGGGTCCAGGGAGTGATACAGGGATTGCTGTCGGCCATGGCTACCTCCCTGGCTCCCTTCCTAGATATGGACATGAAAACTACTGCAGAAAGAAGGTTGGAGGCCATACAGAATGTCATGACAGGCCACGTGTTCCTCCCAGATTACAGGTCGTGCACCCTTGCTCTATATGGTGTACACTACAGAGCTGACAGACCGTGACCACCCTAATCTTTAGTTCATATTTGTGAAAATGGCACCTGTAAATTTCATCAGTGAAGCGTAGTGCGGCCCCTACATAGAGGACAACCAAAGAACCACGTCCCTCCACTGTAGGATAGCACAACAGTTGTGTTATGATGGAATGTATTTAATCAGAAGCTTACGAACTCTCGTTGACTCAATGTTTCCCTCGCTGGTAGTTCCCCAAATCCACCGATGCCTCATTTCCCTCTGGAAACACTTAGATCTTCTTACATTTACATGTTTCCCCGTTTTGAAGGTTTGTATTAGCAGGAAATTGTAGACATACCACGTCGCGGCCAGTGTAGAGGTGCGGACTGTAGTCCTAGCTAAGTTGGATTTCCGTGAGGAAGTGATTCCAATATGTCTGAAATACGGTTTTGGGTAATTACACAGTTTTACCGTAAAAGAAGAAGGATGATTTCAAAGTTAACATGCAAGGCTTTTGATATATAATAACTCACTCTGACAGCTGAGATGAAACCACCTCCGAGCGAGAGAGCAACGAGCATACTGTAGAGGAATGTCTGCAATGAGGAGGAAGCAGAAAACCAAAAAATGCCGACTATTCTCATAATATTGTCGAGGACTGAAAACAGGATGAAAAGAAAATGACCTGTCTCCAATATTCAAGGCATCTATTACTCAACCTGCAAATAAGTAATTCTATGCTTGCTATCTATCTATCTATCTATCTATCTATCTATCTATCTATCTATCTATCTATCTATCTATCCATTAATCCATCTATCTATATCTATCCGTTATCTGTCTACAGTGCCTTGAAAAAGTATTCCTACCCCATGAACCTTTCTATATTTTTTCACATTGCACCCACAAACTTAAATGTATTATATTGGAATTTTACATGATACCACCACAAAGTAGCAAGCATTTGTGAAGTATAAAGGAAAATATACATGGTTTTCTAATTATTTTAAAAATATAAATCTGAAAATCTGTAAATTGTGTGACGGTGGGGATGGTGTTTTCAGGATCATGTACAGTGTTAGTATAGCGCCGGCGTCCCTGCCTGCCTCTGCTCCCCTCTCCCGGCACCCGGCTCCCATGACGCAAGGTCACTAAATGCTCTGGCCACCCGTCTCCAATCACTGCTCCCATGTGCCAGGACTCTTAGCAGCTCTCGTGGCCCAGAAATTTGTGTGTGCAGATAACTTTGACCAAGGTTTCAGACCCTAATTAACCTGTTAGGGTTATGGCTCGTTCACTATCATCATTAAAAAAAAGGCAGGTGATGCAAATTTACCACGTTTATAAAAACCCAGCATCCTCTAGCCTTGTGCAGAAAAACAGCAGCCATGGGTTCTTTTAAGCAGCTGCCAAACACTCTGAAAATCAAAGTGGTGGAGGCCAACAAAGCAAGAGAAGGCTATAAGAAGATAGCAAAATGTTTTCAAGTTGCCCTTTCCTCAGTATGAAATGTAATTAAGAAATGGCCTTTACCAGGAACAGTGGAGGTCAAGATAAGGTATGGAAGAACAAGCAAAATTTCAGTGCTAGAATGGCAAATCAGAATCCCCGCTTGACTGCAAAATACCTTCAGAAAGATTTAGCAGACTCTGAAGTTGTGGTACATCGTTCTACTATTCAGAGACATCGGAAACAAATATGGCCTTCATAGAAGTGTCATCAGAAGAAAATCTCTCCTGCATCCTAACCATAAAATTCAGAATCAGACGTATTAAAATGAACATCTAGACAAGCCTGATACATTTTGGAAACAATTCCTGTGGATAGATGATGTTAAAATAAATTTGGCCTGTCCACAATGATCAATGATCAGGTACGTATGGACAAAAAAGGGCACAGAATTTCAGAAAAATAACATCTTGCCAACCATTAAGCATGTGGGTGGATTAATCATGCTTTGGGCTTGTTTCGCAGTCAATGGAGAGGACATTTCACGAGTAGAGGAAAGAATGGATTCAATTAAATTTCAATTAACAAATTATTGATGAAACATAACACCATCTGTACAAAAGTTGAAGTTGAAAAGAGGATGGTTTCTACAAATGGATAATGATCCTAAACATGCTTCAAAATCAATAATAGACTACCTCAATCGGCGCAAGCTAAAGGTTTTACAATAGCCCTCACAGTCCGCTGATCTGAACATCATGGAAAATCTGTGGCTAGAACCCAAAATAGCAATGCATATAAAACGACCCAGGAATCTCACTGAACTGGAAGAATTTTCCATGGAAGAATGGATGAAAAATCCCTCAAAAAAGAATTGAAAGGCTTTTGTCTGGCTACAAAAAGCATTTACAAGCTGCGATACTTTCAAAAGGGGGCGCTACTAGGTACTAACTGTCACGTACCCGCTTCTCAGCACGTGACTTGGAGTTGGGCCTGCAAGGGTTAACTTATCTTCTCTCACGCAGTCCAGCATTCAACCTCTGTCCTATGCTGTAATGGGAGCATAAATTATACCCTGACACAGTCCACACACCCCGCTCATACATGCTGCCACCACTCACAGAACACACAGGCGATGAGTCCCGGAAATATTACTGCTACTCTCTGCCAGTCATAAGGATCACACACTTTAAGGCTATGAATTCTTTAGAGCATGCAAGGTTCACAAGGTTCAGACTTATTAACCCCTTCACCCCAAAGCCTGTCTTCAACTTCCTGACCAGGCCAATCTTTTCAATTCTGACCACTGTCACTTTATGAGGTCATAACTCTGAAACGTTTCAACGGATCCTGGTGGTTCTGAGACTGTTTTTTCATGACATATTGTATTGTATTGTAAAATTTCTTAGATATGACATGCGTTTATTTGTGAAAAAAATGGAAATTTTGAAAAAATTTTGAAAATTTCGCAATTTTCAAACTTTTAGTTTTTATGTCCTTAAATTAGAGAGTCATATCATAAAAAATAGTTAATAAATCACATTACCCACATGTCTGCTTTACATTAGCACAATTTTGGAAAAATAATTTTTTTTTAGGACGTTATAAGGGTTAAAAGTTGACCAGCAATTTCTCATTTTTTCAACAAAATTTGCAAAACCATTTTTTTTAGGGACCACCTCACACTTGAAGTGACTTTGAGGGGCCTATATGACAGAAAATGCCCAAAAGTGACACTATTCTAAAAACTGCACCCCTCAAGGTACTCAAAACCTCATTCAAGAAGTTTATTAACCCTTCAGGTGCTTCACAGGAATTTATGGAATGTTTAAAAAAATTGGATATTTATCTTTTTTTAACAAAAATTTTACTTCAGCTCCAATTTGTTTTATTTTACCAAGGGTAACAGGAGAAATTGGATCCCAAAAGTGTTGTGCAATTTGTCTTGAGTACGCTGATACCCCATATGTGGGAGTAACCCACTGTTTGGGTGCATGGCAGAGCTCGGAAGGGAAGGAGCGCCTTTTGACTTTTCAATGCAAAATTGTCTGGAATTGAGATCGCACCATGTCGCGTTTAGAGAGCCCCTGATGTGCCTAAACAGTGGAAACCCCCACAGGTGACACCATTTTGGAAAGTAGACCATCTAAGGAACTAATCTAGATGTGTGGTGAGCACTTTGAACCCCCAAGTGCTTCACAGAAGTTTATAATGTAGAGCCATAAAAAAATTGTATTTTTTCACAAAAATGATTTCTAGCCCCAAATTATTTATTTTTCCAAAGGTAACAGAAGAAATTGGACCCCAACAGTTGTTGTGCAATTTGTCCGGAGTACGCTGATACTGCATATGTGGGGGTAAACCACTGTTTGGGCGCTTGGCAGAGCTCGGAGGGGAAGGAGCGCTGTTTGACTTTTCAATGCAAAATTTGCTGGAATTGAGATCGGACACCATGTCGCGTTTGGTGAGCCTCTGATGTGCCTAAACAGTGGAACCCCCCACAAGTGACACCATTTTGGAAAGTAGACATCCTAAAGAACTAATCTAGATGTGTCGTGAGCACTTTGACCCCCAAGTGCTTCACAGAAGTTTATAATGTAGAGCCGTTAAAAAAAATCATATTGTTTTCACAAAAAAGATTTTTTCGCCCCAAATTTTTTATTTTCCCAAGGGTAACAGGAGAAATTGGACCCCAAAGTTGTTGTGCAATTTGTCCTGAGTACGCTGATACCCCATATGTGGGGGTAAACCACTGTTTGTTCGCATGGCAGAGCTCGGAAGGGAAGTAGCGCCGTTTGACTTTTCAATGCAAAATTGGCTGGAATTGAGATCGACTCCATGTCACCTTTAGAGAGCCCTGATGTGCCTAAACAGTGGAAACCCCCCTACAAGTGACACCATTTTGGAAAGTAGACCCTCTAAGGAACTAATCTAGATGTGTGGTGAGCACTTTGAACCCCCAAGTGCTTCACAGAAGTTTATAATGTAGAGCCGTAAAAAAAAATCATATTGTTTAAACAAAAATGATATTTTTGCCCAAAATTTTTTATTTTCCCAAGGGTAACAGGAGAAATTGGACCCCAAAAGTTGTTGTGCAATTTGTCCAGAGTATTTTGATACCCCATATGTGGGGGTAAACCACTGTTTCGGCGCATGACAGAGCTCGGAAGGGAAGGATCACCATTTAACTTTTCAATGCAAAATTGGCTGGAATTGAGATCGGCACCATGTTGCGTTTAGAGAGCCCCTGATGTGCCTAAACAGTGGAAACCCCCACAAGTGACACCATTTTGGAAAGTAGACCCTCTAAGGAACTAACCTAGATGTGTGGTGAGCACTTTGAACCCCCAAGTGCTTCACAGAAGTTTATAATGTAGAGCCGTAAAAAAAAAATCATATTGTTCTCACAAAAATGATCTTTTCGCCCCAAATTTTTTATTTTCTCAAGGGTAACAGGAGAAATTGGACCCGAACAGTTGTTGTGCAATTTGTCCTGAGTACGCTGATACCCCATATGTGGGGGTAACCCACTGTTTGGGCACATGGCAGAGTTGGGAAGGGAGGGAGCGCCGTTTGACTTTTCAATTGGCTGAAATTGAGATCGGCACCATGTCGTGTTTAGAGAGCCCCTAATTTGCCTAAACAGTGGAAAACCCCACAAGTGACACCATTTTGGAAAGTAGACCCTCTAAGGAACTAACCTAGATGTGTGGTGAGCACTTTGAACCCCCAAGTGCTTCACAGAAGTTTATAATGTAGAGCCGTAAAAAAAAATCATATTGTTCTCACAAAAATGATGTTTTCGCCCCAAATTTTTTATTTTCCCAAGGGTAACAGGAGAAATTGGACCCCAAAAGTGTTGTGCAATTTGTCTTGAGTACGCTGATACCCCATATGTGGGAGTAACCCACTGTTTGGGTGCATGGCAGAGCTCGGAAGGGAAGGAGCGCCGTTTGACTTTTCAATGTAAAATTGTCTGGAATTGAGATCGCACCATGTCGCGTTTAGAGAGCCCCTGATGTGCCTAAACAGTGGAAACCCCCACAAGTGACACCATTTTGGAAAGTAGACCCTCTAAGGAACTAACCTAGATGTGTGGTGAGCACTTTGAACCCCCAAGTGCTTCACAGAAGTTTATAATGTAGAGCCGTAAAAAAAAATCATATTGTTCTCACAAAAATGATCTTTTCGCCCAAAATTTTTTATTTTCCCAAGGGTAACAGGAGAAATTGGATCCCAAAAGTGTTGTGCAATTTGTCTTGAGTACGCTGATACCCCATATGTGGGAGTAACCCACTGTTTGGGTGCATGGCAGAGCTCGGAAGGGAAGGAGCGCCGTTTGACTTTTCAATGCAAAATTGTCTGGAATTGAGATCGCACCATGTCGCGTTTAGAGAGCCCCTGATGTGCCTAAACAGTGGAAACCCCCACAAGTGACACCATTTTGGAAAGTAGACCATCTAAGGAACTAATCTAGATGTGTGATGAGCACTTTGAACTCCCAAGTGCTTCACAGAAGTTTATAATGTAGAGCCATAAGAAAAATTATATTGTTTTCACAAAAATGATTTCTAGCCCCAAATTTCTTATTTTTCCAAAGGTAACAGGAGAAATTGGACCCCAACAGTTGTTGTGCAATTTGTCCGGAGTACGCTGATACTGCATATGTGGGGGTAAACCACTGTTTGGGCGCTTGGCAGAGCTCGGAGGGGAAGGAGCGCTGTTTGACTTTTCAATGCAAAATTTGCTGGAATTGAGATCGGACACCATGTCGCGTTTGGAGAGCCTCTGATGTGCCTAAACAGTGGAACCCCCCACAAGTGACACTATTTTGGAAAGTAGACCCTCTAAGGAACTAATCTAGATGTGTGGTGAGCACTTTGAACCCCCAAGTGCTTCACAGAAGTTTATAATGTAGAGCCGTAAAAAAAAATCATATTGTTTTCATAAAAATGATCTTTTCACCCCAAATTTTTTATTTTCCCAAGGGTAACAGGAGAAATTGGACCACAAAAGTTGTTGTGCAATTTGTCCTGAGTATTTTGATACCCCATATGTGGGGGTAAACCACTGTTTGGGCGCATGACAGAGCTCAGAAGGGAAGGATCGCCATTTGACTTTTCAATGCAAAATTGGCTGGAATTGAGATCGGCACCATGTTGCGTTTAGAGAGCCCCTGATGTGCCTAAACAGTGGAAACCCCCACAAGTGACACCATTTTGGAAAGTAGACCCTCTAAGGAACTAAACTAGATGTGTGGTGAGCACTTTGAACCCCCAAGTGCTTCACAGAAGTTTATAATGTAGAGCTGTAAAAAAAAATCATATTGTTCTCACAAAAATGATATTTTCGTCCCAAATTTTTTATTTTCCCAAGGGTAACAGGGGAAATTGGACCCGAACAGTTGTTGTGCAATTTGTCCTGAGTACGCTGATACCCCATATGTGGGGGTAACCCACTGTGTGGGCGCATGGCAGAGCTCGGAAGGGAAGGAGCGCTGTTTGACTTTTCAATTGGCTGAAATTGAGATCGGCACCATGTCGTGTTTAGAGAGCCCCTAATTTGCCTAAACAGTGGAAAACCCCCTACAAGTTACACCATTTTGGAAAGCAGACCCTCTAAGGAACTAATCTATATGTGTGGTGAGCACTTTGAACCCCCAAGTGCTTCACAGAAGTTTATAATGTAGAGCCGTAAAAAAAAATCATATTGTTCTCACAAAAATGATCTTTTCGCCCCAAATTTTTTATTTTCCCAAGGGTAACAGGAGAAATTGGACCCCAAAAGTGTTGTGCAATTTGTCTTGAGTACGCTGATACCCCATATGTGGGAGTAACCCACTGTTTGGGTGCATGGCAGAGCTCGGAAGGGAAGGAGCGCCTTTTGACTTTTCAATGCAAAATTGTCTGGAATTGAGATCGCACCATGTCGCGTTTAGAGAGCCCCTGATGTGCCTAAACAGTGGAAACCCCCACAGGTGACACCATTTTGGAAAGTAGACCATCTAAGGAACTAATCTAGATGTGTGGTGAGCACTTTGAACCCCCAAGTGCTTCACAGAAGTTTATAATGTAGAGCCATAAAAAAATTGTATTTTTTCATAAAAATGATTTCTAGCCCCAAATTATTTATTTTTCCAAAGGTAACAGAAGAAATTGGACCCCAACAGTTGTTGTGCAATTTGTCCGGAGTACGCTGATACTGCATATGTGGGGGTAAACCACTGTTTGGGCGCTTGGCAGAGCTCGGAGGGGAAGGAGCGCTGTTTGACTTTTCAATGCAAAATTTGCTGGAATTGAGATCGGACACCATGTCGCGTTTGGTGAGCCTCTGATGTGCCTAAACAGTGGAACCCCCCACAAGTGACACCATTTTGGAAAGTAGACATCCTAAAGAACTAATCTAGATGTGTCGTGAGCACTTTGACCCCCAAGTGCTTCACAGAAGTTTATAATGTAGAGCCGTTAAAAAAAATCATATTGTTTTCACAAAAAAGATTTTTTCGCCCCAAATTTTTTATTTTCCCAAGGGTAACAGGAGAAATTGGACCCCAAAGTTGTTGTGCAATTTGTCCTGAGTACGCTGATACCCCATATGTGGGGGTAAACCACTGTTTGTTCGCATGGCAGAGCTCGGAAGGGAAGTAGCGCCGTTTGACTTTTCAATGCAAAATTGGCTGGAATTGAGATCGACTCCATGTCACCTTTAGAGAGCCCTGATGTGCCTAAACAGTGGAAACCCCCCTACAAGTGACACCATTTTGGAAAGTAGACCCTCTAAGGAACTAATCTAGATGTGTGGTGAGCACTTTGAGCCCCCAAGTGCTTCACAGAAGTTTATAATGTAGAGCCGTAAAAAAAAATCATATTGTTTTCACAAAAATGATATTTTTGCCCAAAATTTTGTATTTTCCCAAGGGTAACAGGAGAAATTGGACCCCAAAAGTTGTTGTGCAATTTGTCCAGAGTATTTTGATACCCCATATGTGGGGGTAAACCACTGTTTCGGCGCATGACAGAGCTCGGAAGGGAAGGATCACCATTTAACTTTTCAATGCAAAATTGGCTGGAATTGAGATCGGCACCATGTTGCGTTTAGAGAGCCCCTGATGTGCCTAAACAGTGGAAACCCCCACAAGTGACACCATTTTGGAAAGTAGACCCTCTAAGGAACTAACCTAGATGTGTGGTGAGCACTTTGAACCCCCAAGTGCTTCACAGAAGTTTATAATGTAGAGCCGTTAAAAAAAAAATCATATTGTTCTCACAAAAATGATCTTTTCGCCCCAAATTTTTTATTTTCTCAAGGGTAACAGGAGAAATTGGACCCGAACAGTTGTTGTGCAATTTGTCCTGAGTACGCTGATACCCCATATGTGGGGGTAACCCACTGTTTGGGCGCATGGTAGAGTTGGGAAGGGAGGGAGCGCCGTTTGACTTTTCAATTGGCTGAAATTGAGATCGGCACCATGTCGTGTTTAGAGAGCCCCTAATTTGCCTAAACAGTGGAAAACCCCACAAGTGACACCATTTTGGAAAGTAGACCCTCTAAGGAACTAACCTAGATGTGTGGTGAGCACTTTGAACCCCCAAGTGCTTCACAGAAGTTTATAATGTAGAGCCGTAAAAAAAAATCATATTGTTCTCACAAAAA
Organism: Ranitomeya variabilis; assembly: GCF_051348905.1. NCBI lineage: Eukaryota > Metazoa > Chordata > Amphibia > Anura > Dendrobatidae > Ranitomeya > Ranitomeya variabilis. The sequence continues at coordinate 34,099,526 of NC_135232.1, read as the reverse complement.
TGATCTTTTCGCCCAAAATTTTTTATTTTCCCAAGGGTAACAGGAGAATTTGGACCCCAAAAGTGTTGTGCAATTTGTCTTGAGTACGCTGATACCCCATATGTGGGAGTAACCCACTGTTTGGGTGCATGGCAGAGCTCGGAAGGGAAGGAGCGCCGTTTGACTTTTCAATGCAAAATTGTCTGGAATTGAGATCGCACCATGTCGCGTTTAGAGAGCCCCTGATGTGCCTAAACAGTGGAAACCCCCACAAGTGACACCATTTTGGAAAGTAGACCATCTAAGGAACTAATCTAGATGTGTGATGAGCACTTTGAACCCCCAAGTGCTTCACAGAAGTTTATAATGTAGAGCCATAAAAAAAATTATATTGTTTTCACAAAAATGATTTCTAGCCCCAAATTTTTTATTTTTCCAAAGGTAACAGGAGAAATTGGACCCCAACAGTTGTTGTGCAATTTGTCCGGAGTACGCTGATACTGCATATGTGGGGGTAAACCACTGTTTGGGCGCTTGGCAGAGCTCGGAGGGGAAGGAGCGCTGTTTGACTTTTCAATGCAAAATTTGCTGGAATTGAGATCGGACACCATGTCGCGTTTGGAGAGCCTCTGATGTGCCTAAACAGTGGAACCCCCCACAAGTGACACTATTTTGGAAAGTAGACCCTCTAAGGAACTAATCTAGATGTGTGGTGAGCACTTTGAACCCCCAAGTGCTTCACAGAAGTTTATAATGTAGAGCCGTAAAAAAAAATCATATTGTTTTCACAAAAATGATCTTTTCGCCCCAAATTTTTTATTTTCCCAAGGGTTACAGGAGAAATTGGACCACAAAAGTTGTTGTGCAATTTGTCCTGAGTATTTTGATACCCCATATGTGGGGGTAAACCACTGTTTGGGCGCATGACAGAGCTCAGAAGGGAAGGATCGCCATTTGACTTTTCAATGCAAAATTGGCTGGAATTGAGATCGGCACCATGTTGCGTTTAGAGAGCCCCTGATGTGCCTAAACAGTGGAAACCCCCACAAGTGACACCATTTTGGAAAGTAGACCCTCTAAGGAACTAAACTAGATGTGTGGTGAGCACTTTGAACCCCCAAGTGCTTCACAGAAGTTTATAATGTAGAGCTGTAAAAAAAAATCATATTGTTCTCACAAAAATGATCTTTTCGTCCCAAATTTTTTATTTTCCCAAGGGTAACAGGGGAAATTGGACCCGAACAGTTGTTGTGCAATTTGTCCTGAGTACGCTGATACCCCATATGTGGGGGTAACCCACTGTGTGGGCGCATGGCAGAGCTCGGAAGGGAAGGAGCGCTGTTTGACTTTTCAATTGGCTGAAATTGAGATCGGCACCATGTCGTGTTTAGAGAGCCCCTAATTTGCCTAAACAGTGGAAAACCCCCTACAAGTTACACCATTTTGGAAAGCAGACCCTCTAAGGAACTAATCTATATGTGTGGTGAGCACTTTGAACCCCCAAGTGCTTCACAGAAGTTTATAATGTAGAGCCGTAAAAAAAAATCATATTGTTCTCACAAAAATGATCTTTTCGCCCAAAATTTTTTATTTTCCCAAGGGTAACAGGAGAAATTGGACCCCAAAAGTGTTGTGCAATTTGTCTTGAGTACGCTGATACCCCATATGTGGGAGTAACCCACTGTTTGGGTGCATGGCAGAGCTCGGAAGGGAAGGAGCGCCGTTTGACTTTTCAATGCAAAATTGTCTGGAATTGAGATCGCACCATGTCGCGTTTAGAGAGCCCCTGATGTGCCTAAACAGTGGAAACCCCCACAGGTGACACCATTTTGGAAAGTAGACCATCTAAGGAACTAATCTAGATGTGTGGTGAGCACTTTGAACCCCCAAGTGCTTCACAGAAGTTTATAATGTAGAGCCATAAAAAAATTGTATTTTTTCACAAAAATGATTTCTAGCCCCAAATTATTTATTTTTCCAAAGGTAACAGAAGAAATTGGACCCCAACAGTTGTTGTGCAATTTGTCCGGAGTACGCTGATACTGCATATGTGGGGGTAAACCACTGTTTGGGCGCTTGGCAGAGCTCGGAGGGGAAGGAGCGCTGTTTGACTTTTCAATGCAAAATTTGCTGGAATTGAGATCGGACACCATGTCGCGTTTGGTGAGCCTCTGATGTGCCTAAACAGTGGAACCCCCCACAAGTGACACCATTTTGGAAAGTAGACATCCTGAAGAACTAATCTAGATGTGTCGTGAGCACTTTGACCCCCAAGTGCTTCACAGAAGTTTATAATGTAGAGCCGTTAAAAAAAATCATATTGTTTTCACAAAAAAGATTTTTTCGCCCCAAATTTTTTATTTTCCCAAGGGTAACAGGAGAAATTGGACCCCAAAGTTGTTGTGCAATTTGTCCTGAGTATGCTGATACCCCATATGTGGGGGTAAACCACTGTTTGTTCGCATGGCAGAGCTCGGAAGGGAAGTAGCGCCGTTTGACTTTTCAATGCAAAATTGGCTGGAATTGAGATCGACTCCATGTCACCTTTAGAGAGCCCTGATGTGCCTAAACAGTGGAAACCCCCCTACAAGTGACACCATTTTGGGAAGTAGACCCTCTAAGGAACTAATCTAGATGTGTGGTGAGCATTTTGAACCCCCAAGTGCTTCACAGAAGTTTATAATGTAGAGCCGTAAAAAAAATCATATTGTTTTCACAAAAATGATATTTTTGCCCAAAATTTTTTATTTTCCCAAGGGTAACAGGAGAAATTGGACCCCAAAAGTTGTTGTGCAATTTGTCCAGAGTATTTTGATACCCCATATGTGGGGGTAAACCACTGTTTCGGCGCATGACAGAGCTCGGAAGGGAAGGATCACCATTTAACTTTTCAATGCAAAATTGGCTGGAATTGAGATCGGCACCATGTTGCGTTTAGAGAGCCCCTGATGTGCCTAAACAGTGGAAACCCCCACAAGTGACACCATTTTGGAAAGTAGACCCTCTAAGGAACTAACCTAGATGTGTGGTGAGCACTTTGAACCCCCAAGTGCTTCACAGAAGTTTATAATGTAGAGCCGTAAGAAAAAAATCATATTGTTCTCACAAAAATGATCTTTACGCCCCAAATTTTTTATTTTCTCAAGGGTAACAGGAGAAATTGGACCCTAACAGTTGTTGTGCAATTTGTCCTGAGTACGCTGATACCCCATATGTGGGGGTAACCCACTGTTTGGGCGCATGGCAGAGTTGGGAAGGGAGGGAGCGCCGTTTGACTTTTCAATTGGCTGAAATTGAGATCGGCACCATGTCGTGTTTAGAGAGCCCCTAATTTGCCTAAACAGTGGAAAACCCCACAAGTGACACCATTTTGGAAAGTAGACCCTCTAAGGAACTAACCTAGATGTGTGGTGAGCACTTTGAACCCCCAAGTGCTTCACAGAAGTTTATAATGTAGAGCCGTAAAAAAAAATCATATTGTTCTCACAAAAATGATCTTTTCGCCCCAAATTTTTTATTTTCCCAAGGGTAACAGGAGAAATTGGACGCCAAAAGTGTTGTGCAATTTGTCTTGAGTACGCTGATACCCCATATGTGGGAGTAACCCACTGTTTGGTGCATGGCAGAGCTCGGAAGGGAAGGAGCGCCGTTTGACTTTTCAATGTAAAATTGTCTGGAATTGAGATCGCACCATGTCGCGTTTAGAGAGCCCCTGATGTGCCTAAACAGTGGAAACCCCCACAAGTGACACCATTTTGGAAAGTAGACCCTCTAAGGAACTAACCTAGATGTGTGGTGAGCACTTTGAACCCCTAAGTGCTTCACAGAAGTTTATAATGTAGAGCCGTAAAAAAAAATCATATTGTTCTCACAAAAATGATCTTTTCGCCCAAAATTTTTTATTTTCCCAAGGGTAACAGGAGAAATTGGACCACAAAAGTGTTGTGCAATTTGTCTTGAGTACGCTGATACCCCATATGTGGGAGTAACCCACTGTTTGGGTGCATGGCAGAGCTCGGAAGGGAAGGAGCGCCGTTTGACTTTTCAATGCAAAATTGTCTGGAATTGAGATCGCACCATGTCGCGTTTAGAGAGCCCCTGATGTGCCTAAACAGTGGAAACCCCCACAAGTGACACCATTTTGGAAAGTAGACCATCTAAGGAACTAATCTAGATGTGTGATGAGCACTTTGAACCCCCAAGTGCTTTACAGAAGTTTATAATGTAGAGCCATAAGAAAAATTATATTGTTTTCACAAAAATGATTTCTAGCCCCAAATTTTTTATTTTTCCAAAGGTAACAGGAGAAATTGGACCCCAACAGTTGTTGTGCAATTTGTCCGGAGTACGCTGATACTGCATATGTGGGGGTAAACCACTGTTTGGGCGCTTGGCAGAGCTCGGAGGGGAAGGAGCGCTGTTTGACTTTTCAATGCAAAATTTGCTGGAATTGAGATCGGACACCATGTCGCGTTTGGAGAGCCTCTGATGTGCCTAAACAGTGGAACCCCCCACAAGTGACACTATTTTGGAAAGTAGACCCTCTAAGGAACTAACCTAGATGTGTGGTGAGCACTTTGAACCCCCAAGTGCTTCACAGAAGTTTATAATGTAGAGCCGTAAAAAAAAATCATATTGTTTTCACAAAATTGATCTTTTCGCCCCAAATTTTTTATTTTCCCAAGGGTAACAGGAGAAATTGGACCACAAAAGTTGTTGTGCAATTTGTCCTGAGTATTTTGATACCCCATATGTGGGGGTAAACCACTGTTTGGGCGCATGACAGAGCTCAGAAGGGAAGGATCGCCATTTGACTTTTCAATGCAAAATTGGCTGGAATTGAGATCGGCACCATGTTGCGTTTAGAGAGCCCCTGATGTGCCTAAACAGTGGAAACCCCCACAAGTGACACCATTTTGGAAAGTAGACCCTCTAAGGAACTAAACTAGATGTGTGGTGAGCACTTTGAACCCCCAAGTGCTTCACAGAAGTTTATAATGTAGAGCTGTAAAAAAAAATCATATTGTTCTCACAAAAATGATCTTTTCGTCCCAAATTTTTTATTTTCCCAAGGGTAACAGGGGAAATTGGACCCGAACAGTTGTTGTGCAATTTGTCCTGAGTACGCTGATACCCCATATGTGGGGGTAACCCACTGTGTGGGCGCATGGCAGAGCTCGGAAGGGAAGGAGCGCCGTTTGACTTTTCAATTGGCTGAAATTGAGATCGGCACCATGTCGTGTTTAGAGAGCCCCTAATTTGCCTAAACAGTGGAAAACCCCCTACAAGTTACACCATTTTGGAAAGCAGACCCTCTAAGGAACTAATCTATATGTGTGGTGAGCACTTTGAACCCCCAAGTGCTTCACAGAAGTTTATAATGTAGAGCCGTAAAAAAAAATCATATTGTTCTCACAAAAATGATCTTTTCGCCCCAAATTTTTTATTTTCCCAAGGGTAACAGGAGAAATTGGACACCAAAAGTGTTGTGCAATTTGTCTTGAGTACGCTGATACCCCATATGTGGGAGTAACCCACTGTTTGGGTGCATGGCAGAGCTCGGAAGGGAAGGAGCGCCGTTTGACTTTTCAATGCAAAATTGTCTGGAATTGAGATCGCACCATGTCGCGTTTAGAGAGCCCCTGATGTGCCTAAACAGTGGAAACCCCCACAAGTGACACCATTTTGGAAAGTAGACCATCTAAGGAACTAATCTAGATGTGTGATGAGCACTTTGAACCCCCAAGTGCTTCACAGAAGTTTATAATGTAGAGCCATAAAAAAAATTATATTGTTTTCACAAAAATGATTTCTAGCCCCAAATTTTTTATTTTTCCAAAGGTAACAGGAGAAATTGGACCCCAACAGTTGTTGTGCAATTTGTCCGGAGTATGCTGATACTGCATATGTGGGGGTAAACCACTGTTTGGGCGCTTGGCAGAGCTCGGAGGGGAAGGAGCGCTGTTTGACTTTTCAATGCAAAATTTGCTGGAATTGAGATCGGACACCATGTCGCGTTTGGAGAGCCTCTGATGTGCCTAAACAGTGGAACCCCCCACAAGTGACACTATTTTGGAAAGCAGACCCTCTAAGGAACTAATCTATATGTGTGGTGAGCACTTTGAACCCCCAAGTGCTTCACAGAAGTTTATAATGTAGAGCCGTAAAAAAAAATCATATTGTTTTCACAAAAATGATCTTTTCGCCCCAAGTTTTTTATTTTCCCAAGGGTAACAGGAGAAATTGGACCCCAAAGGTTGTTGTGCAATTTGTCTTGAGTACGCTGGTACCCCATATGTGGGAGTAACCCACTGTTTGGGTGCATGGCAGAGCTCGGAAGGGAAGGAGCGCCGTTTGACTTTTCAATGCAAAATTGTCTGGAATTGAGATCGCACCATGTCACGTTTAGAGAGCCCCTGATGTGCCCAAACAGTGGAAACCCCCACAAGTGACACCATTTTGGAAATTAGACCCTCTAAGGAACTAATCTAGATGTGTGATGAGCACTTTGAACCCCCAAGTGCTTCACAGAAGTTTATAATGTAGAGCCATAAAAAAAATTATATTGTTTTCACAAAAATGATTTCTAGCCCCAAATTTTTTATTTTTCCAAAGGTAACAGGAGAAATTGGACCCCAACAGTTGTTGTGCAATTTGTCCGGAGTATGCTGATACTGCATATGTGGGGGTAAACCACTGTTTGGGCGCTTGGCAGAGCTCGGAGGGGAAGGAGCGCTGTTTGACTTTTCAATGCAAAATTTGCTGGAATTGAGATCGGACACCATGTCGCGTTTGGAGAGCCTCTGATGTGCCTAAACAGTGGAACCCCCCACAAGTGACACTATTTTGGAAAGCAGACCCTCTAAGGAACTAATCTATATGTGTGGTGAGCACTTTGAACCCCCAAGTGCTTCACAGAAGTTTATAATGTAGAGCCGTAAAAAAAAATCATATTGTTTTCACAAAAATGATCTTTTCGCCCCAAGTTTTTTTATTTTCCCAAGGGTAACAGGAGAAATTGGACCCCAAAGGTTGTTGTGCAATTTGTCTTGAGTACGCTGGTACCCCATATGTGGGAGTAACCCACTGTTTGGGTGCATGGCAGAGCTCGGAAGGGAAGGAGCGCCGTTTGACTTTTCAATGCAAAATTGTCTGGAATTGAGATCGCACCATGTCACGTTTAGAGAGCCCCTGATGTGCCCAAACAGTGGAAACCCCCACAAGTGACACCATTTTGGAAATTAGACCCTCTAAGGAACTAATCTAGATGTGTGGTGAGCACTTTAAACCCCCAAGTGCTTCACAGAAGTTTATAATGTAGAGACGTAAAAAAACATATTTGTTGTGAATCCGCTTTTGGGCTCCCCTGGTGGTTGCTGGTGGTACTGATGACTTGTGTGTGCTTTGCGGTCTCAGTTCACCTGCTCCCATCAGTGTTTGGGAGTTTCCTATTTAGCCTTGCTGTCCAGTCATTTCCTTGCCGGTCATCATTGTAACCAGAGCCTTCGGTTGCATGTTCCTGCTACTAGTCTGCTGATCAGCTAAGTGGACTTTGTCCTTTTGTTTTTGTATCTTTGTCCAGTTTGCAGTTTTGTTATTCTCTGTAGCTGGAAGCTCTTGTGGGCTGAAATTGCCACTCCTGTGTCATGAGTTGACACAGGAGTCTTAAAGTAATTTCAGGATGGTTTTTTTGAAAGGGTTTTCAGTTGACCGTGAAGTCCTCTTTTGTATCCTTCTGCTATCTAGTAAGTGGACCTCTCTTTGCTAAATCTACTTTCATACTGTGTATGTAGTTTCCTCTGAACTCACCGTTATTATATGTGGGGGGCTTCTATCATCTTTGGGGTATTTCACTAGAGGTAAGCCAGGTCTGTTTCTTCCTCTACCAGGAGTAGTTAGTCCTCCGGCTGGCGCGTGGCATCTAGGGATAATCGTAGGTATGCTCCCTGGCTGCTATTAGTTGTGTGGTAGATTTAGCTCACGGTCAGCTCGAGATTCCATCACCCAGAGCTCGTCCGTTATTTTTGTGTTTTGACGTTCCCCTGCCATTGGGAACCAGGACAGTATGACCGGCCAGTGTTAAAGTTATTGGCAGAAGAAAGGAGAGAAAAAGAAGTCTGCAGATTTTTTTTTTTTATTTTTTTTTTCTTCCCTATGCTTGCTCCATAGTTGGATCAGTTGTATTTCAGCTCTAATTACAGCCTTTGCCTTTCTCTCCTAATCCTTGAATGGCTCTGATCTCACCTGTTTAAAGATGGATCCTCAGAGTTTGGCTGCAGGTTTAAATAATCTTGCTACTAAGGTTCAAAATTTACAAGATTTTGTTATACATACTCCTATGTCTGAACCTAAAATTCCTACACCAGAGGTGTTTTCCGGAGATAGATCTCGGTTTCTGAATTTCAAATATAATTGTAAATTATTCCTTTCTCTCAGACCTCACTCCTCTGGAGATCCTGTCCAGCAGGTTAAGATTGTCATTTCTTTGCTGCGAGGTGACCCTCAAAATTGGGCATTTTCATTGACACCAGGGGATCCTGCGTTGCTCAATGTGGATGCGTTTTTTCTGGCTTTAGGGTTGCTTTATGAGGAACCTAATTTGGAGATTCAAGCTGAAAAAGCTTTGATAGCCCTATCTCAAGGGCAAGATGAAGCTGAGATATACTGCCAAAAATTTCGTAGATGGTCTGTGCTTACTCAGTGGAATGAGTGCGCCCTAGCGGCAAATTTCAGAGAGGGCCTCTCTGATGCCGTTAAAGATGTTATGGTCGGGTTCCCTGCGCCTACAGGTCTGAATGAGTCCATGACAATGGCTATTCAGATTGATCGGCGTTTGCGGGAGCGCAAGCCTGTGCACCATTTGGCGGTATCTTCTGAAAAGATGCCAGAGAATATGCAATGTGACAGAACTCTGTCCAGAAGCGAGCGGCAGAATTATAGGCGTAAAAATGGGTTATGCTTCTATTGTGGTGATTCTGCTCATGTTATATCAGCATGCTCTAAACGCACAAAGAAGGTTGACAAGTCTATTTCAATTGGCACTTTACAGTCTAAATTTATTCTGTCTGTAACCTTGATTTGTTCATTATCAGTTATTACCGTGGATGCCTATGTGGACTCTGGCGCCGCCCTGAGTCTTATGGATTGGTCCTTTGCCAGGCGCTATGGGTTTGATTTAGAGCCTCTGGAAGTCCCTATACCTCTGAAGGGTATTGATTCTACACCTTTGGCTTGTAATAAACCACAGTTCTGGACGCAAGTGACTATGCGTATGACTCCAGACCATCAGGAGGTGATTCGCTTCCTTGTGTTGTACAATTTACATGATGTTTTAGTGCTTGGATTACCATGGTTACAATCTCATAACCCAGTCCTTGACTGGAAAACAATGTCTGTGATAAGCTGGGGATGTCGGGGGGCTCATGGGGATGTACCTTTGGTTTCCATTTCGTCATCTACTCCCTCTGAGATTCCGGCATTTTTGTCTGATTATCGTGATGTTTTTGAGGAGCCTAAAATTGGTTCACTCCCTCCCCACAGAGATTGTGATTGCGTCATAGATCTGATTCCTGGCAGTAAATTTCCAAAGGGTCGTTTGTTTAATTTATCTGTACCTGAACATACTGCTATGCGAGAGTATATCAAGGAGTCCCTGGAAAAGGGACATATTCGTCCTTCTTCATCTCCTTTAGGAGCCGGTTTTTTCTTTGTGTCTAAAAAAGATGGCTCTCTGAGGCCTTGTATTGATTATCAACTCCTGAATAAAATTACAGTCAAATATCAGTATCCGTTGCCCTTGCTGACTGATTTGTTTGCTCGCATAAGGGGGGCTAAGTGGTTCTCTAAGATTGATCTTCGTGGGGCGTATAATTTGGTGCGAATTAAGCAGGGGGATGAGTGGAAAACCGCATTTAATACGCCTGAGGGCCATTTTGAGTATTTAGTAATGCCTTTCGGCCTTTCTAATGCACCTTCAGTCTTTCAGTCCTTTATGCATGATATTTTCCGTGAATATTTGGATAAATTTATGATTGTGTATTTGGATGATATTTTGATTTTTTCTGATGACTGGGAGTCTCATGTTCAACAGGTCAGGAGGGTTTTTCAGGTTTTGCGGGCTAGTTCTTTGTGTGTAAAGGGTTCAAAGTGTGTTTTTGGGGTTCAAAAGATTTCTTTTTTGGGGTACATTTTTTCCCCTTCTTCTATTGAGATGGACCCTGTCAAGGTTCGGGCTATTTGTGACTGGACGCAGCCTACTTCTCTTAAGAGTCTTCAGAAATTCTTGGGCTTTGCTAATTTTTATCGTCGATTTATAACTGGGTTTTCTGGCGTTGCTAAGCCTTTGACTGATTTGACTAAAAAGGGTGCTGATGTTGCCGATTGGTCCCCTGCTGCTGTGGAGGCCTTTCGGGAGCTTAAGCGCCGCTTTTCGTCTGCCCCTGTGTTGCGCCAGCCTGATGTTTCTCTTCCCTTTCAGGTTGAGGTCGATGCTTCCGAGATCGGAGCAGGGGCGGTTTTGTCGCAGAAAAGTTCCGACTGCTCAGTGATGAGACCTTGTGCGTTCTTTTCTCGAAAATTTTCGGCCGCCGAGCGGAACTATGATGTTGGTAATCGGGAGCTTTTGGCCATGAAGTGGGCGTTTGAGGAGTGGCGTCATTGGCTTGAGGGTGCCAGACATCAGGTGGTGGTTTTGACTGATCACAAGAATCTGATTTATCTGGAGTCGGCCAGGCGCCTGAATCCTAGACAGGCATGCTGGTCGTTGTTTTTCTCTCGGTTTGATTTTGTGGTCTCGTACCTACCGGGTTCTAAAAATGTGAAGGCAGATGCTCTTTCTAGGAGTTTTGAGCCTGACTCTCCTGGGGATTCTGAACCTGCTGGTATCCTTAAGGATGGGGTGGTTTTGTCTGCTGTCTCCCCAGACCTGCGACGTGCTTTGCAAGAATTTCAGGCGGATAGACCTGATCGTTGTCCCCCTGGTAGACTGTTTGTTCCTGATGATTGGACCAGTAGAGTCATCTCGGAAGTTCATTCTTCTACGCTGGCAGGTCATCCTGGAATTTTTGGTACCAGAGATTTGGTGGCTAGGTCCTTCTGGTGGCCTTCCCTGTCTCGAGATGTGCGTGTTTTTGTGCAGTCTTGTGATGTTTGTGCTCGGGCTAAGCCTTGTTGTTCTAGGGCTAGTGGGTTATTGTTGCCCTTGCCTATCCCGAAGAGGCCTTGGACGCACATCTCTATGGACTTTATTTCTGATCTCCCTGTTTCTCAGAAAATGTCTGTCATCTGGGTGGTGTGTGACCGTTTTTCTAAAATGGTTCATTTGGTACCTTTGCCTAAGTTGCCTTCCTCATCTGAATTGGTCCCTCTGTTTTTTCAAAATGTGGTTCGCTTGCATGGTATTCCGGAAAACATCGTTTCTGACAGGGGAACCCAGTTCGTGTCTAGATTTTGGCGGGCATTCTATGCCAGGTTGGGCATTGATTTGTCTTTTTCGTCTGCATTCCATCCTCAGACTAATGGCCAGACGGAGCGAACTAATCAAACTTTGGAGACTTATTTGAGGTGTTTTGTGTCTGCGGATCAGGATGACTGGGTTGCCTTTTTGCCGTTGGCAGAATTTGCTCTTAATAATCGGGCTAGTTCTGCCACTTTGGTTTCCCCTTTCTTTTGCAATTCAGGGTTTCACCCTCGTTTTTCATCTGGTCAGGTGGAATCTTCGGATTGTCCGGGAGTGGATGCTGTGGTGGATCGGTTGCATCGGATTTGGGGACAAGTGGTGGACAATTTGAAGTTGTCCCAGGAGAGGACTCAGCAGTTTGCTAACCGCCGTCGTCGTGTTGGTCCTCGCCTTCGTGTTGGGGACTTGGTGTGGTTGTCTTCCCGTTTTGTCCCTATGAGGGTTTCTTCTCCTAAGTTTAAGCCTCGGTTCATCGGTCCTTATAGGATTTTGGAGATTCTTAACCCTGTGTCCTTTCGTTTGGACCTCCCGGCATCTTTCGCTATCCATAATGTATTCCATCGGTCGTTGTTGCGGAGGTATGAGGTACCGGTGGTTCCTTCTACTGAACCTCCTGCTCCTGTGCTGGTTGAGGGTGAATTGGAGTACGTTGTAGAGAAGATCCTGGACTCCCGTATTTCCAGACGGAGACTTCAATATCTGGTTAAATGGAAGGGCTATGGTCAAGAAGATAATTCTTGGGTAACTGCCTCTGATGTTCATGCCTCGGATTTGGTTCGTGCCTTTCATAGGGCTCATCCAGATCGCCCTGGTGGTTCTCGTGAGGGTTCGGTGCCCCCTCCTTAAGGGGGGGGTACTGTTGTGAATCCGCTTTTGGGCTCCCCTGGTGGTTGCTGGTGGTACTGATGACTTGTGTGTGCTTTGCGGTCTCAGTTCACCTGCTCCCATCAGTGTTTGGGAGTTTCCTATTTAGCCTTGCTCTCCAGTCATTTCCTTGCCGGTCATCATTGTAACCAGAGCCTTCGGTTGCATGTTCCTGCTACTAGTCTGCTGATCAGCTAAGTGGACTTTTGTCCTTTTGTTTTTGTATCTTTGTCCAGTTTGCAGTTTTGTTATTCTCTGTAGCTGGAAGCTCTTGTGGGCTGAAATTGCCACTCCTGTGTCATGAGTTGACACAGGAGTCTTAAAGTAATTTCAGGATGGTTTTTTTTAAAGGGTTTTCAGTTGACCGTGAAGTCCTCTTTTGTATCCTTCTGCTATCTAGTAAGTGGACCTCTCTTTGCTAAATCTACTTTCATACTGTGTATGTAGTTTCCTCTGAACTCACCGTTATTATATGTGGGGGGCTTCTATCATCTTTGGGGTATTTCACTAGAGGTAAGCCAGGTCTGTTTCTTCCTCTACCAGGAGTAGTTAGTCCTCCGGCTGGCGCGTGGCATCTAGGGATAATCGTAGGTATGCTCCCTGGCTGCTATTAGTTGTGTGGTAGATTTAGCTCACGGTCAGCTCGAGATTCCATCACCCAGAGCTCGTCCGTTATTTTTGTGTTTTGACGTTCCCCTGCCATTGGGAACCAGGACACATATTGTTCTCACAAAAATGATTTTTCGCCCCAAATTTTTTATTTTCCCAAGGGTAACAGGAGAAATTGTACCCCAAAAGTTGTTGTGCAATTTGTCATGAGTATTTTGATACCCCATATGTGGGGGGTAAACCACTGTTTGGGTGCATGGCAGAGCTCAGAAGGGATGGAGTGCCGTTTGACTTTTCAATGCAAAATTGGCTGGAATTGAGATCGCACCATGTCGCGTTTAGAGAGCCCCTGATGTGCCTAAACAGTGGAAACCCTCCTACAAGTGACACCATTTTGGAAAGTAGACCCTCTAAGGAACTAATCTAGATGTGTGGTGAGCACTTTGAACCCCCAAGTGCTTCACGGAAGTTTGTAATGTAGAGCCGTAAAAATAAATCATATTGTTTTCACAAAAATGAATTTTGGCCCCAAATTTGTTATTTTCCCGAGGGTAACAGGAGAAATTAGACCCCAAAAGTTGTTGTGCAATTTATCCTGAGTACGCTGATGCCCCATATGTGGGGGTAACCCACTGTTTGGGCGCATGGCAGAGCTCGGAAGGGAAGGAACGCCGTTTGACATTTCAATTGGCTGGAATTGAGATCGGCACCATGTCGTGTTTAGAGAGCCCCTGATGTGCCTAAACAGTGTAAATCCCCCTACAAGTGACACAACATTGGAAAGTAGACCTCCTAAGGAACTTATCTAGATGTGTGGTGAGCACTTTGAAACCCCAATTGTTTCACTAAAGTTTATAATGTAGAGCCGTGAAAATTAAAAAAAATATATTTTTTTTCCACAAAATGATCTTTTAGCTCGCAATTTTTTATTATCCCAAGGTTAACAGGAGAAATTGGACTCCAAAAGTTGTTGTCCAATTTGTCCTGAGTACGCTGATACCCCATATGTGGATGGAACCACCATTTCGGTGCATGGCAGATCTCGTAATGGAAGGAGCACCTTTTTGGAATGCAGACTTAGATGGAATGGTCTGCGTGCGTCACATTGCATTTGCAGAGCCCCTGATGTACCTAAACAGTTGAGACCCCCCACAAGTGACCCCATATTGGAAACTAGACCCCCCAAGGAACTTATCTAGATGTGTTGTGAGAACTTTAAACCCTCAAGTGTTTCTCTAAAGTTTATAACGCAGAGCCGTGAAAATAAAAATAAAAAAATTCCACGAAAATGATTTTTTAGCCCCCAAATTGTTATTTTCACAAGGGTAACAGGAGAAATTGGACTGCAAAAGTTGTTGTCCAATTTGTCCTGAGTACGCTCATACCCCATATGTGGGGGCAACCACTGTTTGGGTGCCCAGCAGAGCTCGGAAGTGAAGGAGCATCGTGTTACTTTTTCAACGCAGAATTGGCTGGAATTGAGATCTGACGCCATGTTGTGTTTGGAGAGCCCCTGATGTACCTAAACAGTGGAAACCCCTCAATTCTAACTCCAACCCTAACCCCAACATACCCCTAACCCTAATCCCAACCATAGCCTTAACCACACCCCAACCCGAACACACCCCTAACCCTAATCCCAACCCTAACCATAACCCTGACCACACCTCTAACCCCAACACACCCCTAACCCCAACACACCCCTAACCATAATCCCAACCCTAATCCCAACCCTAACCATAACCCTAACCACACCCCTAACCCTGACACACCCATAACCCTAATCCCAACCCTAACCCCAACCGTAAACATAATCCAAACCGTAACTCCAACTTTAGCCCCAACCCTAACCGTAACTTTAGCCCCAACCCTAACTTTAGCCCCAACACTAACCCTAACTTTAGCCCCAACCTTATCCCTAACTTTAGCCCCAACCCCAACCCTAACCCTAAGGGTATGTGTCCACCTTCAGGATGGTCGGCAGTTTGGACGGAGCGGCAAACCCGCTCTGCCCTAAGCCTCGCCCCCTTCTGTGGCATGATGATGCCGGATGTGTTCATTGCACACATCCAGAATCATCGCACCCCACACATAGGGCCTTGTGATTTACCTTGCGGCGGTGCAGCGTCACCACAAGGTACACTGACATGCTGCGATCTTAAAAGACGTGCAGCATGTCCAGAATCGCAGGGCCGCCGGGTGCGTGTTACCACGCATGGTGGAGACGGGATTTGATAAAATCCCCTCCACTTTGCTGTAACATCTGGACGTTGCATGTTTGACGCTGAGGGGGGGGGGTAGAGTTTATACCGTTCCACGTGTGGTAAAATTGATAAGGCAGTTTTATTCTTCTGGTCAGTACGATTACAGCGATACCTCATTTATATAATTTTTTTATGTTTTGGCGCTTTTATACAATGTAAACTATTTTATATAAAAAATAATTGTTTTTGCATTGCTTTATTCTGAGAGCTATAACTTTTGTATTTTTCAGCTGATGATGCTGTATGGTGGCTTTTTTTGTGGGACAAAATTATGTTTTCAGTGATACCATGTTTATTTAAATCCATGTTTTTGATCACCTTTTTTTGCACTTTTTGTTTGGCGTTATGATGATAAAACATTGTTTTTTGCCTCGTTTTTTTACGGTGTTCACTGAAGGGGTTAACTAGTTGGATAGTTTTATAGAGTGGGTCGTTACGGACGCGGCGATACCAAATATGTGTACTTTTATTGTTTTTTTTTATTTTATAACATCGTCCCAGATTGGAACATTGCTATATAAAGTCAGATCGCTGATCTGACACTTTGCATAGCACTGTGTCAGATCAGCGATCTGACAGGCAGTGCAGGAGGCTTTAGGCAGCAAGTCACCTCAGTGAAGGACCCGGAAGGAGTCCCTCGGCCATCTTGGATCTGGGGTCACCATGGAGACCACCGGAGCAACGCAATCGCATCTCGTTGTGCCGGTGGGAGAGCGCAGGGAGCCCCCTCCATGCGCGATTTTTCTCTGTGCGGCTGTCACTACTGACAGCGGCATCAGAGGGGTTAAATGCCCACGATCAGTGCTAGCGCCGATTGTGGGCATTGCTGCGGGGTGTCAGCTGTCACATACAGCTGACACCCACACACGATCGCCGCGACGCTCACCATGAGACCGCGTGATTGTGCTACCATACTAATACTGCGGTTTGCGGGAACGCAGTTCCCGTAGAGTAGTACTAGTATGGCGCATGTCAAGAAGGGGAAGTTTTAAGCTTTAATAGAAAAGGTACAGTGCTTACAATAAAAAGAGTATAAAAATATGGAAATAAAAAGTGACATACAAGTTTGCAAAAATAGTTACAAAATAAAATGGAGAAAACTTACAGAAATATCAAACTTCGCATTCTGATTCTCTGTCCCTGGGGGGAGGAGAAATATGGAATGGGTCACATCAGCTTCCAGGCAGCCCCCACATGCGAACATTTTTCTTTGTGTGTAGGCCTAATTTATAGAGTCAACCTTGAGGTCAAATTACAGGTTAATATAATAAAAATTGCTGGTTTGTGACTGGACCGTGACCACTCCACCAATGAATATATTATTTCCTCTGAAACTCTTTGTATAACATTTCTCATAGATAGATAGTGTCAGGCTGTAATTGACATCTCTCTTCAAAAGAGCCAGAAGTTGTAAAACGTTTCCCCTTCCTGGTTCTTAGCCAGACCCCCTGGCGAGATTGGAGACAGGAGACTGCCTTCTCAGGATAACATATGCTGTGACCCCCTGTGAGAACTGCAGTCTCAGGACATACCTATACATATTTCACTACACTAACCATGCATGCTGTCCGAACGTTTGCATCTGCCTGTTTTCCTTTTTGTAATTTTTAAAATGTAAAAGATGAAAAAATATATATTTTTTTGTCTAAAATACACACAATAACATTAATTTTGACTAGGGGTGCCCAAACTTTAACATGCCTCTGTAACATGAGCAGATACAGAAACAAAAAACTTGAAAACTCTTTTAACTGACAGTTATATATTAAACAAGAAAGCAAATTCTCCAACACTTAAGTATCTGACATTTACACATTGGCAAGATGGAAAAAAAGATTTGTTATTTATTACCAACGTTCTGCATGTTAATAGCTTTGTTCTTATCATTTTGATCTTTTGGGCGTGTGCAGAAAAAGCATTACAGATTTTCACCTGCTGTGGAGAGCCCGGGGCCACATTTCTGCATTAGGACTTCTGACGTTACCTTGTAATACAATAAGTATAATTAGAAGCTGATTCACTTTCTGTGGACTTAGTGATACTGTCGTCTAAGTCCCAGGGTTGGTCTGGGGTGGCTGGGGCCCACCCTACAGCTATATGCAAATACCTGTTAGCCATTATCCCCATTATTGTGAAGCATCGATTGTAAAACATAGGAGGCTCCTGCACATCTACAGTGCTCCACCGTTACTGGGATATACATTTCCGGTAGTTTGCAAAGGGCTTCTTTGGTTAAAACAAGTTATCACCGATAGATGGGCTCCACAGGAAAGATGATACTTTGATGACCGGTGGGGATAAAACATCCACATTCTGCAGAAACAGGGATACTGAAAATGACAGATCACAAAAGGACAATATTTACAGAGCATTTGACAAGTAATTATATAACAGAGGTATATGGATTTGTGTACAACAGGAATCTTCAGGCTCAGCTTCGAGTCTACAGTCCAACCTAGCTCTAGTGAGGGGCAAGCCTAGTATTTGGTGGGAACGGTCTCTGAAGTTTCTGTGGCTTTCTGGGTCTTGACGAGGGCCGCTGCTCTGTCTCACTAGCCATACATATTTCATACAAAGTCTTTCATCGGTCTCTGAGCCTCTCTAGTGTCAGCTGGACTCTGTCTTGTCTGGAGCCCTCCCCTGCCCATGCCTGGTACTGTAAGTCTGTGATGGAAATGATGGCCCATCTGACACATCTCCTTCAATCACTGGTCCAGGCTGGTGTCTCCGGCCAGGTATTCCCAGGGCCTCTTCGGTGCTTGACCACTGACAAGAGTCTCCTTGGTCCGTATCAGTGGATGCTGGTCCCCGACTGTTGACCGGCATTGTTTGGGTCAGGAACCTTGACCAGCGTTGTTCGGGTCTTTGTGCTTGACTGTCGACAAACGCAGATTAGACCTTGACCGTTGTAGCTCTGGTTTTCAGTGCATGAATTTCATCTTCTCGGTCTTGGCCTAGCTGGGATCCGCGGCTGCAGCCTACTATCTCGGCTGCTGTAGCTGCTGCAGGAGCGTCTGCCATTTCTCTTGGCGCCAAATCTCCTCACATTTTGGTGCACTGACCTTTTATATTGGAAGCTTGTTTTGTCACAGTCACCTGATCCAGAGCACTGCCTAATTCTGTCCCTTCTGCATCTCTTTTCCTTGAAAATTGTTCTGAAGGGTTTTGTTCAAGTCTGGAGGCCTCACGGCTTTGCAACCCTTTGTCTCCTATGCTCCATTCTCCTATATTTCTCTCTCCTTTTAACTTGCCAGTCCTCAGGCGAGGAGAGTCTCTAGATGATAGTGCAGCGCCCCAGAGTCCTGGTCGTTGCAGTACTGTGGCTCCGCCGCTAAGGGGGGCTATGGTACGTCCGATGGCACTGAAGGAGTTCATCTGACCAGGTATCACATACACCAATACATTTCACAGTCGGGCCTCCAGGGGGAGCTAAGGGTGCTATTTATTAGGCCACTCCTCACCACTGTGGGTAAAACTGGGGGTCAGGCAGGAAGTTAGGCAGAAAGCTGACTGGGTTGGAACCAGGCAACACCTTGTGGCAGAGGGTGTTGTGGGGGAAGATTCGGTAGGGTCCCTGTCAGGTTTGGGACCCTGACAGAGGCCTGGCTACAAGAAAGAACGTCACGGGACCGTGCCTGCTCAGCATAGCGGTGGTGCCCTAAGAAAGGATTAGAAGCGAGATATATTGTGCTGAGTGAGAAACGAGATCAAAGCAAGAGGAGAAATACCAGTAGGAGTCGTGCTGTAAGACCGAGGCAACATCCTACTGAGGCGCACAACCGGCGGCCGGAACGCCGAGGAAGTATTTATATATCTAGCTCCAAGCAATACTTCAAACCAACGGCAGGACAGTCAGTCTCAGGCGGGCTGTCTCACATACATCACCTATGAAGACATGGGGGGCGCACTAGGAGAGGGGCGACTCTAGGGTCCCGGAAGAGCTCCGAGCCTACTCGTCATACGGGTGCCGTCCTAACCAGAACATCAGGGAGGGACGGAGGAGAAGAACATCATCCGAACAAGTTGTGAGGGAACATCAGAAACAGACACAACAGTTGTGGGGTACTATCCCGTAAGCACAGCAGGGGAGGACCACAACACATAGCGCTAGCGGGAAGGCACAGATTTCCACCTGCAAAGAGAACTCTGGAAGTGCCATTGGGCCGGCCGGACTTGCGTAGCCTGGTGAACCGTATTCCGGACTGAGGACCCAGAGATCTTCAGTAAAGAGGTAAAGAGACTGCAACCTGGTGTCCTCGTTATTTACTGCACCACACCACCACCACCACTACCATCATCTACACCTATTATTTACTGTGCGCCCCACAGCAGGGTCACGGACCGGGCCTAGCCACCGTGACAACCCCAGAGCAGAGACTCAGAGGCCCGGTACCGGGTACTCCTCGGCCCTGCGGCGGTGGGGGCGCTACAACTTGGCGTCACGAACAGGATCTACTTAAGCCTGAAGAATCAGGTCATGTGTGCCTAGGAACTGTGATTTATAGTGCTTGGACTGTACTTTATTAGAAGGGCTGTGTATTGCCGCTTGCCGCCAGAAGTTCCCGCCAAAACCGCCGCCATTGCTGCGCCAAAGAAAAAGGAGGGCGTGCCATGGGAGGAGACTATCAAAGTGGCGCCAGAAGCGGCGACTGCCCCCTGCGCCTCTTGCTGCAAAGCGATGACCTGCCTCAAAGCAGAGGACAGCCCCCTGACTTCCAACGGCGGGAACCAGGTGAAGGAGGAGCTCGACCCTGGAGAAATGGCGGAGCCAGATGCATGCATTGCCACCGAATGTCGGACAGCGATGATGATCAGCAAGTGCCCGGGAGTAGAAGGAGCGGTTCCAACTTGCCCTCGCCCGCCAGTAGCGGACCAGTGCCCACCGCCGCGGAAGGATCTGAACTCCTTGGAGCCGGCGGCGGAGGAGCCGAATCTACCTATCCCAACCTCGGAACTAGCAGAGGAGGAGCCATGGAGAGCGGAGCTGCATCCAGAGGCTGCCGAAGAGGAGCCGCGGTCCGGGCTGCAGCCGATTCCAGTGCCCTTGTCAACGGAACAGATCGACATCGGTGGAATCACATCAGGCGCAGGTATGGACGGCACCCCTACTCCCCCGGCCGATTCTGCTCCCCGAACTGATCCGGCTCCCCTGCCCGATCCCGCTCCTGTGACCGCTCCTCACCCCAGTAATAATCGTTTCTTCTCGGTGGAGCGGGTGATCCTCACCTCTAACGTGATGGGGAAGCTAGTGCCTCCGCTACCAACCAAGATGGGAGAACCCATAGACGTGGGCCCAGACGGGGTGATCCTCCGGTGGGACACCCCCTGGACCGGGCCGGATGGGGCCCGAGAGGACGGCCTCACCCTTGCCGTGCTCACTTGGGAGCAATATAAGCAATGTCTAATCCACCACTGGAAGGATCGAGATGAGGCTGAACAACATGATACACAACGTAGAAAGTCTGCGCACGGCAGGAAAGACGTGGTAAAGCGGGGAACTGTGCTGGCCTACCACCCGAAGAGGGGATGGGGCTCCATACAGGAACCGGGACTACCAACTGATGTCTTTGTTACTAGTTACAACGTGAAAACCCCCTGCTGCAGTCGAGATGGTGACCCATTGCAAAGGGGGGATCAGGTGACCTACACCCGTCATCGGAATGCACAAGGATGGTGCACCCGGAACGTTCGACGGTGTGAGCCTGAGAGAGCGCCCCCTGTTGCTCTGATCATGACTGATCCCGATTTGCCAGATCTTGTTACTATCACCACCGTACGCCTTGTAGCGGCTACTGAACTTGTAAGCAGGATAAGCCTTCAAATCCAGACACCGGCTGATCTGATGGCATCTGAGAGACCAACTACCAGCACAGGTGCTGCATCGGCCGGGGATCGGAAACCACCTTCGGCATCAAAAGAGTAAGATCTTAAAACTCTGAAAATGAAAATAGTTCTTCTAACTGTTTGTTTCCTGTTATGTTGCTGCTAAACCCATCCAGGGTTAACTTTTAAAGGGATCCCTTTGTTGACCTGGGATCCCTATTGTTGCTGCTGTTTGGTTTGTTTTTCTACCTTTTGTTCCGTTACCAAGAACTGCTGGAATCATGAACAGTGCATGATACAAACTGCTTGTAAATAGTTTGCACCTTCTTAAAGGTGCTCCCTACTGGTTTTACTTAAAGAAGGACTCTTTGTGAAGATACCACACCGGAGCCTTTGCTGAGTACGGACTGGTAGCTTGAGAAGATGTGCTACCTCATAGAGACTTGATCCCCTCTTAAGGGGGATGTTCACGTATTGCGCTGATGAACCGTATTGCCTAAAGACAGTTGGGTGGCAATAATGTCTGAAAAAGAGAAAGTAATAATGCTGATATGTAAGAGTTAAATGTAACTAACTAGTTAATTGTAAGAAAGATTCGATAATGTTGATAGAAGGATGAGGACAGGAAGTGAACCCGTAGGGGTTAGTGGTGAGTCCTCTTAGGAGCCATATAGAGATGGCTCAGTGATTTCAAACTGAAAGTAAATGTTATGTTCTATACTGTGTATAGTAGCGGAAGGACAGTAGGCCCGTGCTGAAAGGGGCGGTCCTGTAAAGAAAGGAGAGGCAGTAGGTCTGGAGCATTTAGGACAGGTGGTCCTGCAGATTTAAAGAAGGAGTATGAAGTTAATTGCCTTATAATGTGTTATAAGAAGGTCTTTAGTGGATTTAGAGTGTACATCCTTAAAGGCAATGTTAAATTATTGTTTAACAATTTTGCACTTAGTAGAATACCCGGTTGGGTAAAAGAAAGTTAGTTATAGCCTGTTGCTATTATATGTAACCATGTTTTGTAACGTTCAAGTGTCCTCACCTCCCATAAAGGGAAGCCTGTTTAAATATGCTTACTGTTATTGCACTCACAAAAATTGTATGTCTTTTTGCTAACCTGTATTGTTGTTTTCTTCCCAGTCCCGGAGTACTGGATTTAACCGGGGGGGAGTGCAGCACCCCAGAGTCCTGGTCGTTGCAGTACTGTGGCTCCGCCGCTAAGGGGGGCTATGGTACGTCCGATGGCACTGAAGGAGTTCATCTGACCAGGTATCACATACACCAATACATTTCACAGTCGGGCCTCCAGGGGGAGCTAAGGGTGCTATTTATTAGGCCACTCCTCACCACTGTGGGTAAAACTGGGGGTCAGGCAGGAAGTTAGGCAGAAAGCTGACTGGGTTGGAACCAGGCAACACCTTGTGGCAGAGGGTGTTGTGGGGGAAGATTCGGTAGGGTCCCTGTCAGGTTTGGGACCCTGACAGAGGCCTGGCTACAAGAAAGAACGTCACGGGACCGTGCCTGCTCAGCATAGCGGCGGTGCCCTAAGAAAGGATTAGAAGCGAGATATATTGTGCTGAGTGAGAAACGAGATCAAAGCAAGAGGAGAAATATCAGTAGGAGTCGTGCTGTAAGACCGAGGCAACATCCTACTGAGGCGCACAACCGGCGGCCGGAACGCCGAGGAAGTATTTATATATCTAGCTCCAAGCAATACTTCAAACCAATGGCAGGACAGTCAGTCTCAGGCGGGCTGTCTCGCATACATCACCTATGAAGACATGGGGGGCGCTGTCATGTTCTCAATGGCAAGAGAACATAGCATAAGCATATATAGGAACTAGCTCTTGGAAGATGGGAACTGAGCTGACCATGAACTAAACCTAACGCACAACTAGCAGTGGCCGGGTAGCATGCCTACGTTGATTCTAGATGCCCAGCACCAGCCGGAGGACTAAATAATGCTAGCAGAGGAAAATATTAGTCCTAGCTCACCTCTAGAGAAATACCCCGAAAGGAGACAGAGGCCCCCCACATGTATTGGCGGTGAATTAAGATGAAACAACAAACGTAGTATGAAAATAGGTTTAGCAAATTTGAGGTCCACTTACTACATAGCAGAAGACAGAAAGGACACTTTCATGGTCAGCTGAAAACCCTATCAAAACACCATCCAGAAATTACTTTAAAACTCTGGCATTAACTCATAACACCAGAGTGGCAATTCCTGTTCACAAGAGCTTTCCAGACACAGTAACGAAACTTCAGCTGTGAACTGGAACAAAAATGCAAAAACAAACATGGACAAGAGTCCAACTTATCTAGTAGTTGTCTAGGAGCAGGAACAAGCACAGAGAGGCTTCTGATAACATTGGTGACCGGCAAGCAACTAACAGAGCAGCAAGGTTATATAGCGACTCCCACATCTTGATGGGAACAGGTGAACAGAGAAGATGACAACACCAGTTCAATTCCACCAGTAGCCACCGGGGGAGCCCAGAATCCAAATTCACAACAGTACCCCCCCCTCAAGGAGGGGGCACCGAACCCTCACCAGAACCACCAGGGCGATCAGGATGGGCCCTATGAAAGGCACGAACCAGATCAGAGGCATGAACATCAGATGCATTCACCCAAGAATTATCCTCCTGGCCGTATCCCTTCCACTTGACCAGATACTGGAGTCTCCGTCTGGAAACACGAGAGTCTAAGATTTTCTCCACAACGTACTCCAACTCACCCTCAACCAACACCGGAGCAGGAGGCTCAACGGAAGGCACAACCGGTACCTCATACCTGCGCAATAATGACCGATGAAAAACGTTATGAATAGAAAAGGATGCAGGGAGGTCCAAACGGAAGGAAACAGGGTTAAGAATCTCCAATATCTTATACGGGCCGATGAACCGAGGCTTAAACTTAGGAGAAGAGACCCTCATAGGGACAAAACGAGAAGACAACCACACCAAATCCCCAACACAAAGCCGAGGACCAACACGACGGTGGCGGTTGGCAAAAAGCTGAGTCTTCTCCTGGGACAACCTCAAATTGTCCACCACCTGCCCCCAGATCTGATGCAATCTCTCCACCACAGCATCCACTCCAGGACAATCCGAAGTTTCCACCTGACCAGAGGAAAATCGAGGATGAAACCCCGAATTACAGAAAAACGGGGACACCAAAGTGGCAGAGCTGGCCCGATTATTGAGAGCGAACTCCGCCAAAGGCAAAAAAGCAACCCAATCATCCTGGTCAGCAGACACAAAACACCTCAGATATGTCTCCAGGGTCTGATTAGTCCGCTCGGTCTGGCCATTCGTCTGAGGATGGAAAGCGGACGAAAAAGATAAATCTATGCCCATCCTAGCACAGAATGCCCGCCAAAATCTAGACACGAATTGGGTCCCTCTGTCAGAAATGATATTCTCAGGAATACCATGCAAACGAACAACATTTTGAAAAAACAGAGGAACCAACTCGGATGAAGAAGGCAACTTGGGCAGAGGAACCAAATGGACCATCTTAGAGAAACGGTCACACACCACCCAGATGACAGACATCTTCTGAGAAACAGGCAGATCTGAAATAAAATCCATCGAGATGTGCGTCCAAGGCCTCTTAGGAATAGGCAAGGGCAACAATAATCCACTAGCCCGAGAGCAACAAGGCTTGGCCCGAGCACAAACGTCACAAGACTGCACAAAGCCTCGCACATCTCGTGACAGGGAAGGCCACCAGAAGGACCTTGCCACCAAATCCCTGGTACCAAAAATGCCAGGATGACCTGCCAACGCAGAAGAATGAACCTCAGAGATGACTCTACTGGTCCAATCATCAGGAACAAACAGTTTATCAGGTGGGCAACGATCCGATCTATCCGCCTGAAACTCCTGCAAGGCCCGCCGCAGGTCTGGAGAAACGGCTGACAATACCACTCCATCCTTAAGGATACCTGTGGGCTCAGAGTTACCAGGCGAGTCAGGCTCAAAACTCCTAGAAAGGGCATCCGCTTTAACATTCTTAGAACCCGGTAGGTATGACACCACAAAATTAAACCGAGAGAAAAATAATGACCAGCGCGCCTGTCTAGGATTCAGGCGCCTGGCGGTCTCAAGATAAATCAAGTTTTTGTGGTCAGTCAATACCACCACCTGATGTCTGGCCCCCTCAAGCCAATGGCGCCACTCCTCAAAAGCCCACTTCATGGCCAAAAGCTCCCGATTCCCAACATCATAATTCCGCTCAGCGGGCGAAAATTTACGGGAAAAGAAGGCACAAGGCCTCATCACGGAGCAGTCAGAACTTTTCTGCGACAACACTGCCCCAGCTCCGATCTCAGAAGCGTCGACCTCAACCTGAAAAGGTAGAGCAACATTAGGCTGACGCAACACAGAGGAAGAGGAAAAACGGCGCTTAAGCTCCCGAAAGGCCTCCACAGCGTCAGGGGACCAATCAGCAACATCAGCACCTTTCTTAGTCAAATCGGTCAATGGCTTAGCAATATCCGAAAAACCAGCAATAAATCGACGATAAAAGTTAGCAAAGCCCAAAAATTTCTGAAGACTCTTAAGAGAAGAGGGCTGCGTCCAATCACAAATAGCTTGAACCTTGACAGGATCCATTTCAATGGAAGAGGGAGAAAAAATATATCCCAAAAAGGAAATCCTCTGTACCCCAAAAACACACTTAGAACCCTTCACACACAAAGAATTAGACCGCAAAACCTGGAAAACCCTCCTGACTTGCTGGACATGAGAGTCCCAGTCATCCGAAAAAATCAGAATATCATCCAGATACACAATCATAAATTTATCCCAATAATCGCGAAAAATATCATGCATAAAGGACTGGAAAACTGACGGAGCATTTGAAAGACCAAAAGGCATCACTAAATACTCAAAGTGGCCCTCGGGCGTATTAAATGCGGTTTTCCACTCATCCCCCTGCCTGATTCGCACCAAATTATACGCCCCACGAAGGTCAATCTTAGAGAACCACTTGGCCCCCTTTATGCGAGCAAACAAATCAGTCAGCAACGGCAATGGGTATTGATATTTTACAGTGATTTTATTCAAAAGCCGATAATCGATACATGGTCTCAAAGAGCCGTCTTTTTTTGACACAAAGAAAAAACCGGCTCCTAAGGGAGATGACGATGGACGAATATGTCCCTTTTCCAAGGACTCCTTTATATATTCTCGCATAGCAGCATGTTCAGGCACAGACAGATTAAATAAACGACCCTTTGGGTATTTACTACCCGGGATTAAATCTATGGCACAATCGCACTCTCGGTGCGGAGGTAATGAACCAAGCTTGGATTCTTCAAAGACGTCACGATAGTCAGACAGGAACTCAGGAATTTCAGAGGGAATAGATGATGAAATGGAAACCACAGGTACATCCCCATGAGTCCCCTTACATCCCCAGCTCAACACAGACATAGCTTTCCAGTCGAGGACTGGGTTGTGAGATTGCAGCCAAGGCAATCCTAGCACCAAATCATCATGTAGATTATGCAGCACCAGAAAGCGAATAATCTCCTGGTGATCCGGATTAATACGCATAGTTACTTGTGTCCAGTATTGTGGTTTATTATTAGCCAATGGGGTGGAGTCAATCCCCTTCAGAGGAATAAGAGTCTCCAAAGGCTCTAAATCATACCCACAGCGTTTGGCAAAGGACCAATCCATAAGACTCAAAGCGGCGCCAGAGTCGACATAGGCGTCCGTGGTAATAGATGACAAAGAGCAAATCAGGGTCACAGATAGAATAAACTTAGACGGTAAGGTGCAAATGGAAACAGATTTATCAAGCTTTTTAGTGCGCTTAGAGCATGCTGATATAACATGAGTAGAATCACCACAATAGAAACACAACCCATTTTTCCGTCTAAAATTCTGCCGCTCGCTTCGGGACAGAATTCTATCACACTGCATACTCTCTGGCGACTTCTCAGTGGACACCGCCAGATGGTGCACTGGTTTGCGCTCCCGCAAACGCCTATCGATCTGAATAGCCATTGTCATGGACTCATTCAGACCCGCAGGCACAGGGAACCCCACCATAACATCCTTAATGGCATCAGAGAGACCCTCTCTGAAAGTCGCCGCCAGGGCGCACTCATTCCACTGAGTAAGCACAGACCATTTACGGAATCTTTGACAGTAAATTTCCGCTTCATCTTGCCCCTGAGATAGGGACATCAAAGTTTTTTCTGCCTGAAGCTCCAAATGAGGTTCGTCATAAAGCAACCCCAAGGCCAGAAAAAACGCATCCACATTGAGCAACGCAGGATCCCCTGGTGTCAATGAAAAAGCCCAGTCTTGAGGGTCGCCCCGGAGCAAGGAAATCACAATCCTGACCTGCTGTGCAGGGTCTCCGGCAGAGCGAAATTTCAGGGACAAAAATAATTTGCAATTATTTCGAAAATTCTGAAACCCAGATCTATTCCCCGAGAAAAATTCCGGCAAAGGAATTCTCGGCTCAGATACAGGTGCATGAAAAACAAAGTCTTGCAAATTTTGTACCTTCGTGGCGAGATTATTCAAACCTGCAGTTACACTCTGAAGATCCATTACAAACAGGTGGACACAGAGCCATTCAAAGATTAGAAGGAGAAAAAAAAAAAAAATTCTCAGCAGACTTCTTATTTCTCTCCTTTCTCAGCCAAGGATTTTAACCCTTTAGTGGGCCGGTCAAACTGTCATGTTCTCAATGGCAAGAGAACATAGCATAAGCATATATAGGAACTAGCTCTTGGAAGATGGGAACTGAGCTGACCATGAACTAAACCTAACGCACAACTAGCAGTGGCCGGGTAGCATGCCTACGTTGATTCTAGATGCCCAGCACCAGCCGGAGGACTAAATAATGCTAGCAGAGGAAAATATTAGTCCTAGCTCACCTCTAGAGAAATACCCCGAAAGGAGACAGAGGCCCCCCACATGTATTGGCGGTGAATTAAGATGAAACAACAAACGTAGTATGAAAATAGGTTTAGCAAATTTGAGGTCCACTTACTACATAGCAGAAGACAGAAAGGACACTTTCATGGTCAGCTGAAAACCCTATCAAAACACCATCCAGAAATTACTTTAAAACTCTGGCATTAACTCATAACACCAGAGTGGCAATTCCTGTTCACAAGAGCTTTCCAGACACAGTAACGAAACTTCAGCTGTGAACTGGAACAAAAATGCAAAAACAAACATGGACAAGAGTCCAACTTATCTAGTAGTTGTCTAGGAGCAGGAACAAGCACAGAGAGGCTTCTGATAACATTGGTGACCGGCAAGCAACTAACAGAGCAGCAAGGTTATATAGCGACTCCCACATCTTGATGGGAACAGGTGAACAGAGAAGATGACAACACCAGTTCAATTCCACCAGTAGCCACCGGGGGAGCCCAGAATCCAAATTCACAACAGGGCGCACTAGGAGAGAGGCGACTCTAGGGTCCCGGAAGAGCTCCGAGCTTACTCGTCATACGGGTGCCGTCCTAACCAGAACATCAGGGAGGGACGGAGGAGAAGAACATCATCCGAACGAGTTGTGAGGGAACATCAGAAACAGACACAACAGTTGTGGGGTACTATCCCGTAAGCACAGCAGGGGAGGACCACAACACATAGCGCTAGCGGGAAGGCACAGATTTCCACCTGCAAAGAGAACTCTGGAAGTGCCATTGGGCCGGCCGGACTTGCGTAGCCTGGTGAACCGTATTCCGGACTGAGGACCCAGAGATCTTCAGTAAAGAGGTAAAGAGACTGCAACCTGGTGTCCTCGTTATTTACTGCACCGCACCACCACCACCACTACCATCATCTACACCTATTATTTACTGTAGGCAGGGTCATGGACCGGGCCTAGCCACCGTGACAACCCCAGAGCAGAGACTCAGAGGCCCGGTACCGGGTACCCCTCGGCCCTGCGGCGGTGGGGGCGCTACAATAGGTGTTTCTTCTGGGGCAGTCCAAGCTGTAGCAACAGTCATGCACATTCCTGTGTCATTTGTTGGATGTGTGAGGAGACAAACTCTTGCGCATATTGATTAGGAGGAATGCCAGCAATGGCTCAATCTGTACTGTGCACTTCCTCTGATGAAGGTTCTCTTTAGAGATCTGGGGTTTCAGTTACCCCACTGAGTGGATCTTCCCCTGACCTATCTTCTGTCTTGGTGCCAGCTCTTGTGGTTCCATCGGCACAACAACCCACTCTTCTTACTTTTCGGTCATGGTCCCCATATTGGCTTCAGATGAGTCTTCCAGAAGACCCTTCTTCTCACCCTTCTCCATCTTGGAAAAGCATGGCTGGAGCATGTTTCTGTGCAGCTGTAAGGGATGTGCAGGGATCGTGCAAACACCTCTTATTCTCATAATGTTGTTTATATGTGCATTATTGTTGTGCATTTGCTTTCACTGCTTAGTAGGGAAAGTGAGTTACTCCACATTGACCACTAGATGGGGCATAGTAAATAGTTACAGTTCACATAGGAGGGGCAGGGTGGGATAAGTTAGGAAGGACTTCCTGTTTGAAGTCAGTTGGGGAGATGGTGCACATCAGCTCTGGAGGACTGGCTAGCCCTGGGCAACATCGTGTCACGCAACGTTCAGCTCAAGCCAAAGGCCCAGCATATAGTGTTTGTGGCCAGGATTGTTACAGAGGGATCTACAGCAGTACAGCAGGGTGGGCAATGCTGAATAATTGGGTCTCCAGTTGCCACCAGAAGACTAAGCAGTACAGACAGGTCACCCAAGATGTGGCAGCTTATTGCGTGGGTGGATGCCCTCAGGACTGGTGCGAAGCGGTCATGGGGTCCTCTAACGGATTAAGCCTGCACAGGGTAGACGCTGAGGATACAGAAGGTACAGTCCATCCCAGAAGTGGGCTTAGTGATAGAGAGAGAAGGAAAGGGACAGAAGAGAAGCTGTGTGTTGTGAACCCTGATGATGACGATGCTGGAAATATGAATGTGCTGTGTACAAGTCTCAGTAAAGTTGCTCCATTTAAAGTTGAACTGGACTGTGACCCTGTTATTTCTAAAGTGGATCCTGAAGTCCTCCAGAAACATAGAGGACCCTGATGGAGCTGTGAAAGGCGCTGCAGGTTTGCTGAGTGATGGGCAGCATGTTTATGTGATGGGAGGTGAGGGCACACTGTTGCAGATGTGTTGGCCACGACTACTGTCCTGTCCCTCCCTCACACAGCACTTGCATCGGGGCTCCATCTTCATCATCAGGCTCATAAACTGGGATATTCGTATGAACTCTCTTTACAATTTGGTAAAGTATTACCTCCCATCGATGATTCACTTCACTTCTGGGCCTCTTATGCCATATCAGCACTCAATCTCCTACTCAAAGGGTTGGGGTCTTGTCTGGGTGCTCCACCTCTCTGAGCTTTTGCTCCACTAGTTGCCTCACCAACTGGAGTCGATGTTGGTGTCTGTCCCCAGACCCACGTGCTCTGGCTTTCCCTAATCACTCCGTTTCACAGCATGTGTGACAATAACTCCTTCACCTCTTGGTACATTTGCAGGGGAATCTGACGGTATCTTTCTCTAATGAGAGCAGTGGTTCCTGTGGGAATTTCATGCTGAATGGCCTTACTGCATCCAAAATCATTCCCATGACGGGCAAACACTCTTTGGTAGCACTGCAGCAATTTTTCTATTCGCCCCACTTGTCCAGGAGAGAATTCGGTGAGATCAGCCTCCATTTGCTCCAGGAGGCAGCGCTGACCTGCATCCATAGTGAACCATTGACTATATTCCATTATTCAGTAGGAGCCAACATACCCCTATAACAATAACAGCCACCATACACCCGTAGGGTGCAAGAGACTATTTCCCAATAACCAGCAGCATTCACTATACTCCAATAGCAGTGACCATAACCGAAAAAGTACCAGCTGCTATTCACTCTTAATATGCCAGCCAGTATATCACTGTACCCTGTACCAGACACCATAAACTCATAATTTACCAGCCATCATACCTCAACAACTGTATCCGCTTTTACACAATCATAAAATACCAGCAAATATAATGGAATTACAGTACCAGCCACCATAATGTAACAACCAGTACCAGTGACTGTACCAAAATAATTATACCAGTGTCGTGCACCTACAATTTACCAGTCACCATACTCCAAAACCAGTATTAGGCTAGGTTCACATTGCGTTAGGGCAATCCGTTTAGCGCTAGCGGATTGCGCTAACGCAATGTTTTTTTAGGGGCCGCGTTAGGGGTCGCGTTAACGTCCCCGCTCTCGCAGATCCCCGATCTGCGAGAGCGGGGAACGGACCTCGGGCGCGCCGCGGACGCTGCAAGCAGCGTCCGAGGCGCGCTACAAAAGAACGGCACATCGCTAGCGCGAGCCGAAAAAAGGCACGCGCTTGCGATGCGCTAGAGGGAAACTTCACATTGCTGTCAATGGGCACGCTAACGGACCCGTTGCACGGCGTTAATTGCGACATTTTCGCCGTGCAACGCTGTCCGTTAGCGTGCACACATTAACGCAATGTGAACCTAGCCTTAGCCATAATACTCCAAAAAGACTACCATCCATGAGACCCACTAACAGTACTAGCCACCTAGCCCCGTATAGTCCAGCCTAAATACAAACATAGATCATTTACATTGGTCCCTGCAACGCATTGTGTCAATGAGATAATATAAATGTCTGTGGTGCCAGGACTGCTAAATACTCCCCGGCTATCCCTCGTCTACTCGCCTCGAAGTGTGAAGCAGTTAGCAAGGACAGTCAGAATAAGAAGACAGCTTTAGATTCCGGTGTTGGGGCACTTTGTGTGCTTAAAAATAACGATGTGCAATAAAAAAAATTGAAAACTTTGTGGTCCTTTGTGCTCCAAAAGCTTGCAATAAAACTTTAAAGGTATCACTCATAAAATGCACGTACCACTGCAGACAATCTGCGACTGCTATTTGGAGCTCACCAGTATCTCATCTGAGTGGACATCCACTCTGATGAAATAGTAAAGGCTGCAGCAAATCTGCAGCACATGCATTCTAATGGCAGAATCAGACAGTTGTATAAATTGCTGGTGGGGCGGCGCGGTCTGGAGTCATGGGGCTCAGTCTCGCAGCATGGGTGCTGTGGGGCAACAGGCCGTCCGCCCTGCTGGTGCATGGCCGCTGCGGCGGTGGTCGCCGCACGGCTCCGCTCCGTTAGGGCGTTAGGACCCACTACCAGGTTTGCCGTGAAGGGGCAGTGGGCTTCATACAGTCTGATCAGAATGTTAAACTGAAAACCTCCTGTTCAGTATTTAAATTTTTGCCTAGCGGCTTTAGATCAACGTATGATTTTGGGATGTGCGGTTCATGCTCTTTTTTTTCTTTTTGCACATAGCATGTACTTGTCTCTTTTTTTGGACCAGCACTCCTCCCATTTGGCTCAGGTGATTTTAATTAGCAGGAGACTGCAAAGTAAGGGGTCTAGCCCATTTTGGCTCTCACTGAAGAGCTGGAGGAAGGTGAGTTTAAATGCTCCCTTCATTTTGGTGCTGGTGCTGTGTGGCGGCCATTGTTGCTGTGGCTTTGTGCTGGTGGGGCGGCGCGGTCTGGAGTCTTGGGGCTCAGTCTCGCAGCATGGGTGCTGTGGGGCAACAGGCCGTCCGCCCTGCTGGTGCATGGCCGCTGCGGCGGTGGTCGCCGCACGGCTCCGCTCCATTAGGGCGTTAGGACCCACTACGAGGTTTGCCGTGAAGGGGCAGTGGGCTTCATACAGTCTGATCAGAATGTTAAACTGAAAACCTCATGTTCAGTATTTAAATTTTTGCCTAGCGGCTTTAGATCAACGTATGATTTTGGGATGTGCAGTTCATGCTCTTTTTTTTTTTTTTTTCTTTTTGCACATAGTTGTATAAATTGAAGCGATATCACAAAGCAATAAACGGACTGGCCGGCAGCAATCCTGACCCAAGCGTGATAGCTGCATGTATTTCTAAAAATGTTGCATCATCCAATGGGCGCAGCAGCAGCAGCACCCACATCGTTGGAGCGGTGCCGATGTGAGATTGATATAAATTGTATAATAGTATTGTATAATAGTATAAATTGTTTTTACTTTCTGCGGGGCTCAGCAATGATTAATCATTTGGTAATCCAGAAGTAGACGACCACTTTAAAAATGCAAAATAACAAAACCCTGCGTCCTACAATACAGGTGCACAGAGCGTCCCCACTGCCCCGACAACTGCAGGGAAATCAGTGCAAACGCAGAACATCTTTTGTTTTGGAAATCTTTACATGAAGCATACTGTGTCCGTGCCAGGAGCGATGAAAGGATGTGAGTCTTACTGACCATAATTTGCCTGGAATGAAAGTGCAGACAGATTTGAAGCCATATGCAAAGAGACAAGAAGAATGTTAAATGAAAATGATTACATGGCAAGAGAATTGTACACGCCAAGAAACCGGCGATCTGCTGCAAATCAAGTCCTAGGAGCAGTACAGAATCACAACGATGGAAATGCCAGCTACTTCCACAAAGTCTAATGTGTCTGGGAGCTAAACAGCTGCAGGCAAATGATGGGAAAAACATCTAAGTGGTTGTCTACGATTAGAAAAATGTGTCTGCTTTCCTGCAGGAACACACGTGAGTACCTGTACAGCATCAGAGGATAGCCTTGTGCACTTCAATGGAGCTGCAAACCAGACACAAAAAATGAACATATTCCTTCTCCCCACATTAAATGACTGAGGTGAAGAGGAGATTGTATGGAGCCGAGGATGCGATAGTGCTCACTTGTGATCATATCCCCCATAGACTTGTATGGAGCTGCAGAGCTCATCCGTTATTGCGGCTTCTTACAAATATAGTAGGTCAATAGATGTGAGCCATTGTTTCATATGAGCCTGTACGTTGTCTCTTTTTGTACGTTAATCTGTAAAATGCCTGCTGCGATGACACAGCATTTAATCTTAATTATCCAGATGTCTATTTTCAGTAAGCCAGGAGGTGTAGACTATTATCTTTATGTTGACTTTTGAATTTATGTGTTTTTCTTCGGTTGCTAAAGAAACACAGACTATTGTTCGTAAAGCATTTAATGCTGGCTCTTACGCTGACGCTTGTTGCAGTATATTGTGTCGTTATCTTGGATGACAGGGATGCAGGGTAGTTGAACAATAGATGTTTGTTAAAATGTTGATTACACATTGTACCAGGATAGCTAGCTTGTTGACCTGCAGAGGAGTGGAGGATCAACTCTGCAGATTGATTAAATACTCAAACAATGAGAGTTAAACTCATCCCACCTCCCCTCTGACCTGTGGATAATAACCTGAGCCACAGGTGTGGGTTTAAAGAGAGATTTGTATTGTTCTGCAAAAGGAATCAATTGACTTGACAAAACAACAGCCTGGACACCATGACTCCATAAAGGGACACACTACCAGGACAACATGGCTCCATCAAAAGGGACACAGATCTGACATTCTACAGGATGTCAGCTTAGGGTACCATGGTCCCATCTGAAAGAATACAGATTTGCTCAATTGACCATCACTGAACCCATGGCTATGTTTGGGGAAGCCAGGATTTAGACCTACCAGTGACCTGAGCCCCATGGATACATTTGGGGAAGCCAAAATTGGAACCCACCAGTCACTTAACTACATGGAGACGTTCGAGAAGTCAGGTTGTAACCCTCCAGTCACCTGGCCACATGCCTCAATGGACTGTCAGATTCCTAAGCTTGTTGTTACCGCCTCTTTGTGGGTGCCCGCGAAAAGTGAGGTGCCACTGGTGGGAGTAGTCGGCCCTGGAAGTTCAGAAGTCGCAGCTGCTCTAATCCCGGCAACTCAATGGAAGGGTAAGACTTTGTAATTTTGTGCCATCTTGTGTATTTTGCTGGGACTGTTCTATATGTTATTGTCTGTTTTGTCGTTCAATAAAGTATTGCGACTCTGTTTTACCATCATCATCTGTTGTCTGAATAGTGTTATGTCCACGGGAACAGGAGAGCAGGCGTTCAGTGGGATGAGCCCTGGTCCATTCAGTCTTTCTAAAGACAGAAGGGCCAGAGGATGAGAGCACCCACTGACCCCCGTGTCTCCACACCTGCTGATTTGGTATTGTATCAGCTCCCTGCGGTTTACTAGTCTATATACCTTGAAGGACAATAATGCAGGTTAATTGAACAATTGAACAATGAGGAATTACCTTCCACCAATCCTGTGAGAGAATTTCCTGAATGGGAGCTCTAAGTATAAAGTCTCTGCCTGACTCTGCAGAGGGACTCTACAGGACATCAGCCAAGGAGAGCAGCCATGACTGCAACTGTTGGAATACAGATATGCTCCACAGCTCATCACTGAAACCATAAGGTTGTTTGGAGAACCCAGGTTAGGACAATCAGGTCACCTGGAGATAGAGCTCCCTGAGCTTGGTCTGCCTCTTAAGCTTGCCACTACCTCCTCTCTGTGGGTGCCCGTCAAAAGTGAGGTGCTACTGGTTGGAGTAGGTGACCCTGGATGCCCCAAAGTTACAGAGGTTCTATTCCCCAGCAAGCCATCAGAAGGGTAAGACTCTATCTTTTGTAACAAGTGTACTTACTGAGATGGTACAATATGTTTGTGCCCGCTGGACCTGGATGCACTCGCTATGGCCATGGTGTCATATGGAGGACCATGGACTGTGACTTCATACTATACAGGCAGGAGATACAAAAGCTGTGGACCAACCAAAAGGTGGGAGACAGCGGATATTGTCTGGTACGTGGACAGTGGAACTACCAGCCTTGGGATCTTGTGGACTGGGGACATTTTATTTTGGCCCTCTACCTGGAGTTGATGTCAGACCATGGACATAAGGACTAAAAAATAGTTGCATATTTAACCTTACTAGGTGATTATTACAACCCACAACCTCAGATCTTCACACATAAAATACCTAATAGCAACATTAAATGCCACAGTGCAGCACAACATCCCTCCCCAGAAGTACCAAATATCACAGTGCAGCACAATATAACTCTTCTGAAGAGCTAAATTCCACAGTGCAACACAACATCCCCCCCAGAAGGGCCTAATATCACAGTGCAACACAACATCCCTCCCCAGAAGTGCCAAATACCACAGTTCAGCACAAGATTCCTCCTCAAAAGTGTGAAATACCATAGAGTAGCACAAGATACCTCCCCAGAAGTACCAAATATCACAGTGCAGCAAACATCCCTCCCCAGAAGAGCCAAAAATCACAGTGCAGCACAACATCCCTCCCCAGAAGTGCCAAATACCACAGTGCAGCGCAAGATTCCTCCTCAGAAGTGTCAAACACCATAGAGTAGCACAAGATACCTCCCCAGAAGTACCAAATATCACAGTGCAACACCATATACCTCATCAGAAGTACCAAATATCACAGTGCAACACAACATCCCCCCCAGAAGTGCAAATATCACAGTGCAGCACAACATCCCTTCCCAGAAGTACCAAGTATCACTGTGCAACACAACATCGCCCCCTAGAAGTGCCAAATACCATAGTGTAGCACAATATACCTCCTCTGAAGAGCCAAATATCACAATGCAGTACATTTCTCCCCAGAAGTGCCAAATACCACAGTGCAACACAACATCCCTCCCTAAAAATGCCAAATACCATAGGCATTCAAAGAAAAGAACACGGTCCCTACAGTCAAACATGGCGGAGATTCCCTGATGTTTTGGCGTTGCTTTGCTGCCTCTGGCACTGGACAGCTTGACCGTGTGCATGGCATTATGAAGTCTGAAGACTACCAACAAATTTTACAGCATAATGTAGGGCCCAGTGTGAGAAAGCTGGGTCTCCCTCAGAGGTCATGGGTCTTCCAGCAGGACAATGACCCAAAACACACTTCAAAAAGCACTAGAAAATGGTTTGAGAGAAAGCACTGGAGACTTCTAAGGTAGCCAGCAATGAGTCCAGACCTGAATCCCATAGAACACCTGTGGAGAGATCTAAAAATGGCAGTTTGGAGAAGGCACCCTTCAAATATCAGGGACCTGGAGCAGTTTGCCAAAGAAGAATGGTCTAAAATTCCAGCAGAGCATTGTAGGAAACTCATTGATGGTTACCGGAAGCGGTTGGTCGCAGGTATTTTGGCTAAAGGTTGTGCAACCAAGTATTAGGCTGAGGGTGCCAATACTTTTGTCTGGCCCATTTTTGGAGTTTTGTGTGAAATGATCAATGTTTTGCTTCATTCTCTTTTGTGTTATTTTATTTAAGACAAATTAGATGAAGATAATAATACCAAAGAATTTGTGTTTGCAATCATTTTCAGGAAGAAACTGAGTATTATCTGACAGAATTGCAGGGGTGTCAATACTTTTGGCCATAACTGTATGGGTTTCCTACAGGTTCTACAGGTTTCCTCCCACACTCTAAAGACAGTCTGATAGGGAATTTAGATTGTGAGCCCCAATGGGGACTGTGATGATATTGTATGCAAAATGCTGTGGAATTAATGGTGCTAAGTAATCGAGTAAAATAAATAAATAAACTCTCTCAAATCTAATGGTCTGTAACTTTCCCTTCACTGATTTGAAAAGGCAGGTTGTCTTCTTCATCATTCTTACAGCACTACAGGTACTGGCACTTCCTTACCCTCACTTCCCAGCATGCTTTGTTCCTGCTATTGTCCGATGGCCTGCCTTCCCTGAACTGAAAGCTCCCCTCTTGGTTATGCTTGCGTGCAGCTTTAGAGATGGCAGAGATCAGAGAGACAAAGACTTGCTCCCACTTCTTACCATTTATCTCAGCATCTCTGCTGATATAGATGGATTACACTTTGCAACAGGCAGTGGACAACAAGTTAGACATAGTGGAGGCATTTAGTAGAAGATGTCTTGAAGATTTTTTGTGGGGAAGGTAAGAAAACATCATTTGTGCCCATTATTGTGCTGTTTCGTGACTCTTGGATACTTTTCCACAACACTATGGGCAATGTACTTGAATATTTTGTAACGTTGTTTTTCTTCTGTTACCTGGTTAGGGGGGCACCTTGTTTTTCACAGTTCTCAGTATTTAGTTCCTAATTACTTCTTTATTATTATACAGTTACTAAGAAACCGTAGTGTTTGCCTTTAAGCCTGCAGATTGCCGAGAATGTTTTGATTGCATGACTTTGAGTGTGAAGAAAAGCTCCGTCCCTTGATGAAGAATGTATCCTTGCTAATACAGACTTGCCCAATATTAGCTGTGTAAGCTTGTCTGTGTTTCTTACCCTATAGGGCTTTCCTTTCCATCTGCTGTTTCAATATTTATGTGGACTAACTTTGAAAAGAGAATAACTTTCTCCGGGTCGTCCCGCAGTCCGCTCAGCACATCTGGAATGAGAGGAATGCAAAAAACGTCGGTATTTCAGCTCTTTTACTGGGGAACACACGTGAAATATCCTTTCGTTAAGCAGCAGGGGAAATCTTTGGAAGGCTTGGGTTTATACAATCCTACATTTCAATGTAAATGGTAACATAAGATAGCTACATGTATATATGTTCATTCCAAATGAATGCAATTATTGTTGTTCCGTATTTATTGTGTGGATTACATTCCAGTAAGTATAACCACCTGTTTATGCAAACTTTATATGTAGCCGCCGCCGCCGCCGGTATCTGCTGGAATATGCCAGAATATATGCTAGAAGCTATCGAATAAAGGAGAGGAAAAGTAACCTTGGAAAAGAGGTAAATTCAGATTTCGACTGAGGTTCCTTCAGAAAAAATGAATATGAAGCCTACCCTGTATACATAGAGAACATGGACACGTCCACTTATATCTATGTTGTAATTAGAAAGTTGTAAATCCTACAAAATTCAAATTTATCAGAATGGAGTTCAAAAACAATAAAAAATTCTACTCCCAGAGCTCCTGCCATTGTGGCTCCCCGTCGGTCCTAAGTCCCCTGCTCCAGTCTCCTCTTCACTGGCCCTTCCGTTAGTCCTTGGAGCCCATTCTGGCATCATGACAGGTGAGGACTGAGGAGCTAGGTGACCATGATTTTTTTTATTTATTGTTTTTTAATGCTTTCTTGGCTCGTACGAATCCAGTGTCGCTGTTGAATTAGCAGAAATTGGTTTCTCACAAATTCAGATGTGTTAGAATGCACAAAATCTTAAGAAGTTCTAAACTAATTTGATTAGTTTACAATTGATTCACTCGTCCTTAATTGTAATCATGTTAGTTGTCCATGCAGGAGAGAGTAGGTTATCAAGATACTGATGGAAAAAGTGGTTTCAGGTACATTTCTTGCCCATGGTTGCAATTGGGAATTTTGCAATCATAAAAATTCAGATTGGATCGGCAAAAGTGATCAGCAGATTTATTCAGGTTCAGATCCTGACACCACTGGCAAATAATCATTTTGCATTCAGTGAGACATGATAATGTATACATGGTGCTCATTCAGCATACTTGCCAATTTTGCCGGATACAGGAAAAAAGGCAGATTTCCTCTAGTAGTTTGAAAATTTCCCAGGTGCCACCAAAAGTTCCCGGAAAGCTCCAATTCTGGAAGGCATCTCACATGAAGGTTTCGTGGAAAAAAATGGAGGAGCATGACCTTGAAAAGGAACATAAAAAACATTTTGCAAGTTGCATTCACTATACTTCCAGACAGCAAGTATGGTCCATTGGTGCACTCAAACCTGCCTGACTCACTAAAGGAGGTCGCAAGCTAGGGAACACGCTCTATGATGTCCATATGCCCCAACTGGGAACAGAGACATGTTATTTTCTCTTATCTATGTCTTGATTGATCTCTGACTGCCACCTTTTCGAGACGAAGGGGTTATCAGGTAGTAGACTAGGCTATCAGGTCATCGTCAGACTTTTAAGCACAGAAAGAGCAAAGGTTAAAATACAGTCATCTAAGTTGAAATTGCAGATCAAAGAAGGAAAAGTCGTGGAGTTATAGAAATCAAAGGTGGGCAAGGCCACAAAGATGCTTTCACGGAACATTACACCGCCCTGATTCCCAGGATCATGAGGTTAGGTGACATAATGTATGGTAGTTGGACCTCTTTATTCTTTATTCCAAGTGCACTAACTGCTTGGAGTTATATGGATTTTGTGGTGAAACCAGTGGCGTGGCCATTTCTTCAAAGCGTTCTGAGAGCCATTTTTCAACAGGACAACACTAGGCTGCCTGTTGGTCATGTTACTGTGAGCAGCCTGGGTGGCCTAAACCTACTCCCAGGAAGCAGAGACTTGTCTCCCATTGACCACATCTGGACGTCATTGGTCAGTGATTACACAGGAGCTGCCAGCAGGGAATCTTGATGATTTACCCAAGTGCATTCAGCAACAGGACATTCCTCAGACTGTAAGTCGTGTACCAGGGAGTGTTCTTCAGGATACAGCTGAGTCACGGACACGAAAACCAACTCCTACACAGTTCACTCACTGTAACTATTTTACTTAGTTATGTGGGTGTTAGTAATTTAACCAGACAATAGAAAACATTCAAAACATTATACAGACATTTAGCCAGAAGGCTGAAACCCTTGTGCTGTACAGCTTTGCACCCAAACAATCTGTACCTATTGTACTTTCTATAAATCTACCTACTGGCATGCCTGTGTAAACCGTCCACCTGTTACCTGTTTACACCCTGGAAGCTGGAGGAATTATATTAGTGTAACATATGGACTCTCCTGCGGTTCAGCTCAGCAGTTTACAATCTTACAAACAATTATTCTCCAACCAAATATCCCTCTCCCGTCCGGATGTGACCTCAAGGAATAGTCCTTCCTCAATTATATTGAAAACACCCCAACACTTAACCAACTATGTCACCTAAATAAATAACTGTGAACAAAGTCTATTGAAGTTGAACAACTGTCCCTGTATTATAATGCTCCACAGAAACTCTCTGTCCTGAAACAAAAGGGAAATCAAGTTTGGTCTGGGATCCCTTGTGTGATGTGTTGGCACGTGTTGGTGTAGATCAGGATTTTTAGTGACCAAACAGAAAGCAGGGCAACAAATCTGGAAGTTCTGGATGCTGATTTTGGCAATAAACATGTCCTGAACAGTCAATGTACCTAACTATTTAACTACAGGCTTTATCCCAGTCTTAAGTCTTTTGGTGCCAGAATGTAGTGTGGTGCGTGCACGGTTACTTACTGCGGTGGCACAGTGGGCCTTAGTGTTCTTATTGACCCGAATCTGCTTCAGACAAACAGTCAGTGTATATGGACAGATGCAGGGACCCTCCAACAGGTGAACAGTACCGTTGATGTTTGTGGCTTAACTCCTCAGCGGCATCCAACACCTCTCATGCTAGGTCCTGGCCTTTACCCTCTCTTACCAGCGTTCCTGGCAAAAATCTCTTCACATCCAGACAGGTTCTGCTCATTGATAAGATCAACTCCAAACTGCCACTGCTCGGATTCCTCTCCAGCACATCTTCTCCATGTTCTCTTCCTGTGTCTCACATCAGTCACATTGTCATCCCACCTCCGAAATTTTACAAGCATATCACAGTCTTTTAGCAATGCTTAGGCAACAATGACATCTTGTAACCGAATAACAACATTACTGTAGAGAAGCAAATCTATTTACAACAGGTCCAGTGTTATACTGATGTGGATACAGGTATTCACAATTATACCACTCTGGTGAGCCAACACAAGATGATCATTAACCTCTTTCTGACATTAGATGTACTATCCCGTCTAGGTGGTATGGGCCCGTATGACCACTGACGGGATAGTATGTCTAACGCGATCAGCCACGCTCACGGAGGGAGCGCCGCAGATCGGGGCCGGGTGTCAGCTGACTATCACAGCTGACATCGGGCACATTAACCCCCGGAACACTGCGATCAAACATGATTGCAGCGTTCCGACGGCATAGGGAAGCATCGCGCGTGCTTCCCTGAGACCCTCGGAGCAATGCGGGTGCTCCTTC
Source organism: Ranitomeya variabilis (assembly GCF_051348905.1). Taxonomy (NCBI): domain Eukaryota; kingdom Metazoa; phylum Chordata; class Amphibia; order Anura; family Dendrobatidae; genus Ranitomeya; species Ranitomeya variabilis. The sequence continues at coordinate 34,057,618 of NC_135232.1, read as the reverse complement.
CGGGTCCTACAGGGAGGTGGCTTGCAAGAGCCTGCTCAGAGCAAGCGCCAGCAAGCCTCCTGCAGTGCTTGTCAGATCACTGATCTGACACAGTGCATTGCAAAGTGTCAGATCAGCGATCTGACACTTTACCATGATGTCCCACACTGGGACAAAATAAAAAATATATATATTTACATGTGTAAAAAAAAAATCCTAAATAAATAATAATAAAAAAATATTGTTCCAATAAATACATTTCTTTATGTAAATAAAAAAAACAATAAAAGTACACATATTTAGTATCGCCGCGTCCGAAATGACCCGACCTATAAAACTGTCCCACTAGTTAACCCCTTCAGTGAACACCGTAAAAATAAAAACTAGGCAAAAAACAATGCTTTATCATCATACCGCTGAACAAAAAGTGGAATAACACGCGATTAAAAAGACGGATATAAAGAAACATTGTACTGCCGAAAACGTCATCTTGTCCCGCAATAAATGAGCCACCATACAGTGTCATCAGCGAAAAAATATAAAATGTTATAGCCCTCAGAATAAAGTGATGCAAAAATAATTATTTTTTCTATAAAATTGTATATAAATATTGAATAAAAGCGCCAAAACATAAAAAATGATATAAATGAGGTATCGCTGTAATCATACTGACCCAAAGAATAAAACTGCTTTATCAATTTTACCAAACGCGGAATGGTATAAACGCCCCCCCAAAAAGAAATTCACGAATTGCTGGTTTTTGTTCATTCTGCCTAACAAAAATTGGAATAAAAAGCGATCAAAAAATGTCATGTGCCTGAAAATGATATCAATAAAAACATCAACTCGTCCCGCAAAAAACAAGACCTCACATGACTCTGTGGAACAAAATATGGAAAAATTATAGCTCTCAGAATGTGGTAATGCAAAAAATATTTTTTGCAATAAAAAGCGTCTTGTAGTGAGTGAGAGCTGCCAAACATAAAAACCCGCTATAAATAGTAAATCAAGCCCCCCGTTATCACCACCTTAGTTAGGGAAAATAAAAATACAAATAAAAAAAATGTATTTATTTTTATTTTCCCATTAGGGTTAGGGTTAGGGTTGGGGCTAAAGTTAGTGTTGTGGCTCAAGTGAGGGTTAGGGTTGGGGCTTAAGTTAGGGTTAGGGTTGGGGCTAAAGTTAGGGTTGGGGCTAAAGTTAGGGTTAGGGTTGGGGCTAAAGTTAGGGTTGGGGCTAGAGTTGTGGTTAGGGTTTGGATTAAGTTTACAGTTGGGTTAGGGGTGTGTCAGGGTTAGGGGTGTGGTTAGGGTTGGGATTAGGGTTAGGGGTGTGTTGGGGTTGGGATTAGGGTTAGGGGTGTGTTCGGGTTAGGGGTGTAGTTAGGGGTGTGTTGGGGTTAGGGGTGTGGTTAGGGTTGGGATTAGGCTTAGGGGTGTGTTGGGGTTAGGGTTGGCATTAGAATTGGGGGGATTCCACTGTTTAGGCACACCAGGGGCTCTGCAAACGCAACATGACGTCCTATCTCAAGCCATACAATTCTGCTTTGAAAAAGTAAAGCGGTGCTCCTTCCCTTCCAAGCTCTGCCGTGCGCTCAAATAGTGGTTTACTCCCACTTATGGGGTATCAGCATACTCAGGACAAATTGGACAATAACGTTTGGGGTCCAATTTCTCCTGTTACCCATGGGAAAATACAAAACTGGGGGTTAAAAAATCATTTTTGTGGAAAAAAATATTTTTTATTTTCACGGCTCTGCGTTACAAACTTTATTGAAACACTTGATGCCCTGGATCAACATGTTAGGGCATGCTAGGCTATGGGTTGAACTAGATGGACTTAAAGTCTTCCTTCAACCTTAATAACTATGTAACTATGTAACTTGGGGGTTCAAAGTGCTCATGACACATTTAGATAAGTTCCTTGGGGGGGTCCAAAATGGGGTCACTTGTGGGGGGTTTTCCACTGTTTAGGCACATCAGGGGCTCTCCAGACGCAACATGGCATCCTATCTCAATTCCAGCTAATTTTGCATTGAAAAGTCAAATGGCGCTCCTTCCCTTCCGAGCTCTGCCATGCGCCCAAACAGTAGTTTACCCCCACATATGGCATATCGGCGTACTCAGGACAAATTGCACAACAACATTTGTTGTCCAATTTGTCCTGTTACCATTGGTAAAATAAAACAAATTGGATCAGAATAAATTTTTTGTGAAAAAAACTTAAATGTTCATTTTTGTTTAAACATTCCAAAAATTCCTGTGAAACACCTGAAGGGTTAATAAACTTATTGAATGTGGTTTTGAGTATCTTGAGATATGCAGTTTTTAGAATGGTGTAACACTTGGGTATTTTCTATCATATAGACCCCTCAAAGTGATTTCACATGAGATGTGGTCCCTAAAAAAACATGGTGTTGTAAAAATGAGAAATTGCTGGTCAACTTTTCACCCTTATAACTCCCTAACAAAAAAAAAAAATTGGTTCCAAAATTGTGCTGATGTAAAGTAGACATGTGGGAAATGTTACCTATTAAGTATTTTGTGTGACATATCTCTGTGATTTAAGGGCATGAAAATTCAAATTTGAAAAATTGCAACATTTTCAAAATTTTCGCCAACATTTCTGTTTTATTCACAAATAAATTCAAGTAATATCAAGGAAATTTTACCACTAGCATGAAGTACAATATGTCACGAGAAAACAATGTCAGAATCATCAGTATCCGTTGAAGCGTTCCAGAGTTATAACCTCATAAAGGAACAGTGGTCAGAAATGTAAAAATTGGCCCGGTCATTAACGTGCAAACCACCCTTGGGGTAAAGGGGTTAATAACCTCAGTGATAGCAGCCGAGGCTGCAAGTGCTGGGATTTTTACAAATGGCTCATACTCTAGACTGAAGAAAGCAAGATAATTTGAATGTTGAATGATTAAATGTTGTTTCATTTTTTTTCATTTGCAGATCAGTAAGATGTCTAATAATCCTCTGATTTAAATAATTCCACAAATTTTCCTTCTTCATGTTGCAATTTCAATGTTGAGGAGTGCGTAAACAATATGTTACTAGTTCTGTGGATTTTTTTCCCAGAAATATGTACATCAATCACATCAACTTCTCCTGCCCTATAAACGGTTGCCCATAGATTAGACTGGATTTTCATAATCTTCAATCCTAAAATGTTGTTTCAATGGAAGTTACCGTTAGTAGGAGCTCACTGGATCCAGATTTATACAGCCACTTCTTGAGGGAGCTCACTACATGGAGCTTTATATAGCCACCACTAGGGGGAGCTCTGTTATGGTTCTCAATGGCAAGAGAACATAGCCCAGCAAACATAAGAACTAGCTCTTGGAAGGATGGAAACTAAACTGACCATGAACTAAACCTGCCGCACAACTAACAGTAGCCGGGTAGCGTAGCCTGCGTTTTATCCCTAGACGCCCAGCGCCGGCCGGAGGACTAACTAATCCTGGCAGAGGAAAATATAGTCCTGGCTCACCTCTAGAGAAATTTCCCCGAAAGGCAGACAGAGGCCCCCACAAATATTGGCGGTGATTTTAGATGAAATGACAAACGTAGTATGAAAATAGGTTTAGCAAAATTGAGGTCCGCTTACTAGATAGCAGGAAGACAGAAAGGGCACTTTCATGGTCAGCTGAAAACCCTATCAAAACACCATCCTGAAATTACTTTAAGGCCGGGGACACACTTAACGTATAAAAAAACGGTCCGTTTTTCACGGCCGAGAATCGCACAAATGTTTCCAAAACAGTGATCCGTGTGCAGTGCGAGGATGCGATTTCCTCGCATCAAATGATCCGTGTGACATCCGTGTGACATCCGTATGGCATCCGTATGCCGAGATTTTCTCGCAAGCTTGCAAAACCAACATCTAATGGATTTATGTGTTCAAATGTTCGGGAAAACATATATACAGTATATATATATATATATGTATATATATATATATATATATATATATATATATATCATTGAGACACATATATATATATTCTGTATTTATATTTCATTCAGTGCGATATCTGTGAACAGCCGGTAATTCAATTGCCGGCTTTTCATTTCTCCTGCACAAACCCGACAGGATATGAGACATGATTACATACAGTAAACCATCTCATATCCCCATTTTTTTTGCATATTCCACACTACTAATGTTAGTAGTGTGTGTATGCAAAATTTCAGCGCTGTAGCTGCTGAAATAAAGGGTTAAATGGCGGAAAAAATTGGCGTGGGCTCCCGCGCAATTTTCTCCGCCAGAATGGTAAAGCCAGTGACTGAGGGCAGATATTAATAGCCAGGAGAGGGTCCATGGTTATTGGCCCCCCCGTGGCTAAAAACATCTGCCCCCAGCCACCCCAGAAAAGGCACATCTGGAAGATGCGCCTATTCTGGCACTTGGCCACTCTCTTCCCACTCCCTGTAGCGGTGGGATATGGGGTAATGAAGGGTTAATGCCACCTTGCTATTGGAAGGTGACATTAAGCCAGATTAATAATGGAGAGGCGTCAATTATGACACCTATCCATTATTAATCCAATTGTTGGAAAGGGTTAAAAAACACACACACACATGATTTAAAAGTAGTTTAATGAAATAAACACAGCGGTTGTTGTAATAATTTATTGTTCTCGCAATCCATCAGGACCACCCTCGCTTGGAAAAATAATAAACGCACAAGATACATACCTTCTGGTGAACCGTCTCGTCCCACGAAGTAATCCATCTGAAGGGGTTAACTAATATTACAAGCAGGAGCCCTGCAAATGCAGCTGTGCTCCGTGCCTGTAATCCCCGGCGAATGAATGAAATGTAGGTCATTGACCTACATTTCCTTCAGTCGCGGTGAGGCGCCCTCTGCTGGATGTTCTCATGAACTGCAGCCTGGGAACTTTTTCCCACGCTCCAGGTCATATGAGGACATCCACCAGGGGGCGCCTCACCGCGACTGAAGGAAATGTAGGTCAATGACCTACATTTCATTCATTCGCCGGGGATTACAGGCACGGAGCACAGCTGCATTTGCAGGGCTCCTGCTTGTAATATTAGTTAACCCCTTCAGATGGATTACTTCGTGGGACGAGACGGTTCACCAGAAGGTATGTATCTTGTGCGTTTATTATTTTTCCAAGCGAGGGTGGTCCTGATGGATTGCGAGAACAATAAATTATTACAACAACCGCTGTGTTTATTTCATTAAACTACTTTTAAATCATGTGTGTGTGTGTTTTTTAACCCTTTCCAACAATAGGATTAATAATGGATAGGTGTCATAATTGACGCCTCTCCATTATTAATCTGGCTTAATGTCACCTTCCAATAGCAAGGTGGCATTAACCCTTCATTACCCCATAGCCCACCGCTACAGGGAGTGGGAAGAGAGTGGCCAAGTGCCAGAATAGGCGCATCTTCCAGATGTGCCTTTTCTGGGGTGGCTGGGGGCAGATGTTTTTAGCCACGGGGGGGCCAATAACCATGGACCCTCTCCTGGCTATTAATATCTGCCCTCAGTCACTGGCTTTACCATTCTGGCGGAGAAAATTGCGCGGGAGCCCACGCCAATTTTTTCCGCCATTTAACCCTTTATTTCAGCAGCTACAGCGCTGAAATTTTGCATACACACACTACTAACATTAGTAGTGTGGAATATGCAAAAAAAATGGGGATATGAGATGGTTTACTGTATGTAAACCATGTCTCATATCCTGTCGGGTTTGTGCAGGAGAAATGCAAAGCCGGCAATTGAATTACCGGCTTTTCTATAGAACACCGCTGCGTATTTCTCGCAATGCACACGCATGGTCCGTGTGTAATCCGATTTTTTCTCGCACCCATAGACTTGCATTGGCGAGTCTCGGCCGAGATACGCTGACAATCGCAGCAGGCTGCGAGTTCCCTCGGATCCGAAATACGGTGGAGAAAATATCGGATGATGGGAGCTGCACCATAGATTAACATTGTGCCGAGTGCTATGCGATTTTTTATCGCATAGCACTCGTCCGTATTACGGTCTAGTGTGACCCCGGCCTAAGACTCTAGTATTAACTCATAACATCAGAGTGGCAATTTCAGATCACAAGAGCTTTCCAGACTCAGAAACGAAACTACAGCTGTGAACTGGAACAAAATGCAAAAACAAACAAGGACTAAAGTCCAACTTAGCTGGGAGTTGTCTAGCAGCAGGAACATGCACAGAAAGGCTTCTGATTACAATGTTGACCGGCATGGAAGTGACAGAGGAGCAAGGCTAAATAGCGACTCCCACATCCTGATGGAAACAGGTGAACAGAGAGGATGATGCACACCAGTTCAATTCCACCAGTGGCCACCGGGGGAGCCCAAAATCCAATTTCACAACAGTACCCCCCCCTCAAGGAGGGGGCACCGAACCCTCACCAGAACCACCAGGGCGATCAGGATGAGCCCTATGAAAGGCACGGACCAAATCGGAGGCATGAACATCAGAGGCAGTCACCCAAGAATTATCCTCCTGACCGTATCCCTTCCATTTGACCAGATACTGGAGTTTCCGTCTGGAAACACGGGAGTCCAAGATTTTTTCCACAACGTACTCCAACTCGCCCTCAACCAACACCGGAGCAGGAGGCTCAATGGAAGGCACAACCGGTACCTCATACCTGCGCAATAATGACCGATGAAAAACATTATGAATAGAAAAAGATGCAGGGAGGTCCAAACGGAAGGACACAGGGTTAAGAATCTCCAATATCTTGTACGGGCCGATGAACCGAGGCTTAAACTTGGGAGAAGAAACCCTCATAGGGACAAAACGAGAAGACAACCACACCAAGTCCCCAACACAAAGCCGAGGACCAACCCGACGCCGGCGGTTGGCAAAAAGCTGAGTCTTCTCCTGGGACAACTTCAAATTGTCCACTACCTGCCCCCAAATCTGATGCAACCTCTCCACCACAGCATCCACTCCAGGACAATCCGAAGATTCCACCTGACCAGAAGAAAATCGAGGATGAAACCCCGAATTACAGAAAAAGGGAGACACCAAGGTGGCAGAGCTGGCCCGATTATTGAGGGCAAACTCCGCTAAAGGCAAAAAAGCAACCCAATCATCCTGATCTGCAGACACAAAACACCTCAAATATGTCTCCAAGGTCTGATTCGTCCGCTCGGTCTGGCCATTAGTCTGAGGATGGAAAGCAGACGAGAAAGACAAATCTATGCCCATCCTAGCACAGAATGCTCGCCAAAATCTAGACACGAATTGGGTACCTCTGTCAGAAACGATATTCTCCGGAATACCATGCAAACGGACCACATTTTGAAAAAACAGAGGAACCAACTCGGAAGAAGAAGGCAACTTAGGCAGGGGAACCAAATGGACCATCTTAGAGAAACGATCACACACCACCCAGATGACAGACATCTTCTGAGAAACAGGAAGATCCGAAATAAAATCCATCGAGATGTGCGTCCAGGGCCTCTTCGGGATAGGCAAGGGCAACAACAATCCACTAGCCCGAGAACAACAAGGCTTGGCCCGAGCACAAACGTCACAAGACTGCACGAAGCCTCGCACATCTCGAGACAGGGAAGGCCACCAGAAGGACCTTGCCACCAAATCCCTGGTACCAAAGATTCCAGGATGACCTGCCAACGCAGAAGAATGAACCTCAGAAATGACTTTACTGGTCCAATCATCAGGAACAAACAGTCTACCAGGTGGGCAACGATCAGGTCTATCCGCCTGAAACTCCTGCAAGGCCCGCCGCAGGTCTGGAGAAACAGCAGACAATATCACTCCATCCTTAAGGATACCTGTAGGTTCAGAATTACCAGGGGAGTCAGGCTCAAAACTCCTAGAAAGGGCATCCGCCTTAACATTCTTAGAACCCGGCAGGTAGGACACCACAAAATTAAACCGAGAGAAAAACAACGACCAGCGCGCCTGTCTAGGATTCAGGCGTCTGGCGGACTCAAGATAAATTAGATTTTTGTGGTCAGTCAATACCACCACCTGATGTCTAGCCCCCTCAAGCCAATGACGCCACTCCTCAAAAGCCCACTTCATGGCCAAAAGCTCCCGATTCCCAACATCATAATTCCGCTCGGCGGGCGAAAATTTACGCGAGAAAAAAGCACAAGGTCTCATCACGGAGCAATCGGAACTTCTCTGCGACAAAACCGCCCCAGCTCCGATTTCAGAAGCGTCGACCTCAACCTGAAAAGGAAGAGCAACATCAGGCTGACGCAACACAGGGGCGGAAGAAAAGCGGCGCTTAAGCTCCCGAAAGGCCTCCACAGCAGCAGGGGACCAATCAGCAACATCAGCACCCTTCTTAGTCAAATCAGTCAATGGTTTAACAACATCAGAAAAACCAGCAATAAATCGACGATAAAAGTTAGCAAAGCCCAAAAATTTCTGAAGACTCTTAAGAGAAGAGGGTTGCGTCCAATCACAAATAGCCTGAACCTTGACAGGATCCATCTCGATGGAAGAGGGGGAAAAAATATATCCCAAAAAGGAAATCTTTTGAACCCCAAAAACGCACTTAGAACCCTTCACACACAAGGAATTAGACCGCAAAACCTGAAAAACCCTCCTGACCTGCTGGACATGAGAGTCCCAGTCATCCGAAAAAATCAAAATATCATCCAGATACACAATCATAAATTTATCCAAATAATCACGGAAAATGTCATGCATAAAGGACTGAAAAACTGAAGGGGCATTTGAAAGACCAAAAGGCATCACCAAATACTCAAAGTGGCCCTCGGGCGTATTAAATGCGGTTTTCCACTCATCCCCCTGCTTAATTCGCACCAAATTATACGCCCCACGGAGATCTATCTTAGAGAACCACTTGGCCCCCTTTATGCGAGCAAACAAATCAGTCAGCAGTGGCAACGGATATTGATATTTAACCCTTTATGTCCGGTCAAACTGTTATGGTTCTCAATGGCAAGAGAACATAGCCCAGCAAACATAAGAACTAGCTCTTGGAAGGATGGAAACTAAACTGACCATGAACTAAACCTGCCGCACAACTAACAGTAGCCGGGTAGCGTAGCCTGCGTTTTATCCCTAGACGCCCAGCGCCGGCCGGAGGACTAACTAATCCTGGCAGAGGAAAATATAGTCCTGGCTCACCTCTAGAGAAATTTCCCCGAAAGGCAGACAGAGGCCCCCACAAATATTGGCGGTGATTTTAGATGAAATGACAAACGTAGTATGAAAATAGGTTTAGCAAAATTGAGGTCCGCTTACTAGATAGCAGGAAGACAGAAAGGGCACTTTCATGGTCAGCTGAAAACCCTATCAAAACACCATCCTGAAATTACTTTAAGACTCTAGTATTAACTCATAACATCAGAGTGGCAATTTCAGATCACAAGAGCTTTCCAGACACAGAAACGAAACTACAGCTGTGAACTGGAACAAAATGCAAAAACAAACAAGGACTAAAGTCCAACTTAGCTGGGAGTTGTCTAGCAGCAGGAACATGCACAGAAAGGCTTCTGATTACAATGTTGACCGGCATGGAAGTGACAGAGGAGCAAGGCTAAATAGCGACTCCCACATCCTGATGGAAACAGGTGAACAGAGAGGATGATGCACACCAGTTCAATTCCACCAGTGGCCACCGGGGGAGCCCAAAATCCAATTTCACAACAGAGCTCACTGCATACAGATTTATATAGCCACCACTAGGGGGAGCTCACTACATTCAGATTTATACAGTCACCACCAGGGGGAGCTCACTACATACAGATTTATACAATCACCACCAGGGGGAGCTCACTACATACAGATTTATACAGTCACCACTAGAGGGAGCTCACTACATATGGATTTATACAGTCAACACCAGGGGGAGCTCACTACATACGGATTTATACAGTCACCACTAGAGGGAGCTCACTACATATGGATTTATACAACCATCACTAGGATAAGCTCACTACATACATATTTATACAAGCATCACTAGAGGGAGCTCACTACATATGGATTTATACAGCCATCACTGCCCCACTGCGTATAGATTTTTTCAGATACCAATAGGGTGAGCTTACTACATACAGATTTACACAGCCACCATTAGAGGATGCTCACTACATGTATGGATTTATACAGCCACCACAAGGGGGAGCTCACTATATATGTATTTATACAGCCACCACTAGGGGGGCTCACTACATACAGATATATATTGTCACCACTAAAGACTCCTTGTAGAGTAGGCTAACCTCTAGATACCCAGGTTTTACACCTTCCAGAAACCCATGCTTTCAGTGGGGCTCTTGTGCTCCATTATAATACAGTACCAAATTGCAAATTCAGGGGGTGGGAAGTGGGTTATGGGAGGGCCGTGTCCTTTAAAGGGAGCTTATGTGGAATTTTTTGGAGACTTGGAGAGGGGAACTCATGCACGAGTTACTAATATTTGAATTTGTGAAGAATTGATTTGGTCCAAATCCAAATTTTTGGCCAAATTGAACAATTTGAACTGGAAACAAAATTCTGTAAATTGTATCATCTCTATGGTTATATTCATGCTCTCGGACTCTTTCTTTCCCTTTTTTCCTCGGTCCTCATCTCTTCCATGGTCATGTACTCCTGTCCCTCTTACAGTCACCACCAGGGCATCACCCCAGCACCAATTTTCTGCTTAGGACAAGACTGAGCACAGCAACGATCTCAAACTACTCCCTTTCTATAAACCCATAACATGTGACTTATTATATCATCCCTGTGCCCATTGCACAAGACATGGCGCCCGCCGAGCTTCACATTTCACAATACACAAGTCCTGGACACACAACCTAATTCCTGCCCATGCATGCTACACGTCTGACCTCATTACAATCGAGAATAGCTGCGCTCTCCTCGTTACACATTATGTAACTCCTCTTATGTGCACATGACACGGATGAACTGATCACACCAGAATATAAATGAGCTCCATAAATAATAAACCCTTATGTAACCAGTCTAGACCTGAACTGTCTGCATGCAGATCCTACGAGGCATTGACAGCAAATTGTTTGCACCTGTTAATAAGGATTAGATAACTGCTGGTGGATCCTGCCAATGTCAATGTCTCAAGGGGACTGTCTGTCTTCGAGAACATTATATCAGCTAAAAACTAAGGCTATGTGGTGCCATTGGTTGAATGATGTCAAGACGCGCATCCAAAAATTAACTTGATTTTGCGTATTGTTGCGATTTGACTGTTAAAAACACAAATCAATTGCCAACAGGTTGCAGTTATATGCAATGTATAATGGTGGCAAAGTCGTGATTGACCAAAGAGCCAACAGGTTTGGATTTTTTTTTTTACTTCTTCATAAAGAGTTAGAGTCGTATTTTCAGCAAAGACAGACCTAAGGTCTGCCAGTTGGCAGACAGACATGTCATAGTGTGTTGTGGGTGAGGAGGGAAGACTGCAAGGCATCAGATAATACGTCCTAAAGACCTAGGAAGGGATTGTATCAGCAGGACTTTGATGAGAAGTTATCACCGATCCATGGGTTCTACAGGATAGGTGATCGCTTAGGTCCGACCATTAGAAACTGTGCAGATCGGAAGAGTGAGAAAGTTTTATCCCTGACAGGACTCATCCCCATTTTAAAATGCAGCGGCAGATGGGATGTCTGATCTCAGCTCCATATATTGTCTTTGGGGCTTCTTGAAAAAAACAAGTTGCAGCCACAGTGATCAAGTGAAACATGTCCCTCCAGTCTAATGGGGATAAAAGCTCCACATTCTGCCAACTGGGACCAAGTAGTCAGACCCCCACCACCACCAATCAATACGTCATCACTTTTTACTTTTTTTTCACAGGAAACCCCTGTAAGTGCATCTCTGTCTCTGTGTACAAAGTATTTAATCTCTAATGGAAATAAAGAATCTTCTCCTAATTAATATCAAAGAGAACAAATGACCACCATACACAACATAATCCCCTATACCAAGACCAATAATACCACATACAGGGAAGAAATACTACCACACCATGAAGAGACCACATAGTGACCGAATAATACCACATACAAGGAACAAACACGCCATACCATGAACAGACCACATAGTGACTGAATAATACTACTTATTACCAGCATATAGTGACCACATAATACCACTTACAAGGATAAATACTGCCACACCATAACTAGACTACATATTCCACCACATAGTGACCGAATACTACAATACTGATAATGAATACAGAGTACAATACTAGCAACACTGTTATTACCACCAGTGACATTATACACAAGAGCCCTGTATATAGTGTACAGTGTATAGTGTAAGTGAACAGGTAATATACTGCCGGGCCAGTCCAACACTGAGTACCCCACATTTTCATGTAGTGCACTGAGGTGTGGAAGACAAGTACCTCACTTACGGCTACTGTCCTGCGCCAGGTTACACTAGGGGTAGTCAAAAGGATCGAGTCTGGCAAAGAAAAAAACAAAGAGAAGTGGGAAAGACACACATGGAAAATGATGAATCAAGTACGTTTCAAGATGGTGCCGAGAGTAGACTCTAAAGTGGTGGTTGGTGGTGTAGCACAAGAAGAAGAACTTGGTTCTTCAAACGTCAATACCTACCCTCTCACCTATATAGCTTATAGCCCAATGTTCTTGAAATAAGATGGCTCCAGGGGGTGGAACTCAGTGGCCGACTCCTGTTTTGTTGTGGAGTCATACAAGGAGGGGAAGACCCGGGAGGTGAAACCATTGTCGTAGCGAGAGGTGTCCCCTATTACTGGTTTCCATGATGGTGGATAACTGGTCCTGTACCTTGACATGTGCTTTTGGGAGCTCCCTACTGAAGGGAGGTCATACTCCTGCTCCTCTATCAAGGAGCCAGAAGCTACAGGAGGGGTTTCCCCAAGACCCTGTTACCATCAGTGTACATCCGGGAAGGGCCTAGATGGACCTGGGTCTAAACGATGATGGTGAGCGAAACTACAATTAAGTCATAAGCTGGAGAAGCTACTAAGTTGTGCTCGTTGCACTCCCTATGCCTGGGGTGGTTAGAGGCTCCAGAGTAGCGTAAACCAGCAGGCCTACGGCTGTCATGAATGTGCCGCATTCTGTTGTGACCTGTTGTACGTCAGAAGATCGCAGAGATCGACTGAGCACAGATCCTCTTTAAATCTAAATGGCCATTCATTAGTTAACAGGTTTCTTGTGTCATGGAAAGGATTTAGAGTTCTTTGTGGTCTATTGGCTGTGTTGCTTATTGGAACCATACCATTCCATTATATAAACCTGTATCTGGTTTCCTTTCATGTGAGCAATAGAATCTTCATTCTGTTCCTGGCTTCATTGGAGAAAGTGTTCTGGAGAGTCGCTCTTGTCATCTTGATATTGTTGCACATGGTTTGTTGTGAATACCTCTACCTTCCTCTTCTGACATTCTTTCGTGTTGCTTTTCTGCATCTTTACTGTGTACCTATTTTCTCCTTTGGATTTTATCTCATGTGTCTGTTGTTTGATTGTGCCTTGGTTGCCCCTTGTCTGTCTAGCCGGTGTTACTCTTTTACTCCTGCAACTTTCATCCCTTGGGAGAGGGTGAGAGCTGCATAGTATTTTGTAGGAGCTCAGAGAGGTACGTGATCCTATCATCTCCACCTTCTGGGGTAACCCTGGGTTTTGCGGTAAACTATGGCTACTCTAGACTAAGGGACAGTATAGGGTCCCCCCTTCTCCAACTTTCCAACTGTCATAGCATGTCCAATTATCCCGGACTCTGCAAGACAAAAGAGAGGACTGCCAAGCCTATGGCTGCACTACTATGGAGCGCCCCCACGTAAGGGCAATGGGGTACTCGGAGCCGGGTCCTTCAGTTCAGGGGATATCACGGTGGCCTGACCCGGTCCGTGGCCCTTTGAGGGGCGTCCAATAAAAGGAAGATTTTCTAGGAGGATAGTGTTCGTGACACCACCTGTGATATTCGGTCAGGGTGACCGACGCTGCTTATGGGTCCGCTGGGGTGATGTGATGGCAGCTAGATAAATGGAATAAATGGCGCTATAACAATAAATAATAATAATAATAATAATAGATGGTATACCTTCCCACAGGTGAAGTGTATCCCCAGGGCTTCCCAGAGTGTAGGTGGTGATGGTAGATGGTGTAAGGCGCAGTGAATAACGAGGACACAAGGTTGCAGTCTCTTTACCTTTTACTGAAGGCTTCAGCATCCCCAGTCCAGGGTATGGACCACAGGGCAGGCAGAGTCCGGCCGGTCTGAAGGCAAATCCAAAGTCCCCTTATCCCGGTGGAATTCAGTAGCCTTCCTCTAGTGCCTGGATGTTGTAGTACCTCCCTGCTGAGCTTCTCGGTAAGGGCCTCACAACTGTTGTAGATGTAATGTCTCTTTCTCTCTGTCCCCCTGATGGTTAGGATACGACAAACCCATATGACTGATGGCCTGAGGCTTTTTACAGGGACCCTACGACGTCCCAGCCCCCACAAGTTGCCACCGTGCCTCCTGGGTGTAAGGTCGGGCAGCTAACGTGGAATTAACTGTCCTGCCAGTCTCTGAAGTAAAGCATAGAGATCCTTACTGCCTCGGTGTTCTGGCTACCGGCTTACTGCGCCTCAGAAGGAGGCAGCCTTTTACAGGGCAGGACTTCTTCTGGTTTCCTCTCCTTGTGCTATGACTTCGTTTCTCACTCACTGCAATACACTTCTCTTCAATGTCTCTTTCTTTGGATGCTGCCGCACGTGGGGCAGGCGCAGCTCCGTGTCCTTCTGTCTTGGCCTCTGACAGGATCCCACCCCTGTCAGGGACCCACTACCTGAGCGAAGCCCAGATAGCAGCTCACTAGATACAGCCCAGCCAGCGTCCACCAGACTGGTGCTGACTGGGTGAAACCCAGCTCGCTTCTGCTTAACTTCCTGTCCAACCCACCAGTTTTACTTATATGTGAGGAGTGTCCTAATGGATAGGAGCAAGGCTCCCCCTGGAGGACTGGAGTGTGAAGTGTGTTGTGTGGTTTGTGATACCTGGTAAAGAGATCTCCTTTATTGCCTTCAGACGTAATATCACTCCCCCTGGTGGAAGAATAATATTACTGAAACGACCAGGACTCTGGGGCGCTGCAACTGCAACAGCGTTTTGTTCTTTTGTTTACTCAGGCCAACATTATTTGTATATTTCAGAAACTAGTGTAATATTTTGTTTTAATTGTGACAAAGAAAAGTTATTTTTATTGGGGGGGACTTTTTGCATAGTTAGATTTTGGTTATATTCCTCACATCATTATTATACATTGGTTAGTCTACTCACTAGAGGAAGAATAAAGAATAAGGCTATGATCACACTGCCGGTCACAGTTTTGCTATATCAAGTAGTCATGCACGCAGTCCTATTTTTGCCTCCAAAATGGTGGAAACCCCATTTGATCCACTATGGACCCCATTGTAAGTTAATAGGGTGCTGTAGATGCCAAAGCACATGATGGATCAGGCAGCAATGCTTGACCAAAATATAGATTTTATCCGAATCTTACCCGTTAAAATTATTCGACTGTCCCTGAAACAGAGGCCCTTACAGGAGTTTTGTTTTCTCAATAAAACAACCCCTGTCCACATATCTTATGAGACCATTTCATCATCCTAGAAGGGCTTTCCCACTCAGAACCCCAGTCATTTAGCTAGAGAGAAAGGTCAGTAAGATGGAGTTGGATGAGTTCTGTCCATACATGGTCTCCATTCTTCTGAATAGATGGGATGTAATACTGTAATTGCCCTGCAGAGTAAATATATTGTACTTGTACTTGCATAGTACCATCATCACTGTCCCCACTGGGGCTCACAATCCACATTCCTTATCAATATGTCTTTGGAGTGTGGAAGGAAACCGGACAACCTGGAGGAAACCCACCAAATACGGGGAGAACATACAAACTCCGTAACATGGTAGGGTGACCTGTAGTCCCTTGGAAGCATGGAAGAGATTGTGATGTGACAGCCCTTCAAGCCAAATGGCAGACTCTTCTCTGCTCCATCAGTACAAAGAAGCTAAGAATCTACAATGTAGGCACGTCTTCAGGATAAAATAAGTATTTTCATCGGGTCTAGTCTACGTGCACGTAGTGTCTGATGAAGCTCATGTGTGGGTGACAGTAAAACGAGTTGCTAAACACAATGCTGCTTTCTAATTGAGCAGTGGGCTGAAGCTCGAGCTTATAATTTTGGAATTCAGATAATGTGTTTTCTTATAATTATTCAAGTTAGAAGAATTTTAAATATTACCCACTGTGCAAGATCAACATTCGGCAAGGACATGTGAGAAGGAATTCAACAATGGGAAAGTCGATACCTATAAAGTTCTACAATTCTGCAGGGGGGGGTGTTTAAAACAATAAAAAAAATCACAAAGGTTTATTTTTTTGTACTAAATCAGGATTCTGCTACATGTCAGCAAAGGATGAATGGCATGTTCAAGGTATGTTGTTACATTGTCCCCAATGTGAGATTTCTATTTAACTATTGCAAGAAAAGTCTTCTTAAAATTTGCTACAAGGGATACAATTATATGGATGCACTTCTTTGCAATTTTTTAAAGGTTTCCTTAAGAGAGCCCAGTGATTTTTCTACCTTATTTTATCTCCTATTGATAGGATATGTCATAAAATGGTGAGATTCTGATCACTGGGTATTTCGCGGGTCCTGAGAGTTCGCTGGATGTATCACCAATTCTTGACTCGATTCCGTACATATTTTAGGGACCACATCCTAGGCATATACCCATACCTCCTGGGGGCTAACGTTGCACAATGGGGAGACTCCTTAGATTTTACTCCAAACCAAAGGTTGAGAAGCTTTACGTCTTCTACTTCAGACTCCATATCTCACCATCCACTGCTGCTTCAAATATGAGACCACCATAATTTTTGAGACAATCATCTTGGATATCTCATACATGAATTTGACTTGTATCTATTTAGCATATGATTAGTTATTCAGATTATTGTCATATCACTGAATTGTTACTGTTTTCCTCCAGGGAGTGGAACAATATTTTTCTTTCTGAATACTACAAATTACAACCTGTTCTCACATTCCCTAATAGCTCAGTGTCTTATTAGGTTGATTCCCGATGAAAGGTCAGTGGTTCAAATCGAGGAGCCGCCATGAAGAAGATTTCCCAAGAAAAGAGAAGTAGCATCATCCGGCTCATTGATAGTGGTCTCTCGGCCCAGAAAATTTCCAAACTGCATAATATGATCGCCATGACAAGTGGAAGAATGCGAAATGAAGTCTGTCCATCCATTCAGAAGCCAAGAGGTGGACGTCCAGGCAAAATATCAAAGTCAACAAGTCGGCTCATCACAAAGTCTATCAGTTCTGGTGCCCCAGACACGGCAGTGGTTGTGGCTCATATGCTTCATATTAGTGAGATCACAGACGTCCATACAAGTGTGAGCAGGTTGCGGAATGAGGTAACGGACAGGATGCAGACCAAGGGTTAACGATAGTTTACTTGTACAGAGGTTTTCCACGCAGGGAGAGGAAGGGGTAAACAGGAGTATAGTAAGTGTTATAAAGGGATAACTTATCGGTACGGCGGTGTACTGACTGTAGAGTCCTTGGTTCAAACGGTGGCGCCAATGCAATTAATGCGGGGTTAGTCCGGTGTCATTCTGAAGGTGTTGATGATCCGCTTTCCGGTGATGACTGTGGGTCCTTGTCGTCTTGGACGGGGTCTTGAACGGGGCCTTGAATCCAGGGTTCATTGCGTGGTATGAAGTGCAATCTCCAACTCCGTCGGAGCTTAACATGGCTCAACAGATATAAGCGGGTGAGATGGGGACAGTTCCTGGTGAGTCACCCAGTCCTTCCTAAGCAGCATGCACACAGAACTTACTGGCCCGGAGCGTTTGGCACCTTCAGCTGGAGGAGCCAACGGGCACACGGCATGTCTCTCTTCACAGTCTCTGTACGTGGTCGCAGGGAATCTATCACGTGAGCCTGCGCTGTCATGATGCTCAGAGGACAGAGCATCAACTGTTCCCTGCTGCGCGCTGCTTGTTCCCACCAGGACTGACTGCTTCCGAGTTCACTCCATGCGACGCACGTTATACAAATCTGGAATTGTGGCCTGAAAAAAGGTGAAGAAGCCTCAGCTTCGATATCGTCACAAGAAGCTGCTGCTCAAGTTTGCAAAAAAGTACAGAGAGTGGACAGTAGATCGGAAATGGACATTTCTCCTTCCCCTACCTCCTCAATACAACATTCACTTTGAAAAATAGCTCAAATTCATCTGTCCAAGAATTGAAGTTCTTGGAGGAATCAGATTACAGCTTCCTATTTAAAGCACCACTCCAGCATTTTGTTTTCTTATTGCACTACTGGGGTGGTGCTTTAAATATAAGTCCCCTGTCTCCTGTCTGATACTCACCTTCCAGCCTTTTCATCTATTTTCATCATCGTTCCCTTCGGTCTGCCTGCCTGCATCTCCAGTATTTCATGGAGCTGTGCGGAGGTCACTTCTCAACGTAAGCCTTTGAGAGCCTCCTTCTGGCCTCGTTCTGGCTCTCATAGACTTGCATTGTGATGTAGCTTTTGACTTCCGGCCAGTCAGAAGCTATTGTCACCAAGATGACGCCGCAGGATGAGAGCGGCAGGGGGTGAACTTATCACAGGGGTGCAGGTGACTTACATATAAAGCACCACTACTGAGCAAAAAAATACAGCTGGAATGGTGCTTTAAGCTTATGGAGGGTTAAGATGGGGCAGAGAAGGAGTAAAAAAGTAGAAAGGCAGAGAGACAGATTGTGAGATAGTTCTGTTGCTGCCTAGTAAGTGATTCAACTCATTCCAAAGCTGGATTCACAGCTACGCTGCTCAGTTCTATTGTATAACGTCCTCCATTTCTGAACATTTGCTACATAAAAACAAGAATCTCTTGTGAATCATCTCATAAAAAATAAACACTAGTGGTAAGAGATTGCTCCAAAGTCACCTTTATTAAACTTTTGGGAACCTTTTATAGCATCAGAGCCATAATAGGATCCTCTGGTACTGTGATGACACTATTCTTGAGCAAATACATTAGATCCTGGAGATCCTCTTTATCTTAATTGCTTCGATGATTATGGATGTTGTGACTTTTTGAGTTTTGCATCTGTTTTTTTGAGGACTGGAACATCTTGGCCGTAGCGCTGGATTCAGTTGCCGGTGCAGATGTCCAATGTTCTCCCCTTTCTACTCAGACCGGACAATCCAGATATACAAAAGTTACATAAAGCGATTTCTTTCTTTTTCTTTTTTTTTTCTCAAGGAATATCCAATTACAGAACGCTGTCTTCCGAGTACCTTGGGGAATACTAAAAGGAAACACAGCTGAGAACCACTGTGGTTTGATTTCTCTCCAGACACTTTGAAAGTATTTTGGCAAAAACAATTTTTTAAGTAAAACTGTTTCCTTTGGTAAAACACCCAGAAATGCAGATTTCACATTGTTGTATCTTGACAGATAGCCAAAAATAAAAAATCTGGTGTGTGAATGCCATCCGCATGGCAGCGAAATACGTTCTATTAGGAGTCGCCTTGAGACAGGAAAATGAGTAATATCTGCAAAATGTTTCTGCTGAGAAAAATCATTTACATTCCTTTCATCTTAAAGCCATAGACGGGGTAGATGTCATGTAAATTGTTGGACACAGGGGCCGAAAATTCCCACCCGGCCGACGGCGACAGTCAAATAGGAAATTGTGCTTAGCGTGTATTAATTTTAGAATGAATACTGGTGTCAGTCATAGGATAACGTATCCGGAGGACGACGTAAGGCCAAGATTCAATTTAGATAAGGATTTCATCAATTTAATGGGATTTTTAGTTTGTTGATATTGTGACGGCCAAAAATATCACGATGAGACGGGATATTGTTATTGGAAATTAAAATGTCAAAATTAAGTAAAAAAATAAAAAGAAAAGGCAAATCGGGTCTAAGTTCTATGCTAGTTTATTACTGGCCATTTATTGATTTTTATGTCCTACCAGAGGGCATCAATGGCACAGTTATACCCATGAGTCCAGAGGTTGTGCGGTTACTACAGCTCAGCGCCAAACACTTCAGTGCAATACCAGATGTGGACAGGAGTGGTGCTGTTTATGGAGTAAGCAAGCTCTTCAAAAATGGTAAATCCCGGGGTTTCTGATCAGATTTTGCAGTGTTGTAGTGGAACCTTGTGTGGAGCCATATCAGATATATATCTGCCAGGAGTGGGAGCAGATATCATGGGATTTCGTGATTGGGATCCACATCCTCAGGAAAGATATTGCACCTAATAAAATAACAAAGGAATGTGTTGTCATCAGATTCTGTCACTAGTGTGGCCTCAGACTCAGTAGTGCAGCCTGGAGCTTAGGAGTGCAGGCTCGGATTCAGTAGTGCAGGCTCAGGTTCAGTAGTGCAGGCTCGGATTCAGTAGCGCAGGCTCAGGTTCAGTAGTGCAGCATCGGGCTCAGTAGTGGGTAGCACGGTGGTGCAGTGGACAGCACAGCAGTAATGCCGCCTCAGGCTCAGTAGTACAGCCTCTGGCTCAGTAGTGCCGCCTCTGGCTCAGTAGTACAGCCTCTGGCTCAGTAGTGCCGTCTCTGGCTCAGTAGTACAGCCTCTGGCTCAGTAGTGCCGCCTCTGGCTCAGTAGTACAGCCTCTGACTCAGTAGTACAGCCTCTGGCTCAGTAGTACAGTCTCTGGCTCCGTAGTGCCGCCTCTGGCTCAGTAGTACAGCCTCTGGCTCAGTAGTACAGCCTCTGGCTCAGTAGTGCCGCCTCTGGCTCAGTAGTACAGCCTCTGGCTCAGTAGTGCCGTCTCTGGCTCAGTAGTACAGCCTCTGGCTCAGTAGTGCCGCCTCTGGCTCAGTAGTACAGCCTCTGACTCAGTAGTACAGCCTCTGGCTCAGTAGTACAGCCTCTGGCTCAGTAGTACAGCCTCTGGCTCAGTAGTGCCGCCTCTGGCTCAGTAGTACAGCCTCTGGCTCAGTAGTGCCGCCTCTGGCTCAGTAGTACAGCCTCTGGCTCAGTAGTACAGCCTCTGGCTCAGTAGTGCCGCCTCTGGCTCAGTAGTGCCGCCTCTGGCTCAGTAGTGCCGCCTCTGGCTCAGTAGTACAGCCTCTGGCTCAGTAGTGCTGCCTCTGGCTCAGTAGTACAGCCTCTGGCTCAGTAGTACAGCCTCTGGCTCAGTAGTGCCGCCTCTGGCTCAGTAGTACAGCCTCTGGCTCAGTAGTGCCGTCTCTGGCTCAGTAGTACAGCCTCAGGCTCAGTAGTACAGCCTCTGGCTGAGTAGTGCCGCCTCTGGCTCAGTAGTACAGCCTCTGGCTCAGTAGTACAGCCTCAGGCTCAGTAGTACAGCCTATGGCTCAGTAGCGCCGCCTCTGGCTCAGTAGTACAGCCTCTGGCTCAGTAGTACAGCCTCTGGCTCAGTAGTACAGCCTCTGGCTCAGTAGTGCTGCCTCTGGCTCAGTAGTACAGCCTCTGGCTCAGTAGTGCCGCCTCTGGCTCAGTAGTGCCGCCTCTGGCTCAGTAGTGCCGCCTTAGGCTCTGGATCTAAGACAGCATAGAAGATAGAGACTTAAAATAGATTTCTCAATTCTATTGCAAATGGTTTTCAATTACTTGGGTAAAATAAATAATTTACACCGTACCAGGTCCGGCCATGGAGGGGTCAAACTTTCTTGGTGTCCAAAGATGCAGTTTCAGAATCCCTCGTATGTCCGTGGTTTGGAGTCATTTTCCTATCTAACCCTCCACACTAGCTGATATTGTATACAAATTCCATGAATTAGTTGCTTCACACTTGTGCAGAAGATGATGACTTAAAAGGGATATTTCAGTGTCCAAAAATAATCTTCTCTCCATTAGATAGGTGATACTTTTTGGAGACTGTAATACCCCTTTAAGGATATGTTTGTACTTAATGTCTCTTTAATACAACAGTGCCTTATTATCCTTAGTCCCATAGTTAGTATTGGGTTCTATGCCCTGATTTCATTACTTGGTTAACTTCGAGTCACTCGCACCAGCCAGAACATGTAGGTACCTGGATTTTACCAATGATCCATGAGGCTGTTGGCACCTGCTGGGAGATGTTGGCTTACAACAGCTGGAGACCACAACCGTAGAGAATGGCAGCTCATTTTCGCCCTATTTTCCTGTTTTCATGCTCAGTTTGTATATTTTTTGCTAATTTCCTGTTTATTAGGTAATCCCTGCATGTGTTGTGTCTGTCAAACAGCAGCAAGACATGCAGGCGTGGGGACTCAACACATATTTTTTTCAAGCACCCCACAGACACTCGGTGAGCACCCATGCATGTTCAGATAACACCTTATCTGAGCACATTCGGTCTTCACTAAATAGCAGCACATGCAATACAGTACAGTAATAATGTCCCAGATGTTCCCAACTGGATTCAGGTCTAGAAAATGAGAAAAACCATCAACGGGAGTAAAGGGAACCTGTATCGGGCTCCGGCTGTATGATTTCCGCCAAGTATGTTTAACTTTGAAATGTTGCAGCACTTCGAACAAAAACGTACTTTAGAAGCAGCCGGGGACTGAGCCGCACAGGAGACTAATCGGACAGGTGGCCTCCGGTAGCTATTCCTTCTCGCTTCCCTTGAGTAACAGGTCTCTCACATGGAGAAGCCGCCAGGGACGCGCCTGGTCGCCCAGTCTCCCGTGCGACTTGGTCATACAGCCAGTGTCTGACACATGCTGCCCAAGGGTTGGGTAATATGTATGACCCGTCAGGTTCCCTTTAATGCTTTCCTTATCGGTAAAATGCCTATAGCCGTTGGTTACAGTCCAGGCACCAGTAGGCGCCCATTTCCTGCACCAGTAGGAACCCAGGGCTCCTGCACCAGCATAAGGTCTGACAATGTCTCCAAGGATTTCCTCCCAGTGCCTAGAAGCAGTCAGGAAACTATTGGCCATTACACAGAGGTTGGCGTGTCCCCACAAGCTTATGTTCCACACCATCACTGATCCACTGCCAAGCCGGTCATGGTAGGTGATGTTAAACGCAGGATCTCTAGAATCTTTCCGGTCTGTCAGTGAGAACCTGTGCAGAGAATGGGGTGCCATCGGTGGTCCAGCCAATCCTAGTATTCGCTGGTGAATTGTAATCGAGCTGCCTGGTGTAGGGCTGTGAGTAGATGTCCTACTATAGGACATCAGGCCCTTGTGCCACCTTCATACGAACTGTTTCTGACAGTATGGTCACCAGTAATCCACTTGAGGTCTTTGCTATGGCTCTGGAATTGCTCCTCCTGTTCCTCCTCATAGAAAAGAGCAGATACCGGTCCGGCTGCTTGACTGCTACCCTTCTATATTGATGTCCAGCTCCTCTCCTATATCATGTCCTGGTATTTGCTCCATGCTTCGGAGACTGTGGTGGAAGACGAAGCAAACCATCATTAATGGATGTGCCATCCAGGACTGTGCATCCTGAATGCCTGCAGTAATGACCAAGACAACAGCAAAATAGAAAAATATCGAAAAATTAGTCAGGAAGGATAATGAGAGCAGAACTGTCCTTAGCCACCAGGAGCACCAGTCACTTTTTGGGGCTTATCTGCCTTGCTGTCGCCTCTCCAGTGCACCTATTGTTCTGGTATCTCTTCGGGCATGCTCTTGAGACTATAAAATAAAGGGTTATTGCCCAAATTCCCTCAATCTCTATCCAACTTGCTGATTGCTGTGGTTCCGACTTCTGGAGCTCCCAGTGATCCTGAGATCAGGGCTCTATAATGCTGAAAACTGGGGTCTGCAGCCTTGTCCTGAACGATGCTTCTCCTCCGCTCCCTTTATCATCTATAGGACTGTAAGAGAAAGCCGCCCAGCTATTTTTTGGCAATCAAATTGACGGTGAACAGGGATCCTTCGCTTCATTCAGAGTCAGTTCTAGATGTTCCAGATCCCTGATCTCGGGATCCCTGAGGTCTCTTGGGTCAAACCTGCTGTTATCCCACATGCTATGGATAAGGGTGATTTGGGAATTAACTCTTTAATTTCCCATCGCTGATGCTTCCTACCGGGACGGGTTGATATCCCTGAAGTGATGCTTTAAACGTGGTACATTTTTCGGCTACTTCTTGTGTAATAACATTTCCCGCAGCATTGGTTACCGGAAATGTTTTCTTTCTTTCTTTTTTTAAATTTTTCAACATAAAATTATCCCCTCATTTCTGTAATCGGAATCACCGAACGCAAGAAATGTTGTTTAGCCTGGCCATTGTGAGAGGAGGATAATCTCAGCTTGTAATTTCTTGGAGACGGGAGCGATAATTTTATTTGCACATGGCTCTTAGGGAACTAATGGGTTTGACTTGTTTATTTTAATTTTTCAGCACATGGAGAGATGTTAACTACTGACGAGGTAAGTGAGGAGCTCTGTGTCTGACCCAGGGGGGCTTATTTTGTACCAAGATATGCCTTTTGTGCTCACATAAAAAACTTTTTATCAGTTGGATGTATTTTTTAAAGTCTAGTTTGTATCATTTATGTAAAACAGAATAAACAGAAAATATTCATCATCACCTACATAATAGAAAAGAAATATCACAAACTACGGTAAATGATATTCACATGCAGGGCGGCAGGAAATTTATGGTTATTTTCTTCCTTCCAAAAATAATGTTGCATCATAACGGGAGGAAAAAGGAAGGGCTTTGAAGTTGTTTGGAAGTCACATTATTTTCATTTTGTTACACAGAAGTCTATTTCGGTAAATGCTACTTTACGCCTCAAATGACACAAAATTTTCGACAGCCCAGAATGTCATTTACAGAAAATAAGAACAAAATTTTGTCACAAGGGCGACCCAATATGTCAAAGCCCAAATATATAACTATTTTTCATTTCCAATGACTTTTTAAAATGATTGTAGCTGTCGTGTTTGTGTGTACATGAGGAATAACACTATTTCTTGCTATTATATCACTTATATCCTGCATTTTTCACCCTCTGTAGATGAAAAATGTAGTGACTGACTCCATTCTATAATTTCTCCCATGCACAGTATACACATGGAGCACCCGCTAGAACCTTGGAGTACTCGGTACCGGGTCCAGTCGTCATTAAAGGGGTAGTCACGGTGGCGGTGACCAGGTCCGTGGCCCTGGGCATCCAAGTTAAAGTGAAGGTCTCTAAAGGGGTTGTTTTGAAAGAAAATAAGAATGTTCGTGACGCCACCTGTGGTATTCGGTCAGGGATGACTGACGCTGCTTAAAGGGGTCCACTGCAGCAGGGATGGTATGGCTTCCCACAGGTGAAGCTTGATCCCCAAGGCTCCCGGTGTAATGGATAAAGATGACAGACGGTGTAGTGCCGGAAAGAATTGGACGACACAAGGTTGCAGTCTCTTTACCTTTTACTGGTGGTATACCGCCACAGTCCAGGGTACCGGTAACAAGTGATGGTGAGGTCTGGCCAGCCTGGAAGCGATTTGGAGTCCCTTTAGCCAGGTGGGATTGGAAGCCTTCCTTGCTGCGCTGTGGTGTGCGTCCCTTGCTGCCTGAGGCTTCTCACAAGGTCCTTTCTCTCTATGTCCTAGGTCAATACCAGCATGGCAGGCAATGCAAGCCTTTTTACAGGGGTCCCTACATGCGGCGACTCCGGGCTCTATATGCTGCTGTGCCTCCGGGTGTAGTTGTGGACAGGTGACTTGAAATCTCCTGCCCTCCAGTTTCTGCTCGGGAATGAGATAAAGATTAAAAAAAAGCACCAGCATGGAGGACTTTATACAGCAGTGCCCAGCAGTGTAGCTTTGAATCCAGATCGGGGGGAGAGATCAAACACTTATTAAAAAGTAGCAGGTTGGTGGACATTATGCAGCATTAGCCAGCAATGTAGTTGATTAAGAGGGCCCAGCTTTCTCCTCCCACTCAATAGCTTCATATCGACTGCAAGGTTTGCACTACGAACACTCCTGAAGGAGAAGCCAGGGCCCACCAGAGGATTCTCCAATTTTCTGGTGGGCCAGTCCAACCCTGTATAGCAGTATTCAGCAGTGTAACAGTGATTCCAGCAATTGAGGTGAGATAAACACTTATTAGAAAGCAGCTGTTACAATGCTGGTGTAGCACCGCTGGAATCCAGTGGTCGGAGGAATACAAGCATCAACAGCAAGTGGTAATAGTAGTCCTTGAAGGTAGCAATAGGTGTTGCAGGAAGCAATCCGGTGATATGTAAGAACAATCTAAGTAAGATAGTTCCGCATCTGGAGGCTAGAACTAGACTAACAGCTAGACACAATACTTAAACAATGAGCGAGGGATTCATGTGGCTTTAGGTAGACCCAAATGGAGCGCCCCCAGATGCAGGGCCGCGGAGCACTCGGTACCGGGCCTCTCGGTCTCAGTTCTGGGGTTGTCACAGTGGCTAGACCCGGTCCGTGACCCTGCTAAGGGGCGTCCAATGAAAGGTGTAGGTGGTGGTGCGTGGTGCAAGTCACGATGAATAACGAGGACTCAGAGTTGCAGTCTCTTTACCTCTTTACTGAAGGCTTCAGGATCCTCAATCCAGAGTACGGTTAACAGGGCTGCAAGAGACCAGCCGGTCTGATGGCACCTCCAGAGTTCCCTTTGCAGGTGGAAATCTGTGCCTACCTTCTAGCGCCTGTGTGTTGCAGTACTTCCCTGCTGAGCACCACGGGATAGTCCTCACAACTGTTGTGTCTGTTTCTGATGTTATTTCCCACAACTTATGTCTGTTCTGATGTTCTTCTCCGTCCCCCAGATGATATGGATAGGACGCACCCGTATGACGGGAAGGCCTGGAGTTCTTCCGGGACCCTAGTGACGCCCCTCTCCCACAGTTGCCCCCTATGTCTGCTTAGGTGATTTTGGTGAGACAGCCAACCTATAATTAACTGTCCTGCCTCTGTTTGAAGTAATGCTTGGAGTCTAATACTTCCTCGGCGTTCTGGCCACCGGCTACGCGCCTCAGTAGGATGTTGCCTCGATCTTACAGCACGACTCCTACTGGTGTTTCTCCTTTTTGCTTTGATCTCGTTTCTCACTCTCCACAATAAACCTCGCTTCTTGTCCTTTCTTGAGATACCGCCGCGATGTAGTGCAGGCACGGTTCCTTAACATTCTTTCCTGTTCGCTAGGCCTCTGTCAGGATCCCACCCCTGACAGGGACCCCCCTGAATCTTCCCCTGCAACACCCTCTGCCACAGGATGTTGCTTGGTTCCAACCCAGTCAGCTTCTATCTAACTTCCTATCCAACCCCCAGTTTTACCAGAGTGTGAGGAGTGGCCTAATACAGTACATAGAACCCTTTGCTCCCCCTGGAGGCCAGACTATGAAGTGTATTGGTGTCTGTGATACCTGGTCAGGTGAACTCCTTCAGTGCCATCAGACGTACCATCACTCCACTTAGCGGCGGAGCATCAGTACTGCAACGACCAGGACTCTGAGGCGCTGCACAAACAGGGAACAAGATGGATTCCACAGGTTCAGAATCTGCCATCCTAATAAAGGGCAACTGCAGGACACAACAGCAGCCTCCAGTGGTAAGGAGTCGAACTGCAGCACAGTTATCAAAGTAAACAACAGCAACCACTAGTGGTCAAACTGTAGGACAACAAGAATCCTGACGATACTCCCCTCTTTCAACTTGTTTCTGAATGTTCGGGAGTCCAGGACCTTTTCAACTGTGTAATCTTCTTGGCCATTCACTTGAATAGGAGCAGGGGGGGTTTAGATGATGCCCTGGAAAATTATTTGATGGAGTTTCAAATTCTTGGTGGAAAGCCATACTTCATCAACCAACCTGGAAGCTTGGAGAAGGTCTGCTAGATGTATCCACTGCTTCCTGATATTTCTCCTGGTCAATTCTTAAAGTGTCTTTTAGCATTTCCAGATTCTGTTGCAGGGATTGCATTTAGTGATGATCGAGTATACACGCTCAGGTGATCTCCGAGTATTTGTAAATGCTCGGAGATTTAGTTTTCATCGCCTCAGCTGAATGATTTACAGCTACTAGCCAGCCAGAGTACATGTGGGGATTGCGTGGTTGCTAGGGAACCCCCACATGTAATCAGGCTGGCTAGCAGCTGTAAATCATGCAGCTGTGGTGACGAAAACTAAATCTCCGAACAGTCACAAATACTCGGAGATCACCCGAGCAACAAGTATACTCGATCATCACTAATTGCATTCAGTCAGGGACAGCAGGGATAGGCATTTCTCTGGGAAAATTAGGAAGAATACTTCGAATTTGCGAAGAACGGCGTTTGGTCGAAGCAGTTTGAACATTTTTGCAGGAAAATTCTGCCATAGGAAGCAAATCAACCCCGTCATCTTGAAGATGACAAATGTAGCATCTGAGATATTGCTCTAAAGTTTGGTTTGTGCATTCAGTCTGACCATTAGAGGGGATGCAGAAGATAAGTTGACATCAATGTCCCAAAATGCTGCACAAAAATTGTGCAGTTTTTTTAGCAGAAGGAAAACCAATGCAGGGGACAAAATGTGCTGCTTTGGTGAGTTGGCCCACCACTACTAGGATGGAATTCTTTCCCTTTGAAACTGGAGCCCGAAGGACGAGATGGAATTTTCAGAGGCTGCAATAATGCCTCTGGTGATGTGCGGTGAGTTAAAAACATGGCACCGGTGCTCCAATAAGACACATATTTTTTGACAATTGAGCCACCAAAAAAGTGAGAGATTATTGTGGGGTTTTTTTTATTCCTTTTGTCCTGCTAACTTGGAGTCATGGATCAATTTTAATACCTTTAGTCTCATAGATTCTTGAATATAGATGCAATAATTATGAGTTCATGCTTTATTTTGAAAGGTAAAAGATACAATGGCATGTAAAAGTTTGGACACCCCTGGTCAAAATTACTGTTACTGTCCAGAGACACCTGCACAAATATCACCTTCATGGAAGAGTCGTCATAAAAAAAACTCTCATGCATCCTCAACAGAAGTATGAAAAAGAAGATCTAAACAAGCCTGATGCATTTTGGAAACAAGTCTTGTGGAGGAAAGTTATAACAGAATTCTTTAGCCACAATGATCAAAGGTTTGTGTGGAGAAAAAAGGGCACATAATTTCAGGAAAAGAACATCTCAACAACCATTAAGCATGGGGGTGGATCAACCATGTTCAGGATTGGGATGAATCAGTATAAGAGCTGTAGTAAACTTAATCTTCAGGCATGAAAAAGGATATTGTGCTTGAGGATACCAAACAAACAATTTGCATTTTGTTGTTAATTTGACGATTGGTGCAATTATACCTGAAAAATTCTTAATGAAACGTCTGTAAAAATTGGCAAAGCCCACAGATCGTTGGTCTTCTTTCACGTTTCTTGGTGTTGGCCACTCAATTATAGCTTGAATCTTGCTAAAGTCCATTTAGTAATGCTTGAGTAGACATTATATGGCCCCGGAACTGGATATCTGTTTGAGAGGACTCACATTTCTCCAGCTAATATAGAGATGGTTGGTTCTCCAACATAGTTTTCGCATGATTTTTATGTTCTTCTTCAGAATTAGAAAAGATAAGTATATCCTCCAGATAAATGACTACAAATCGATCAACCAAGTGTCATAAAATGTCGTTAACGAAATGCTGAAGAGTTGCAGGAGCATTGCAAAGTCCAAACAACATGACTAAGTTCTCATAGTGTCCATAACGTGATCTACATGATGTTTTCCATTCATCAGCTGGTCTAACACGAACCAAGTTATATGTCCCTCAAGATCTAGTTTCGTGAACAACTTTGCATGATGAACTCTGTCCAGAAAGTCAAGGATCAAAGGCAGAGGGTAATGATTCTTTACAGTAATTTTATTCAATTATGTTTATTCCAGGCAAGGACTCAAGGAACCATCTTTATTTTTGTCAAAAAAATATAGGCGCACCTGATGGTGATGAAGATGGACGAACAAACCCTTTAGCTAAATTTTCATCACGATATTCCTTGAGTGTTTTAAATTCCTGCTCTGCCAGTGGGTAAATGCTTTCAAAAGGAATAAATTAATTGGACAATCATGCAGCCTATGAGTAGGGAGTTTTTCGGCTTTTTTTCTTGACCCATACATCAGAAAATCCTTCTATTTAGATGGTAGTTTAGAAGATTGTTCAGGATCCTTTACAACCTCTTCATTTGGCGAAGCCTTTGGGAAAATGTGGGGATGAGATTAGTGAGAATAAAACCTCATGGTGATTAGGTTCCATAACTATCTCTAAGGGGCCAGTCTCTTGATTCACTGGTCCTGAATTTAGAGGAGATCCATCAACAGTTTCCATAATGAGGGATGAAAGTCTGTTTTCAATTTTTTCCCTGTGTTCCTTTGCGAAAAAGATTTCCATAAAATTTCCATTTGCTCCTAAATCAACCATGGCAGATGTGGAAACCATTGAGAATCAACTTGAAAACTTGATAGAAATGAAGCAATGAGAGTCCTTGGGGTTTTTTCATGTTGGGTGCCATAGTGGAAATTGAATGGATGACGGAATTCATTGCAAGCGCTTGTTCAGATAAGACTGATTTTTCATCGGAATAGTTGGGATCCGCTTCCACTGCCTATGTAGTCAAAAAGGACAATTGATATAAAGGTGGAAAAACAGGAAACAAGATGGATTTCATAGGTTCAGAATCTGCCATCTTAGTAAAGGGCAATTACAGGACACAGCAGCAGCCTCCAGTGGTATGGAGTGGAATTCCAGCACAATTGTCAAGGTGAAAATAACAGCCACTAGTGATCAAACTCTAGAAAGACAAAAGGAATCCTGACATTTGCACTATAAAAAACGCTATATAGCAGTACCCAGCAGTGTAACAGTGACTCCAGCAATGGAGGAGAGGCAAACACTTATTAGAAAGCATCACCTTATAAAACACTATATAGCAGTACCTAGCAGTGCAACAGTGAATCCCATAATGGTGGTGAGACAAAGATTAATTAAAAGGCAGCTCTATGAAATATACTACAAAGTCGTACTCAGCACTGTAACAGTGACTCCAGCAATGGAGGAGAGACAAACACTTATTGGAAAGCATCACCTTATAAAACACTATATAGCAGTACCTAGCAGTGCAACAGTGAATCCCATAATAAAGTTAAGACAAAAAATGATTAGACGACAACACCATGAAAAACACTAGAAAGCGGTGCTCACTGCTCAGCAGTGTAACAGTGACTCCAGCAATAGAGGAGATACAAACACTTAAGGACTACCATGGAAAACACTATATAGCAGTACCCAGCAATGATTAATTCAGGAGTCAGGGAGAAGAAGTGACTCAGAGGTGGAGAAAGAATCATATTTTTTCTGATAAGATGTTTTAGAAAGTTTCTTAGATTTTCTTGCATTATTGATTTGGGCTCATTTTGTGCTTCATAATAAGATATCAGTTGGCGATCACAAAATACCTTTCATGATATATTTCACTTATATATATATTGTGCAGAAAAAGGGGGGGCTTGTCTCTAAAAAAAAGTGGATCCTATCAATCCTATCAGTATAAAGCCCCAGTGATGAAACAGTTTAATCCAATGACTTCGCCTTGACTTGATGTAGTCATCCACCTATTTCGCTTCCCTATGGACATGACTTCAAATGCCACAAGAGGCGGCTAAGACTACAGGCCACAGAGTTGTTTTTGTGAAATGGACACCCGATGTGGTGAGCCCCCACAGCCGACTGATACATATTTAGGGAGGCTATTCCTGATGGTTACTCATCCTTTATATTATTCGGAATCTATGGAAGCAAATATAAACTTTAATATTAGATCCTTTCGTATTTTCGGAGAGTTTTGCCGTCTCGACTTCTTAGTGTTTATTTTCTTTTTTCATTGCCTTGTGGTTTTTAACTATCAGCACCTAAAGTGTCGGAGGAACATGTTTATCCTTCCAAAATGATCCTTCACCGTAACTACCAAAAAAGACAAAAAAAAAAAAATATTGACTACCCGTACGGCCGTGGATGGGGTGGGGGTGTCGGGGATTTGCCGGTAGCCATTATGTTGTTGTGACTTTGCAATGAACCTTATTGTAGCACAAGAAGGGATTTGTCCTCTTCCTCAGGAGCAAATACATTTTGGTTAACCGCAGTGGCGAACTCAGTCAAGATACTTATGTCAACGAATCCATTTTCTTAACAAAGTGACATTCTTAAGTTTCTAGGGTAACAGACAGGATTGTAAGTAATAAGGTGTTTATTACCGAGGCCGTAAATCTCCGTCTATAAACATGTCAAATATCCTATTAAACCGGCTGCCGATTCAGAGCCACAATAAACTCTGTATATACTTTTATGGTCCGTAGTCACGTTGACGTTGCCCTTTAAAATGCTTGTTGATTTAGAAGTTACCATCGTCTCCTGCAATGTTGGGATCTTGACCTTTGTTGTGTTTTCTTTACAAATCCTAAAGCTGGTTACAAGCTGTGTACCTGCTGGGATTTTATACCAAATTGTTATGTACTTTATTTCATTAAAAAAAAAAATCCCGGCGTCTCATGACTCAGCTGGGTGCATCGTGCAAAAAGCTCCTGCTCTCATTTAACAGCTTACTGGAATATTACAAAAAAAAAGGGGAAAAAAAAAAAGGAAAAACATTCGCCCATTTAATGCCCCAATTTATACGCTCGTCTGGGAATTTAACAGCGGAGGAGTTGCAAATGGAAGTTGCAGTGCAGTGGAGCAATTGTCCAGAATACAATATTTTTCTTTGAGTTTTGAGTTTTTGGCCTTATTTGTGCCATGGATCCTCTTTGGCGCTATGGTGAACCTAGGGGCGTACTTGGGAGCCTTATGGTCTGAATTGTGCCCCTATCTGTCGTTAAACAACTCACTGGGTTATAATGTTCATGCTGCAGGGGCCAAATGTGAGTGACTGAGGGCTTCACTGTCTATCTGCGTGAATGCCATGGGTGATGTCAACTAAGGCATCTAAGGGGTTATACTGCTGAAATCAGAGTAAGCTCCAAACGCAGCAGTTACTGCACACGAGCCCACTTCAAATAAAGTTTCCCAACTTTTTGCCGTACATAAATGGCGGATATTTGGAGAAGTGGGCGTATTCCAGGCAGGGGTCCACCTGTCCAGCATTGGACCCCACAGAGGTAACGTGGCCTGCACCATTGGCAATGCACCACTTGGTTAAGCCTATAGACAATTCTCAGTATTGTTCAGGACTGGACAAGCTCCCCAGCATATCATTGAGTTCTTCATTAGGCAATGATGATCCCTAAAGTTTCTAACAAAGACAACCCCATTTGAAGGTGAGTATGGCATTTTCTACTACCCACGGGATCTACAGTTGTATATATCCTTACTTTTGGTGAGTCCCGCTAGTCCACATTTTAGCACAGTGAGATTCCCAGCCTAACGCATATTGATCGCGCATGTGCTGGTTCATACATACAGTAGGCACATTATTGCAATTTTTGGCTCTACTGAGTTTTTTTTTTTGCAAAGTTGGCAGATAACGTGTGTTTGGTCATCCTTTGCAGTCTCAAAAAAGGCCCAATCTAAGCAATCCTTACCAACCTGTGGACTACAGACCCTCAAACTCATGGTTGCATCATTTTGTGTCTGTGCAGCAAGCCGCAACATAACCTCCCCATCTTCTTCCTCTTCCACCTACTCTGCTGAGCTATTCAGCTGCGTGCCTCTGGATTCACACCAAGTGGGATCTACAACCTCATCATCATCCTCTCTGTTCTCCCACTCCTCGCCCTGACAGTCACTCTTCTCTTCCTGCCCTGACAGCATAGTACAGTCCCCGTGCGCCTCAGGTATCTGAGTCTCATCAGGATCATCTCCACCCCCAGGGGTTAACTTCTGGTGACGAGGGTCTGGATTCTGCTCGGACCCTACTTTGTCCGGCCCAGAATCCAACTGAAAAAAATTTGGGACACTGATGCAGATGCTTTCCTCCTCTAGATTCTGTGAATCTTGGGAGCAGACCTCTAATGCCCATGGAATAGAATGTGTGAACAGCTCTGCAAGCTAGCCAATCTCTGGTTCCCTACAATCAGGCAGTTGGAGAGTTGTGACACGGGGGAAACAAGGGTAATTGGGGTGCCATCTCTCAGGATTGTACTGTGTGTGATGTTAATGTGGAGGAAAAGGATGAGAGGCCACTTGATGCAGCACTTGCCATCCACTTGAGCACATGCTCTTTCTGGCCTTCATCTACAGGTGTACCGCTGTGCAGCTGCCAATGAAAGTGAGTCGAGCAGCCATCCAGTAGCAGATGCTGTCAGTTGTCTTTGGATAGTACGAGATGATGTTTGTCCAGTAGAGCTTTCAATTACATTACTACCTAACCCACATACACCTTGAACAAAAAACCAATTCCGCATTCTACCACAGCCTCGCTTTTTCCCACTCATGTTGGATGTACCCTTCCCCTCTTTTAACCAGCTGTTTAAAAACCCTAGACCCAGACATGTTAGTCACCTGTAACTAAATTAACAATCAGTATTTATTTGCTGAGGTAATATGTCTCTGGACCACACTATTAGCAGAGAGGATTCAGATACAGAAATGCGACCTTGTGTATGGCCCACACTATTGGCACAAAACATTTAGATTCTGAAATGTGGACTGATGTATGGCCCACACTATTAGCAGTGTTAGGAGTCCCAGCCGCGATACTCACCTTGCTCCTCCACGTCCCGGGTCCCTCGCCGTGTCTCTCCTGAACTTCCGGGACCTCAGCCGCGCTGGAGATCCCGCTATTTACGCATGCGCACTAGACCGGTTAGGTTGGGGATGCGCGCACTCCCGGCTTCTTAATGCTGCTGGGCTGTACTGAGCCAGAAGCACTGCCCTGCTTGGGCAGCAGCCTCCGGGTATGTCAGGGTGCTTCCTGCTAGAGGAGGCGCCTGATTATTATGGTGCTTACCTCAGTGCTCTCTAGTGGTCCCACTTAGGTGATACTCTGCTTTGTCTCTGTTACTGTGCGTTCCCTGTGCATCCTCGACTCTGTCCCCATTACTGTGCGTTCCCTGTACGTGCTCTGCTCCGTCCCTAACACAGTGCGCTTCCCAGTGCGTGCTCTGCTCTGTCCTGGATCCCGTATCTTCTGTGTGAACTCTGCCTTGTCCTGGATTCTACGTCTCCCTGTGAACACGCTGCTCCATCCAACTATTGAGAAAAAATGTTTAGGAATCCGAACCCGAATCTGAATGTGCAAGGTTCTTGCCAAATTTGAGATTGGCAAATGTTTTCCAAACATGTTCGATCTCTACTCAAAACGGCACAAGATATTTTTTTTTAAGAATATTATCAAAGTGGATTATTTTTTTATTGTAGAAGTATGGGAGCAATAATAATACAAGTCATAACGAAACTATTGGTTGGCAAAGTCTACATACCCTTTCTGTATCCTAAATAGTGTTGAGCATTCCGATACCGCAAGTATCGGCCGATACTTGCGGTATCGGAATTCCGATACCGGGATTCCGATACTTGCCGCGTATCGGATACCGGAATCGGAAGTTCCCAGATTCAAAATTCCGAAATTCAGCCAATGAGAATGATTCCAAGTGTGGGCACATCCTGTTTAGCATGGAGGGCATGAAACTACTGGCAAGGCTGTGATTGGCTGCTGAAATGATGTCATGATGCAGTTTAAAAGTCGCTGGCGCCATTTTGCGATCACTCTGCTGTGAATTCAGTTAGTGACAGGACGCTGTTTGCTGACTGAGGGACAGTTTAGAGATAGCGATTTGCTTCTGTGTGCTTTCCAAAGGCTAATTTAGCAACCGCTGTGTTCACCTACTATTCACCTTGCTTTTGCCTTGTAGCGCTGTTTTCACAGCGATCTGCAAGGTCTGTGTGTGTGTGTGTGTGTGTGTGTGTGAGTGCAGCCCACTCTCTAGTCTGAGTGCAGCCACATAGGCCATCCATAGCTGGTTGTATTCAGTTCAGGGAGGGTGGTTCATTGCCTCATACTGTTCTTTTTTTTTTTTTTTTTTTTTTTCAAGTAGTGTAGTCTGCTGCTAATTTATTCAAAAAAATCCTATTAGTGTCTTTCCACCCGTCTCCAGCTAATTTGTGGAAAAACACTACATAGGATAAAGTAGAAGAGGGTTTTTGGGCCTTGCAGCGCCGTTTACGGCTGTCTGCACGGTCTCCGTGTGACTGCAGCTCGCCCTGTAGTCTGTGAGCAGCCGTAGCCTGGTTGTCTCCAGCTCAGGGTTGTTCACTGCGTCATACCGCCAAATCAATTTTAATTTTTTTTCAAGTAGTGTAGTCTGCTGCTAATTAATTTAAAAAAATCCTATTAGTGTCTTTCCACCCGTCTCCAGCTAATTTGTGGAAAAACACTACATAGGATAAAGTAGAGGAGGGTTTTTGGGCCTTGCAGCGCCGTTTACGGCTGTCTGCACGGTCTCTGTGTGACTGCAGCTCTATCTGTTGTCAGTTCAGCCCCCAAAAAAGAAATAAATAATAAAGTTCACCAAACACACCAGTTACACCACTTTACATTTCTGTAGGCCACATTAGCTCATATTAAAGTCTAGTCCACACTTTAGAAAATTAGTGTTTCTTATACCTGTTAGGAGGAGTTGCTCAGGAATAAGCACACAAATCCGTTAGTACTTTTCTGCTTATCTTTATCAGTCAACCAAGATGAAGAAGGCAGTGAGTAAGGCACGTGGGCGTGGGCGCGGAGCAGGGAGGGGACGTGGGGATTCTGTGCCTGCTGCGGGCACCGGTGACTCATCAGCACCCACTTTCACCAGGCAACAGTCGTTCATGCGCAGCTTTGTGTCAGAGCGCCGTACACCGCTGCTGCGTCAAGACCAAATTGAAGCTGTTGTCGGATGGATGGCAGCTAATGCATCAACTTCCATTAGTGCCACATCCTCTCAGACACAGAGCACTGGAGAGCAGCCATCTGTCTCTTCACCACCTGCCAAATTGCCCAGGCAGACAGAGAGCCCAGGACAGGAGCCGTCTCTACTTCTGTTCTCTGAATCTCTTGGCTTGGAAACAGGGGGCCAGCCAAGCAGCATTGGAGAAATGGAAGAAGAGGCAGGGTGCAGTGATGCCCAACAGCTTTTTCTGTCTTCCTCTGAAGAGGCGGGTGGGCCAGTGGCTCCGGTCACCACATCGCAGGCCGCATCAGCTGATGACACTCAGGTGCCACTTACTGGTGCGAGCTCTGCTGCTGAGACTACCCAGGAGGAGCAGTTGGGGGCAGAGGGTAGTGTAGATGATGAGGTCCTCGACCCATCTTGGCGTGAGGGACAGGAAGGTGGTGGGAGCAGCTCTGAGGAAGAGATTCCCCGTACGGCCCAAAGAGGGAGAGGGAGGGGGAAGACTGCGGATCCTGCAGCCTCCGCTTTGGCACCCGTTAGGAGCATGTCTCTTCCAAAAGCCAAAAAGGGCGCTCCCAAGACTTGCAGTGCCTGGTCCTTTTTTGACACAGTTGCAGATGACATTTGCTATGTCAGATGCAACGTGTGTCATCAAAAAGTCAAAAGAGGTCGAAATGTCAGCAACCTCAATACCTCCAACATGTGGAAACATGTGCGCAACAGGCACCCGGCGGAGTTAGAAAAACACACTGAAGAGGTAGGCCAACCAACAGCGGCAGCTACCACCTCTTCAGCTCGTGTTGCCTCTTCCTCTAGCTCACACGCAGCTGGTTCGGCTTCCTCCCAGGATGGCCGTGGAAGAACCTCTGGCCCTGTTGTCCAGAGACCCGCTGTAATTCCACCCGCAGCACCACTTTCCCAGTCATCCACACACTCCCAGCCCAGTCTACAGCCATCGGTAGTACAGGCATGGGAGAAAAGGCGGCCTTTCTCGTCAAACCACCCACGAGCACAGGCTCTGACTGCAGGCATTGCCAAACTGCTGTCACTGGAAATGCTGTCATTCAGGCTGGTGGAGACTGACAGCTTCCGTGACTTGATGTCATTGGCAGTCCCACAGTACAATGTGCCCAGCCGCTTTTACTTCAGCAGGCAAGCCGTCCCTGCCCTGCACAAGCATGTGGAGGGACACATAAAACACGCGCTTCTGAACGCCGTCAGTAGCAAGGTCCACCTCACCACCGATGCGTGGACCAGTCAACATGGACAGGGGCGATACCTTTCCCTCACTGCCCATTGGGTTAATGTCGTTGAGCCAGGTACAGACCGTGCGAGTGGCGCAGGACGTGTCCTGCCCACTCCAAGGATTGCAGGAATCCATTCTGTACGCATTGACTACTCCTCTTACACCAGTTCCTCAGAATCATCTCTGCAGGAGCCGTCACAGTCCACCTCCACATGGACCCGTGATGAACGTGTACCTGTTACGACCGACATGAGCACAGCCGTGGCCAAACGTCAACAGGCCGTCTTGAAATTAATTTTTTTGGGGAATCGTAGCCACACAGCGCAGGAGCTCTGGAATGCCATCAAGCAGGAGAGCGATGTGTGGTTTGTGCCAGCGAATCTCCAGCCAGGCATGGTAGTGTGTGATAATGGCCGAAATCTGGTGGCAGCTCTGGGCCTCGGCAACCTCACTCACATCCCATGTCTGGCACATGTGCTCAATTTGGTCGTGCAGAGCTTTTTGAGGGACTATCCGGATCTTGATGCACTGCTGCACAAGGTCCGCCTAGAGTGTGCTCACTTGCGGCGTTCCAGCACGGCAAAAGCGCGCATTGCGGCTCTGCAGCGCCGACACCGCCTGCCGGAACATCGCATCATATGTGACCTACCTACCAGGTGGAATTCCACGTTACATATGTTGGAGCGGTTGTGTGAGCAGCAGCAAGCTGTAATGGAGTACCAGCTGCTTCAGGCGCAAAAAAGTCGCAGTCAGCGCCGTACAGACTTCACAACCACAGAGTGGGCCACTATGAATGACGTCTGCCAGGTTTTGCGTCCCTTTGATTATTCCACGCGGATGGCGAGTGCAGATGATGCACTAGTCAGCATGACTGTCCCCCTTATCTGCCTGCTTGAAAAATCACTGCAAGCGCTAAGGGATGATGTTGTGGAAGAGGTGGAGGATGAGGATTCACCATTTCCATCATCTTCTGGACAGTCAGCGCCACGTGGTTCCTCACAAACGCGTAGGCAGGGGACAGTTTGTGAGGAGGATGAGGAGGAGTCAATGGAGGAGGAAGACGTCCGTCCAGAGGAGGGAGTTACCGAATTGTCCAGTACTCAGTGTGTACAGCGAGGGTGGGGTGATGACGAGCAGGCAGAGATCACGCCTCCAGCAGGGGACAGCGTTTCTTGGGCAGTTGGCAGTCTGCAGCACATGGTGGATTACATGCTGCAGTGCCTGAGAAACGACCGCCGCATCGCCCACATTCTCAACATGTCTGATTATTGGGTGTTCACCCTCCTCGATCCTCGCTACCGGGACAACGTAGAAAGCCTCATCACACCGTTGAACCGGGAGCGAAAAATGCGGGAGTACCAAGACACACTGGTCAATTCCATCATCTTCTCCATTCCAACTGAGAGAAGTGCTGCTAGTGCATTACAAAGCAGCTCAGTGCGTCCAGGCAGTGGAGGAGGCTCTGCACAAAGAGGGAGCAGAAGCAGTGCCTCTGCCCAAGGCAAGACCAGTATGGCCCAACTGTGGCACAGTTTTCTGTGCCCCCCACAAAAGTCTACACCATCACAGACGGCTCCAGTCAGCAGGAGGCAACGGTTCCGTCAGATGGTGACAGACTACATGTCTTGCCCTCTTGCTGTACTCCCAGACGGCTCTTCCCCTTTCAAGTTTTGGGTCTCAAAGCTGGATACATGGCCAGAGCTAAGCCAGTATGCATTGGAGGTGCTGTCTTGCCCTGCGGCCAGTGTATTATCGGAACGTGTCTTTAGTGCTGCAGGTGGTGTACTAACTGACCGTCGCATGCGACTATCCTCCGATAACGTTGACCGGCTTACTTTCCTGAAAATGAACAAGGCCTGGATCTCGCAGGAATTTGCCACTCCTCCTCCTGATTAAATAATTAGGTCACTGTATACGTTATCCAGGTCTCCTGTTGTGTTCATCTTTCTACCACCTGAACTTAAATTCCTGTGCTCCAACACCGCCAGTTGAGGCTCAGAAGTGCCGTCTGCACAGTCAAAACATACGACCCAGTGTTATTGGGTTTCAGTAACGTCAGCTGATCCCCAGCTGTGTAGCCGGCAATGTGTCATGCGACCGCCACGCTGACACAACAACTGAAATGTAAGGGAATCTGTCCCCCCCCCCCCCAAGGCGTTTGTTACTGAAAGAGCCACCTTGTGCAGCAGTAATGCTGCACAAGGAAAAGGTAGCTATTTTTGTTTAGCTCCTTGCACACGCAGAACTTAACACTTATAAAATGTGTCCACTGATACCGTAAAACCGTCCCGGAGGTGGGACTTTCCTTCGTAATGTGACGCAGCACAGCCGTCATTCCTACCCCCACGGCGCCGCGCACCGGCTCCTCAGCGTTGTTTTATTCCGTCCCGGAGCCTGCGCTGTTATGTTATCCCGTGGCCAGGCACACTTAGCGCTGCCCGTCTTCTGGCATCATTTGGTGTCAGGATGGCTGCGCCTGTGCGGCCGTGCTGGCAGAGAGCCCGCCTCTCAGTGTCTTCTGATTTAATCCCACTGGGGGCCTGGGATCCATGGACATGCGCAGTGCATATCTGAACCTCCACCTCTCACACATTTCCCTATGGCTTCTTCAGACTGTTCGGTGTCAGCTGGTCCCTAATAGCATGCCACGGCCGTGACACCGCACAGTCTTAAGAAGCCGTAGGGAGGGGAGTGAGAGGCGAGGATATGCACTGCGCATGTCCATGGATCCCAGGCCCCCAGTGGGATTAAATCAGAAGACACTGCGAGGCGGGCTCTCTGCCAGCGCGGCCGCACAGGCGCAGCCATCCTGACACCAAATGATGCCAGAAGACGGGCAGCGCTAAGTGTGCCTGGCCACGGGATAACATAACAGCGCAGGCTCCGGGACGGAATAAAACAACGCTGAGGAGCCGGTGCGCGGCGCCGGGGGGGTAGGAATGACGGCTGTGCTGCGTCACATTACGAAGGAAAGTCCCACCTCCGGGACGGTTTTACGGTTGCAGGGGACACATTTTATAAGTGTTTAGTTCTGTGTTTGCAAGGAGCATGATGAAAAGAGCCACCTTTTCCTTTTGCATCTTTTGTGCTGCACAAGCTGGCTCTTTCAGCTACAAACGCCTTGGGGGGGGGTTAAAGGTTCCCTTTCGACTTTCTCAGGCTTCGGCCTACATTGTGTTCCTCTGCTTTTCCACCTGTCCCTGGGCTCCAACACCGCCAGTTGCCGTCCAGAAGTGCTGTACGCACAGTCAACAGTCCCTCCTCTGTTATTGGGGTTCAGTAACGTCAGCTGTTCCCCTGCTGTGTGTGTGGCAATCCCTCCTACCTCCTCCAACCTCCTCCTCCTCCACCTGTCCCTGGGCTCCAACACCGCCAGTTGCCGTCCAGAAGTGCTGTACGCACAGTCAACAGTCCCTCCTCTGTTATTGGGGTTCAGTAACGTCAGCTGTTCCCCTGCTGTGTGTGTGGCAATCCCTCCTACCTCCTCCAACCTCCTCCTCCTCCACCTGCCCCTGGGCTTCAACACCGCCAGTTGCCATCCAGAAGTGCTGTACGCACAGTCAACAGTCCCTCCTCTGTTATTGGGGTTCAGTAACGTCAGCTGTTCCCCTGCTGTGTGTGTGGCAATCCCTCCTACCTCCTCCAACCTCCTCCACCTGCCCCTGGGCTTCAACACCGCCAGTTGCCGTCCAGAAGTGCTGTACGCACAGTCAACAGTCCCTCCTCTGTTATTGGGGTTCAGTAACGTCAGCTGTTCCCCTGCTGTGTGTGTGGCAATCCCTCCTACCTCCTCCAACCTCCTCCTCCTCCACCTGCCCCTGGGCTCCAACACCGCCAGTTGCCGTCCAGAAGTGCTGTACGCACAGTCAACAGTCCCTCCTCTGTTATTGGGGTTCAGTAACGTCAGCTGTTCCCCTGCTGTGTGTGTGGCAATCCCTCCTACCTCCTCCAACCTCCTCCTCCTCCACCTGCCCCTGGGCTTCAACACCGCCAGTTGCCGTCCAGAAGTGCTGTACGCACAGTCAACAGTCCCTCCTCTGTTATTGGGGTTCAGTAACGTCAGCTGTTCCCCTGCTGTGTGTGTGGCAATCCCTCCTACCTCCTCCAACCTCCTCCTCCTCCACCTGTCCCTGGGCTCCAACACCGCCAGTTGCCGTCCAGAAGTGCTGTACGCACAGTCAACAGTCCCTCCTCTGTTATTGGGGTTCAGTAACGTCAGCTGTTCCCCTGCTGTGTGTGTGGCAATCCCTCCTACCTCCTCCAACCTCCTCCTCCTCCACCTGCCCCTGGGCTCCAACACCGCCAGTTGCCGTCCAGAAGTGCTGTACGCACAGTCAACAGTCCCTCCTCTGTTATTGGGGTTCAGTAACGTCAGCTGTTCCCCTGCTGTGTGTGTGGCAATCCCTCCTACCTCCTCCAACCTCCTCCTCCTCCACCTGTCCCTGGGCTCCAACACCGCCAGTTGCCGTCCAGAAGTGCTGTACGCACAGAGCCAAACACCTCGCCAATGTGTTAGTGGGGTTCAGCACCGCCAGCTGTTCCCCTGCTGTGTATACGGCAACGTGTACTGCGACCGCCACGCAGGCACAACAAGTTAAATTTAAGGGAACCTGTCCCCCCCCCCCCCAGGCGTTTGTTACTGAAGGAGCCACCTTGTGCAGCAGTAATGATGCAAAGGGAAAAAGTGCCTCTTTTCGTGGTGCTCCTTGCAGATGCTGAACCTAACACTTATGAAATGTGTCCCCTCACAGCGTTCAACCGTCCGGTAGGTGGAACTTTCCTTTGTCATGTGACGCAGCACAGCCGTCATTTTTACCCCCTTGTCGCCGTGCGCCGCCTCCTCAGCGTTGTTTGAATCTGTCCCGGAGCCTGCGCTGTTAGGTTACCCCTTGGCCATGCACACATTTTGCGCTGCCCGTCTTCTGACATCATTTGCTGTCAGGCTGGCTGCGCCTGTGCGGGTGCGCTGTCCGAGATTCAGCCTCGCGGTGTCGTCTAATGTAATCCCACCGCGGGCCTGGGATCCGTGTCCATGCGCAGTGCATATCCTCGCCTCTCACTCCCCTCCCTACGGCTTCTAAAGACTGTTCGGTGTCAGCTGATCCCTAATAGCATGCCACGGCCGTGACACCGCACAGTCTTAAGAAGCCGTAGGGAGGGGAGTGAGAGGCGAGGATATGCACTGCGCATGGACACGGATCCCAGGCCCGCGGTGGGATTACATTAGACGACACCGCGAGGCTGAATCTCGGACAGCGCACCCGCACAGGCGCAGCCAGCCTGACAGCAAATGATGTCAGAAGACGGGCAGCGCAAAATGTGTGCATGGCCAAGGGGTAACCTAACAGCGCAGGCTCCGGGACAGATTCAAACAACGCTGAGGAGGCGGCGCACGGCGACAAGGGGGTAAAAATGACGGCTGTGCTGCGTCACATGACAAAGGAAAGTTCCACCTACCGGACGGTTGAACGCTGTGAGGGGACACATTTCATAAGTGTTAGGTTCAGCATCTGCAAGGACCATAATTAAAAGAGCTAATTTTACCTTTTCCAGCATTAGTGCTGTACACGATGGCTCTTCCAGCTACAAACGCCTGGGGGGGGGGGTTAAAGGTTTCCTTTCAACTTGCTCCAGTGCAGGCTTCGGCCTACACTCCGCTCCCCCTGCTCCTCCTGCTGACCCTGGGCTCTAACACCGCCAGTTGGGGCCCAGATGTGCTAGCTGCACAGAGAAAAACACCTCGCCAATGTGTCAGTGGGGTTCAGCACCGCCAGCTGTTCCCCTGCTGTGCAGCCGGCAACGTGTCCTGCAACAGCCACGCAGGCACAACAGACCCAAAGCTGCCGCCAGTGCAGGCTTCGGCCTACACTCTGCTCCCTCTCCTCCTCCTGCTGACCCCGGGCTCCAACACCGCCAGTTGGGGCCCGGTACTGCTAGCTGCACAGAGAAAAACACCTCGCCAATGTGTCAGTGGGGTT
The DNA here is from genome assembly GCF_051348905.1 of Ranitomeya variabilis. Classification (NCBI taxonomy): domain Eukaryota; kingdom Metazoa; phylum Chordata; class Amphibia; order Anura; family Dendrobatidae; genus Ranitomeya; species Ranitomeya variabilis. The sequence goes on along the minus strand of NC_135232.1, from coordinate 34,013,580 downwards.
CAGCACCGCCAGCTGTTCCTCTGCTGTGCAGCCGGCATCGTGTCCTGCAAAAGCCACGCAGACACCAGAACTGAAATTGAAGGGAACCTGTCCCCCCTCCCCCAGGCGTTTGTACGTTTTTAAGGCCACCTTGTACAGCGGTAATGCTGCATGTGTGCAAGGTGGCTCATAAACGTATTCTCCTCGCACATGTGGAACGGAAAACACGTCTAAAATGTGTCCTCTGTGTGACCATTTAACCGTCCCGGTGGTGTGACTTTCCTTTGTAATGACACGCTGCAACCCCCTTGGTAGCGCTGCCCGTCTTCTGGCATCATTGTTTGGCTGCCTGCGCCTCTGCGGCCGCCCTGACCCACACAACGCCCCTCGGTGTCTTATTTCTTGGGACTGCGAGGGTGTGTTTGATGGGCATGAGCAGTGCATCAGTTCGCCTGTCCCTCATCTCCTTCCGCCTTCTTCAGACTGTGCGGCTTCATGGCCGTGGCATGCGATAAGGGATCAGCTGACGCCGCATAGTCTGAAGCGGGTGTAAGAACCCAAGCGAGAGGCGAACATATGTACTGCGCCAGGCCATGAATCCCAGCCCCGCAGTGTTTTAACTATGTCAATACACTGCGGGGCTGTGATTCATGGGCATCGCGAACCGCACCAGCCAACATTAAATGAGGTCAGAAGATGGGCAGCGCTAACAGCGCTAGGCCAGGGGATAACACGACAGCGCAGACTCCTGTACAGCAAATAACAACGCTCAGGAGGCTGCACCCAGCACCAAGGTGGGATTCTTGACATCTGTGCTGCGTCTCATTACAAAGGGAACTCGCGCCTCCAACACAGTTTGACTGTATAAAGGGCTAAATGTTATACGTGTTCCATTCAGCGTGTGCAAGGAGCCAAATTAAAAGAGCAACCTTTGACTTGTGCACCACTACTGCTGCATAAGCTGTGGCTCTTCTACTTTGTAACCCCTGAGGGGGGGTTAAAGGTTACCTTTGAAATTGGTTCGATTAGGCTTCGGCCTACACTCTGCTCCCCCTGCAGAGCCCGGGCTCCAACACCGCCAGTTGGGGCCCGGTACTGCTAGCTGCACAGAGAAAAACACCTCGCCAATGTGTCAGTGGGGTTCAGCACCGCCAGCTGTTCCCCTGCTGTGCAGCCGGCAACGTGTCCTGCAACAGCCACGCAGGCACAACAGACCCAAAGCTGCCGCCAGTGCAGGCTTCGGCCTACACTCTGCTCCCTCTCCTCCTCCTGCTGACCCCGGGCTCCAACACCGCCAGTTGGGGCCCGGTACTGCTAGCTGCACAGAGAAAAACACCTCGCCAATGTGTCAGTGGGGTTCAGCACCGCCAGCTGTTCCCCTGCTGTGCAGCCGGCATCGTGTCCTGCAAAAGCCACGCAGACACTTGCTCTTGTACCTTCTGCTCCCCATCCTGGTTCCAGTACCGTCAGCTGGTTCCGGGCAGAGCCTTTGGCTTAGGTGCCTCCCTCTGGGTATCCGAGTTCCACCAACGTCAGGTGGTCCTTGGTAGTGCTTTCAGGCACGGGTACCTCCTGCTTAGTAACCGGGTTCCAGTAACGTCAGCTGGTCCTCGGTAGTTCCATTGGCTCTTGGACCTTCGGCTACCCATCCGGGTTCCAGCACCGTCAGCTGGTTCTCGGCACTGTCTTTTGCTCTTGTACCTTCTGCTCCCCATCCTGGTTCCAGTACCGTCAGCTGGTTCCGGGCAGAGCCTTTGGCTTAGGTGCCTCCCTCTGGGTATCCGAGTTCCACCAACGTCAGGTGGTCCTTGGTAGTGCTTTCAGGCACGGGTACCTCCTGCTTAGTAACCGGGTTCCAGTAACGTCAGCTGGTCCTCGGTAGTTCCATTGGCTCTTGGACCTTTGGGTAGCCATCCGAGTTCCAGTTCCATCAGCTGGTTCTCGGCATTTTCTCAGCCTTCTTGTACCTTCTGCTACATTTCCAAGTTCAAGAGACTAAACACGATGACCCGGAAGAACACCCCTAAGATGACGACGACACCAGAGACGACAACCACCGTGATGACGACGACCCTGGAGACGATGACCCTGAAGACCACCGTGATGACGACGACCCCGGAGACGACGACCCTGAAGACCACCCCGATGACGACGACCCGGGAGACGACGACCCTGGAGACGACGACCCTGGAGACGACGACGACCTGGAAGACCGAGAAGCAGAAGAACAAGAGGCTGCAGAACAAAGAGCAGAAGAACATTAAGCATAACATTAAATATCAGAGCAAAAAATATTATCTAAATTATAAGCAGAAGACGACTAAGCAGTGTATGGGGGTGAGTCCGTTCCTCCTCGTGGTGCCCCTGGATAAAGCCTGATGCTGCAGGCCAAACTGAACGCGGACAAATGTAACTGTTTTGTGACAGGCAGAACGGAAGGTGTAATCTTCAAACTTTTATAGATAACAACTACAGGAATGCCTGTCACAAATAAGAATATGATGAAGAAGTAGAATATGATGAAGATAATAGTAAAATAAAAAGAATATGAACAATGTAACCCAAAAAATAATAGGTAGAAGATGAAGAAGAAGATGAATAAGGTGAAGAAGTTGATGTCAAAGAAGCTGATGATGAGGATAATGAAGAAGAAAGCGTGGGAGAAGAAAAAAAGAAGGTGAAGGGCGTTGAAGTAGTGAAACATCAATATGTGGCATAAAAAAAAAAAAAAAAAAATTAACATAGTCAAATTCTTTCTAACGCCGAACGTCATCCAAAAAAAAAAAAATCCTGCTATTCTATTACATTGGGCTAAACCTCTGTGCCTTTAATGTCTCCGCCAAGTCCCCCAATACATCCTACATTATTCTTAGTTGTTTTCCTTCATGTAGAATGAACCTACAAGTGTATAAAGGGTTTATTTTAATTCCGATATTTTCGTCCCATTGACTTGCATTGGGATCGGGTATCGGTATCGGATTGGATCCGATATTTTGACGGTATCGGCCGATACTTTCCGATACCGATACTTTCCGATATCGGAAAGTATCGCTCAACACTAATCCTAAACCATTCGTTTAGTTACAGTAGATGTTGGGTTGAGTCATGACTGAGGTGACTATGTAGGCATAGAGTCTTGTTTTTCAGAAATTTGACCCCATTCCACAGAACTTTATAAGCACACTACCTATACTGTATGCCATACAGTTTTATTTGTGACCGGAGGTAAAATAAGGTAGCACAGGGAGGACCTGACATTTGAGGTTTGTCTTGGCAAATTATCCATCTCATCCTCAATATATGCTGCTGCGTCTGAGCATTGGTGCAATATAAAGCAGAGTCCAAAAGAAGCTCCTGGTATCAGTGCTCATTTTGTAGCCTGAATGCGTCTACATCAGAAATAGACAGAAAATGTCATCAAAAATACCAGCAAGATGTCCAGGGTCTTAGAGAAGGTTTATAATAATCGGTAAACTGTACTTTCTATGTCCCAGTAGGTCACTACCTAATCTAGGTTATATCTGTCATTGGGAGACGGTTCCACTACCAGAGATACATTTATATCACAGCTTTCCATTGAAATAGCGAGACCTTTAGGGTTACAAATGGTCCCATGTTATAAGATATTCTTTCCTACTAGAAGTTTTAGGAAGGATTTGTACATGGGGATGTAACTGGGTCTACCGTGCTGGAGTACCTCTTTCATTACCACCCGGTGTTTCAGGAGGTCCACTCTGCTTTGGCTGGAGTCTGAATGAACGTCGCTGGCTGGAATTGCTTGGTTACATGGGCGCATATAAAAGATCACTGCTTCTCCACGTATTTCCAGTATGACAACACTTTACTCACAGGACACAGAATATATCACACAGATACAGAGGGCGGGCCAATTGAAAAGCGGCAGGCCAGACATACATTACAATAGCCGCAGGTGGCCGGAGCCTGTCGATATTTACTGTGGGAATTACAAAGGTGGGGGAGGTCAGAAGGGGGATATCTTGTCCCCTCTGCCCAGGGGCGCAGCCTGTGGGCTGATGCATTAGGGACATGCATCTCACATGGAACCTATTATACATACATATAACTGCACAACATATTCTGGGTGCTGGGGGGTTCTGTAACAGGGGATTCCAAATACATTAGTGCCCAAAACAGGTATGGCAAAATTTTACTTTTCTCCAGTAACTTTTTTTAGAGAACGCTCTGGGCTATTGATAGTATCCTTATAATGTAGAGTAATGCGCATATTACAGAGTAATCCTGTTACTGCAGTTATATTAAATGGGAGCATACTCTGGACCAGGGGCAGACACTGACAACTTGGGGCCCCTGTGCAAGAAATATATCTTGGCCCCCCTCCTTTTATTGCGACAATGTTGCAGAATATATATAAATATATATATATAGTATATATATCTTACATAGTCTCCTTTATTATGTATATTGCTGTCCCTTATTACACAGTGTCCTCTCTTATGTTCAGCACCGTCCCTTACATATCTGATTAAATAGAGCCCTGTCTTTACTACATACCCTCCTCTCTTGTTAGATAATATACTGCAATGATGGCTGATGGAGCAGGTTGATGGGCTGGTTTTCTGGTCAGATGCTGCTCTATTAGCAGTCACTTTATATCTAACAAGCGAAGACAATTTAAAAGACAGCTCTGTGCATAACAACAGAGGAAGGTATATAATAAGAGATGGCACCATATATAACTAGAGAGAATGATACGTAATAAGGGACGGTGTTATACATAATAAAAGAGGAAACTATGTAACTAAGGAAGACGTTTTATATAATAAGTGAATACACTATATACTAAGGGGCTGTGCTATACATACTATACATAATAATCACGTGTTATGTATAGAACAGTCCCTTAGTACACAGTGTACTCACTTATTATGTATAGCACAGTTCCTTAGTATAAAGTGTACTCGCTTATTATGTATAGGACAGTCCCTTAGTATATAGTGTACACTCTTATTATGTACAGCACAGTCCCTTAGTATATAGTGTACTCACTTATTATGTATAGCACAGCCCCTTAGTATATAGTTTACTCACTTATTATGTATAATATCTTCCTTAGTTACATAGTTTCCTCTTTTGTTATGTATAACACCGTCCCTTATACACTATATACTAAGGAACTGTGCTATACATTGTAAATAAGTACACTATATACTAAGGGACTTTGCTATACATAAGTGAGTACACTATATTATTATTATTTATTATTATAGCACCATTTATTCCATGGCGCTTTACATGTGAGGAAGGGCATACATAATAAAAAACAAGTACAGTAATCTTAAACAATACAAGTCACGACTGGTACCGAAGGAGAGAGGACTCTGCCCATGAGGGCTCACAGTCTACAAGGGATGGGTGATGATACAGTAGGTGAGGATAGAGCTGGTCGTGCAGCAGTATGGTGGAGCGATGGTTAGTGTAGGTTGTAGGCTTGTCGGAAGAGGTGGGCCTTCAGGCTCTTTTTGAAGATTTCTACGGTAGGTGAGAGTCTGATATGTTGTAGTAGAGAGTTCCAGAGTATGGGGGATGCGCGAGAGAAATCTTGTATGCGATTGTGGGAAGAGGAGATAAGAGGGGAGTAGAGAAGGAGATCTTGCGAGGATCGGAGGTTGCGTGTAGGTAAGTACTGGGAGACAAGGTCACAGATGTATGGCGGAGACAGGTAGTGGATGGCTTTGTATGTCATGGTTAGGGTTTTGAACTGGAGTCTCTGGATTATGGGAAACCAGTGCAGGGATTGACAGAGGGGAGAGGCTGGGGAATAGCGGGGAGACAGGTGGATTATTAGGGCAGCAGAGTTTAGAATAGATTGGAGAGATGCCACAGAGCAGGAGGTTGCAGTTGTCAAGGCTGGAGATGAAGAGTTCATGGACCAGGGTTTTTGCAGATTCTTGCTTGAGGAATGTATGGATCCAGGAAATATTTTTGAATTGAAGTCGGCAGGAAGTGGAAAGGGCTTGGAGACTGTGCTATACATAAGTGAGTACATTATATACTAAGGGAATATGCTATACATGATAAGTGAGTACACTATATACTAAGGGACTGTGCTATACTGTACATACAGTAAAAAGTAAGTACACTGTATAGTAATGGACTGTGCTATACATGATAAGTGAGTACACTATATACTAAGGGACTGTGGTATAGATAATAAGGCCACATTCTTGTATCCGTGTGCAGTGTCGTTGTACTTTTGCAGATGCAGATCAGAACAGAACATTCTCTGACCCCCATGGACCTCATTCTCAGAGCCGTGATTGTCACGGATGTGTGAATGGACCCACAAAACTCTACAAGTCCATTTGCCATCTGATAAAAAATCTGGCATTAGGCTATGTGCACACTTTGCGGTGTGCTCTGCGGGTTCTCCCGCAGCGGATTTGATAAATCTGCAGGGCAAAACCGCTGCGGTTATCCCTGCAGATTTATCGCGGTTTGTTTTGCGTTTTCCGCTGCGGGTTTACTCCTACTATTGATGCTGCATATGCAGCAATATGCAGCATCAATAGTAATGTTAAAAATAAAAAAAAATGGTTATACTCACACTCTGACGTCCCGATCTCCTCGGCTCTGCACGCACGGTCCGGTTCCAAAGATGCTGTGCGAGAAGGACTTTCGTGACGTCACGGTCATGTGACCGCGGCATCATCACGGTCATGTGACCGCGACGTCACCGCAGGTCCTGCTCGCACAGCAACCCTGACACCGGACGGCCGCGTGCAGCGCTGAGAGGTGACTATAGCATTATTTTTTATTTTAATTCTTTTTTTTACCACTAATATGGTTCCCAGGGCCTGGAGGAGAGTCTCCTCTCCTCTACCCCGGGTAGCAACCGCACATTATCCGCTTACTTTCCGCATCGTGGGCACAGCCCCATGTGGGAAGTAAGCGGATCAATGCATTTCTATGTGTGCAGAATCGCAGCGATTCTGCACAAAGAAGTGACATGCTGCGGGTTGTAAACCGCTGCGTTTCTGCGCGGGTTTTCCCGCAGCATGTGCACAGCGGTTTGCGGTTTCCATAGGGTTTACATGTAAACGCTATGGAAACTGCTGCGGACCTGCAGCATCAAAATCGCCGCGGATCCGCGGTAAAACCCGCAAAGTGTGAACATGGCCTTAAAATTACTTTTCACCCAAATGTAAGAATGTCTAAAGTAAGGGATTTTACACATAACATTATCACTCCACGTCACACAGTTCAGATACAGAATAATATCTACATCCAGGCACTTATCGCTGGCGTCTCATCTGATTCGTGTCGTTTTAGGCTGTTTTTTCTTCTCTATCTGGTCAGACCTTCATGTCGACATCTCCCAGCCATGACTCGTCTTGTCACAATGATCAGCACAGCCCTAAAAATAACAAGGTCACATACATTGTATACATACATGTGTCTCCCCCGCACTGCGCACGTGACTACAGATATGTACCCCACCATTGACATACTATTAGCCATGCAGCAATCAAAATATAAAGTGATAAGCAGCTCTGTGCCCCCTATTCACTATAATCTCTGCCGCCCAATGATATAAATGATTCAGCGTCTGAGACTCTCCCCAATTAACTGTAAAGCTATGTGCACACGTTAATTTATTGTTCCAGAATATATGCAAGGTTTTACAGCACACACAAAGTGAATGAGATCCCTGAAGTCTCATGCACATGTTGCTTATTTTTTCCTTGCAGATTAAAATCTGCATATTGTCAATTCTTACAGCATATTTCATCCATACTAATGAGTAGAGGGAAAATACTCAAGAAAAGAATGTAAAAAATGTGGAAAAAAAGGAATTTTGCACAGCGTTCTTTGAGCCAACACATTAGGATATGCAGCAGAATTTTCTCCCACCTTTCAATTCATTATAAAGTGTCCAATGCACCTTACCCCTCCTCTCCCCAATAAATGTAAAGTCCCTGAGAACATCATAATGTCCTCTTCCCCACATCCCATCATCCTCTCCACCATATCTCATCATTGTCCTATCCCCCACACCCATACTAGTCCTCTTTCTCACTCCATCATTGTTCTCCCCACACCTACCCAGGGCCAGCTCCAGGTTTTTCGTGGGCCCCGGGCAAAAGAGTTTCAGTGGGCACGCATAACACAATTCATGACGCACAGATACAGCAGAGAAATATAGGTATACAGTTATATGAAAAAGTTTGGGCACCCCTATTAATCTTAAGCTTAATGTTTTATAAAAATTGTTTTTTTTTTGCAACAGCTATTTCAGTTTCATATATCTAATAACTCCAACAATTGCACTACCCAGGGTGCACCAGGCCCAAGTAAAGATAGCAAACAACACAGGTGCAAATAATACCGATGCAGCCAACCTACAATCAGGAATTAGCTGCTTGGAGCACCCATGCAAAAAAATAGTCTGTATGTGGCATGTTCACACAGGACTGCAAAGTATATGGAGAAAGCCTATTAATGACGCCATAAATATAGCGGGCTAACCATGATGCATCCTGTGTGAACAGAGGCCACAGTGTACAGAGCCATCTAGGGCCCAGGCGCACCCTGGAAAAATGTACAGTGCACCAAAAACATAACAATGTATGCAAGGTATTGGTTGATATTATGGCCACAATATTGAAGCTGCCAACCCACGTCAAGGGTCCTTGTATCTTGGCAGTCCTAATCTAAAAAAAACCATTGGAGGAAAACCTCCACTAAACTCAAAAAAAACACCAGAACACAGGCATGCTTACCTGTTCAAGGCCTCCAACAATTGCACTACCCAGGGTGCACCAGGCCCAAGTAAAGATAGCAAACAACACAGGACTGCCAAGATACAAGGACCCTTGACGTGGGTTGGCAGCTTCAATATTGTGGCCATAATATCAACCAATACCTTGCATACATTGTTATGTTTTTGGTGCACTGTACATTTTTCCAGGGTGCGCCTGGGCCCTAGATGGCTCTGTACACTGTGGCCTCTGTTCACACAGGATGCATCATGGTTAGCCCGCTATACATATGGCGTCATTAATAGGCTTTTCACCATATACTTTGCAGTCCTGTGTGAACATGCCACATACAGACTATTTTTTTGCATGGGTGCTCCAAGCAGCTAATTCCTGATTGTAGGTTGGCTGCATCGGTATTATTTGCACCTGTGTTGTTTGCTATCTTTACTTGGGCCTGGTGCACCCTGGGTAGTGCAATTGTTGGAGGCCTTGAACAGGTAAGCATGCCTGTGTTCTGGTGTTTTTGTTTTTTTTTGAGTTTAGTGGAGGTTTTCCTCCAATGGTGTTTTTTTATATCTAATAACTGTTGGACACAGTAATGTTTCTGCCTTGAAATGAGGTTTATTGTACTAACAGAAAATGTGCAATCTGCATTCAAACAAAATTTGACAGGTGCATAAGTATGGGCACCCTTATCATTTTCTGGTTTTAAATACTCCTACCTACTTTTTACTGACTTATTAAAGCACTTTTTTTTTTGTTTTCTAACCTCATTGAGCTTTGAACTTCATAGCCAGGTGTATGCAATCATGAGAAAAGCTACTTAAAGTGGCCACTTGCAAGTTGTTCTCCTGTTTGAATCTCCTCTGAAGAGTGGCATCATGGGCTCCTCAAAACAACTGTCAAATTATCTGAAAACAAAGATTATTCAACATAGTTGTTCAGGAGAAGTATACAAAAAGCTGTCTCAGAGATTTAACCTGTCAATTTCCACTGTGAGGAACATAGTAAGGAAATGGAAGAACACAGGTACAGTTCTTGTTAAGGCCAGAAGTGGCAGGCCAAGAAAAACATCAGAAAGGCAGAGAAGAAGAATGGTGAGATCAGTCGAGGACAATCCTCAGACCACCTCCAGAGAGCTGCAGCATCAACTTGCTGCAGATGGTGTCACTGTGCATCGGTCAACTATACAACGCACTTTGCACAAGGAGAAGCTGTATGGGAGAGTGATGCGAAAGAAGCCGTTTCTGCAAGCACGCCACAAACAGAGTCGGCTGAGGTATGAAAAAGCACATTTAGAGAAGCCAATTTCTTTTTGGAAGAAGGTCCTGTGGACTGATGAAACCAAGATTGAGTTGTTTGGTAATACAAAAAGGCATTATGCATGGCGGGAAAAAAAAACACAGTGCGTTGTATAGTTGACCGATGCACAGTGACACCATCTGCAGCAAGTTGATGCTGCAGATCTGTGGAGGTGGTCTGAGGATTGTCCTTGACTGATCTCACCATTCTTCTTCTCTGCCTTTCTGATGTTTTTCTTGGCCTGCCACTTCTGGCCTTAACAAGAACTGTACCTGTGTTCTTCCATTTCCTTACTATGTTCCTCACAGAGGAAATGAAATTGACAGGTTAAACCTCTGAGAAAGCTTTTTGTATCCTTCCCCTGAGCAACTATGTTGAATAATCTTTGTTTTCAGATCATTTGACAGTTGTTTTGAGGAGCCCATGATGCCACTCTTCAGAGGAGATTCAAACAGGAGAAGAACTTGCAAGTGGCCACTTTAAGTAGCTTTTCTCATGATTGCATACACCTAGCTATGAAGTTCAAAGCTCAATGAGGTTACAAAACCAAAAAAAGTGCTTTAGTAAGTCAGTAAAAAGTAGGTAGGAGTATTTAAAAAAAGAAAATGATAAGGGTGCCCATACTTATGCACCTGTCAAATTTTGTTTGAATGCAGATTGCACATTTTCTGTTAGTACAATAAACCTCATTTCAAGGCAGAAACATTACTGTGTCCAACAGTTATTAGATATATGAAACTGAAATAGCTGTTGCAAAAAAAACAATTTTTATAAAAGATTAAGCTTAAGATTAATAGGGGTGCCCAAACTTTTTCATATAACTGTAGTACAATGCCAAAGATTTCACTTACTTCTCACATTACACAAGTGATATCTATTGTAAATTCTACAATAGGTCAGAAACCAGACAGTATAGTCCTCCATACAGTATTATGGGCACCACATAGTCCTCCATACAGTATTATGGGCACCACATAGTGCTCCATACAGAATAATGAGCCCCATATATTGCTCCATACAGAATTATGGGCACCACAAGGTGCTCTATACAGAATAATGAGCCCATATAATGCTCCATACCGAATGGACCCCAAATAATGCTCCATACAGTATAATGAGCCCCATATATTGCTCCATACCGTATAATGAGCCCCATATATTGCTCCATACAGAATAATTAGCCCCATATATTGCTCCATACAGAATTATGGGCACCATAAGGTGCTCCATACAGAATAATGAGCCCATATAATGTTCCATATAGAATGGACCCCATATAATGCTCCATACAGTATAATGAGCCCTGTTATGACCCCAGTGGACAGGGTCTCAGAGGAACATGTAAGTCTGCAAGATACAAAAATCCAGCTCATAGGGCTGTGGTAACTGGGTTGACCAAATAGCTACTCCTAACGCCAACACTAGAAGTAGCCGGGGATCATGCCTACGGTGATCGCTAGATGACTCGCGCCAGCCGGAGAATCTAACTACCCCTAGGAGAAGAAAACAAAGACCTCTCTTGCCTCCAGAGAAAGGGACCCCAAAGCAAGATACAAGCCCCCCACAAATAATAACGGTGAGGTAAGAGGAAATGACAAACACAGAAATGAACCAGGTTCAGCAAAGAGAGGCCAGCTTACTAATAGCAGAATAAAGCAAGATAACTTATCTGGTCAACAAAAACCCTATAAAAATCCACGCTGGAGATTCAAGAACCCCGAACCGTCTAACGGTCCGGGGGGAGAACACCAGCCCCCTAGAGCTTCCAGCAAAGGTCAGGATACAGATAGGAACAAGCTGGACAAAAATACCAAACAAAACTAAAGCAAAAAGCAAAGAAGCAGACTTAGCTTGAAAAACAGGAACCAGGATCAGAGGACAAGAGCACAACAGATTAGCTCTGATTTCAACGATGCCAGGCATTGAACTGAAGGTCCAGGGAGCTTATATAGCAACGCCCCTGAACTAACGGCCCAGGTGAGGATATAGGAAAAGACAGACGCTCCAGAGTCAAATCACTAATGACCACTAGAGGGAGCAAAAAGCAAAATCACAACAGTACCCCCCCTTAGTGAGGGGTCACCGAACCCTCACCACGACCACCATGGCGATCAGGATGAGCGGCGTGAAAGGCACGAACTAAATCGGCCGCATGAACATCAGAGGCGACCACCCAGGAATTATCTTCCTGACCATAGCCCTTCCACTTGACCAGGTACTGAAGCCTCCGCCTGGAGAGACGAGAATCCAAGATCTTCTCCACCACGTACTCCAACTCGCCCTCAACCAACACCGGAGCAGGAGGCTCAGCAGAAGGAACCACAGGCACAACGTACCGCCGCAACAAGGACCTATGAAACACGTTGTGGATAGCAAACGACACAGGAAGATCCAGGCGAAAGGACACAGGATTAAGAATTTCCAATATCTTGTAAGGACCAATAAAACGAGGTTTAAATTTGGGAGAGGAAACCTTCATAGGAACAAAGCGGGAAGAAAGCCACACCAAATCCCCAACACGTAGTCGGGGACCCACACCGCGGCGGCGGTTTGCAAAGCGCTGAGCCCTTTCCTGTGACAACTTCAAGTTGTCCACCACAAGATTCCAGATCCGCTGCAACCTATCCACCACAGAATCCACCCCAGGGCAGTCAGAAGGTTCCACATGACCCGAAGAAAAACGAGGGTGGAAACCAGAGTTGCAGAAAAACGGCGAAACCAAGGTGGCGGAACTAGCCCGATTATTAAGGGCAAACTCAGCTAACGGCAATAAGGTCACCCAATCGTCCTGATCAGCAGAGACAAAACACATCAAATAAGCCTCCAAAGTCTGATTAGTTCGCTCCGTCTGTCCATTAGTCTGAGGATGGAAAGCAGACGAAAACGACAAGTCAATGCCCATCCTACTACAAAAGGATCGCCAGAATCTGGAAACAAACTGGGATCCTCTGTCTGACACAATATTCTCAGGGATGCCGTGCAAACGAACCACGTTCTGGAATAACACAGGAACCAGATCGGAAGAGGAAGGCAGTTTAGGCAAAGGAACCAAATGGACCATCTTGGAGAAGCGATCACATATCACCCAGATAACAGACATGCCCTGAGACACCGGAAGATCAGAAATGAAATCCATGGAGATATGTGTCCAAGGTCTCTTAGGGACAGGCAAGGGCAAGAGCAACCCGCTGGCACGAGAACAGCAAGGCTTAGCTCGAGCACAAGTCCCACAGGACTGTACAAATGACCGCACATCCCTAGACAAGGAAGGCCACCAAAAGGATCTGGCCACCAGATCTCTGGTGCCAAAAATTCCTGGGTGACCTGCCAACACCGAGGAATGAACCTCGGAAATGACTCTGCTGGTCCACTTATCAGGCACAAACAGTCTGTCAGGTGGACAAGAATCAGGCCTATCAGCCTGAAATCTCTGCAACACACGTCGCAGATCTGGAGAAATAGCTGACAAGATAATACCATCCTTAAGAATACCAACAGGTTCAGCGACTCCAGGAGCATCAGGCACAAAGCTCCTGGAAAGAGCATCGGCCTTCACATTCTTTGAACCTGGTAAATACGAGACAACAAAGTCAAAACGGGAGAAAAACAATGACCAGCGGGCCTGTCTAGGATTCAGGCGTTTAGCAGACTCGAGATACATCAGATTTTTGTGATCAGTCAAGACCACCACACGATGCTTAGCACCCTCGAGCCAATGACGCCACTCCTCAAATGCCCATTTCATGGCCAACAACTCCTGATTGCCCACATCATAATTTCGCTCCGCAGGCGAAAACTTCCTAGAGAAAAAGGCGCAAGGTCTCATAACAGAGCAACCAGGGCCTCTCTGCGACAAAACGGCCCCTGCTCCAATCTCTGAAGCATCCACCTCAACTTGAAAGGGAAGCGAGACATCAGGCTGGCACAAAACAGGCGCCGAAGTAAACCGACGTTTCAACTCCTGGAAAGCCTCCACGGCAGCAGGAGCCCAATTAACCACATCGGAGCCCTTCTTGGTCATATCCGTCAAAGGTTTCACAATGCTAGAAAAGTTAGCGATAAAACGACGGTAGAAGTTAGCGAAACCCAAGAACTTCTGAAGACTCTTAACTGACGAGGGCTGAGTCCAATCAAGAATAGCTCGGACCTTGACTGGGTCCATCTCCACAGCAGAAGGGGAAAAAATGAACCCCAAAAAGGGAACCTTCTGTACACCAAAAAGACACTTTGAGCCCTTGACAAACAAAGAATTTTCACGCAAAATTTTAAAGACCATCCTGACCTGCTCCACATGCGAGTCCCAATTATCAGAAAAAACCAGAATATCATCCAGATAAACGATCAGAAATTTATCCAGATAGTTCCGGAAAATGTCATGCATAAAGGACTGAAAAACTGAAGGGGCATTAGAGAGCCCAAAAGGCATCACCAAGTACTCAAAATGACCTTCGGGCGTATTGAATGCGGTTTTCCATTCATCCCCTTGCTTAATGCGCACAAGGTTGTACGCACCACGAAGGTCTATCTTGGTAAACCACTTGGCACCTTTAATCCGGGCAAACAAGTCAGACAACAGCGGCAAAGGATACTGAAATTTGACAGTGATCTTATTTAAAAGCCGATAGTCAATACAAGGCCTCAAAGATCCGTCCTTTTTAGCCACAAAAAAGAATCCCGCACCAAGAGGGGAAGAAGACGGACGGATGTGTCCTTTCTCCAGAGACTCCTTGATATATGAACGCATAGCGGTATGTTCAGGTATCGACAGATTAAACAGTCTTCCCTTAGGAAACTTACTGCCTGGAATCAAATCTATTGCACAGTCACATTCCCTATGAGGAGGCAATGCACTGGACCTGGACTCGCTAAAGACATCCTGATAATCAGACAAGTACTCCGGAACTTCCGAAGGCGTAGAAGAAGCAATAGACACAGGCAGGGAATCCTCATGAATACCACGACAGCCCCAACTAGACACTGACATAGCCTTCCAGTCAAGGACTGGATTATGGGTCTGTAACCATGGCAGCCCCAAAACAACCAAATCATGCATTTTATGTAGAACGAGAAAACGTATCACCTCGCGGTGTTCAGGAGTCATGCACATGGTAAGCTGTGTCCAATACTGCGGCTTATTTTCTGCCAATGGCGTAGCATCAATACCCCTAAGAGGGATAGGATTTTCTAATGGTTCAAGAATAAAACCACAGCGCTTAGCAAATGAGAGATCCATAAGACTCAGGGCAGCACCTGAATCTACAAACGCCATGACAGGATAAGACGACAGTGAGCAAATCAAAGTTACAGACAGAATAAACTTAGGATGCAAATTACCAACGGTGACAGGACTAACAACCTTAGATATACGTTTAGAGCATGCTGAGATAACATGTGTAGAATCACCACAGTAGTAGCACAAGCCATTCCGGCGTCTATGAATTTTCCTCTCATTTCTAGTCAGGATTCTATCACATTGCATCAAATCAGGTGTCCGTTCAGACAACACCATGAGGGAATTTGCGGTTTTTCTATCACATTGCATCAAATCAGGTGTCCGTTCAGACAACAACATGAGGGAATTTGCGGTTTTGCGCTCCCGCAACCGCCGGTCAATTTGAATAGCCAGGGACATGGTATCATTCAGACCTGTGGGAATGGGAAAACCCACCATAACATTCTTAATGGCCTCAGAAAGGCCATTTCTAAAATTAGCGGCCAGTGCACACTCGTTCCAATGTGTCAGCACGGACCATTTCCGAAATTTTTGGCAATACACCTCTGCCTCGTCCTGGCCCTGAGACATAGCCAGCAAGGCTTTCTCTGCCTGAATCTCAAGATTGGGTTCCTCATAAAGTAAACCGAGCGCCAGAAAAAACGCATCAATATCAGCCAATGCCGGATCTCCTGGCGCCAACGAAAAAGCCCAATCCTGAGGGTCACCCCGTAAGAATGAAATAACAATTTTTACTTGTTGAGCAGAGTCTCCAGACGAACAAGGTTTCAGGGACAAAAATAATTTACAATTATTCCTGAAATTCCTAAACTTAAATCGGTCTCCTGAAAACAGTTCAGGAATCGGAATCTTGGGTTCAGACCTAGGATTTCTGGTAACATAATCCTGTATACCCTGCACACGAGCGGCAAGCTGGTCCACACTTGTAATCAAGGTCTGGACATTCATGTCTGCAGCAAGCTTAAGCCACTCTGAGGTAAAGGGGAAAAGAAAAAAAAAAATTAGAGAGGGAAAAAAAAAACTCAAAATTTTCTTTCTTATAATCCCACTTCTGCAATGCATTAAACATTTAATACTGGCCTGGCATACTGTTATGACCCCAGTGGACAGGGTCTCAGAGGAACGTGTAAGTCTGCAAGATACAAAAATCCAGCTCATAGGGCTGTGGTAACTGGGTTGACCAAATAGCTACTCCTAACGCCAACACTAGAAGTAGCCGGGGATCATGCCTACGGTGATCGCTAGATGACTCGCGCCAGCCGGAGAATCTAACTACCCCTAGGAGAAGAAAACAAAGACCTCTCTTGCCTCCAGAGAAAGGGACCCCAAAGCAAGATACAAGCCCCCCACAAATAATAACGGTGAGGTAAGAGGAAATGACAAACACAGAAATGAACCAGGTTCAGCAAAGAGAGGCCAGCTTACTAATAGCAGAATAAAGCAAGATAACTTATCTGGTCAACAAAAACCCTATAAAAATCCACGCTGGAGATTCAAGAACCCCCGAACCGTCTAACGGTCCGGGGGGAGAACACCAGCCCCCTAGAGCTTCCAGCAAAGGTCAGGATACAGATAGGAACAAGCTGGACAAAAATACCAAACAAAACTAAAGCAAAAAGCAAAGAAGCAGACTTAGCTTGAAAAACAGGAACCAGGATCAGAGGACAAGAGCACAACAGATTAGCTCTGATTTCAACGATGCCAGGCATTGAACTGAAGGTCCAGGGAGCTTATATAGCAACGCCCCTGAACTAACGGCCCAGGTGAGGATATAGGAAAAGACAGACGCTCCAGAGTCAAATCACTAATGACCACTAGAGGGAGCAAAAAGCAAAATCACAACAGAGCCCCATGTATTGCTCCATACAGAATGATGAGCCCCATATATTGCTCCATACAGAATAATGAATAATAAAGTAGTACTTAATGTCAAGCAGCAGCCGCAAAAGCAAACAAGATTTTAGGTTGTATAAAAAGAGAGATAAAATTCTGTGATCCCAACATATTGTTACCTCTTTATCAATCACTGGTGAGGCCACATCTAGAATATGGGATCCAGTTTTGTTCTCCACGTTTAAAAAAGGATATTCAGAAATTAGAGTCAGTTCAAAGGCGGCAACTAGATTATTACAAGGGATGGAGGCCTCTCATATGAGGAGAGGATGGAAAAGTTGAGCTTGTTTAGCTTAGAAAAAGACGCCTCAGAAGAGATCTCATTCATAAATATATGTGTAGTCAGTGCAAAGGACGGGTACATGACTTCTTCCTTCCAAGGACCAAACTAAGGACCAGGGGGCACTCATTACATGTGGAGGAAAGTCGATTCTGGCGGCCAAATAGGAAAGGGTTCTTTACAGTTAGAGCAGTCAGACTGTGGAATGCCGGCCACAAGAGATAGTAAGGGCCGACACTATAACAGCTTTTATACAGGAGCCGGATGATTTCCTCGATACACATAACATTGTGGGTTATAGCTAAATTAGTGACGAAATGTAAAATTGGTGGAGGACGGTTGAACTTGATGGACCTAGGTCTTTTTTCAACCTATATCACTATGTGTGTAATATCCCTGGGGATCTGGAGTGGTTAGTAATATTTCAGGGGGTCTAGAGTGGTTTACATGTTAGTGATGGTATTCCTGAAATATCCCTGGTTGTCTAAAATGGTTTATGGTAGCATTTTTGCCATATTCCTGGGGGTTCGAATGGTTTAGAGGCTAGTGATAACATGTAATATTCCTGCGGGTCTTGAGTGTTTTAGAGTTTACTGACTGTATTTTTACAAGATCCCTAGAGGATTAGGGTTGTTTAGGGTAAGTGACAGTATGGAAGAAGCATATCTGGACGTTGAGAGTGGTTTAGAGGTTAGTAATTGTATTCATGTAATATCCCTGAGGATCTAGAGTAGTTTAGAGGTTACTAATAGTATTCCCGTAATATTCCTGGGGGTCTAGAGTGGGTTAGAGGTTAGTAATAGTATTCCTGTAATATACATGGTGCTTTAGGTTGGTTTAGAGGTTAGTTGTTGTATTCCTTTAGTATTCCTGTGGGTCTAGAGCGGTGTCGAAGTTACTAATAGTATTCCAGTAATATCCCTGGAGGTCTAGAGTGATTTAGATGTTAGTGATAGTATTCCCATGGGACCAGAGCGGTTAACAGATTAATATTAGTATTCTAGTAATATCTCTGGTGGTCTATAGTGGTTTAGAGGTTAGTGATAGTATTCTAGTAATATCTCTGGGGTCTATAGTGGATTAGAGGTTACTGATATTATTCTAGTAATATCCCTGGGGGGCTAGATTGGTTTAGACTCTAGTAATAGTATTCCTGTAATATCCATGGAGCTCTCTAGTGGTTTAGATGTTAGTGATCATATTCCTGTAATATACCGGGATGATTGACGTGGTTTAGAGTTTAGTGACCACATTTCTGTAATATCTCAGGGGGCCTGGAGTGGTTTGGAGGTTAGTGAAAGTATTCCTACAATATCCCTGGGGGTCTAGAGTGGTTCAAAGGTTAGTGAACACATTCCTGTGATACCCATGGGAAGTCTGAATTACTTTAGTGATTACTAAGTGTATTTTTGCAATATCCCTGCATGACGTCGGGTTAATGATGTTACTCCTGTAATATCCAAAATGGTTTAAAGCTTAGTAGTAGTAATATTTTAACTTCTCAATAGTAGTCTAGATTGGCCAGTTAATAATATATATATTTAGTGGTCTAGGGCAATGAAGGGAATATCTAAGGTGGATTAGAATAGTAATGAGATAATACTGTACATAATGTATGAAGTTCCATGGGAATGTTCACATTACATTATATTCCCCGTTCAGGATTCTGTTGTGGACTTCTGTAGAAATATCTGAAAAGCAGAACTTAGACATTCATCCAACAGAGCCATTAAGTTCACTGAAGCAAACAGAGTCCAAAATCTAAAAATAGGTACAGATTTACTCTAAAGCAGGGATTCCAAACTCAAACACACACAGGGCCATAATGAAAAACTTGGACAAAGTCGTGGGCCAACCAGTATACAGTATGATGGGCCCAACATAGTCCCCCATACAAAATAATAGGCCAAACGTAGTCCTCCATACAGTATAATGGGCCCCACATAGTCCTCCATACAGTAAAATGGATCCCACATAGACCTCCATACAGAATAATGGGCCCAACATAGTCCGCCATACAGTATAATGGGCCTCACATAGTCCTCCATACAGAACAATTGGTTCAACATAGTCCTCCATACAGAATTATGGGCCCCACATAGTCGTCCATGCAGAATAAGGGCCCCACTTAGTCCTCTATAGAGAATACGGGCCCCACATAGTCCTACATATAGAATACGAGCCCACATAGTCTTCCATACAGAATAATGGGCCCCACATTGTCCTTCATACAGTATAATGGGCCCAACATAGTCCTCCATACAGTATAATGGGCCCCACATAGTTCTCCATGCAGAATAATGAGAACAACATAGTCCTCCATACAGAATAACAGGCCCAACATAGTCCTCCATACAGAATAATGGGCCCAACATAATCCTCCATACACAATAATGGACACAACATAGTCCTCCATACAGAATAATGTGCCCTACATAGTCCTCCATACAGAATAGTGGGCCCAACATAGTCCTCCACACTGAATAATGGGTTCAACATAGTCCTCCATACAGAATAATGGGCCCAGCATAGTCCTCCATACAAAATAATAGGCCCCACATAGTCCTCCATACAGTATAATGGATCCCACATATTCCTCCATACAGAATAATGGGTCCAACATAGTTCTCCACACTGAATAATGGGTTCAACATAGTCCTCCATGCAGAATAATAGGCCCCACATAGTCCTCCATACAGTATAATGGATCCCACATATTCCTCCATACAGAATAATGGGCCCAACATAGTCCTCCACACTGAATAATGGGTTCAACATAGTCCTCCATACAGAATAATGGGCCCAACATAGTCCTCCATACAGAATAATAGGCCCCACATAGTCCTCCATACAGTATAATGGATCCCACATATTCCTCCATACAGAATAATGGGCCCAACATAGTCCTCCACACTGAATAATGGGTTCAACATAGTCCTCCATACAGAATAATGGGCCCAACATAGTCCTCCATACAGAATAATAGGCCCCACATAGTCCTCCATACAGTATAATGGATCCCACATATTCCTCCATACAGAATAATGGGCCCAACATAGTCCTCCACACTGAATAATGGGTTCAACATAGTCCTCCATACAGAATAATGGGCCCAACATAGTCCTCCATACAGAATAATAGGCCCCACATAGTCCTCCATACAGTATAATGGATCCCACATATTCCTCCATACAGAATAATGGGCACAACATAGTTCTCAACACAAAACAATGGGTTCAACAAAGTCCTCCATACAGAATTATGGGTACCACATAGTCCTTCATACAGAATAATGGGCCCAACATAGTCCTCCATACAGAATAATGGGCCCAACATAGTCCTTCAATCAGAATAATCAGCTCAACATAGTCCTCCATAAAGTATAACGGGCCACACACAGTACTCCATACAGAATAATGGGCCCAACATAGTCCTCCATACAGTATAATGGATCCCACATATTCCTCCATACAGAATAATGGGCCCAACATCGTCCGCCATACAGTATAATGGGCCCCACATAGTTCTCAACACAAAACAATGGGTTCAACATAGCCCTTCATACAGAATTATGGGTACCACATAGTCCTTCATACAGAATAAGGGCCCCACATAGTCCTCCACATAGAATAAGTGCCCACATAGTCTTCCATATAGAATAATGGGCCCCACTTTGCCCTTCATACAGAATAATGCGCCCTACATAGTCCTCCATATAGAATAAGGATCCCAACATAGTCCTTCATACAGAATAATGGGCCCAACATAGTTATCAATACAGAATAAGGGCAACACATAGTTCTCTATACAGAATAATGGGCTCCACATAGTTCTCCATACAGAATAATGGGCCAAACGTAGTCCTCAATACAGAATAATGGGCCCCACACAGTTCTCCATACAGAATAATGGGCCCAACATAGTCCTCCATACAGTAAAATGGGCCTCACATAGTCCTCAACACAAAACAATGGGTTCAACATAGTCCTTCATACAGAATTATGAGTGGGTACCACATAGTCCTCCATACAGAATAAGTGCTCCACATAGTCCTCCATAGAGAATACGGGCCCCACATAGTCTTCCATATAGAATAATGGGCCCCACTTTGCCCTTCATGCAGTATAATGGGCCCAACATAGTCCTCCATATAGAATAATGCGCCCCGCATAGTCCTCCATACAAAATCATGGGCCCCACATAGTCCTCTATGCAGCATATGGGTGGAGGTTCTGATGTCACAGGCCAAATATAATCACTCTGCGGGACAGATTTAGACATTTATGATCTACGTATGTATCTATTATCTATCTATTATCTAGCTATCTATCATCTATCTATTATCTATCTATCTATCTATCTATCTATCTATCTATCTATCTATCATCAGCATCCTGATCCATAGATAAGGATATTAAATATGTATTAGGTGCTATGCAGAATCAGAACTCAGATAGATAATCACCAGTGAATCAAACAATGCAGGATTTGATGTCACCAATTTGTACAATTTAGAATATTGTATCTGCCAGAGAATAATTAGATGACCTCAGGCACAACAAGGCAGCCTTCCCTTGATATAGCACAGCCAATAAGAAGATTCTACTATAGCCTGTATAGAAATCAAGGGACAGAATTCAGCAGCCACTTAGTGGTGAACCAGATCCTGAGAAGATAACAGAGCTCATAGCTTATCCATAGAGATAAAGAGATAGAAATCCATAAAACACTGAGTAAACATTGCAGATAGTGAGTGACAGCTCAGCAGTGAATAGCTATTACTATCCCTTTTCTCTTAGCTATTTATGGTGAGCTTGACATTACTAAGACTGCGTTTGCATTAAAGGGCTTGACTTCAGCACAGTCCTAGGAGACCTCAGAGTGTTTCACACGTCATTTTAGGTCAATTGGAGGTTTTTGAATACTTTTGATCTACGCCACTTTTTTCACCGTGAATCTAATTTTCTATAAAAATTCTGCAAAGCTAGAGAATTCAAATTTCAAAAGACAAAGTCATCTCTAATAATCACAAATCAATGCAAGAGACAAAAATGTGAACCATGTGTGAAATAAAGAAGAAATTGCTTACAGATATTCTAAACTCTGCCTGACCTGCTGCGCTTTACGTGGGAAATGACTTAGCACCTCAAGGCCACGCACAAATGAAAGGTCACCGATAGGTAAAAAGCCGAGAATATAGCAAGTAGGACTAATGTAAATATTAATATCATCTATCTATCTATCTATTATCAATCTATCTATTATCTATCTATCATCTATCTATCATCTATTATCTATCTATTATCTATCTTTCTATCTATCTATCTATTATCTATCTATCTATCTATCTATCTATCATCTATCTATCTATTATCTATCTATCTATCTATCTATCTATCTATCTATCATCTATCTATCTATTATCAATCTATCTATTATCTATCTATCATCTATCTATTACCTATCTATTATCTATCAATCTATCATCTATCTATCTAAATTTGAAAATGCTCTTTTACTAACTACTGCGGTCTCAGAATTATTCACCCTTCAAGCCAAGTATCTTTAGTACTTAGTAGAGCACCTCCGGCTGTTATGACCTGCTGCAGATGCAATGCACAGCCAGATACCAGGTTCTGACAGGGTTCCTGAGGAATCTTAGCCCATTCTCCAGTTCTCAACACAAGAGAAAAAAAGGATACAAAACCTTTGAATGTTTCTTTAGATACTACTGAAACCAGAGTCTTCAAGTTCAAAGTTATTGCAGCCATGTTTGTTTTACCATGGGGGACCATGTATTTCTGATTACCGTAATTGATTCTGAGGGTTCTTCTCCGCCCCATCTACAATGAATGACAGGACTTTTCTTACGTGTGTTTTGTGATTCTGTGATAGAAAGAGAAAGCTGTCATCTGATTCCAGAGGAGGCAGATGTCAAAAAATATTCAAGTGACTGCAAAAGGCCTGCAGCAAGATGTGGTGGCAGCAGACACTGAGGTTTCAGTTTGCACAATAAGGCACATATTAAATACCAAATGGTCTCCATGCCGATCTCCAAGACAAAGACCTCTACTGACCCAAACATATGGGAAAAGACAGCTCCAATATACTCAAATCATAAATAAATCACATAAATTTTGTGACTGTGTCCCATGGAATGATTAACCCCTTCATGACCTTGGGATTTTTCGTTTTTCCGTTTTCGTTTTTCACTCCCCTCTTCCCAGAGCCATAACTTTTTTATTTTTCCGTCAATTTGGCCATGTGACGGCTTATTTTTTGCGGGACGAGTTGTACTTTTGAACGACATCATTAGTTTTACCATGTGGTGTACTAGAAAACGGGAAAAAAATTCCAAGTGCGGTGAAATTGCAAAAAAAGTGCAATCCCACACTTGTTTTTTGCTTGGCTTTTTTGCTAGGTTCACTAAATGCTAAAACTGACCTGCCATTATGATTCTCCAGGTCATTACGAGTTCATAGACACCTAACATGACTAGGTTCTTTTTTACCTAAGTGGTGAAAAAAAATTCCAAACTTTGCTAAAAAAAAAAAAAAAAAAAAATGCGCCATTTTCCGATACCCGTGGCGTCTCCATTTTTCGTGATCTGGGGTCGGGTGAGGGCTTATTTTTTGCGTGCTGAGCTGGCGTTTTTAATGATGCCATTTTGGTGAAGATACGTTCTTTTGATCGCCCGTTATTGCATTTTAATGCAATGTCGCGGCGACCAAAAAACCGTAATTCTGGCGTTTCGATTTTTTTTCTCGTTACGCCGTTTAGCGATCAGGTTAATGCTTTTTTTTTATTGATAGATTGGGCGATTCTGAACACGGCGATACCAAATATGTGTAGGTTTGATTTTTTTTTAATTGATTTATTTTGATTGGGGCGAAAGGGGGGTGATTTAAACTTTTATGTTTTATTTATTTTTTTCACATTTTTTTAAACTTTTTTTTTCACTTTTGCCATGCTTCAATAGCCTCCATGGGAGGCTAGAAGCAGGCACAACGCGATCGGCTCTGCTATGTAGCAGCGATCATAAGATCGCTGCTACACAGCAGAATTGCAGGTGTGCTGTGAGCGCCGACCACAGGGTGGCGATCACAGCTGCCAAGGATCAGTAACCATAGAGGTCTCAAGGACCTCTATGGTTACCATTCAGAAGCATCGCCGACCTCCGATCATGTGACGGGGGTCGGCGATGCCGTCATATCCGGCCGCCCGGCCGGATGCGGTAGTTAAATGCCGCTGTCTGCGTTTGACAGCGGCATTTAACTAGTTAATAGGCGCGGGCAGATCGCGATTCTGCCCGCGCCTATTGCGGGCACACGTCAGCTGTTCAAAACAGCTGACATGTCCCGGCTTTGATGCGGGCTCACCGCGGAGCCCTGCATCAAAGCAGGGGAGCTGACCTCGGACGGTATAGTACGTCCGAGGTCAGTAAGGGGTTAAACAAAACTGGAACTTTTGGGACCTATGAATCAGTGAAACATGATTGACAAGATGATGCTTACTGTAAAGGATTGCGATGGTTTGGTGATATCTACAGTGAAGAATGGTGGTGGCTCCACTATGCTTACTGTGAGGCATGGCGTTGGTTTGGTGATGTCTGTTGTCACGCACAGTGTAGGAAAGACTGTGCAACAGAAAGGATGAGGGGAAGGGAGCCTAACACTAGGGAAGGGGGAAGTGGAGACCCCTAGGCAGATCTAAAGTCACCCTGTCTGCCCTAAACCTCCCTATATAGGTTCTGCAGCTATCGCCAAGCAGGAACCTAATCCCTGCCTGACCCTGGCGATAAGCCCTACTTATGGAATGACTGTGTGAGCACCAAAGAGGAAGATAGATGACTATTGTAGCTCCAAATCTCAACAGGGGGGATTGGAAATATCACTGGCAACTCCCAGCAGCAGGCTGGGAGTCTATAAACACCCAAGTCCAGGTGTGTAAATTAGAGCTGGGGAAAGGTTGCCACTGGGTCAAAGAGTCAGAAGGGTTATGAAGGTGTCTGCAAAGCCAAATGCAGAGACCTTCTGCAGCTAGATGCAGTGCGACTGTCTGCAGCTTCTGACATACCCATCACAGTAGCCTTTCTTCTATGAGTGGCCTCCAGACACTCAGGACCAGGTTTCTCGGGATAAAAGATATGAAATGAATGAACCAGCCTGGGGGTATTCACCGCTGATGCCGAGACCCACATCCTTTCCTCTGGACTGTAACCCTTCCAGTACACCAAGTATTGTAGGGAACTACGTTGGAGGGGAGAATCTACAATCCTCGAAATCTGAAACTCGAGATTTCCATCAACAATTGTTGGGGGCGGTGGTAGAGGTGAGGGCTCATACATCTTGAGCAATAACCTATGGAAGTCGTGGATCTTGAGAGCCTTAGGTAGCTCAAGACGAAACGCTGCTGGATTAATGACGGTGGTTATTTTATAGGGACCAATAAATCAAGGTCCCAACTTCCAGGAATGAATCTTCAACCAGGTGACAACCACACAAAGCCATTCACATTCAGGTCCGGACCTAGCAAGCGTTTTCTGTCAGTCAAACGTTTGTACCTGTCTACCATAATCTTCAAATTACTCAGAACCCCTCACCACACTGAGGAGAGCGATGAAGCAAAATGTTCCTCTTCTGGAACTCCCAAAGCCCCTCCCCTGATAAAGTACCAAGCTGCAGAATGGTAGATTCTTGATGGTGTTTATTGATAGCAAATTCTGCCAGCGGTAAGTAAAATGCCAAATCCTACTGATTTTCGGAGAGAAAACACCTGAGGTAGGTTTTCAAATTCTGGTTAATGCACTCGGTCTGTCCATTCAACTGGGGATGGAAGGCAGAGGAAAAGGACAGCTGCACCCCCAGAACAGAACGCCCTTCAGAACTTGGAAACAAATTGGGTCCCCCAATCTGACACCACATCAGAGGGAACCCTGTGAAGCTTCACGATCTCATTCATAAACACCTGAGCAAGAGTCTTGGCATTCGGAAGTGCCGGTAATGCGATGACATAAACCATTTTACTGAAACTATCTACAACCACTAAAACCATATTCTTGCCAGCAGATACTGGTAGGTCAGTAATAAAATCCATGGACAAGTGTGTCCATGGTCTACTAGGAATAGGTAGTGGAGGAAGAGTACCAGATGGACGGGTATGCGATACATTAGAACATGCACAGATACTACAAGCAGCTTCTTATTCGACCACATTCCGATGCAACCCCGGCCACCAAAAAGAGAAAAGATGAGAAAAGATGTCCGCAGTTGCCTTACCATCTGGATGGCCAGCAAGCACAGAGTTGTGATGTTCCTCAATTACTTTGTGGCGCAGATTTGGTGGCACAAATAACCTTCCTGGAGGGCAGGAAGACGGGGCATCCCCCTGGGCCTCCAAAACCTCACCCTCCAGCTCAGGTTACAATGCCGAAATGACTGTCCCCTTCTGCAAAATCAGGACAGGGTCCTCATGGTCACCACCACCAGGGAAGCTCTGGGACAAAGTATCAGCTTTGACATTTTTAATCCCTGGATGGAAAGTAACCACAAAATTGAACCTAGTAAAAAAACAAGGACCATCTAGCTTGCCTAGGGTTGAGATGTTTAGCAAATTGAAGATATGACAAGTTCTTATGGTCAGTGATAACAGTAATAGGATGGACAGCCTCCTCCAACCAATGTTGCCATTCTTCAAATGCCAATTTGATTGCCAAAAGCCCTCTATTACCCATAATTTCTCTCAGCCAAAGACAATTTTTAGAAAAGAAGGCACATGGATGCCATTTACCAGGGGTTTGACCCTGAGACAATACAGCCCCAAAACCCACCTCTGACGCATCAACCTCCACAACAAAGGGCTGGGAAGCATTGGGTTGACTAAGTATAGCAGCCATGGCAAAACAGCTCTTAAGGGAGGAAAAAGGCCGCAGGGCATCGTTCGACCATTTGGAAAAGTCCGACGCCTTCCTTGTCATGTCAGTAAGGGGTTTCACAATTACTGAATACTTCTGGTAAAAATTTATAAAGCCCCAAAAAAGTTGTAGGGCCTTCAAGTTCTCGGGAAGGTCCCAATCAAGGACAGCACGGATCTTATATAATAATAATAATTTTTATTTATATAGCGCCAACATATTCCGCAGCGCTTTACAACTTATAGAGGGGATTTGTACAGACAATAGACATTACAGCATAACAGAAATCACAGTTCAAAATAGATACCAGGAGGAATGAGGGCCCTGCTCGCAAGCTTACAAACTATGAGGAAAAGGGGAGACACGAGAGGTGGATGATAACAATTGCTTTAGTTATTTGGACCGGCCATTTTGTAAGGCTCGGCTGTTCATGTAAAGCTGCATGAACCAGTTCACTGCCTAAGTATGTAGCAATACAGACACAGAGTGCTATTAACTGCATAAAGTGAA
Organism: Ranitomeya variabilis; assembly: GCF_051348905.1. Taxonomy (NCBI): domain Eukaryota; kingdom Metazoa; phylum Chordata; class Amphibia; order Anura; family Dendrobatidae; genus Ranitomeya; species Ranitomeya variabilis. The sequence continues at coordinate 33,985,729 of NC_135232.1, read as the reverse complement.
TGAGAACATGATGCAAACATGATCCAAATCAATCCGAAAACCTGAAGATGACAACAGGTATCACAAAAACAGCACTTCCTGAATGGCGAATACACATTTTTCTATTTTGGCATATAGTTTGTTATCCCTTAATATTTGCAGCCCCTTTTTAACATACCCTCGATGTGTCTCCAAATCAGGAGATTAAACAAAAATATCACCTAGATAGACCACTACAAACTTGCCCACCAAATGATATGATATGATATGATGAAAATATAATTGATGAAATGCTAAAATAATCACAGGTGCATTAGTCAGACCGAAAGGCATAACCAGATTCTCGAAATTATTCAATACTGTCTTCCATTCATCCCCTTCTCTGATTGTAACCAGGTTGTAGGCCCCCCTTCAATCCAACTTGGAGAACACCTTAGCTCCCGCAACCTGGCTGAACAAATTCGGAATCAGAGGAAGAGGATATGGATCTCGGATGGTAATTTGATTTAATTCCCAGAAATCTAAACAGGGACATAGACCAGCATCATTTTCTTCATGAAGAAGAACCCTGCCACCACGGGCGAAGATGAGAGTCTGATGTGTTCCTTCTCCAGACTTTCCCCAATGAAATCCTTCATAGCTTGTCTGTCAGGACCAGAAAGATTATACAGTCTGGACCTTGGTAGTTTAGCTCCGGGGGTCGGATTAATAGGACAGTCATATGAGGAGCCAAATCCTGACACCCCCTCTCAGAGAAAACATCCTCAAACCTGACAAAAATGCAGGTAAGGTTTCTGTAGAGACTGTAGAAAGGGAAATATTTAAACAGTTCTCCTGGCAGTAATCCCCACACTCAATTATCTCCCTGGCTTGTAAATCCACCAATGGATTATGTTTCTCCAACCACGGTAGACCCAATGCAAATGGGGTGGGAAGACTGTCCAGGACATAGGAAGGAATTATTTCAGAATGAAAAGACCCCACCCTCAGTCTTACATTATGTACAATCTGAGTCAGAGCTTTCTGTGCAAGTGCATCTGAGTCGATGGGAATGGGCTTAGCTAAAGCACAGCAAACCAGTCCATGAGTTCTGGCAAACACAGCATTAACCATGATGACTCCAGCTCCACTGTGAACAAACACAGAAATCTCCTCGGTTTTGCTCTCTGGCACCACCTCTGCTGTCAGGACAAATCAGAACTGCAGGTGGACAATAGATGCACCCATTGCTTATTCCACTCTAGACTACCAAAGGTTAAAACAAGTCTCCTTTTGTTTAGGCATCAAATGACAGGCCCTAATAAAATGTCCCTTTTTTCCTGAAAAAAAAACACCCCCTTTTTTTTGTGAACATCCCGGAAAGGTACGATGCAGATGCACCCCCTAACTGTATGGGTTCCTCCACCCTCACCCATACGGGTTCATCACTAGACTGCTCCCCTGGCAAAGGGGCAATACCCCGAAAAAGATGCTCTGGAGAAGGTGGTCTTACCCACCTATCCCGAAGGCGTCTCTCAACACGTATAGCCAACAACATAGCGGCCTCCAAGGACTCAGGGGTTTCATACACCGCCAAGGCATCTTTCAACCTTTCAGTGAGACCCTGAAGAAATTGGCTTCTGAGAGCCGGGGCATTCCACTTAGTATCATTTGCCCACCTGTGGAATTCGGAGCTATACGTCTCCACTGACCGATTCCCCTGCTGAAGGAAATGCAACCAGGACTCTGCTAAGGCAACTCAGTCAGGGTCATCATAGATCATAGATAAGGACTAAAGCCTCAAAAAATCCCTCTACAGACTGGACACAAACCGAATCCTGCGGCAAAGAGGAAGCCCAGGACTGCGGATCTCCCTGTAACAGGGAGATCGCAATTCCGACATTTTGCCCTTCTTTTCCGGAGGAGTGAGAGCAAAGTTTAAAATAATGTTTGCAAGCTTCTTTAAACAGAAAAAAAACTTGTCTCTTCCTCCAGAAAACCTGTCTGAAATGGCAATCTTGGGTTCAGGTTGGATCGGCCTACCTACAGAGACCAACATCAGTGAACTGCAACCGCTATTGCTGCTGTTGAACCTCATATTGGAGGTCATTCACCTCCATAGACAGACAGCGACCAGATCTGTTATGACCCCAATGGCAGAGGGTCTCGGAAGTTATTACCAAGTCTGCAAACACAAAAACCAGCTCATAGGGCAGTGGTAACTAGGCTGACCGTATACCTGATCCTAGCACCACAAATAGCAGCAGCCGGGGAACGTACCTACGTTGGTTCTAGACGTCTCGCGCCAGCCGGAGAACTAACTAACCCTAGAAGGGAAAAGATAGACCTTTCTTGCCTCCAGAGAAAAGACCCCAAAAGGTGGATACAAGCCCCCAACAAATAATAACGGTGAGGTAAGAAGAAAAGACAAACGTAAGAACGAACTAGGTTTTTAGCAAAGAGAGGCCCACTGACTAATAGCAGAATATAGGAAGATGACTTATACGGTCAGCAAAAACCCTATCAAAATTTCCACGCTGAATATTCAAGAACCCCCGAACCGTCTAACGGCCCGGGGGGAGAATATCAGCCCCCTAGAGCTTCCAGCAAAATCAGGAATCACATTTAGTACAAGCTGGACAAAAATAAGAGCAATGCAAATAACCAAAAAATAAGGAAGCAGGACTTAGCTTATTTTGCAAGAACCAGGACCAGCAGACAGGAGCAAACAGAAAGGAACTGATTACAATGATGCCAGGCACCAGACTGAAAATCCAGGAAGCTTAAATAGCAACACCCCTGGACTAACGAGCCAGGTGGGTACCAAGCTGAGGAAAGAAACTCAAAGTGTCATGTCGCTAGTGACCACAAGAGGGAGCCAAAAAATCCAATTCACAACACAGATCCATACCAAGGGAGAAAAGTAAAAAAAAAACACCTGAAAAAACACACACATAAAAAACATATGTCAGGTTTTTTTTTCCTTGTGTAGGAAAGACTAAGTGCAACACAAAGGATGAGGGGAAGGGAGCCCAACTCTAAGGAAGGGGGGAGTGGAGAACCCTAGGCAGATCTAAAGTAACTCTGTCTGCCCTAAATGTCCCTATATAGGTTCTGCACCTATCAACAAGCAGGAAACTAATCCCTGCCTGACCCTGGCGATAAGCTTTACTTAGGGAATGACAGGGTGAGCACTAGTCTATCCCCACTACACTAAAGACAGCTGGGATAGATGAACAAAGGGAAAACTTATCCTGAGTAGACTCAGAGATGTAACACAGACGTCCTCCAGCAACACCAAAGAGGAAGATAGCTGACTGCTATAGCTGCAAGCCTCAACAGGGGGAAATGGAAGTGGAGCGCCCCCACTGCTGCAGGGTCGAGGGGCACCCGGTACCGCGCCTCTGCGTCTCAGTTCTGGGGTTGTCATGGTGGCTAGGCCTGGTCCGTGACCCTGCTGAGGGGTGTCCACTGAAAGTTGAGAATGTGATGATGTTGTGGTGCGGTGTAGGTCGCAGTGAATAACGAGGACACCAGGTTGCAGTCTCTTTACCTCTTTACTGAAGGCTTCAGGATCCTCAGTCCGGAATACGGTTAACCGGGCTACCTGAGTCCGGCCGGTCCGGTGGCACCTCCAGAGTTCCCTTTGCAGGTGGAAATCTGTGCCTACCTTCTAGCGCTTGTGTGTTGTAGTCCTTCCCTGCTGTGCTTACGGGATAGTCCTCACAACTGTTGTGTCTGTTTCTGAAGTTCCCTCACAACTCGATTATGATGTTCTTCTTCGTCCCCCCAGATGATATGGCTAGGACGCACCCGTATGACGGGTGGGCTTGGAGTTCTTCTGGGACCCTAGAGTCGCCCCTCTCCCGATGTTGCCCCCTGTGTCTGCTTAGGTGATTTTAGGTGAGACAGCCCGCCTAGAACTGACTGTCCTGCCGTAGGTTTGAAATAAGGCCTGGAGCTCAATACTTCCTCGGCGTTTCCGGCCACCGGCTACGCGCCTCAGTAGGATGTTGCCTCGTCTTACAGCACGACTCCTACTGGCATTTCTCCTTGTTGCGTTGATCTCGTTTCTCACTCAGCACAATAAACCTCGCTTCTTGTCCTTTCTTGGGGTACCGCCGCGATGAAGTGCAGGCGCGGTCCCGTGACGTTCTTTCTGTTCGCTAGGCCTCTGTCAGGATCCCACCCCTGACAGGGACCCCCCTGAATCTTCCCCTGCAACACCCTCTGCCACAGGATGTTGCCTGGTTCCAACCCAGTCAGCTTCTCACTAACTTCCTATCTAACCCCCAGTTTTACCAGATTGTGAGGAGTGGCCTAATACATAGTACCCTTAGCTCCCCCTGGAGGCCAGACTGTGAAGTGTATTGGTGTCTGTGATACCTGGTCAGGTGAACTCCTTCAGTGCCATCAGACGTACCATAGCCCCCCTTAGCGGCGGAGCGACAGTACTGCAACGACCAGGACTCTGGGGCGCTGCAGAAGTATTACCAGCAACTTCCAGCAGCAGACTGATAGTCTATAAATACCCAGGCCCAGGTGTGTCAATTAGAACCGGAGAAAGGTTGCCACTGGGTCAAAGAGTCAGAAGAGTTAAGAAGGTATCTGCAAAGCCAAACGCAGAGACCCTCTGCAGCTAGATGCAGTGCAACTGTCTGCAGCTTCTGACATACCCATGACATCTGCAGTGAAGCATGGTGAGGGTTCAGTGATGCCTACAGTAAAGCATAGCAGGAGCTCAATGATGACTACAGTGAAACATGCCTGTGGCTCGATGATGACTACAGTGAAACATGATGGGAGCTTGATGATGACTATAGTGAAGCTTGCCGTGATTCTGTAATGCCTACAGTGAAGCATGTTGGTGGCTCTGTGTTGCATACAGTAAAGCATGACGGGGGCTTGAGGATGCCTACAGTAAAGCATAGAAGGAACTCAGTGATGACTGCAGTGAAGCATGGCGGGAGCTTGATGATGTCTATAGTGAATTGGGGCGATGTCTCTGCGATGGCTACAGTGAAGCATAGCAGGAGCTCGGTGATTCTCTTGGGTTTTTGTGCTTATGCTGGCACTGGAAACCTGCAGCGTGTGGAGGACAAGATAAAATATGGCATCATTGGACCTTCCAACAGGGCAATAATCCCAAGCAAACTTCAAAGTCCACCAAGGCTTGGTTTCATAAAAAATCCTGGAAGATTCTGGAGTGGTTGTCACAGTTGTCTGACTTGAGCCCCGAAGAAAATCTTTGGTAAGAAGGCAGATACCCAAGATTATTGGTGACAGGAAGGCCATTGTACATGAGGATTGGACTATGACTCCTCAGGAACCCTGCCAGAATCTGGTGTCTGTGCATTCCTTTTTCAGCAGGTCACGACAGCCAGAGAGGGCTACAAGGTACAGAGGATGCTGGTCATGAAGGGGAGAATAATTCTGAGAATGGAAAAGTCAGTGGCATTTTGTGCTGAATTTGGAGAAACATCTTGTCATACAAATTGTTTTCACTTATGTAAATTGTATTAGTTTTCTCGGTTTATTGAAAACAGAAAAAGTTTGTAAATTTTGCTTAAAAATGTAATTTGCAATGTGGGTGAATAATTCGATTGCAACTGTGTTAAAAGTCTGTCTCCTGAAGCTCAATGTTATTCTTCAGCTTTGTGCTGGATTATCAGATGCTGGAATAAAGGAAATTCACTCTATAAAGTCACAAGGTCCATGTCCTGTATGCATCACAATGTGGAGAAACCATGACACCCGCTCTACTTTGTTTACACCTAGCAACAATGTAAAGGTTTTTACAAGTTACTTATACATACATTTCTATTCCGGGGACTTTCCTGCATAGTTGTATCATCTTTTTTCATAATTATTTACATTTGCTAAGCAACGAGTTGCTCCAGTAAACTACGGTATGTTCCTTCAGTGCTCGGTCCTTACCTGTCTGGGCCGATCTGCCTCTTGACACGTTGCTCTGCAGCTGTTCCCTTTGGATACGGCACAAATATTTGACACATAATTGCAGTAAAATAATTAAGAGAGGGAAGGAATCTGCGGATAAATCCTGGAATAATTGTTACTCCCTGTAAAGTGTAATGTACGAGACATCAATCACTGTCTCATCAGACACATGACTTATCCTGAGAGCTTGTACTTGGCTGTAGTGAAGGATTACAAGTGCAGGGAAATATCACCATTAGTATCAGCTCCTCCATATTGTCACCTACAGTGGGATGTGGGAAGGGGTTAATGCAGTGACTGTGTCACACACTCACCTGTCCCTGCTCTATCGCCGCTTGTTTCCACCGTCACACGCCACCTGCACAGCAGAAATCTGATAAACCACAATGTTCCTGGTGAAATTATATTAAAAATCTGCAGACAGTGAACTGTGCTCACAGGGTAGATACATCAACACGTGATACAGAATACCAAACCCCGAGAGCACGAATCAGGAATCAAAATGGCAGAATAATTATCAAATGTTCCGGAATGTTGATGAGAAATATGTTTATTGTTAGAAATTGCATCCATTTTTGCTAACTTAAGAAATATGTTCTTGCATTGAAGGATTTGACTTTTTCTTTTCTGTAATACTATTTTGAAAAATTCAACAAAAATACAAATATCTACAGCTCTGGCAAAAATTAAGAGACCACCACATCAAAACCTTGCCATGGGCAGCCCAATCTCCAGACCTGAACCCCACTGAAAACCTCTGGGATGTAATCAAGAGGATGACGGATAGTCACAAGCCATCAAACAAAGAAGAACTGCTTACATTTTTTGCTCCAGAAGCAGTGTGAAAGACTGGTGGAAAGCATGCCAAGACGCATGAAAGCTGGGATTACAAATCATGGTTATTCCACAAAATATTGATTTCTGAACTCTTCCTGAGTTAAAACCTTAGTATTGTTGTTTCTAAATGATTATGCACTTGTTTTCTTTGCATTATTTGAGGTCTGAAACCACTGTTTTTTTTTATTAATTTTGACCATTATTATTTGTCAGAAAAAACTACAAAATTTATTGCTTGGAAATTCTGAGACATGTTGTCAGAAGTTTATAGAATGAAAGAATAATTTACATTTTACTCAAAAATAAACCTATAAAGAGAAAAATCAGACAAACTGAACATTTTGCACTGGCCTCTCGATTTTTGTCAGAGCTGTATTTTAAATAAAAATGTTATGGAATATTAAGAATTAATAAAGAAAAGTAGATTTATTGGGCGCAACAACCGACATACAAAGAATTTAGCAAACGTCAAATAGTAGAACAATGGGATCCTGCCATGGCTTGGCTTGTAAAGCTTGACTCTGCTGCATGTAAGGAACCATTGCTGTCACATTTCATAGTTTCATAGTTTTTAAGGCTGAAGGAAGACTTAAAGGGAACCTGTCACCTGAATTTGGCGGGACCAGTTTTGGGTCATATGGGCGGGGTTTTCGGGTGTTTGATTCACCCTTTCCTTACCCGCTGGCTGCATGCTGGCCGCAATATTGGATTGAAGTTCATTCTCTGTCCTCCGGAGTACATGCCAGCGCACGACCTGTGCGTACCCTGGCGCTATGACAACCCGAGTTTTGATGGTGGAGTCATCAGGATCCTGGATTAGGAGAGAATATGATGTTTCTTATTTTGATTTAAATTTCACAGAATCATAGAATGGTAGAGTTGGAAGGGACCTCCTGGGTCATCTGGTCCCACCCCCCTACTCAAAGCAGGATTCACTAAATCATCTCAGACAGATGTCTGTCCAGCCTCTGTTTAAAGACTTCCATGGAAGGAGAACTCACCACCTCTCATGGCAGCCTGTTCCACTCATTGATCACCCTCACTGTCAAAAAGTTTTTTCTAATATCTAATCTGTGTCTCCTCCCATTAAGTTTAATCCCATTGCTTCTAGTCTTTCCTTGTGCCAATGAGCATAAAGATGATCCTTCTACAATGTGACAGCCCTTGAGATATTTGTAGACAGCTATGAAGTCTCCTCTCAGTCTTCTTTATTGCAAGCTAAACATTCCCAAATTCTGTAAATGTTCCTCATAGGACATGGTTTGCAAACCGGTAACCATTCTGGTAGCTATTCTCTGAACTTGCTCCAGGTTGTTGATGTCTTTTTTAAAATGTGGTGCCCAAAACTGGACACAGTATTCCAGATGAGGCCTGACCAAAGAGGAGTAGAGGGCAATAATAACTTTGCGTGATCTAGACTGTATGCTTCTGTTAATACATCCCAGAATTGTATTTGCTTTTTTTGCTGCTGCATCACACTGTTGACTTATGTTCAGTCTGTGATCTATTAGTATACCCAAGTCTTTTTCACATGTGCTGTTGCTTAGCCCTATTCCTCCCTTTCTGTATATGCTTTTTTCATCTTTATGGCCCAGATGTAGTACTTTGCATTTTTCCCTGTTAAAAACCATTCTGTTAGATGCTGCCCACTGCTCCAGTTTATTTATATCTTTTTGAATCCTCTCTCTCTCTTCTCTAGTATTAGCTATCCCTCCTAGCTTTGTGTCATCAGCAAATTTAATCAGTTTACCCTCAATTCCTTCATCTAAATCATTGATAAAGATGTTGAACAATACAGGGCCCAGGACTGAGCCCTGTGGTACCCCACTTGAGACATTCTTCCAACTGGATGTGCAGCCAATTATGACAACACTTTGAGTCTGATCACTAAGCCAGTTATGAATCCACCTGACAGTTGCCTTGTCCATTCCATACTTAGACATTTTTTCTATAAGGATTGTGTGAGATACTTTTTCAAATGCTTTGCTGAAGTCAAGATATACTATACAGCATTTCCCTGATCCAATCAGTCTGTTTAGAAAGGATCGTAAAAATCGGAGAGGAGGAGGGGTTTGTCTCTATGTAAAGTCTTGTCTAAAGTCCACTTTAGGGGAGGATATTAGCGAAGGGAAAGAGGATGTCGAGTCCATATGGGTCGAAATTCATGGAGGGAAAAATGGTAACAAAATTCTCATTGGGGTCTGTTACAAACCCCCAAATATAACAGAAATCATGGAAAGTCTACTTCTAAAGCAGATAGATGAAGCTGCAACCCATAATGAGGTCCTGGTTATGGGGGACTTTAACTACCCGGATATTAACTGGGAAACAGAAACCTGTGAAACCCATAAAGGCAACAGGTTTCTGCTAATAACCAAGACAAATTATCTTTCACAATTGGTGCAGAATCCAACCAGAGGAGCAGCACTTTTAGACCTAATACTATCTAATAGACCTGACAGAATAACAAATCTGCAGGTGGTCGGGCATCTAGGAAATAGTGACCACAATATTGTACAGTTTCACCTGTCTTTCACTAGGGGGACTTGTCAGGGAGTCACAAAAACACTGAACTTTAGGAAGGCAAAGTTTGACCAGCTTAGAGATGCCCTTAATCTGGTAGACTGGGACAATATCCTCAGAAATAAGAATACAGATAATAAATGGAAAATGTTTAAGAACATCCTAAATAGGCACTGTAAGCGGTTTATACCTTGTGGGAATAAAAGGACTAGAAATAGGAAAAACCCAATGTGGCTAAACAAAGAAGTAGGACAGGCAATTAACAGTAAAAAGAAAGCATTTGCACTACTAAAGCAGGATGGCACCATTGAAGCTCTAAAAAACTATAGGGAGAAAAATACTTTATCTAAAAAACTAATTAAAGCTGCCAAAAAGGAAACAGAGAAGCACATTGCTAAGGAGAGTAAAACTAATCCCAAACTGTTCTTCAACTATATCAATAGTAAAAGAATAAAAACGGAAAATGTAGGCCCCTTAAAAAATAGTGAGGAAAGAATGGTTGTAGATGATGAGGAAAAAGCTAATATATTAAACACCTTCTTCTCCACGGTATTCACGGTGAAAAATGAAATGCTAGGTGAAATCCCAAGAAACAATGAAAACCCTATATTAAGGGTCACCAATCCAACCCAAGAAGAGGTGCGAAACCGGCTAAATAAGATTAAAATAGATAAATCTCCGGGTCCGGATGGCATACACCCACGAGTACTAAGAGAACTAAGTAATGTAATAGATAAACCATTATTTCTTATTTTTAGGGACTCTATAGCGACGGGGTCTGTTCCGCAGGACTGGCGCATAGCAAATGTGGTGCCAATATTCAAAAAGGGCTCTAAAAGTGAACCTGGAAATTATAGGCCAGTAAGTCTAACCTCTACTGTTGGTAAAATATTTGAAGGGTTTCTGAAGGATGTTATTCTGGATTATCTCAATGAGAATAACTGTTTAACTCCATATCAGCATGGGTTTATGAGAAATCGCTCCTGTCAAACCAATCTAATCAGTTTTTATGAAGAGGTAAGCTATAGGCTGGACCACGGTGAGTCATTGGACGTGGTATATCTCGATTTTTCCAAAGCGTTTGATACCGTACCGCACAAAAGGTTGGTACACAAAATGAGAATGCTGGGTCTGGGGGAAAATGTGTGTAAATGGGTTAGTAACTGGCTTAGTGATAGAAAGCAGAGGGTGGTTATAAATGGTATAGTCTCTAACTGGGTCGCTGTGACCAGTGGGGTACCGCAGGGGTCGGTATTGGGGCCTGTTCTCTTCAACATATTCATTAATGATCTGGTAGAAGGTTTACACAGTAAAATATTGATATTTGCAGATGATACAAAACTATGTAAAGCAGTTAATACAAGAGAAGATAGTATTCTGCTACAGATGGATCTGGATAAGTTGGAAACTAGGGCTGAAAGGTGGCAGATGCGGTTTAACAATGATAAATGTAAGGTTATACACATGGGAAGAGTGAATCAATCTCACCATTACACACTGAACGGAAACCACTGGGTAAATCTCACATGGAGAAGGACTTGGGGATCCTAGTTAATGATAAACTTACCTGGAGCAGCCAGTGCCAGGCAGCAGCTGCCAAGGCAAACAGGATCATGGGGTGCATTAAAAGAGGTCTGGATACACATGATGAGAGCATTATACTGCCTCTGTACAAATCCCTAGTTAGACCGCACATGGAGTACTGTGTCCAGTTTTGGGCACCGGTGCTCAGGAAGGATATAATGGAACTAGAGAGAGTACAAAGGAGGGCAACAAAATTAATAAAGGGGATGGGAGAACTACAATACCCAGATAGATTAGCGAAATTAGGATTATTTAGTCTAGAAAAAAGACGACTGAGGGGCGATCTAATAACCATGTATAAGTACAGTATATAAGGGGACAATACAAATATCTCGCTGAGGATCTGTTTATACCAAGGAAGGTGACGGTCACAAGGGGGCATTCTCTGTATCTGGAGGAGAGAAGGTTTTTCCACCAACATAGAAGAGGATTCTTTACTGTTAGGGCAGTGAGAATCTGGAATTGCTTGCCTGAGGAGGTGGTGATGGCGAACTCAGTCGAGGGGTTCAAGAGAGGCCTGGATGTCTTCCTGGAGCAGAACAATATTGTATCATACAATTATTAGGTTCTGTAGAAGGACGTAGATCTGGGGATTTATTATGATGGAATATAGGCTGAACTGGATGGACAAATGTCTTTTTTCGGCCTTACTAACTATGTTACTATGTTACTATGTTACCCAGTCAGTGATTCTGTCATAGAAGGAAATTAAGTTAGTCTGACATAACTTATTAGTTACAAACCCATGCTGACTCTGTTTAATCATTCTTATCCAGGTACTTACATACATGTTGTTTAATAATTTGTTCAAAGATCTTTCCTGGTATACACGTCAGACTCACCGGCCTATAGTTCCCTGGGTCCACCTTCTTTCCCTTTTTCAAGATAGGAACACCATTTGCTCTTCTCCAGTTTTCTGGAACTTCTCCTGTTCTCCAAAAATTTTCAAAGATTATGGAGAGTGGTTAAAAAATTTCTTCTGCTATCTTCTTCAGTACTCTGGGGTGTAATTCATTAAATTTGTGGGTGGCATCACAAACAATACGTTACCCTGATACATGGGGGAGCTCATACATTATAGGGACTACTATGGGGACCCTTATAAAGTGTAGGGTGAAATTAAATAGTTTAGGGGCTAATGCAGTGGCCATTATAAAGTTTGGGGGCTAATGCATGGGCAGTTATACAGTTTGGGGGCTAATGTGAGTGCCTTCATACAGCGTTGGGACTAATGTGGGGGACCCTTATACAGTGTGGGAGGCTCTCATACATTGTAGGGAGATCTGTGGGGGTACTAATAAAGTGTGGGAGCCATTATACAGAATGGGAGCTAATGTGGGGGCCATTATACAGTTTCCTAACACATGAAAAGACCAAGGATCAGATACTCAACCCATGAGGAAAACAAAGAAGAGATGCTTCTTCCAGGAAGGAAACAAGGATGAGATGCGAACAAAGCAGAGATGCCCCACACATGGAAAGAACAAGGAAGAGATGCTCCACACATGAGGACAGCAAAGCAGAGATGTTCCACCCATGAATAGATCAAAGCAGAGATGTCCCACCCATGAAGAGAACAAGGAAGAGATGCTCCACACATGAAAAGAACAAAGCAGAGATGTCCCACTCATGAAGAAAAAATGATGCCCCACCCATGCTTAGAAACAAGACATTGCAGAGATGCCCCATCTGTGAAGTCAAAGAGACCATCTCATTATCATTGGGATGATTCGGCCCACAATTACCTGGTTTATTCTGCCATGCTGACAGATGCCAACATGTAACACTATAAATCTCCTCAGGAAGCCTTAAAGGATTATTGTCAAACATTTGCAGCATATCAACAAGATGTGGCCCTCTCCATTAACGTTTATGGGATCATTACCGTCAGCTAAATTCCAGCTTTGATTCTGATCATACTGCATTTATCCAATTATGCACTTACTTATGAAAACAATCCATCAGCTAAATAAAAAATGACGTTTTCCATGTCATATACACTAAAGATTTATTATAAGAAAATTTTGCAAGACAGCACATGGATTTCTGGGCAAAAATACATAACTAGAAATCATTCCTTTGGCTCCTAATCAAAACAATATACCTAGCGCTACTTAAAAATAATAACCGTGCACGTGTCCAGCCCTTCTGTTCCTTCTCTTCCCTTATTTCTTTCCCCTGACCTTGATTGTATAATATGTTGAAACCGCGCCATATTCCCATAAAATATTTTTGGATTTTTTTTTTATTTATTTTGCATCGTACATGTTATCTTGTCATCAAGGATTGAGGTGGGGTTACAAGTTTCCAAATATTCTTGATCACACGGTATTTGCCTATTTATACATTCACCGTTCAATAAATCATGAGATTTTCTTAATGTTCCACCGACTCCTACAATATCAGCGGAATAATAAATCTGCATCATATTCTTCTCAGTTATTTTTAATGATTATATCTAGAACTGCTAATAAATTGTTTTAAACAGAACATCCTCTTCTGTATTAAAAAAGCAAAAAAAAAAGTATTTTTATTTTAAAAAAATATTGTTAAATAAAAAAGAAAAATAAAGAGTCAGTTTTATTTTGAGGCACTTTGGATTGGTGCATAAAGAAACTCTAGAGGGGGCCCATGTTCTGCAGGATCTATGTTCATCTTCCCGCTCATTAATGTACTAGGTCTTTGTACTTTTGCTGTCCCGGCCACTTAGTGATGTTGTGATGGTGAGTATTATGTTTGGCAGGTAGGGTGTTTGGATCCTGCTTGTAGGAGCCCCTCATGTCTGTTGCACAAACACTGATGACAGGAAGCCCCATGCAACGAGACAGGATCAAATTTATTTATTTTGTAAGAAAACTATTCTGAAGCAAATAGATGAGAAGTAAAAATATACAGAAAAGTTCAGGAAAGAGTCAAGAATTAATTATAACAGCTTGTTTATCAATAGACGGAATACATAGATAGATAATAGATAGAAGAAAAAAAATGGAACAGCGCCGTATAGAGGAATTCAGGGTGCAGGGCCATCCAAACATCCAAACAAATATCCATTTGTATAAATAAGAAAAGGAAAAAAGGAGGCAGCACTCCAATAAATGCTGAAAAAAGTGGACTTTATTAGCCCATATGGTGTGGCAACATTTCGGCTGTGACCAGCCTTTCTCAAGCAAGATGATAGATAGATAGATAGATAGATAGATAGATAGATAGATAGATAGATAGATAGATAGATAGATAGATAGATAGATAGATATAGATAGATAGGTAGATAGATACCATATATACTCGAGTATAAGCCGAGACCCCTAATTTTGCCACAAAAAAACTGGGAAAACTTAATGACTCGAGTATAAGCCTATGGTGGGAAATGCAGCAGCTACTGGTAAATTTCAAACATAAAAATACTGTAGATATCAATAAAAGTAAAATTACTTGAGACATCAGTAAGTTAAGTGTTTTTGAATATCCATACTGAATCAGGAGCCCCATATAATGCTCCATAAAGTTCATGATGGGCCCCATAAGATGCTCCATATTAAAATATGCCCCATATAATTCTGCATAAAGGTTAATAATGGCCCCATAAGATGCTCCATAGATTATGCCCCATATGCCATTGCTGCGATTAAAAAAAAAATCACATACTCACCTCTCGTCGCTCAGGCCCCCAGCACTTGCGATATTCACCTGTCCCTGTTCCACTGCCGGGCGCCTCTCCATCTTCTGCGTCCTCTGGCTGTGACTGTTCAGGCAGAGGGCGCACACTAAACACGTCATCGCGCCCTCTGACCTGAACAGTCACAGCCAGAGGAAGCGGAAGACAGAGCCCGCAGTGGAATGGCGACAGGTGAATAACGCGCAATGCTCACCCTCCCCTGTTATACTCACCTGCTCCCGGCATGGTCCCTGGCAGCTTTTCAGTGACCCTGGGCGCAGGCAGCTTGTTACGGTGTTCAGCGGTCACTGGTACCGCTCATTAAAGTAATGAATATGCGTCCATATTCATTACTTTAATGAGCGGTACCACGTGACCGCTGAACATAGAAAGAGCTGCCGGCACTCGGGGACCATCAGAGATGCAAAGACGCGGCGGGAGCAGGTATGATTTGACAGCTGCTGCTCCCCCTCTCCTGCCGACCCCCTGGGACAACGACTCGAGTATAAGCTGAGAGGGGCACTTTTAGCCCCAAAAAATGGGCTGAAGATCTCGGCTTATACTCAAGTATATACAGTAATAAATAGATAGATAGATAGATAGATAGATAGATAGATAGATAGATAGATAGATAGATAGATAGATAGATAATAGATAGATTTTTTTCGTCTCTACAAAACTGGTAAGTATACGGATTGCTCCATATTTTCTAAAATAGATAGATGACAGACAATAAATAGATGATAGATAGATAGATAGCTAGATAGATAATAGATAGATGATAGATAGATGATAGATAGATAGATAGATAGATGATAGATAGATAGATACTGTAGATAGATATGGAGCGCCCCCAGACCCCAGACGCAGGGCCGCGGGGTACTCAGTACCGGGCCTCTCAGTCTCAGTCCTGGGGTTGTCACGGTGGCTAGACCCGGTCCGTGACCCTGCTAAGGGGCGTCCAATGAAAGGTGTGCTGGTGGTGCGTGGTGTAAGTCGCGATGAATAACAAGGACACAGGGTTGCAGTCTCTTTACCTCTTTACTGAAGGCTTCGGGATCCGCAATCCAGAGTACTGCTAACAGGGCTGGCTGAGACCGGCCGGTCCGAAGGCACATCCAGAGTTTCCTTTGCAGGTGGAAATCAACAAGGTGCAACAAGTGAACATTCCCTTTAAGAGGGAACTAAGTCTCTTCGAGGTAGTGCAGACTCCCTATCTGCAAGTCCGTTTAAGGCAGGAGCTTCTGTGCTGCATTCAGGAACTGTCTCTTCAAAAAGCTCTCCTTTTTGTAAAACCAGTAAAGGGCACCTTTAAGAAGGTGCGAACTATTTACAATACAGTTTGTGAACCATTCACCGTCCATGATTCGGCAGTCTATGTAAACAATGATGAACAAAAATAAAAGCAAAAACAAAAATAATAGGGATCCCGGGTAAACGAAGGGATCCCTTTAAGGATAACCCTGGTCAGGTATTAGCAGCAAAAAGCAGGGAAACAAACAGTTAACTATTTACAGTTTTAAAGCGCTGGAGTCTATTTTGGTAACTGCAGCGGCCTCACCTCACATACCACTCCTCTTAGCCGAGGACGGGTGGAACTCAAGGTCACATGTTGGGTCGAGACCGCCGGATGATCCATAACGCAGGCGGCAGTCGGCTCCTCAACAATGGGTCCGGTTTCTTGGGCCTCAGGGGCGGCCTGAAGAGCTGCACACCGCTGGACATCCTGAGCCCTCCAACCAGTCCCTTGCTGCCACCGGGTGTAGACTACAGCATCTCCAGGCTGCAGGTCGCGGTCCGCATCAATCTCCCCATAGCAGGGTTCCACCTCGCTCCGGGCGACATGTACCTTCAGCGGCTCCCCGATCTCCTGGATAACTCTCCTTCCTTCCTGGGAGTTGAAGGTCACCACAACACCCCACTTCGGCGGAGGATCATTCACTTCGCCCCTCAGATCAATCACAGCCACCGGCCGGGCCTCTCTCTCTTTCTCCTTCCTCCATGCGGCCACCAGGCGCCGCCGGTGCTCCATCCATGGCAGGAGTCTCAGGTCCTGCTCCCGCGGCTCAACGACCCGGTGACAGGGTCCGTGGATACTCTGCGGCCGGGACGGGTGAAGAGGGGAACGCAGGGGACAGGCGGATCTCCGCAGAGTGGACCAGCTGGGATCTCACACGTGCGTGGGCTTCTCAGCAGCGCGACAGCTGCCAGGCTTCAGCCGCCCATTCGTCCGGTGACTGGCTGCTGGGTCCTCCTCTCGTGGTAAGCTCTGCGACGGTCAATGCCCGCTGCAGCGTTGGGTCCGGGCTCACTCCTGGCAATGCAGGCTTATGCCGGGTCGGGTTGTCCCCACGTGGCTGCTTGGAGGTCGCCATGACTGTCCCCTCTTTGGGATTTCCTTCCCACGCTCTTTTTCGGGGGCGGCCCCGTCTCCATGGTCTCCACCCTCCATAGAGAATGAGGAGGCGGACCTCAGCCGCTGACGGACACGTCCTCAGGATACAGCAATACTTAGACTGGGCGGCCATTATCTTTCGCGTTCTTCAGCTTGCGTACGCCCACTTCCACGCCCTTCTATTCCTCCTGCGCTCCTCTTAGCTCTGTAATGGCGGCGGTTTTGGTGGGAATCGGCAATGCACAGTCTTTGCAATAAGTCACAGTTCAAGCACAATTCAATCACAGTTCCAAGGCACACATGACCTGATTCTTCAGGCTTAAGTAGATCCTGTTCGTGACGCCAAGTTGGAGCGCCCCCAGACGCAGGTACTCGGTACCGGGCCTCTCAGTCTCAGTCCTGGGGTTGTCACGGTGGCTAGACCCGGTCCGTGACCCTGCTAATGGGTGTCCAATGAAAGGTGTGCTGGTGGTGCGTGGTGTAAGTCGCGATGAATAACGAGGATACAGGGTTGCAGTCTCCTTACCTCTTTACTGAAGGCTTCGGGATCCGCAATCCAGAGTACTACTAACAGGGCTGGCTAAGACCGGCCGGTCCAAAGGCACATCCAGAGTTTCCTTTGCAGGTGGAAATCAGTGCCTACCTTCTAGCGCCTGTATGTTGTAGTACCTCCCTGCTGAGCACCACGGGATAGTCCTCACAACTGTTGTGTCTGTTTCTGATGTTCTTTCTCACAACTCGTATCTGTTCTGATGTTCTTTCTCCGTCCCCCAGATGATATGGCTAGGACGCACCCGTATGACGGGTAGGCCTGGAGTTCTTCCGGGACCCTAGCGTCGCCCCTCTCCCACAATTGCCCCCTATGTCTGCTTAGGTGATTTAGGTGAGACAGCCAACCTAAAATTAACTGTCCTGCCGCTGTTTGAAGTATTGCTTGGAACCTAATACTTCCTCGGCGTTCTGGCCACCGGCTACGCGCCTCAGTAGGATGTTGCCTCGATCTTACGGCACGACTCCTACTGGCTTTATCTCCTTTTTGCTGCGATCTCGTTTCTCACTTCTCCACAGTAAACCTCGCTTCTTTTCCTTTCTTAGGATGCCACCGCATTCAAGTGCAGGCGCGGCTCTGTAACGTTCTATTCTGTTCGCTAGGCCACTGTCAGGAATCCACCCCTGATAGAGACCCCCCTGAATCTTCCCCCGCAACACCCTCTGCCACAGGATGTTGCCTGGATCCAACCCAGTCAGCTTCTGACTAACTTCCTATCCAGCCCCCAGTTTTACCCAAGTGTGAGGAGTGGCCTAATGCATAGAACCCTTTGCTCCCCCTGGTGGCTGAAGTGTGAAATGTAGTGTGTGACTGTGATACCTGGTCAGGTGAACTCCTTTTGTGCAATCAGACGTAACATCACTCCCCTGAGTGGCAGAGCGACAATACTGCAACGACCAGGTCTCTGGGGCGCTGTAGATAGATAGATAGATAGATAGATAGATAGATAGATAGATAGATACATAGATTGTACCGGGGTTACCGCGACAGTGTGGAGCAAGAAGACTGCAGTGTCTGATTGCTCATACTCCAGTGCTGAGAAGAAGCACTTTGCCTTAATTTTAGTGGTGTCTATTGCTTTTGGCAGAACAAGGGTTAATTGGTCATGTGGGAAAAATCTGAGCTCTCAGCTGAGCTCAGATAGCCACTCCCTTCCCCTTTATAATCTGGGCTCTGATGCAAATCCATGACAGAGCTAGCATTTGTTGCTTGGCTTCAGGAGGAAGAGGTGTTCTTCTGAGTGTACGATGAGTTATTTGTGACTGTGTGTGGTTTGTATGTGTGGTAATTCCCTTCCCTCCTCTACTTTTGTTTATTCCCCAACCTCCACTCCCCGCTGCATTCCTCTGTTATATGTGAGTGAATATTTGTATGCCTGGAGTTTTCTGTTAACCCTTGTTTGTGTAGCCTTGTTTGTAGGGTTGGTTTAAAATAGCGCCCCTCTTCGATGGGTGGGGGAAGAAAACAGACAGAGGACTAGCTCAGGAGATAAGGCAAGGGTGGCGGCCCCGACATCTTCACCTTCAGAAGTATCTGGGGGAATAGGGCGAGCTAGGGCGCCGCCTAGTGGTAGGGTCAGTGAGGGAGCCCCAGGTCACCCGGCAGCTGTGTCGTGACAGATAGATAGATAGGTAATAGATATATGATAATAGGTGATAGATAGAGAGATTGATCGATAGATAGTGTAGGGATCTGTACTCACTCGGCTGCGATTGAGGTAGGCACGGGAAGTGGTATTGTTGAGATGTCCAAGCAAGTTTATTAAAACCGCATAAACTGCTCTGGATAGTAAAAACAAACCAACAGCCTTTTCCCGGCACAAAGTGAAAAAGCAAACAGAAGAACAGTCAATATATTACTGGGGGTCCATACGCTCAGGTCAGTGTCTTTAGCGACACACACTGGAGGTTCTCCACCCCTCCAGCCACAGACACTGAATGAGAGATTCGGCCTCCATTTTATCTGCCAAATCACACCCCTGGGGTTGGAATATGTGAGAGGTCATTCCCAATGGGTTAGGGTTAGGATTAGGGTTAGGGCTAGGGTTAGGGTTAGGGCAAGGGTTAGGGTTAAGGTTGGGATTACTGTTAGGGTTGGGATTAGGGTTAGGGGTGTGTTAGGGTTAAGTTTGCAGTTAGGGTTATGGTTAGGGCTGTGATAAGGGTTAGGGGTGTGTTGGGGTTGGAGTTAGAATTGGGGGGGTTTCCACTGTTTAGGTGCATCTGGGGGTCTCCAAATGTGACATGGAGCCACCATTGATTCCAGCCAATTTTGCATTCAAAAAGTCAAACATCACTCCCTCCCTTCTAAGCCCTGCCATGCACCCAAACAGTGGCTTTTGCCCACATATGGGGTATCGGCGTACTCAGGAGAAATTGCACAACAAATTTTGTGGTCCATTTTCTTTTGATACCCTTGTGAAAATAAAAAAATTGGTTCCAAATTAATTTTTTTGCGAAAAAAGTAAAATGTTCATTTTTTCCTTCCATATTGCTTTAGTTCTAGTGAAGCACGTGAAGGGTTAATAAACTTCTTGAATGTGGTTTTGCACACCATAAGGGGTGCAGTTTTTAGAATGGTGTCACTTTTGGGTATTTTCTGTTATATTGAGCCCCCAAAGTCACTTCAAATGCAAGGTGGTCCCTAAAAAAAATTGTTTTGTAAATTTTGTTGGAGAAATGAGAAATCATTGGTCAACTTTTAACCCTTATAACTCCCTAACAAAAAAAAGTTTCCAAAATTGTGCTGATGTAAAGTAGACATGTGGGAAATGTTACTTATTAAGTATTTTGTGTGACATCACTCTCTGATTTAAGGGCATGAAAATTTAATTAAAATTTGATTAAAGTTTGAAAATTGCTAAATTTTCAAAATTTTCACCATATTTCTGTTTTTTTCATAAATAAACGCAAGTAATATCGAAGAAATTTTACCACTAACATAAAGTACAACATTTCACAAAAAAATAATGTCAGTGGGATCCGTTGAAGCATTCCAGAGTTTTAACCACATAAAGTGACAGTGGTCAGAATTGTAAAAATTGGCTTGGTCAATAAGGAGTTAAACCACTCCATGCGACGCAACTTATTATGGGTAGCAGTAACTTTGAATAAGTCCATATGGGATTTGTAATGCTCCCCTTTTTTGTTCATCATGTCCTTTATGTTGACATATAAACTTTGCTTACAAAGTTTTGAATAGATCTTCTGTTTATACAAATAGATTCTTTTGTGCCTGTTTTACTTATGTCAGATAGATACATGTTCACAAACGAACGTTTCTGATATATAGATTATTTTTCTCCTTCTGTTATTTCTTACTATGTGTTTTTTTGTCCCTTAAGTACTCATGTCTGTCTTTTATGTGTTGTCTTGATGTTTTTACAATTGTTCATACAAGAAAAGTTTTAGAATTTTAGAGGAAAACACTCCTTTGCTCCTGATTTTTCATTTACATCAAGGAGTGAGTTGCTACTGTTGGGACTTGTGGTTCCACGGTTGAGTTTATAACATAATTACATGCTAAGGGAGTACTATTGGGACTTGTGGTTCCAGGTTGTTTTTTGCTCTTATTGAGTTACTAAGTGCACCAACTGTTCCTGAAAGCACACCAGCATCCGCAGCAGCAGTGCCCTAACATTGGACTGTATTACTTGCTCTGCTGCAGCCATTTGTGGGTCTAATCTCTTGTGATTTTGTACGGACCATGGACAGGGGTTTCCTGAATCGACCCCTGGCAGAAGAGGAAGACCCTCCTGTATTTCCCTAGACTCCTAACAAGATTTGGGTGGAAGCACAGCGCCATATTGAGGTAAGAACTAAGAACACGCTTCCCCGGCTGGCGGCTTTAAAAGGGTGTTACATTAATACCAGAAGAGGTCTGGACTCTGCATTTATGGAGTCAGCAGAGCGGTGTTGACTTTTCCGCCCTCTGCTCCTCAGAACTCAGTGACCCTCTCCGAAACATTAGGGGGTCTCCACTTCATGGCTGAGTTGCTGCAGTTCCCTCCATTTATCAATAATCTGACTCACTGAGGTGTAAACAGACCACAGATCATAGTGTAAGGATATGGACAGACATATTTCCCAACGTTCCCCCTTGAAGAACAAGTGTGTTATCGTTCTGTGTAAAGTGGAGTGTGCTATACATTAATGGTGTTAATGATATTTGTTGTTCGACAGTAGGGAAATTGAATTTTAGAGGTAATGCTTGGGACAAGCCTGAAGTGGGAAGGGATAGAGTGAGGGGACAGAGACAGTTTCCTGTCAGAACACCAGAAATGACCCAATATACGTGGAGATAGGACCTAAGGTCTAATGTGACCAGTGCCACATGACATTGGTGTCCCTAATATTAGAGGAGACAGAGATAAAAGATAGTGAGTTCCAAGCAGAAGGTAGAAGAGAAGTGACCGAAGGAACAGAGTGATCTATCAGTGATGGTTCCTGGGTCAGGACTCCTAGCAGTATGGTCCAGAGTTTATAACTCCAACGGACCTAGATGACACTAAGAGAGTGCCATGGGTGGAAGTTCCAGAGCGTCAATAAAAGAGAAGATAAGTACCGGCCATACTGGCAGTATAGTTCCCTAGAGGGGAAAAAAGAAGGTTGAGATTAGGATTCTTGCTGAACTTGGAGCTGTGCAACAGTGAAGTAGAAAGGAACAATAAAGACAGAGAACAAGCAAGGAACAAGGAAGAAACTCAAACTGTGTGTGAAAAATTATCTATATTGTGAAGGAAACATTCATCAAGCTATGTACTTGCTATCTCCTATATATCATCCCCCCTAAGTTATCAAGTAAAAGGTTTATTTTGACTGATGGTCTCCCCCATTGAACTGTCAAACATCTGGTAGTGGCCAACCAACAGTATCGGTTACATGTAACCTGCAAGGGTGTAGTGCCCCCACACTACAGGCCCATACACCCAGCCAGGACCCCCACTTTCATGTGCAGGGGTGCAAGAGATGAGTATCTCACCTATGGCTACCGCACCCACGCCATGCTATAGTAATAAGGAACTTTCGGTGCAGATGTATGTTTCCAGACAAATTAGAATGATCTGCCAAATTTGAATCTTGGCTAATTTACTCTTCTCTACTAGCCAGGGATCTATGGAACTTTGACCCAGAAAACAAATTTCAAGTGTCTGCTGGTCCACCTAGACACATAATTATACTCTTGGTCACCTTCCATGAGCATCTGGTCTGGACAGACTGGACTTCATGATGGTCTGGTTGAAGGAGATAAAGTGGAAATTACTCAAATGTCATCTGTTCAGGCAAATCACTGAGCACCTGGGACATGTGGTGACCACGGATGGAGTCCAGCTCATGGACTCAAGGTACGAGCTGTACAGCATTGCCCCTAGCTGAAAATTCTGACCTTTCCATGGGCGCTACTGATGGTTCTTAAAGATTGGAGGCTGCACCCCTACAGTATATCTCTCCTAAAAGCTAAAATTTTGGAGGAACCTTTTGGCGCAGATCCCACCTCTACATCTCCAATGACTACACCTCCGGTATCAGTTTTAGCAGCACAGAATATTGCATTAGGGGTCTGTCAGTGATTTCAACAACAATAGGCAGAATTCTGAATACAGCTCCTGGGGTAAATGTAAGACATTTGTGTAGTTACTCAACTTTTCATTTAAATTATATGCAGACAAAAACTAGGAAAGCATGTGATTCTCTGGATTTACACTTTAATTTGTATTTTACGCGGCTCCTAAATGTCATGTGACAAGTTGTATGGAATTAGATCATGTGTTGTGCTGGACAAAAAAAAATTCTTCTGCTGACAGATCATCAATCATTCGCTATTACATGAAGTCAGAATCGATTTCACCCCATCGGATTGTTTACCTGCTGCAGGAGCCACGATAAAAACATCCATTTCAGGCAGATGAATTTCACATTCCATTTAGCAGGGGCCGATGATAGAGCGGATTCATAGCGCTCATCTGTAAACACCAATCTTTATTTATGACTCCTGGGAGGGAGCGAATCCAGAAAATATCTCTAATATATTTAGGTTTATGATCATCTGCACCTGAGCAGAATATTTATCACTGTGCACGGCCCAACTGGTTACCATCAGATTCCCTTCATCGGAAAAATCACCCTACACTCAAAAATGTGAATGCAAATTGAATAACCACTTTATTTTTAGATTCTATATTCTGTCCAGATGAATTTCCTACAGGATGTCTAATATCCACAATATTCCCTCTACATGTCTGTGCAGGGCTTTACTAACTGAGCTCTAATTCCCCTGCTTCATGTCCTCCACCCATAGACTTACATGTGAATATAAGAAACTTTGTAATGCATCCGATCAGCGATATATGCTTCTTTCTCCACTTAAGAGCCACTTTATTTTCCTCTCCCTGCTTCCAGAGCTCTTCATTCACTCTGAACTGAAAAAAAGCTCCTTGATGGACTTAAGATGGACTTCCAGCTCACTGAGGGTACTGATTACAGCTGCATATAGAAGTGTTTTAAAAAGGGATGAGGAGCAGGGTGATAGAGGCACAAGTCAACGCAGACAGCGCTAATTTTTAATAAGTGTTTTATCTATCTAGTGTTCTGTATTCACAGATACCTGCTCCTCCATGCAAAGAAGTTAGGAGTTAAGTGAGAGGGGCAGTAAGACAAACACATATTGTGTTTTCCGGAAAACAAGACGGGGTTTTATTCTATTTCTTGTTGTGAAAGTTGTGTTACCGTATATACTCGAGTATAAGCCGACCCGAGTATAAGCCGACCCCCCTAATTTTGCCACAAAAAACTGGGAATACTTAATGACTCGAGTATAAGCTGAGGGTGGGAAATGCAGCAGCTACCGGTAAATGTCAAAAGTAAAAATAGATACCAATAAAAGTAAAATTAATTGAGACATCAGTAGGTTAAGTGTTTTTGAATATCCATATTGAATCAGGAGCCCCATATAATGCTCCATACAGTTTATGATGGCCCCATAAGACGCTCCATATTAAAATATGCCCCATATAATGCTGCATAAAGGTTAATAATGGCCCCATAAGATGCTCCATAAAGATATTTGCCCAATATAATGCTCCACAAACCTTGATTATGGCCCCATAAGATGCTTCATACAGATGCAGCGCCCCAGAGTCCTGGTCGTTGCAGTACTGTCGCTCCGCCACTAAGGGGAGTGATGGTACGTCTGATTGCACTAAAGGAGTTCACCTGACCATGTATCACAGTCACACATTACACTTCACACTCCGGCCACCAGGGGGAGCAAAGGGTTCTATGTATTAGGCCACTCCTCACACACTGGTAAAACTGGGGGCTGGATAGGAAGTTAGGCAGAAGCTGACTGGGTTTTGCCCAGGTAACATCTAGTGAGAGAAGAGCGTTGCTTGGGAGGATCCAGGGGGGTCCCTGTCAGGGGTGGGATCCTGACAGAGGCCTAGCAAAAAGGACAGATCGTTATGGAGCGGCGCCTGCACCTCATTGCGGCGGCATCTTAAGAAAGGACACGAAGCGAAGTATATTGGGGAGAAGTGAGAAACGAGATCACAGCACAAAGGCGATAGAACCAGGAGGAGTCGTGCCCCGAGATCGGCAACATCCTACTGAGGCGCGTAGCCGGTGGCCGGAACGCCGAGGAAGTATTGGGCTCTACGCATTACTTCAAACCAACGGCAGGGCAGTTAATTTTAGGTTGGCTGCCTCACCTTAATCACCTAATGAAGACAACGGAGGCAATTGTGGGAGAGGGGCGTCTCTAGGGTCCCTATAAAATAACTCCAGGCCTACCCCATCATACGGGTGCGTCCTATCCAAACCATCTGGAGGACGGAGAGAAAGAACAGAAACATACACGACAGTTGTGAGGACTATCCCGTGGTGCTCAGCAGGGAAGTACTACAATACACAGGTGCTGGTAGGTAGGCACTGATTTCCACCTGCAAAGGGAACTCTGGATGTGCCTTCGGACCGGCCGGTCTCAGCCAGCCCTGTTAGCAGTGCTCTGGATTGCGGATGCCGAAGCCTTCAGTAAAGAGGTAAAGAGACTGCAACCTTGTGTGCTCGTTATTTACTGCGACCTACACCACCACCTACACCTTTTATTGGGCGCCCCTTAGCAGGACCACGGACCGGGTCGGGCCACCGTGACATCCTCAGAACTGAGAGACCCGGATCCGAGTACCCCGTCATCCTGCGTCTGGGGGCCGCTCCACAGACACTTGCCCCATTTGCTGCTGCTGCAATAAAAAAAAATCACATACTCACCTCTCCGTCGCTCAGGCCCCCGGCACTTTCAATATTCACCTGACTTCCTTCCGGCGCCACTCCATCTTCAGCGTCTTCTGCACTGACGTTCAGGCAGAGGGCACGCACTAACCACGTCACCGTGCCCTCTGACCTGAGCATCACTGCAGAAGACGGTGCGGCGCCGGAACGGGGAGCAGGTGAATATCGCGCAGCACTCCCCTCCGCGTTATACTCACCTGCTCCTGGCGCGGTGCAGTCCCTGCTTCCCGGCACTGCAGTTTGTTGCTCTACTGAGCGGTCACCGTTACCGCTCATTATAGTAATGAATATGCGGCTCCACCTCCCATAGGGGTGGAGCCGCATATTCATTACCGTTATGAGCGGTACCATGTGACCGCTCAGTACAGGAAGAAGCTGGGGCGCCGGGAAGCCGGGGACCTACAGGGACCGCGCCAGGAGTAGGTGAGTATTATTAGAGAGCCCCGTCCCCCTCCCCTGCCGACCCCTGGGTATGACTTGAGTATAAGCCGAGAGGGGGAATTTCAGCCCCAAAAAATGGGCTGAAAATCTCGGCTTATACTCGAGTATATACGATAGGGCTTATTTTTAGGGACTGTCTTATTTTTTTCCATGAACAACAATCCACATTTATTATTGAACAAAAAAAAATCAACATTTATTCAAATATAATCAAGTTATCTCACACTGCACATACACATGTAGACACACACTGCACATACACATATACACACACACTGCAAAAATGTGTACACACTGTACATACACATGCATACACACACACTGCACATACACATATGTACACATACACTGCACATACAGATATATACACACCCACACTTCAAATACACATGTGAACACACTTTGCATACGTACATATATTATTATTATTATTATTATTATTATTATTTATTGTTATAGCGCCATTTATTCCATGGCGCTTTACAAGTGAGGAGGGGTATACATAATAACAAGTACAATAATCTTGAACAATACAAGTCATAACTGGTACAGTAGGAGAGAGGACCCTGCCCGCGAAGGCTCACAATCTACAAGGGATGGGTGAGAATACAGTAGGTGAGGGTAGAGCTGGACATATATATATACACACCACACACACAGCACACTCATGTATATGTGAGCAGGTAGCTGGATGCAGTGACAGACAGGAGGCAGAACAAGAGTTAACAAGTTTATTAATAAGGGGATTACTCTGGAGCGCCCCGTCAGGGCAAAGGGGATTACTCGGTACCGGGTCCTGTGGTTCACAGGGGGATGTCACAGTGGCTGACCCAGTCAGTGGCCCTGGGACGTCCGTATAAAAGGGAAAGGTCTTTAAAGGGATAAAGTTTATTTTCGTGACGCCACCTGTGGTATTCGGTCAGGGTGATCGACGCTGCTTTAAGAGGTCCGCTGGGGTGATGTTATAGCAGCTAAATGGTATACCTTCCCACAGGTGAAGTGTATCCCCAGGGCTTTCCAGTATGTAGATGGTGGATGGTGAGAGGCGCAGAGAAGAACGAGGACACAAGGTTGCAGTCTCTTTACCTTTACTGAAGACTTCAGCATCCACAGTCCAGGGCACCAGACCACAGGGCAGGCAGTGTCTGGCCGGTTCAGAGGCAAGTCCAGAGTTCCCTTATCCAGGTGGAAATCAATAGCCTTCCCTTGCGCTGTAGTGGTGTAGTCCCTTACTGCATAAGCTTCAAATAAGGTCCTCACAGATGTGGTGTCTCTCTCTCTCTGTCCCCCCATAGTCGGATAGGACAAAACCTGTATGACTGGTGGCTTGAGGCTGTTTATAGGGACTCTAGCATGCCCCGGCCTCTGAGGGGTGCCACCGTGCCTACTGGGTGTAGGTGCGGACAGTTAACACTCAATCAGCTGTCCTGCCGGTCTCTGAAGTAAGGCATAGAGGTCCTTACTACCTCGGTGTTACGGCTACCAGTGCTCTGCGCCTCAGAAGGAGGCAGCCTGTTCGGGGCTGATCCCCTTCTGGTATCCTCTCCTTTGCTTTGCATTCCTTCATGCTCGCTGCAGTACAATTCTGCTTTAAAAATGTCCAAACGTAGCATCACTCTCCCCAGGAGGAAAGCGACACTACTGCGACGACCAGGACCCTGGGGCGCCGCAACTCCATGCAGGGAAGTGATGGGTAAACAGGGATATGGCAGGAGGAATAGGCCCAGTATAAGGGTGGGTTAATGTAACAATGGCAATAGATTACACAACTGTTCATGAGAGGTTAAACTTATCAGTCTGATGGCTTCTTAGCTGTAGAGTACTAGTGCTCAATGGTGGCGCCCGAGGTAGTCCTGAAGAAGTTGCAGATCCGGTTCCTAACGGTGGCGATAAGTCCTCGCTGTCTCGAGCCGGATCCTGGGTCTGGATTCGCCGTGAGGAGTGAACAATGGTCTATGATGCTCCCCGAGCGTCGTTCAGCTTGGCAGAACACTACGGGTGAGGTAGGACACAGTTCTATGCAAGTCACCCTGTGTGTCTCAGGCGGCACGCGTGCAGCAAAAACCGGCCCAGAGCATCTGGCACTTTTGGATGCAGGAGCCAGCAGGCACACTGTAGGTCTCTGCTTAGTTTTAACCTCAGAATAGAAATGCTGAGGGCCCCTAAGATAGAGAAGGTCCTGAGAAATTGACCAACTTGCCTCCCCCTTCTCTTCCCAACATCGACCCTGACTGTAACTAGGGCTTATTTTTGGCATACGGCTCACATATGAAGCATACTCCAAAAATCTTGGAAAATCATGCTAGGTACTATTTTCTGGGTAGGTCTTATTTTCGGGGATACATGGTGCTTATCTTACTGCTTTTACGTAACTGTCTTATATAGAGACAGGCGAGCAGGAATCTCTCATGTCTGTGTGTGCTGTGCATAGGAGACATCATAGCAGCTAGTCCCCTCACACTAGCTCAGAGGCAAGTGAAAATTAGAGATAGAGCCCATGGAGGGGATTCAGGGAAAGATGTTGAAAAATGCTGGACACAAGTCATATAATGCCCGGCCAGAAATAGAATTATTCCTCATGTGCACACACAGGAAAGATTATTTTGTAGTTACCTAGAATGGCAGGTACGGTATTAATGATGAAAAGTGTATATAAAAATATTAGAAGTGTTTCTATTCTCCATCGGCGATGGAGTGAACATCTGCAGAGAGATCATTTCCAGATGTGACATTAGGGATCTGACGCGCTTCTAAGAAAATAAACATATCTAGAATGCAAATGATGTGTGCCCAGGAGGCTGCAACAGTGGCAGTAAATCCAGTCCTCGGCCGCCTCCCTTACTCCCAGGGCTGTCATTTATTTGCTTGTTCTACCTACTCGTGTTCCTCTTATGTGGACTCGTGAAGGGTCTCTCAGGAGGGCCGTATCCTCACATGAAACACTTGTTAAATCCCCTCTTAACACTTCCATAAGTGGAGGTCTCCTCGGCTCCGGCCGCTCTTACTCCACACGCCTAACTTAATTTTAATGTATACACTGGAGATCACGTTTCTTTCTTAAGTGTCTTCTCCTTGTTCTTAGCACGTTGGTCGTGACACGACTGCTAGGACGAGGTCACTTTAAATATTTTAGAAGTGATCGCTATTGGGCATTAATTGCGAGATTTCAACATCTGTGATCGGGGTCAAGGAGTTATGGATTCGAGGGCCCTCCCGTAAACCATAGAATCAATAGACTGAGACCCCCTGGGATACATGGAGCAAGCACAATCCTGCTTTATTACGTTGTGTCAGCACATATCTTCTCATTGAGGACCCCCATTGTGTATTAGAAGGATATGACCACTCATCATATGCCCTAATCTGTCCTGAAAGGAAGTCTTCACATCACAATTAATGGTAATTAAGTCTAAGGGCCTACGGCTCTGTAAAGCTGCATTGGGCTCCGTACGGGTGGAGGTAAAAGATCTGAATAATATCTCAATGAAGCCCAAGTGTCTCAATTATAAGGATGATGCATGGGCTCAATGCTAGTGTGCATCACTCATAGTAAAAGACTTACTAGTACAAAGTGGTGTAATTAGAGCCTGAAATGTGCCCCATTGCAAAATTTGGACCTGGGCCCCTACCTACATGTTGATCAGACGTATGTTCCCTTGTAGCATTCTAGATCATATAAAGTTATACGTGTTCACTCTCCATATAGTACCTGGCACCTTCTTGTATTAATGTTCTCTCTCCTGTAGAGTGTCAGCTCTTATGTGCAGGGTCCTCTCTCCTGTAGAGTGTCAGCTCTTATGTGCAGGGTCCTCTCTCCTGTAGAGTGTCAGCTCTTATGGGCAGGGTCCTCTCTCCTGTAGAGTATCAGCTCTTATGTGCAGGGTCCTCTCTCCTGTAGAGTGTCAGCTCTTATGTGCAGGGTCCTCTCTCCTGTAGAGTGTCAGCTCTTATGTGCAGTGTCCTCTCTCCTGTAGAGTGTCAGCTCTTATGTGCAGGGTCCTCTCTCCTGTAGAGTGTCAGCTCTTATGTGCAGGGTCCTCTCTCCTGTAGAGTGTCAGCTCTTATGTGCAGGGTCCTCTCTCCTGTAGAGTGTCAGCTCTTATGTGCAGGGACCTCTCTCCTGTAGAGTGTCAGCTCTTATGTGCAGGGACCTCTCTCCTGTAGAGTGTCAGCTGTTATGTGCAGGGACCTCTCTCCTGTAGTGTGTCAGCTCTTATGTGCAGGGTCCTCTTTCCTGTAGAGTGTCAGCTCTTACGTGCAGGGTCCTCTCCTGTAGAGTGTCAGCTCTTATGTGCAGGGTCCTCTCTCCTGTAGAGTGTCAGCTCTTATGTGCAGGGTCCTCTCTCCTGTAGAGTGTCAGCTCTTATGTGCAGGGTCCTCTCTCCTGTAGAGTGTCAGCTCTTATGTGCAGGGTCCTCTCTCCTGTAGAGTGTCAGCTCTTATGTGCAGGGTCCTCTCTCCTGTAGAGTGTCAGCTCTTATGTGCAGGGTCCTCTCTCCTGTAGAGTGTCAGCTCTTATGTGCAGGGTCCTCTCTCCTGTAGAGTGTCAGCTCTTATGTGCAGGGTCCTCTCTCCTGTAGAGTGTCAGCTTTTATATGCAGGGTCCTCTCTCCTGTAGAGTGTCAGCTCTTATGTGCAGGGTCCTCTCTCCTGTAGAGTGTCAGCTCTTATGTGCAGGGTCCTCTCTCCTGTAGAGTGTCAGCTCTTATGTGCAGGGTCCTCTCTCCTGTAGAGTGTCAGCTCTTATGTGCAGGGTCCTCTCTCCTGTAGAGTGTCAGCTCTTATGTGCAGGGTCCTCTCCTGTAGAGTGTCAGCTCTTATGTGCAGGGTCTTCTCTCTCCTGTAGAGAGTCAACTGCTATGTGCAGGGTCTTCTCTCCTGTAGTGTCAGCTCTTATATGCAGGGTCCTCTCTCCTGTAGAGTGTCAGCTCTTATGTGCAGGGTCCTCTCTCCTGTAGAGTGTCAGCTCTTATGGGCAGGGTCCTCTCTCCTGTACAGTGTCAGCTCTTATGTGCAGGGTCCTCTCTCCTGTAGAGTGTCAGCTCTTATGGGCAGGGTCCTCTCTCCTGTAGAGTGTCAGCTCTTATGTGCATGGCCTTCTCTCCTGTAGAGTGTCAGCTCTTATGCGCAGGGTCCTCTCTCTCCCGTAAAATGTCAGCTCTTATGTGCAGGGTCTTCTCTCTCCTGTAGAGAGTGAACTGCTATGTGCAGGGTCTTCTCTCCTGTAGAGTGTCAGCTCTTATGTGCAGGGTCCTCTCTCTCCTGTATAGTGTCAGCTCTTATGTGCAGGGTCCTCTCTCCTGTAGAGTGTCAGCTCTTATGTGCAGGGTCCTCCCTCTCTCCTGTAGAGTGTCAGCTCTTATGGGCAGGGTCCTCTCTCCTGTAGAGTGTCAGCTCTTATGTGCATGGCCTTCTCTCCTGTAGAGTGTCAGCTCTTATGCGCAGGGTCCTCTCTCTCCCGTAAAATGTCAGCTCTTATGTGCAGGGTCTTCTCTCTCCTGTAGAGAGTGAACTGCTATGTGCAGGGTCTTCTCTCCTGTAGAGTGTCAGCTCTTATGTGCAGGGTCCTCTCTCTCCTGTATAGTGTCAGCTCTTATGTGCAGGGTCCTCTCTCCTGTAGAGTGTCAGCTCTTATGTGCAGGGTCCTCTCTCCTGTAGAGTGTCAGCTTTTATGTGTAGGGTCCTCTCTCTCCTGTAGAGAGTCAGCTCTTATGTGCAGGATCCTCTCTACTGTAGAGTGTCAGCTTTTATGTGCAGGGTCCTCTCTCCTGTAGAGTGTCAGCTCTTATGGGCAGGGTCCTCTCTCCTGTAGAGTGTCAGCTCTTATGTGCAGGGTCCTCTCTCCTGTAGAGTGTCAGCTCTTATGGGCAGGGTCCTCTCTCCTGTAGAGTGTCAGCTCTTATGGGCAGGGTCCTCTCTCCTGTAGAGTGTCAGCTTTTATGTGCAGGGTCCTCTCTCCTGTAGAGTGTCAGCTCTTATGGGCAGGGTCCTCTCTCCTGTAGAGTGTCAGCTCTTATGTGCAGGGTCCTCTCTCCTGTAGAGTGTCAGCTCTTATGGGCAGGGTCCTCTCTCCTGTAGAGTGTCAGCTCTTATGGGCAGGGTCCTCTCTCCTGTAGAGTGTCAGTGCAGCGCCCCAGAGTCCTGGTCATTGCAGTACTGATGCTCTGCCACTAAGGGGGGCTATGGTACGTCTGATGGCACTAAAGGAGTTCACCTGACCAGGTATCACAGACACCAATGCACTTCATAGTCT
The DNA here is from genome assembly GCF_051348905.1 of Ranitomeya variabilis. Lineage (NCBI taxonomy): Eukaryota > Metazoa > Chordata > Amphibia > Anura > Dendrobatidae > Ranitomeya > Ranitomeya variabilis. The sequence continues at coordinate 33,953,290 of NC_135232.1, read as the reverse complement.
GGCCTCCAGGGGGAGCTAAGGGTGCTATGTATTAGGCCACTCCTCACAATCTGGTAAAACTGGGGGTTGGATAGAAAGTTAGTTAGAAGCTGACTGGGTTGGAACCAGGCAACATCCTGTGGCAGAGGGTGTTGTAGGGGAAGATTCAGGGGGGTTCCTGTCAGGGGTGGGATCCTGACAGAGGCCTAGCGAAAAGGACAGAACGTTATGGAGCCGCGCCTGCACTACATTGCGGCGGTATCTCAAGAAAGGACAAGAAGCGAGGTTTATTGTGGAGAGTGAGAAACGAGATCAAAGCAAAAAGGAGATAACACCAGTAGGAGTCGTGCTGTAAGACCGAGGCAACATCCTACTGAGGCGCGTAGCCGGTGGCCGGAACGCCGAGGAAGTATTAGGCTCCAAGCAATACTTCAAACCTACGGCAGGACAGTTAATTTTAGGTTGGCTGTCTCACCTAAATCACCTAAGCAGACATAGGGGCAACTGTGGGAGAGGAGCGTCACTAGGGTCCCGGAAGAACTCCAGGCCTACCCGTCATACGGGTGCGTCCTATCCATATCATCTGGGGGACGGAGAAGAACATCAGAACAGACATAAGTTGTGGGAAAGAACATCAGAAAGAGACACAACAGTTGTGAGGACTATCCCATGGTGCTCAGCAGGGAAGTACTACAACACACAGGCGCTAGAAGGTAGGCACAGATTTCCACCTGCAAAGGGAACTCTGGAGGTGCCATCAGACCGGCCGGTCTCAGACAGCCCTGTTACTCTGGATTGAGGATCTTGAAGCCTTCAGTAAAAAGGTAAAGAGACTGCAACCCTGTGTCCTCGTTATTCATCGCGACCTGCACCACGCACCACTACCTACACCTTTCATTGGACGCCCCTTAGCAGCGTCACGGACCGGGTCTAGCCACCGTGACAACCCCAGAACTGAGACAGAGAGGCCCGGTACCGAGTACCCCGCGGCCCTGCGTCTGGGGGCGCTCCATCAGCTTTTATGTGTAGGGTCCTCTCTCTCCTGTAGAGAGTCAGTTCTTATGTGCAGGGTCCTCTCTCTCCTGTAGAGTGTCAGCTCTTATGTGCAGGGTCCTCTCTCCTGTACAGTGTCAGCTCTTATGTGCAGGGTCTTCTCTCCTGTAGAGTGTCAGCTCTTATGTGCAGGACCTCTCTCCTGTAGTATCAGCTCTTATGTGCAGGGTCCTCTCTCCTGTAATGTCAGCTCTTATGTGCAGGGTCCTCTCTCCTGTAGAGTATCAGCTCTTATGTGCAGGACCTCTCTCCTGTAGTATCAGCTCTTATGTGCAGGGTCCTCTCTCCTGTAATGTCAGCTCTTATGTGCAGGGTCTTCTCTCCTGTAGAGTGTCAGCTTTTATATGCAGGGTCCTCTCTCCTGTAGAGTGTCAGCTCTTATGTGCAGGATCCTCTCTCCTGTAGAGTGTCAGCTCTTATGTGCAGGGTCCTCTCTCCTGTAGAGTGTCAGCTCTTATGGGCAGGGTCCTCTCTCCTGTAGAGTGTCAGCTCTTATGTGCAGGGTCCTCTCTCCTGTAGAGTGTCAGCTCTTTGGGGCAAAATCCTCTCTCTTGCAGAGTGTCAGCTCTAATGGGCAGGACTCTTCTGTAGACTGCCAGCTCTTTTTGACCACCGTAATTAGCTACATGAGCAATTAACATGTGTGCTTTACATACTGAACCACATACTGCAGGGTTTTTTTTCTTGTATTTAACAATTAACATATCTTCACACTCTTGGTCTTAGAATAGGCCATCAATTAGTGATCGATCCACCAACCAGGAATTAATTAATAAGGTTTTCCATTATTTAATGACTGGTGGTGGTCCGATCTTTGGGAAACTGACCCCCACTTATCCTGAGAATGAAGATTAGCGATGTGCCCCCTGAACATTGGTGTCTCAGCTACCAAGATGTGCCACTGTCACATTCACTTACACAATCTAGTATCGTGGGGTCCCTGTGTGCAGATACCTTCCAATAATGATCCCCTTCCCAATTACTATTTTGATGATAGATCAACAGTGTTAAATCCTGTGAGGGAATACTATAATGACACAGCATTTCTTCCTAATTTTGCCAGACATAAATTCAGTAGGCCCAGAATCATAGACTGTTGTCTGAAGTATTGAATTTTCGTGTAGGCTGAATTGATGTTTGTAAATGGATGAATGGTTGTTATTTATCTCTTATATCAGCTCCTACAGTTTATTGTACTGTCATCTTTGCAAAACAGGGATGCAGGGTCGCTGAACAATGATGTTTGCTAATATGTTGATTACACATTGTACAGGGCCATGCAGTTTGTTGACTTGCAACACTGAAGCATAAACTATAAATAATCAAACAATGGAAGTTAACCTAATCACACCTGCCCCTTGACCTGTGAATGATGGCTTGAAGAACAATTGTAAACTATATAAGGAGACGTTGCCTCTGTTCAAAAAGAGTCTACAGTATGTGAGCTTATAGGACCATGGCTCCATTGACCATCACTGAACCCCCAGAGACGTTTAAAGATTACAAGTTGCGACAATCTGGTCACCTGGCCACATACCTCAGTACTCTAGGTTAGCTTCCTAAGCTTGTCATTACTTCCTCTCTGTGGGGGTCCGCCAAAAGCAGGATGCCACTGGTGGGGGTAGTTGGCCATGGAAGCAGCTCTAATCTTGGCAAGTCAGCGGAAGGGTGAGAGTTGGTAATTTGCACCATCTTGGGTATTTTGCTCGGATTGTTCTATATGTTATTGTTTTGTTGGTGGTTCAATAAATTAGTGCCACACTGTTTTACCCTCACCCTGTTTTATCTGAGTAGTGTTCTATCCACAGAAAAAGAGAGCAGACATTCAGTGGTATGTGCCCTGGTCCATGTGGTTTTAGCTAAAGGATTAGAGCACCTGCTGACCCCCAGTGTATTCACAAATATGCTTTGTATATTGGTGTTGTAGATGTTAATACGTACAGACTTCTTCTAAAAAGCCATGGATATGGACTTTCATCCTGTGTTTTACAACCTTGCTCTTGAATCTGTTTTGGATTTTGTTGTACACCATATATTTTCCTTATGTAAGGCCGATGCTATCGTTACTAAGGCCAAATGACATAGGGATATAGTAATAGTAATATATGGAGCTTCGCTCTCAGAGAAATGGCTTCATTGCACATTGTACTGATGAGCTTTAGATGAAAACAGACCCTATATAATAATCCTTGTAAACTTTTTATGGAGGTCACCACGAGACCACGGCCACACAAAAGGGCTGAAATCACTTTCATAAATTTAGCTTTGACTTATTGGGATGATGAAATTGCTATATTTTTATGACTCGTGACCTTCTCCGAGTGCGGCTCTTACATGCTGAGTAACAGCCACAGTCGTTTTACAGATGGTTAGAACAAAGGACTCTTGTTCAGGAAGTCCCTGTTGATCTTCCACTTACTACAAGTCCCAGAGGTGGACATCTAGTATTTTTATTGGCCATGCATTGCTTACGGAAGAAGATCAAGACAGATGGTAATCAATTTCATAATTTTAATGAGAAATTATGTCTCCGAGGTGTCATTCCATAATTGCCCATTGAGATCTGCTAGCGGTCTACTGGAAAAGAACATCCATAAGAAGGACCAACATCTAAAGGATGTTCTGATAAATGAGTCACCTTGAATGGATATTTTTGGCCATGACTGGGTCACTTTTGGCTGTCCGACTCACAAAACCACCATCATTTTTGCTATTATATCACCTCCTGTGGCCGATATTACACGATCATTCAGATGAACGGTCATCCATATAATACATGGACAGTTTGCCCCTTGTATGACATCCTAATAACTAGAACATAAAAAAGCTTGGAACTCTCTGTTATAGTCTGGATTATCCCATCCTTTATGGGTACCTTTTGCCGCGGAGCTCTGCTGTTCAGCTTTGTTCAATGTTTACATCCAGTCACCTCCATAGCTAATAACAGCTGATCAGGGAGGGTGCCGAGGGTCAGACATTTACCAATATGATAGGATTGGTCATCATTATTTGATGACTAGACAATCCCTTTAAGGCCTTGTACAGTTTTGTCCATTTTTTTACATAAATCAATGCACTAGGGGCTAAAAATTGTTTTTGCTATTTTCTTTAATTAAAAAATTTGCACGGTTTGGTTTATACAGTCTCTTTATTTGTCTGCACATTAAACATTGATGCGGTCTGTGGTCATAAATCAGCTGAGAGGAGCTGAGAAAAGACATAAAAGAGTTAAAAAAAACTCCCATTGGACCATCAGAATGAGATGAGAAATATATAAAAAAAAATATTTAAATACACACATGGAAGTATGGAAAAAAAATTGGTCTCTAAACTTGGACAGCCGTTTTAAATTTGTACTTATCCACAAAGGAGATGGCTTGGTCATAGTCAGCATTCTGAGACCTCTTGTGGCATCTCGGAGAGCATACAAAGAAGAGATCCTTCTGCCACTACAGGCCAAACTCACAGACAGGCACAGGAGGGGGTTATCTCTGGAGAACTGCCAGCACCATAGATAGCTAGTAGTGGGGGTGAGTAAGAACTTCTTATTAAAGTGCATCATCCTAGTTAGGAACAATACATCTCCAACCTGAGATACAGTCTTGTGGACTTAAGGTACCTTCACACTGAACAACTTTCCAACGAGAACGACAACGATCCGTGACGTTGCAGTGTCCTGGATGGAGATATCGTTGTGTTTGACACGCAGCAGCGATCTGGATCCCGCTGTGATATCGTTAGTCGGAGCTAGAAGGCCAGCACCTTATTTCGTCGTTAGGTCGGTGTGTATCGTTGGGTTTGACAGCAAAAGCAACGATGCCTGCAATGTTTTACAATGGTAACCAGGGTAAATATCGGGTTACTAAGCGCAGGGCCGCGCTTAGTAACCCGATATTTACCCTGGTTACCATTGTAAAAGTAAAAAAAAAACACTACATACTCACCTTCTGATGTCTGTCACGTCCCCCGCCGGCGGCTTCCCTGCACTGAATGTGTTAGCGCCGGCCGGCCGTAAAGCAGAGCACAGCGGTGACGTCACCGCTGTTACTGCCGGCGCCGCTGACACATTCAATGCAGGGAAACCGCCGGCGGGGGACGTGACAGACATCAGAAGGTGAGTATGTAGTGTTTTTTTTTTACTTTTACAATGGTAACCAGGGTAAATATCGGGTTACTAAGCGCGGCCCTGCACTTAGTAACCCGATGTTTACCCTGGTTACCCGGGTGCTGCAGGGGGACTTCGGCATCGTTGAAGACAGTTTCAACGATGCCGAAGTCGTTCCCCTGATCGTTGGTCGCTGGAGAGAGCTGTCTGTGTGACAGCTCCCCAGCGACCTAAACAGCGACGCTGCAGCGATCGGCTCGTTGTCTATATCGCTGCAGCGTTGCTGAGTGTGACGGTACCCTTAGTCCGAGGTGGAAGAAATCCTCGTCCCTTGTGCATTATTGAGTCATGATTGAAAGATTGTGGTCGAGCACAGAGACTTATCCCTGCTTGTGAACTGTCCGTCCGGCATAAGGATAATGAACAGAGACCGATGAAAAAACTACATATCTGAGGAGTCTCCAAGCTGATGTCTGAGTGTATAAAGTGTAGTAGGATGCCAGTAGATAGTTACAAGAATCAGCAAATTTCGCAATTGTCAACCTATCAACCCAAGAGCCAACTGTTTTGCTTCTGTACAATTGACTCTTGTAAGATTGTAAAACCATCGAGCATGTTACCTCCCTGTAAGTAAAGTTCACCAACTGACCACTCTGTACCCCTGAATCCTTCCACCATTGCCTTGATTGGGGAACCTCTCTACCACCAAAAGCCATATTAAAAGATGCTTTTTATTGCGAAAACTAGTTTTTGCATCAGCATATTTTGAGAGCTATAATTTTTTCATATTTCGGCCAACAGAGTCATGGGAGGTCCTGATTTCTTCCGGGACGAGTTGATGTTTTTACTGGTATCATTTTCGGGCACATGACATTTTTCGATCACTTTCTATTCTGATTTTTGGGAGACAGAATGAGCAAAAACCAGCAATTCAAGAATGTTGTTTTGTTTTAGTTTTTTCATACCGTTCCGCGTGTGTGGTAAAATTGGTAAGGCAGCTTTATTATTCTGGTCAGTACGATTACAGCGATAGCTTATTTGTACATTTTTTTTATGTTTTGACGCTTTTACACAATAAAAACTTTTATAGAAAAAATAATTATTTTTGCCTCACTTTATTCTGAGCCCTTTAACTGTTTTATTTTTCCGGTGATGGAGCTATATGGGGGCTTGTTTTTTACAGAACAAGATGCCGTTTTCAGCGGTACCATTTTTATTTACATCCGTCTTTTTGATCGCGTTTTATTGCACTTTTTGTTCAGCGGTATGATGATAAAGCATTGTTTCTTGCCTAGGTTTTAATTTGTTTTACTGTGTTCACTGAATGGGTTAACTAGTAGGACAGTAGGGTCGTTAAGGATGCGGCGATACCACATATGTGTACTTTTATTGTTTTTTTTTATTTACATAAATGAATGTATTTATTGGAAAAATATTTATTTTTCTTCATTTAGGGATTTAAAAAATATATATTTTTACGCTTTATAAAAAGTTTTTTTTAACTTTTTTACATTGTCCCAGTATACACTGCAAAGTATCAGATCAGTGATCTGACTGGCAGGGAAGGAGGCATGCCAGCACCTGCACCCAGAAGGCGCTCACAATCTACCTCCTTGCAGAACCCAGAAGGACCCCGCGGCCATCTTGGAGCCAGGGGTCTCCATGGAGACCATCAGGACGACGCGATCACGTCACGTTGTCCTTAAGGAAGCGTGCAGGGAGCCCCCTCCTTGTGCGATGCCCCTCTATGTCGCTGTGACTACTGACAGCGGCAACAAAGGTTTTAAATACCCACTATCGGTGCTAGCACTGATCGTGGGCATTGCTGCGGGGTGTCAGCTGTCACATACAGCTGACACCCGCACGCGATTGCCACGGCGCTCAGCGTAAGGCCGCGCGATCGTGCCACCGTATTAGTATTGCGGTTTGCTGGAACGCACCTCCTGCAGATCAGTACTAGTACAGTGCATGTTATGAATGGGTTAAAAATAGGCAGCTACATATTAAAGAGCTGTAATTCCTAAACCCTTAAACCAATTAGGATGTGAATCCCCTCAAATTAAAGCTGAGAGTCTGAGTTTTAAGCCTTTTGTTTAATCTTCATTTCTGGGTGCAGATTGGCATATATCGTATACATATAGAGTGTGATGGTCTAGGGCTCTTTTGCTGCTTCTGGACCTGGAAGACATGGAAGAATTGCTGTGGTAAATGGAACCATGAATTCTGCTGTCTACCAAAAAATCCTGAAGGAGAATGTCCGGCCATCTGTTCGTGACCTCAAGCTGAAGCACACTTGGGTTACGCAGCAGGACAATGATCTAAAACACACAAGCAAGTCAACCTCTGAATAGCTTAAGAAAAACAAAATTAAGACTTTGGAGTGGCCTAGTCAAAGTCCTGACCTTAATCCGATTGAGATGCTGTGGCATGACCTTAAAAAGGCGGTTCATGCTTGGAAACTCTCCAATGTGGCTGAATTACAGCAATTCTGCAAAGATGAGTGGCCAAAATTCTTCCAGAGCGTTGTAAAAGACTCATTGCCAGTTATCTCAAATGCATGATTGCAGTTGTTGCTGCTAAGGGTGACCCAACCAATCACTTTTTCACACAGTGCCCTGTAGGTTTGGATTTCTTTTTTCCCTTAATAATAAATACCTTCATTTAAAAACTGCATTTTGTGATTACTTGTGTTATCTTTGTCTAATATTTAAATTTGTTTAGTGATCTGAAACGTTTAAGTGTGACAAACATGCAGAAGAATAGGAAATCAGGAAGGGGCAAACACTTTTTCTCATAACTGTATACAAAACCTGCACTGCAAAACTGCTGTTCTCAATGTTTGGCATTGGCTGCAGCGCTAATGTCATGTCCACAGCATGGAACCAATCACGAAGCTCAGCAGCTCTGCTAGTGTAGATGGAACACCCCTCTCAGAGCCACCAAGCTCATTAATTGGGACGTGACTTCAGTACCACAGCTAATGCCAGACTCCAGGATTCAGCGGATAGAACCAGTAATGGTGAGTACAGCACGGTTTGTAAGAAAAAAAAAAGTTGGATCTTAAAAGGGTTAAATGGAATTTTCTAAGTGATAGTTAAAAAAAGTTTGCAAAATTTTTTGGATTAGTAAGGCAAAACTGGAAAAGATAAATTATGACAGATGTAGCACATACACATGGCGAGGGGAAAAGCGCCTAGTGCTGTTAGTACATTACACAGCGAAGGTCTCGATAGGAGATGTGACCGGTCTCCTGTCCTCCCTGCAGTGATTTACATGGCATGACTTATGGTAAAAGTTGTTGGATGTGAATCACTAAACTCCTTGTTGCCTTTATCGGTGGGTGGCCCTAATATAAAGAATTCCAACTTTACCTTCAAATTTGAAAGCAATGTTCTGCGTAAACAGCTCCGTGATATTTTCTGTATTAAATATACATTACCGCCACTTTACATTCCTCCTTATTATTACTAGGTTCATGTTGTGAAATCACACGGTCAATAAAAACCAAGAATCGGCTGAACTTGACCTGAAATGCGTCATCATTTTATGTTACAAGTCGTAGAATTTCCAGGGCAGAGGTGTAAAGACTCTATCTGTTTTCGACTATTCATTTATTTAAAGATTAAATAAAAATTAGGGATGAGGCAGAACTCAAATGAACCTGTTTTCGTGGATTTTCCCAGAAAATTCGATTCATAAAGAAGTTATTATGAGCAAATTTATTGGCCTTTATTATGCTCCAAACCGCTGAGAATAATAACCGTAAGATACTCACTGCTCACCTAACTGACCCTCACCATGGCTTCTCACCATCACTCATCTGGTCCTCTTCACATCTTCTGATCACCAGTGGTCATGGTGAAATCCCAAGGAGGGTCATTTCACCATGCACTATGACTTTGCGTGTGCATGGGAACAACCCTCCCAGGCCTCATCAGAGCCTGGTCTAGCGTGAGAGGCCTGGACATTTCATTGTGAGCGTTGGGGATCAGACGTTGTGTCGAGGACTGGATGAGTGGTGGTGAGTAGCAAAAGGAATGGAAAGGTGAGCACAGAGGTGAAGAAAAGGATTTTTAAATTTTTTTTTAACATTTTGATGGCCCTTCACGGTTCAGAAAAATGGTGGCCTGTGGAAGTGAATTACAAAAAATTTGCATTTTGACGAACGCAGATTTTGTAAAAATTCTAGTGAAATTCCATTCTGCTCAAATATATTCGCTCATCTCTAATAATTACCCTATTGCTAAGAACTCCAGAAATCAGTTATAATCAGTGGAGGAACTAGTAGTAAATGTTCTATTTCACTCCAGCGCCACTACAGGTCAAACAGTACACAATGCCGACTAAAAGCCCATGTTAATCAAGTCATCCAGACTCAGAGTCTATCTATCTATCTATCCACAGTTGAAACCAGAAATATTTGGACAGTGGCACAAGTTTTGACATCTTAACTGTTTACCAAAACATATTCAAGATACAGTTATATAATCAAAATGGGTATAAAGTGCAGACTCTCAACTTTAATTTGAGGGAATTCACATCCCTATTGGAGTAAAGGTTTAGGAGTTACAGCTGTTTGATATATAGCTGTCTCTATATCAAGGGACCAAAGGTAATTGAAACATTATCTTAAAGCTCTTTAATGGGCTGCATGGGCTATTCCCTCTTTAATCCATCATCAATTAAGCAGGTAAAAGGTCTGGAGCTGATTACAGGTGTGGCATTTGCATTCGGAAGCTGTTGCTGTGAACCCACAACATGCAATCAAAGGAGCTCTCACTGCATGAGAAACTGACCATCATTAGGCTGAAAAAAATACTAAATCCATCAGAGAGATATCAGAAATGTTAGAAGTGGCCAAATTAATAGATTGGTACGTTCTGCATAAAAAAAGAGTGCACTGGTGAGCTTGCGAACTCAAAAAAGCCTACATGTCCGTGGAAGACAACAGTGGTGGATGATCACGGAATCTTTTCCATGGTGAAGAAAAATCCTTCAGAACATCCACCCAAGTGAAGAACACTCTATATAGGAAGTCAGTGCTTCAGTATGTAAATCTACAATAAAGAGAAGACTTCATGAGAGGAAATACAGAGGGTTCACCACAAGGAACAAACCATTAATCAGCCATAAAAATAGAAAAGCCAAATTTGACATTGCCCAAAAACATCTAAAGAAGCCGCCCAGTTCTGGAAAAACAAAACTAAGATCAACCTGTATCAGAATGTTGGGAAGAGGAAAGTATGGAGAAGGCTTGGAACAGCTCATGATCATCAGCACAGCACATCTTCTGTAGCACATGGTGAAGGCGGTGTGATGGTGCGGGCATGAATTACTTCCAATGGCGCTGGGTCACTAGTGGTTATTAATGATGCAACTGAAGACAGAAGCAGCCGGATGAATTCTGAAGTGTACAGGGCGATGCTTTCTGCTCAGATTCAACCAAATGCGGCAAGGTTGAATGGATGGCGCTTCACAGGACAAATGGGCAATGACCCAATTCTGCACAGAAGTTGAATGTTCTGTAATGGCCGAGTCATCACCAGATCTCAGCCCCATCCAGCCGCATTTCACCTGCTTCAGACAAAACTTAACCCCTTCATGACATTGCAATTTTCTGTTTTTGCGTATTCGTTTTTTCCTCCCCTTCTTCAAAGAGCGATAACTTTTTATTCCCATCCCCATAGCCACATGAGGGCTTATTTTTGCGGAACTCATTTGTATTTTTGAATGTCACCATTGATTTTTCCACACAGTGTACTGGAAGCGGATAAAAAAAATTACAAATACTCTAAAAATTGCAAAAAATTACACAATTATTTTTTGGTTTCTTTATTTTCTGGGGATGGGTGAGGGCTTTTATTTTGTGCTGAGCTGACGTTTTTATTGATACCATTTTGGGGTAGATACGATGTTTTGGTCACCTCTTATTGTATTTTATTGCAATGTTGTGGCAGCCAAAAATCGTAATTCTGGTGTTTTGATTTTTTTCTAACGCCTTTACCAATCAGATTAATTTAGCTTATATTTTGATAGATCGGTCGTTTCTGAACGCAGCGATAGCAAATATTTTGTTTATTGTTTTATTTTCAATAGTGAAAAAGGGGAATGATTTGAACTTTTGTGTTTTTGTTTTTTTTCATATTTTCATAACGTTTTGCTTTAATTTTTACTTACTTCCATCTTCTCCTTAGGAAAATTGAAGCTATGATCGTCTGATCGCTTGTGCTAAACATGGCAGAGCCCTGCTATGTGTACCAAAAATCATGTTCTCCTAAGAACGTTGGCCACGAGCTGGCGTTCACAGGAGGATCATAATGACAGGCACGGTGGTCTTAAGCAGACCCCTGTAATCACATGACAGGGGCGGCGATGGGCAGGATGTATGACACCCTGTCTATTTCTGACACGCTAAATCCTGCTGTCAGAAATAGACAGCGAAATATAACAGGTTAACAGCTGTGGGTGGAGCAATGCTCCAACCATGGCTGTTAAAGGCACTTAATGACTGATTAAATAGTCTTCAAGTGCGGGGAAAGATGTGGAGTGTGAGCTCACATCGAAGGCATGAACAAGACCTTTGAAATAAATATACATCAAAATGTCATGAAAGGGTTAAAGCAGAAAGACCCAAAAACAAGCAACAACTGAAGTCATCTGAAGTGAAAGCAGCAAAGCCTCACAAAGGAGGAAACCAGTGTTTGGTGACGTCCATGGCCTCCAGACTTCAGGCCGCCATTACCTGCAAATGATTCTCTACAAAGTTTTAAAAATGAACATTTTATTTATGGTAAAGTTAATTTCTCCAATTACTTTTGATCCCCTGAAAAAGGGAGTCTTGTAGAAAAATGATTGCAATTCCTAAGCGTTTCACAGGATATTTTTGTTCAACTCCTTTAATTAAGCTTGAAAGTCTCCTGTTGTGAATTCCGTTCTTGGGCTCCCTCTGGTGGTTTCTAGTGGAACTTAGCAGCTGCATTCACTAATCGGTTCCCTGGTCTTGTTATTTAACTGGGCTCTAGTCTTTGGTCAATGCCAGCTGTCAATGTTCCTCCTGTGGACTCAGTCCTTTCCTGGAAGTGCTCTGTTGGCCAGTTCATTTCAGCTTAAGATAAGTCTGCTAGTTTTTTGGGTGTTTCCTTGCTTATGACCTTCAGTTCAAGTTAATTTTATGTCTTTTTGTCCAGCATGCCAGTATGAATTATTTTGGCTAGTTGGAAGCTCTGGGGTAGCAGATTTGCCCCTCCACACCGTGAGTCGGTGTGGAGGTTATTTTTTGTAAACTCTGCGTGGATATTAGTTTTTTAATACTGACCGCACAGTAGCCTTTTCTATCTCTTTGTATTTAGATAGTAATGGCCTCCTTTGCTAAAATCTAGTTTCATTTCTGAGTTTGTCATTTCCCCCTCCACTCACCGTCAATATTTGTGGGGGGCTATCTTTCCTTTGGGGGTTTCTCTGAGGCGAGATAGTTTTCCGTTTCCATCTTCAGGGGTAGTTAGCTCTTAGGCTGTGAAGAGGCATCTAGGCAGAGATAGGAACGCTCCACGGCTATTTCTAGTGTTGGTGTTAGGTGTAGGGCTTGCTGTCAGTAAAGTTACCACCTCCCTGGAGCTTGTACATGTTTGGTTTTACCCACCAGGTCATCTCAGTACTGCTTCGTAACCTCCAGGTCATAACAGTACAGCTGGCCCACAATGTGTTAAATGCTTCTCAAAAGAGGGGGGGAAAAAAAAAGGGTTCTGAGTCAGTTTTTTTTTTTTTTGTGCTGCTTGTTTTGTCCTTTTTTTTTCCCCTTGATCTTTGGATGGTTCAGAATTTGGGTACTGAGATGGAGGTTCAGGGTCTGTCTGCGCGTGTTGATCATCTCGCTGCTAGGGTACAGAGTATCCAAGATTATGTTGTCCAGACTCCGGTTTCTGAGCCTAGAATTCCTATTCCTGATTTGTTTTCTGGGGATAGATCTAAATTTTTGAACTTCAAAAATAATTGTAGATTGTTTTTGCTCTGAGACCCCATTCCTCTGGTGACTCCGTTCAGCAGGTGAAGATTGTTATTTCTCTGCTGCGCGGAGACCCGCAGGACTGGGCATTCTCGCTTGAGCCAGGGAATCCTGCATTGCTCAATGTAGATTCATTTTTTCAAGCGCTCGGACTGCTTTATGATGAACCTAATTCTGTGGATCAGGCAGAAAAGATCTTGCTGGCCCTGTGTCAGGGTCAGGAAGCAGTAGAGATATATTGTCAGAAATTTAGAAAGTGGTCTGTGCTTATAAAATGGAATGAGGATGCTCTGGCAGCTATTTTCAGAAAGGGTCTTTCTGAAGCCCTTAAAGATGTTATGGTGGGGTTCCCCACGCCTGCTGGTTTGAACGAATCAATGTCTCTGGCCATTCAGATTGATCGGCGCCTACGTGAACGTAAGGTGGTGCACCATATGGCGGTGTCCGCTGAGCAGAGTCCTGAGCCTATGCAATGTGATAGGACTTTGACGAGAGCAGAACGGCAGGAGTTCAGACATCAGAATGGGCTGTGTTTCTACTGTGGTGACGCTACTCATGCTGTCTCTGACTGCCCGAAGCGTACTAAGAGGGCTGTTAGGTCGGTTACCATCAGTACTGTACAGACTAAATTTCTCTTGTCTATTACCCTGATTTGCTCATTGTCGTCCTTTTCTGTAATGGCATTTGTGGATTCTGGCGCTGCCCTGAACTTAATGGACCTGGAATTTGCCAGGCGCTGTGGTTTTTCCTTGGAGCCTTTGCAGACCCCTATTCCCTTGAGGGGGATTGATGCTACGCCATTGGCCAAGAATAAACCTCAGTACTGGACACAGTTAGCCATGAACATGGCTCCGGCACATCAGGAAAACATTCGCTTTTTGGTGTTGCATAATTTGCATGATGTGGTTGTGCTGGGGTTTCCATGGTTACAGGTACATAATCCTGTGCTGGATTGGAAATCTATGTCTGTGACTAGTTGGGGTTGTCAGGGGATACATAGTGATATTCCTCTGATGTCAATTTCTTCGTCCTCTCCTTCTGAAGTTCCTGAGTTTTTGTCGGATTTCCAGGATGTATTTGAGGAGCCCAAATCCAGTCCCCTGCCTCCTCATAGGGACTGTGATTGCGCCATTAATTTGATTCCTGGCTGTAAGTTCCCTTAGGGCCGACTCTTCAATCTGTCTGTGCCAGAGCATGCCGCTATGCGGAGTTATGTAAAGGAGTCCTTGGAGAAGGGGCATATTCGCCCGTCTTCATCACCGTTGGGAGCGGGGTTCTTTTTTGTTGCCAAGAAGGATGGCTCCTTGAGGCCCTGTATAGATTATGGCCTTCTCAATAAGATCACGGTCAAATTCCAGTACCCTTTGCCTTTGCTCTCTGATTTGTTTGCTCGGATTAAAGGGGCTAGCTGGTTTACCAAGATTGACCTTCGAGGGGCATATAATCTAGTCCGCATCAAACAGGGTGATGAATGGAAAACAGCATTTAATACGCCCAAAAGCCATTTTGAATATCTTGTGATGCCTTTCGGGCTCTCTAATGCTCCATCTGTGTTTCAGTCCTTTATGCATGATATTTTCCGGGAGTATCTGGATAAATTCATTATTGTATATTTGGATGATATTTTGTTTTTTTCCGATGATTGGGAGTCTCATGTGAAGCAGGTCAGGATGGTATTTCAGATTCTTCGTGCTAATGCACTGTTTGTGAAGGGGTCTAAGTGCCTTTTTGGAGTTCAGAAGGTTTCTTTTCTGGGGTTCATTTTTTCCCCTTCGGCTATTGAAATGGACCCTGTTAAGGTCCAGGCTATTTATGATTGGACTCAGCCCACATCTGTGAAGAGCCTTCAGAAATTTTTAGGCTTTGCTAATTTTTATCGCCGCTTCATTGCTAATTTTTTTACTGTGGTTAAACCTCTGACCGATTTGACCAAGAAAGGTGCTGATGTGGTGAATTGGTCCTCTGCGGCTGTGGAGGCCTTTCAGGAGCTTAAGCGTCGTTTTACTTCTGCCCCTGTCTTGTGTCAGCCAGATGTCTCTCTCCCTTTTCAGGTTGAGGTTGACGCTTCTGAGATTGGGGCAGGAGCTGTTTTGTCTCAGAGAAGTTCTGATGGCTCTGTATTGAAACCGTGTGCTTTCTTCTCTAGGAAGTTTTCGCCTGCTGAGCGTAATTATGATGTCGGCAATCGGGAGTTGTTGGCTATGAAGTGGGCATTTGAGGAGTGGCGACATTGGCTTGAGGGAGCTAAGCATCGTGTTGTGGTCTTGACCGATCACAAGAATCTGATTTACCTTGAGTCTGCCAAGCGGTTGAATCCTAGACAGGCTCGCTGGTCTTTGTTTTTCTCCCGTTTCGATTTTGTGGTCTCGTATCTTCCGGGATCTAAGAATGTGAAGGCTGATGCCCTGTCTAGGAGTTTTTTGCCTGATTCTCCGGGAGTCCTTGAGCCGGCTGGTATTCTCAAGGAGGGGGTGATTCTTTCTGCCATCTCCCCTGATTTGCGGAGGGTGCTTCAGGAGTTTCAGGCTGATAAACCCGACCGCTGACCTGTGGGGAAATTGTTTGTTCCTGATAGATGGACTAGTAAGGTGATTTCTGAGATTCATTGCTCTGTATTGGCTGGTCATCCTGGGATCTTTGGTACCAGAGATTTGGTTGCCAGGTCCTTTTGGTGGCCTTCTTTGTCACGGGATGTGTGTTCTTTCGTGCAGTCCTGTGGGATCTGTGCCCGGGCTAAGCCCTGCTGTTCTCGTGCCAGTGGGTTGCTTTTGCCTTTGCCTATCCCTGAGAGGCCCTGGATGCATATTTCCATGGATTTTATTTCCGATCTTCCTGTCTCTCAGAAGATGTCTGTCATCTGGGTGGTTTGTGACCGGTTTTCTAAAATGGTCCACTTGGTACCTTTGCCTAAGTTGCCTTCCTCCTCTGATTTGGTTCCTTTATTTTTTCAGCATGTGGTTCGTTTGCATGGTATTCCGGAGAATATTGTGTCTGACAGAGGTACCCAATTTGTCTCTAGGTTTTGGCGGTCCTTTTGTGCTAGAATGGGCATTAATTTGTCTTTTTCTTCGGCGTTTCACTCTCAGACAAATGGACAGACGGAGCGAACCAATCAGACCTTGGAAACCTATTTGAGATGCTTTGTGTCTGCTGATCAGGATGATTGGGTTACTTTTTTGCCGTTGGCCGAGTTTGCCCTTAATAATCGGGCTAGTTCGGCTACTTTGGTTTCGCCTTTCTTTTGTAACTTCGGTTTTCATCCTCATTTTTCCTCAGGGCAGGTTGAGCCTTCGGACTGTCCTGGGGTAGATTCTGTGGTGGACAGGTTGCAGCGGATTTGGACTCATGTGGTGGACAATTTAACATTGTCTCAGGAAAAGGCTCAACGTTTTGCTAACCGCCGTCGGTGCGTTGGTCCCCGGCTTCGGGTTGGGGATTTGGTCTGGTTGTCTTCTCGTCATGTTCCTATGAAGGTCTCTTCTCCTAAGTTCAAGCCTCGTTTTATTGGTCCTTATAGGATTTCGGAAATTATCAATCCGGTGTCTTTTCGTTTGGCCCTTCCAGCTTCTTTTGCCATTCATAATATGTTCCATAGATCTTTGTTGCGGAGATATGTGGTGCCCATGGTCCCCTCTGTTGACCCTCCTGCTCCGGTGTTGGTTGAGGGGGAGTTGGAATATGTGGTGGAGAAGATTTTGGATTCTCGTCTTTCGAGGCGGAAACTTCAGTATCTGGTCAAGTGGAAGGGTTATGGCCAGGAGGATAATTCTTGGGTTTTTGCCTCTGATGTCCATGCAGCCGATTTGGTACGTGCTTTTCATTTGGCTCGTCCCGATCAGTCTGGGGGCTCTGGTGAGGGTTCGGTGACACCTCATCAAGGGGGGGATACTGTTGTGAATTCCGTTCTTGGGCTCCCTCTGGTGGTTTCTAGTGGAACTTAGCAGCTGCATTCACTAATCGGTTCCCTGGTCTTGTTATTTAACTGGGCTCTAGTCTTTGGTCAATGCCAGCTGTCAATGTTCCTCCTGTGGACTCAGTCCTTTCCTGGAAGTGCTCTGTTGGCCAGTTCATTTCAGCTTAAGATAAGTCTGCTAGTTTTTTGGGTGTTTCCTTGCTTATGACCTTCAGTTCAAGTTAATTTTATGTCTTTTTGTCCAGCATGCCAGTATGAATTATTTTGGCTAGTTGGAAGCTCTGGGGTAGCAGATTTGCCCCTCCACACCGTGAGTCGGTGTGGAGGTTATTTTTTGTAAACTCTGCGTGGATATTAGTTTTTTAATACTGACCGCACAGTAGCCTTTTCTATCTCTGTCTATGTAGATAGTAATGGCCTCTTTTGCTAAAATCTAGTTTCATTTCTGAGTTTGTCATTTCCCTCTCCACTCACCGTCAATATTTGTGGGGGGCTATCTTTCCTTTGGGGGTCTCTCTGAGGCAAGTTAGTTTTCCGTTTCCATCTTCAGGGGTAGTTAGCTCTTAGGCTGTGAAGAGGCGTCTAGGCAGAGATAGGAACGCTCCACGGCTATTTCTAGTGTTGGTGTTAGGTGTAGGGCTTTCCGTCAGTAAAGTTACCACCTCCCCAGAGCTTGTACATGTTTGGTTTTACCCACCAGGTCATCTCAGTACTGCTTCGTAACCTCCAGGTCATAACAGTCTCCACTTCAATTGCAACTCAAGTGTTTCATTTTAAATCCAAAATATCGGCCTGCAGAGCTGAAATCTCAAAGATCCCGTCACTGTCCAAATATTTCTGGACCTGGTTTCTTTTGGAATAATGGCTTCTTCCTGGCAAAGTGGCCTTTCAGCCCTTGCTGATAAAGTACTCATCTCACTCTGGATATTGACAAAGTCTTACCATCTTCTACCATCATCTTCACAAGGTCTTTTGCTTTTGCCCTTAGGTTCATATACACATGTCAGATCAAAGCACGTTCATCTCTGGGACACAGAACCCATCTCCTTCCTGAGTGGTATGATGGCTGGACATTCCCATCTTGTTTGTACTTGCGCATAATTGTTTGTACAGATGAACGAGGCACATTCAGGGATCTTGAAATTGTACCCAAGGATGAGCTAGACTTGTGCAAGTCTGCAATTCTCTTCCTAATGTCTTGGCTGATTTCTTTAGACTTTCCATAATGCTACACAAAGAAGCAGTGTGTTTCAGGTGTGCATTAAAATACATCCACAGGTGTGTCTCTAATTAACTGAGATGTTGCCAAAAAGCCTATGAGAAGCTTCCAAACACATGACATCATCATATGGGCAGTCCAGAATTGTTTAAAGGCATAGTAATCTTAGTGTATGTAAACTTTTGACATTGCAGTAAGTAATTAAATGCCTTAAAACATTCTCTCTCTCATTATTCTGGCATTCGGCAAATATTAATAATTATGGTAATCCCAATTGACCTAAAACAGGAAAAGTTTGTTCTGATTTCATGTCAGATATTAAGAAAAAATGCATATGTGTCTTTTTATATAATGTATGTAAACTTCTGGTTTCAACTCTATCTATCTATCTATCTATCTATCTATCTATCTATCTATTTATCTACCTATCTACAGTTGTGTGAAAAAGTGATTTTCCCCTTCCTGATTTCCTATTCTTTTGCATGTTTGCTACACTTAAATGTTTCAGATCACCAAACAAATTTTGAATATTAGATAATGATAACACAAAATGCAGTTTTTAAATGAAGGTCTTTAGTATTAACGAAAAAAGAAATCCAAGCCTACAGAGCCCTGTGTGAAAAAGTGATTGCTATCCCCTTAGCACATAAATTAACCATAGTTTATCACATCTTTGGGAAGATCAAATCCCCTAGCCACACACAGGTATGATTACTGCCACACCTGTTCTCATTCAAGAAATCACTTAAATAGGACCTGCCTGACAAAGTAAAGTAGTAGTAAAAAAAGCTCCTCAAAAGTCAGACATCATGCCGCAATCCAAAGAAATTCTGGAAGAAATGAGAAACAAAGTAATTGAGATCTATCAGTCTGGAAAAGATTATAAAGCCATATATCAAGCTTTGGGACTCCAGTGAACCACAGTGATAGCCATTATCCACAAATGGCGAAAACATGGAACAGTGGTGAATCTTCCCAGGAGTGGCCGGCCAACCAAAATTACCTCAAGAGTACAGCAATGGCTCATTCAAGAGGTCAAAAAAGACCCTACAACATCATCCAAAGAACTGCGGGCCTTATTTGCCTCAGTTAAGATCAGTGTTCATGACTTCATCATAAGAAAGAGACTGGGTAAAAATGGCCTGCATGGTAGAGTTCCAAGAAGAAAACCTCTGCTAAGCAATAAGAACATAAAGACTCGTCTCAGTTTTGCCAAAAAACATCTTGATGATCCCCAAGACTTTTGGGAAAATACTCTGTGGAATGACAAGACAAAAGTTTAACTTTTTGGAAGGTGTATGTCCAATTACATTTGGCGTAGAAGTAACACAGCATTTCAGAAAAGAAACATCATACCAACAGTAAAATGTGGTGGTAATGTGATGGTCTGGGGCTGTTTTGCTGCTTCAGGATCTGGAAGACTTGCTTGGTAACTGGTACCATGAATTCTGCTGTCTACCAGAAAATCCTGAAGCAGAATGTTCAGCCATCAGTTTGCGACCTCAAGCTGAAGCGTGCTTGGGTTATTCAGCAGATCAATGATCCATAACATAACATAACAGCAAGTACACCTCTGAATCGCTAAAGAAAAACAAAATTAAGACTTTGACTGAGATGCTGTGGCATGACCTTAAAAATGCAGTTCATGCTCGGAAACCCTCCAATGTGGCTGAATTACAACAATTCTGACAAAATTTCTCCAGAGCATTCCTCCATGTTATCACGGGGTTCAGAGGCACCCTGCACATGATCGGAAATTCAGAAGACGGCTTCTGGACATGAGCAGTGCGCGCCTCTAAAGCCGGGAAGCATACACCCGGCAGCAGAGATGCAGTGACTCTACCGAAATGAGCAGCACACATGCGCAAGATTTTCAGGGGCTGGCGATGACTCCTGAAAATTGTTATCATGCTCACAGTGGCATGATAACATGGAAAGAGGGCTGACTAGTCTAGGCAACTAACGCCCCATTGACTAGTCAAAGCCCTCAGTGGATAGGAAATGTGGACAATATACTGTAAATGCTTTTTTTAAAACCTAATTTTTACAGAAAAACGTTATACAGGGCTGGTTAGGCAGGGAATTAACTCATACATAAGTGAATGCTGCTGGGTTGGAGGGCATGGAGGACTTGACAGATTCCCTTTAATTACTATATGGAAGCCAGAATGAGGAATATACATTATTAGTTTATGGTGGCAAGTGGGGGACATTATTACTACTATAATATAATTTACTTCATTTACTTTTTAAGAGACTATTTTACATGGGTGGAACAAAAAAGGGGGGTCCTGTTACTGTGCAGAGCGGCACTATGTTTTTTTCCTTCATCTGGCATTGTGTAGAAGTCAGGGAGTAAGTGGAGAATGTGCTCTAGAAGAGATCAGCTATAAATGACTGGTATTTCCTCCAGAGACAAGTCCCAGCAGGAGGAAGTGATGGCAGTATGTGCTAGAAGAAGAAGAAAAGTGAAGATGAAGGACTCCCTAGAGAAGTCACTGGTGAGTCAGTGAATTACATGTACACTTACACTATACACTATATACAGAGCTCCTGTGTATAATGTCACTGGTGATCACTGTATTACCTGTACACTGACACTATACATAGAGCTCCTGTGTAAAATGTCATTGGTGATCCCTGTATTGCCTGTACACTAACACTATATACAAAACCCCTGTGTATGTCACCGGGGATCACTGTATAACCTGTACACTATATACTATATGCAGAGCTCCTGTGTAAAATATCACTGGTGATCTCTGTATTACTTGTACACTGACACTATATACAGATCTCCTGTGTATAATGTCACTGGTGGTCACTGTATGACCTGTACACTGACACTATATACAGATCTGTGTATAATGTCACTGGTGATCCCTGTATTACCTGTATGATACACTATATACAGAGCTCCAGTGTATAAAGTAACTGGTGATCCCTTAATTACCTGTATACTATACACTATATACAGATCTCCTGTGTATAATGTCACTGGTGATCACTGTATGACCTGTACACTGACACTATAGACAGAGCTCCTGTGTATAATGTCATTGGTGATTACAGTATTACCTGTAAAGTGACACTATATACAGAGCTCCTGTGTATAATGTCATTGGTGATTACAGTATTACCTGTACACTGACACTATATACAGAGCTCCTGGGTATAATGTCACCGGTGATCGCTGTATTACCTGCACACTGACAATATATAGAAAGCTCCTGTGCATAATGTCATTGGTGATCCCTGTGTTACCTGTACATTATACACTATAAACAGAGCTGCTGTGTATAATGTCACCGGTGATCACTGTATTACCAGTACATTATACACTAAATACAGAGCTCCTGTGTGTAATTCACTGGTAATCCTGTGTTACCTGTACACTATACACTATATACAGAGCTCTTGTGTATAATGTTACTGGTGATCACACTATACTGTACACTGTACACTCCTGTGTATAATGTCACTAGTGGTAGTAACAGTGTTGTTAGTATTATGGTTTGTATTCATGATCAGTATTGTAGTATTTGGTCACTATGTGGTGGAAATATGTGATTTGATCACTGTGTGGTGGTATTTGCCCCTGTGTGTGGTATTATTTGGTCACTATGTGGTGTAATATGTAGTCTAATCATGGTATGGCGGTATTTCTTTTACGTGATATTATTCTCATTTCTTTTAACCTAAGAAGCCCTTTAATGAAAACTACAGTAATTGTACATCTCAAGAGTCGCCTGTGTTTTACAATCAAAGGATCACTATAACGGGGATAACGGCTAACAGCTATTTGCATATAGCTGTAGGGTGGGTCCCTAGGGTCAATTCCCCCTGTGGACCCCAAACCATCAGTCCGACTATCTATCTATATATCTATCCATCATCTATCTATCTATTATCTATCTATCTGTTATCTATCTATCATCTATCCATCCATACATACACAAATATTTTGTTTTAAATGAACAGCTGAAAAAATGCAAAATATATTTCTTTTTCCGATGGTTATTTCAGCAAATATGCTTTGATCAAGCTCACACAGCAAAGAAATTTTCACCTGTGAAAGTTGATATTTAAGAGCTGCTGTAGAGATAGGAAGGAGTCTGTGACCTTCTGTAGGGAGAAGCCTGAACAGGCGGGTGGTCTTCTCCTAATCAAAGAGGTTTATCATATGGAGACACCTGGTTTTCATTTACACCTAGGAGCCTTGTGTTAAATCCATTGTTTCTGCTCTGAATTTCTTCAGCCTGTGAAATACATAGTGGTTCAGTGGAAATTCTGATGTCTGGTATTGCTCCTTAGATAAAGCTTAAAGATAAATCTGGATAAATACCTGCAAGTCATGAGCTCTGCTGATCTAATGTGTCAACAGCTTTCTGGGGTTGTCGTCATTCATTACAAAAAGTTCTGCTTTAATATTTTGATCTGAAAGCAAATCTTGAATTTTTAAAGCTTTACTGTCCTGATAATGGCAGATTTGTAACCTCTGGAAAAGAGGACTCCATGTAGCAGATGGTCCCGAAAATAAGGATGGACCACCCACTGGAAGTCAAGAAAATATTAACTTACCCGCTGCCGTGGCGGAGTTCTTTTTTTGTAAGTCTGGGAACATGTGTTTTTGTACTTTATTCAGTTGTTTGCCAGTGAAAATTCGAAATATTTAGAAATTGGTTTCTCCAAAATAATTGAAGTATGTCTGGATTCTAGTATGTTCTAGCCAGAACTCTGTCCCACTAATACTTGATACCTGACTCAATACAAAGGATTCGATCGATCAGGACCCTCATTAATTATTTAGAATGGAAAAGTGGTTACAAAGGTTATTTCTTTGCAAAAAGTTAATTAACTTCAAATTGAAAATTGTAATACCACGTTTTCCCTGTGGGGGAGCTGCAGGGTAATGGAACACGAACAATGTTAGGTTCTAGGTTGCACTCGATGGATTTGTGTCTTCACTCAAAAATTGTAAACTATCCAGTTCCTGCAGAAATCAGAGCTGATCATTTGGGATCTCAGGAGCACAGCAGACAAAACCTCATGAGACGCAGCAAAGGATTACTAAAAGTGGACAGTCCCTTTAAGTTTTATAAATTAAAGACATGTTTTACCTTATTATTTTGTTATCTCTTATTCTTATATCCCCAAAAAATGACCTAATCTTTCTTTCTTCTGACGGGATCAACTTTTTGGCAAGAAATGTAAAGGAAGTATGAGCAAGGACTAAGAATAAAAGGCTGAGGAGGATAAAGATGAATCATAAATTTTAAATTTTAATTTTTTTAATATTTGAAAAAAAAATGTGCGGCTCCGGACAGATGAATGAATAAACTCTCAGGACTTTTGGTCCAGTTTTCTATGGCCGCTGCTGGATGGGAGCCCTGTTAACCGCCTCCTACCTGCAGTCATCCGCGGCTCCTCTTTTGATTTGCAAATCCGCCATCACGCTGACATCAGGCAAGGCTTAATTTTGTTCTGCGGGTCAGCGTATATATGAAAATGCCAAATTTATGTACTTTTTTTTATGTTTTAGTACTTTTCAGGGCTCTAGAAAGGGGAAGAAGGAGTTGATACTTCTATTGGATACTTGTATATTCTGGACATATAATCAGCCTATCTGTGCTACATTGCGCGACTACGACACTGCATCATCATCATCTGTGGACACTAACTTCTAGGTACAATCTATTTTATGATTGACTACACCACGTTCCAAATTATTATACAAATTGGATTTAAGTGTCATAAAGATGCCATTTTTTGTTTTCCAAATAAATTCATGTTTAGTCAGGTTTGTGTCTCACGGTCTTTGGATCACTGAAATAATTCTCAAACATCTGTGATAATTAGTTGCCAGGTGCCCAATTAAAGGAAAACCCCTTAAGAAGGGCGTTCCCCATTAATAAGCAGCCACAGGTTTCAAGCAATATGGGAAAAAAATGAGATCTCTCTGCTGCCAAAAAGCATCAAATAGTGCAATGCCTTAGACTTGAAAACATTAAATGCATCACGAAAAACGTAAATGTGATCATCGTACTGTGAAGAGATTTGTGGCTGGTACACAGCACAGATGGGTTCATGCAGATAAAGGTATAATGAGGAAGGATTCATCGGATTAAGAGAGCAGATGCTAAAATACCATTGCAAAGCAACTGGTGTGTCTGATTTTAAAATAATCTTGTTTATTGATGGATGGTCCAGATGGATGGAGAAGTGGATGGTTGGTGGATGGCCTCCATGTCCCAAGAAGGCTGTAACATCAGCAAGGAATTGGTGGAGTTATGTGGAGAGAGCTGGTAGCCCTTTTAGAGTCTCTTCAGGTGTGAAAATGACCTCAGCAAAGTATATGGAGTGTCTGAATGACCACTTTCTTCCATGGTAGAAAAACAAGAAATGTGTAATTCAGAGCAAAATAATCTTCATGCTGACAATGCCCCATCTCAACCTGCAAAGAATACCTCGGAGTATGGGCATAAAAGGAGATAAACTCATGGCAGTGCCACCATCTTCCCCTGACCTCAACCCTATAGAGAACCTTTGGAGTATCATCAAGCAGAAGATCTATGAGGGTGGGAGGCCGTTCACAACAAAACAGCAGCTCTGGAGGTGATTCTGACTTCCTGCAAAGAAATTCAAGCAGAAAAGTTCCAAAAATTCTCAAGTTCAATGGATGCAAGAATTGCGAATAGGATGTCAAAGAAGGCTCCTGTGTTACATCATGTAACTTGTCCTGGTTAGATGTTTTTTATTGAAAAAGCCTTGGCTCTCAGAAAATGTGACCTCTAAATGCTGCAAATTCAACAAATGTCAAATTTCAGTTGTTTACACCCTATAAAATATTTGGAAACTCTGTTGTGACATAATATATTGGAACAGTGCAAAAAAATCCTGTTATCGGTGGGAGGTTTGTCCAATAAAATGTGATTTATTTTCTAACAGTTGACTATTCAACATTATACTGACTCATCTGCATTGACCATTTAGGAAAATCAGAGAAAAATATCATTTTCATAATAGTTTGGAATGTGGAGTATGTTCTATACAGTATATTATATGCATTATATGCAATAGGTTCCATAGTTGTGTCTATTATATTTGCTTGCAGTATTTACTTGTTCGCTCTGCACAGTTCACTATACAATATACTGTTTTGGCACCGATTTTAAGTGTATTGATTTCAAATAAATAAATCTCTTAAATATAATCTATTCATTTCCTGTTTATGTGTTATGTATAGAAGTGCGCCAGAAAACCTAGAGATGAAAGTGGATGTAAAACTGCGCTGCCGAGAATCCAACATACAATAGACCATATACGGTATGGATGCGGATTTATTTATCAACGCGTTTCGAGGTGATCATACCTTCTTATCAGGACAAACCACAATGATCATTGTGATTTGTCTTAATAAAGAGATATGATCACCTCGAAACGCAACGCATTGACAAATAAAACCACATCTAGTCTCCTATTGTACATTGTATTTTCGGCAGCGCAGTTTTACATCCACTTTCCTCTTCAAGTTTGCTGACTATCTGTTTGGTGGATCTGCAGCAGCCATCTTTACTTACAAGCTAACATAGTGGTTGTGACTTTGCTTATTGTCATTCCAGTTTTTATCTACACAGATGTGCACCAGAGCACTGGCATGTTCCTCACTTTTTTATAAGGTATAGTGCCATCCCTGATTACATAGCCTCTCCTCTTTTATATACAGTATAGTCCATCCCTTATTACATAGCCTCTCCTCTTTTATGTATAGTGCCATCCCTTATTACATAGCCTCTCCTCTTTTATATATAGTTCCATCCCTTATTACATAGCCTCTCCTCTTTTATATATAGTGCCAACCCTTATTACATAACCTCTCCTCTTTTCTGTATAGTGCCATCCCTTATTACACAGCCTCTCCTCTTTTATGTACAGTGTTAACCCTTATTACTTAGCCTCTCCTCTTTTATGTTCAATGCCATCCCATACTGCATAGCCTCTCCTTTTTTATGTATAGTACCATCCTTTACTACATAGTCTCTACTCTTTATGTATAGTGCCAACCCTTATTAGTTAGCCTCTCCTCTTTTATGTATAATTCCATCCCTTATTACATAGCCTATCCTCTTTTAAGTATAGTACCAACCCTTAATACATAGCCTCTACTCTTTTATGTACAATGCCATAATTTATTACATAGCGTCTCCTCTTTTATGCATAGTGCCATACCTTATTACATAGCCTCTCCTCTTTTAAGTATAGTACCAACCCTTATTGCATAGCCTCTCCTCTTTTATGTACAATGCCATTCTTTATTTCATAGCCTCTCCTCTTTTATGTATAGTGCCAACCCTTATTACATAGCCTCTTTTCTTTTATTTACAATGCCATCCCTTATTACATAGCCTCTCCTCTTTTATATACAATGCCATCCCTTACTACATAGCCTCTCCTCTTTTATGTATAGTACTATCCTTTACTACATAGTCTCTCCTCTTTATGTATAGTGCCAACCCTTATTAGTTAGCCTCTCCTCTTTTATGTATAGTGCCATACCTTATTACATAGCCTCTCCTCTTTTAAATATAGTACCAACCCTTATTGCATAGCCTCTCCTCTTTTATGTACAATGCCATTCTTTATTTCATAGCCTCTCCTCTTTTATGTATAGTGCCAACCCTTATTACATAGCCTCTTTTCTTTTATTTACAATGCCATCACTTATTACATGGCCTCTCCTCTTTTATGTATAGTGCCATCCCTTCCTACATAGCCTCTCCTCTTTTATTTATATCGCTAACCCTTATTATATAGCCTCCCCTCTTTTATGTATAGTGCCATCCCTTATAACATAGCTTCTCCTCTTTTATGTATAGCGTTCTGTTCTTTATTGCATTTTTCAATCTGGTGTTACAAAGTATTCTAATTTACTGAGATAATGACTTTTGGGGTTTCATTGGCTGTAAGCCATAATCATCAACATTAACAGAAATAAACACTTGAAGTAGATCACTCTGTCTGTAATGACTCTATATAATATATGAGTATCACTTTTTGTATTGTAGAACTGAAATAAACTAACTTTTTGATGATATTCTAATTTTGTGAGAAGCACCTGTATGTACAGGATCACCACCTCTAAAGAGAGTACTCATTCACTGACATATTTAAAATGTTGAGGAATTGAAACATAGTGTATTCGAAAGTTGCAGAACTTTTTACATATATAGTAAGCTGTAGCTATATACAATAAGACCATAATCCTCTTAAGGAGATACATTTGTAACTTATATGTTTGGGTGGGTTTCCTCCGTGTTCTCCGGTTTCCTCCCACACTCCAAAGACATACTGATAGGGGATGTAGATAGTGAGCCCCAATCAGGACAGCGATGATGATGTCTGTAAAGCGCTGTGAAAATTAATGGTGCTGTTACATACTTAGGCAGTTAACTGGTTCATGCAGCTTTACATGAACACCCGAGCCTTACACTATGGCTGGTCCAAATAACTAAAGCAATTGTTACCATCCACCTCTCATGTCTCCCCTCTTCCTCATAGTTTGTAATCTTGCGAGCAGCAGGGCCCTCATTCCTCCTGGTATCTGTTTTGAACTGTGATTTCTGTTATGCTGTAATGTCTGTTGTCTGTATAAGTCCCCTCTATAAGTTGTAAAGCGCTGCGGAATATGTTGGCGCTATATAAATAAAATTATTATTATTATTATTATTATAAGCAGGTAAAACAAATAAACTTTTAGAACTTGCCTAAGGATTGACAACGGAGAAAATTCAGGGATATAACGAATTATTCATTAGGTTTTAGCACCGTTTTCCCTGGAGTTTACAATGTATGGTGAGAAAAATGACTACATAAGTGATCTAGCAGTCACATCTTACACCCAATATAAATAGAAGATGAAAACAAAGGAGTATTGGACAAGCAAACCACAATCAATCATGAGCCGCAATAAATCATACGCCTGACATAAGGGGCATGACTCATTTGGTGGAGGAGTCACATTAACAGAATCTGTGCACTGTTATAATGACACCCTCAATGAAAAGGACATTGTGGCTAAAATAATCTTCAAGCAACTTAGTCATTATATGAACAGATAATAAAATAAATGTAACAGTAATAAATTTATTAATATGCAATAATCAAGAAATGAATGTTTCGTCTAGATGTCCTCCTCGTGAAACACATTAGAAAGTGGGTGAACTATAAAAATGTACTCATTTTCTGATCTTTAATACATTTCTAAACTCAAAGGACAAGAAAGAACCCATAAGATGATTAAAAAAAAATAACAAAAATAGGACAATAAATTATATTAAAAATAATAACAAAGAGGCTAGGCTTTTTTATTCTTTCATTGGTAAAACTGATCAGAAAAGTAATAGTCGCTGGGATTAGGAATATGTTCAACAGTGTAACTAAAGTAGGAATTAAGGGCATAACATCCATATGCAATTGTGGACATGGTGCACCTAGAAATTAGAATTGTTGGAGTGGACAATGGTAGTGTAGCACATGCATCTTTTCCTGCAGTCCCTCTATCCCTGCAGAGACACCAGCGTACTCACCGCCGACGTTCCTGTCCTGTCCTTCCAGGTCTGCTGCTGCCCGGGGTGCATGCACTCCTAGCAGGTCTCCAGGCACTGTGCTTAGCGCACGCACGCACACGTCCTCTTTCTTAAAGGGACCACGTGTGTTCCTCTAATGTGTCCCTAGCCAATAGCTGGAGGTCACTTACTATTTAAACCACCTCCTGCAACATGGAGGTGCCTGTGCAATTTTGTGAGTTTGTTCCTAACATGCTTGTCAGTTCTCAGGTCCCAGTACTTAGCCTGCTGCACCTGCCAGTGCTCTCCTCAATGGCAGCCGAGCCAGCTGCACCCACCACTGCTCTCCTCAATGGCAGCCGAGCCAGCTGCACCTGCGAGTGCTCTCCTCAATGGCAGCCGAGCCAACTGCACCCGCCAGTGCTAAAATCAATGGCAGCCAAGCCAGCTGCACCTGCAAGTGCTTACAGCAGCCGAGCCAGCTGCACCTGCCAGTGCTCACGTCAACGGCAGCCGAACCTGCTGCACCCACTAGTGCTCATCTCTCCGTCAGCCTGTCCTGTCTGCACCTGCGGTTCCTGTCATCTCCGCCTGCCTGTATCTGCTGGACATTCCCCTGGGCTATCCCAGCTACCCGTTCCTTGGGGTCAGCTGCCATCTACCCAAGGTCAGTCCTGGAGTAGCACCTGGATCACCTCCCTTGTCTCTCCATGGACTGCGGTGTCTTTAGCTGTTGCATGTTCGTGGTCAGATTAGGTGAGGCTCCTAGTCATGCCCCTCCAGTTCTTCCTTGGGCTTTGGCACAGTGGTTCCACCACCCAGCCCCTTACAGGTAGTAGAGGATTCAATTCAGCAAGTCACAGTTTTCTTGACTATATTGGTCAAACCTCCAAAACTACCCTTCTAATTGATGCATCTAAAGGTACCACTGCTATATGTGCCTTACTAATAACTATTATAAAAGTTGACATCAATAAGTCCTCAGATATATTCTGCTGTTGTTCTGGTGAGGTGGAATCTCTAAGCTGTAGGTCTGGGTGAGCAGCACAGACTGGAGGCGATAGAAAAGAGCAGTGGGTCTTGATGGACAACATGTGGATTAGCGATGACCAGGACAGCAATGCAAGATGTCAGAGAAACAAGAAGAGTGTGTAGCACAGATAAAGCAAAGTCAGGTGTTTGGATATACACAGAAACAGTGACTGTATAGGAAACTGGTATGTTCCAGCAGTGGAGCAGTTAATCACAGGAATACTGTCTGGTATCTTCCAGCAGGGCAATGGATAAACACAGGAGTAAGAAGTATCTGAAATCTTCCAGCAGGACAATATTAATAGCAGTGATTAGGGTTGAGCGACCTTTACTTTTATAGGATCGGGTCGGGTTTCACGAAACCCGACTTTTTCAAAAGTCGGGTCGAGTGAAATCGGCCGATCCTATAAAAAAGTCGGGGTCGGCCGAAACTCGAAACCCAATGCAGTGCATTGGGTTTCCAATGGTTCCCAGGGTCTGAAGGAGCGGAAACTCTCCTTCAGGCCCTGGGATCCATATTTAAGTGTAAAATAAAGAATTAAAATAAAAAATATCGCTATACTTACACTCTGACGGGCCCTGGTACTAACCGGGAACCTTCCTTCCTTAGAATCAGCCTTCCAAGACCTGCGGTGACGTCACGGTGACGTCGCGGCTTGTGATTGGTCGCGCGGCCCCCATGTGACTGCTCGCGCGACCAATCACAAGCCGCGACGTCATCGTGACGTCACCGAAGGCCCTGGAAGGGCTGATTCTTAGGAAGGAAGGCTGCCAGAATGAAGCCGAGGGTGAGTATATTCCTATTAGGTATATACTCACCCTCGGACACGCCCTGCTTCTTTCCGACAGCCTTCCTTCCTAAGAATCAGCCCTTCCAGGGCCTTCGGTGACGTCATGGTGACGTCACGGCTTGTGATTGGTCGCGCGAGCGGTCACATGGGGGCCGCGCGACCAATCACAAGACGCGACGTCACCGCAGGTCTTGGAAGGCTGATTCTAAGGAAGGAAGGTTCCCGGTTAGTACCAGGGCCCGTCAGAGTGTAAGTATAGCGATATTTTTTATTTTAATTCTTTATTTTACACTTAAATCTGAATTCCGATACCAATTCCCGATATCTTAAACATATTGGGAATCGGTATCGGAATTCCGATTCCAGATTCAGAAGATCGCCGACCTCATGGCCGACCCCACACAGGGGTCGGGTCGGGTTTCATGAAACCCGACTTTGCCAAAAGTCGGCAACTTCTGAAAATTGCCGACCCGTTTCGCTCAACCCTAGCAGTGATATAGCAAAGAAGTAAATGCAGTCTGGAGAAACTTCCAGAGATACATTACCTTGATTGCATAGGTTGCTGTTGTGAGTTCCGTTTTTGGGCTCCCTCCTGTGGTTGTGAACGGTACTTTTGTGAGTTCTGCCCTTGGGCTCCCTCTGGTGGTTTCGAGTAGTATTGCTGCTCCTTGAGTTTTGCTGTAGCAGCTGCCTTCACTTAATCGTCTCTCCTACCCTTGATATTTAACTTGGCTCTGGCCTTCAGTTCATGCCAGCTGTCAATGTCTCAGGGTTTGGATTCAGTTTTTTCCTTGGATATTTTCTCATGGCCTGTCCATTTCAGCAAAAGATAAGTTCTTGCTAGTTCTTGTTAGTCCATTTGTTTTGGACCTTATTGCTCGCTTATGTTATGTTTCTTTTGTCCAGCTTGTCATTATGATATATTCAGGCTAGCTGGAAGGTCTGGGAAAGCAGATTTGCCCCTCCACACCATGAGTCGGTGTGGAGACCATTTTTGTAAACTCTGTGTGGATTTTTAGATTTTTAATACTGACCGCACAGTGCCCTATCCTATTTCTGTCTATCTAGATTAGAAATTGGCCTCCTTTGCTAAAGTCTGTTTTCATCTCTGTGTATGTCATTTCCCTCTCCACTCACAGTTAATATATGTGGGGGGCTATCTTTCCTTTTGGGAGTTTCTCTGAGGCAAGATAGCCTTGTTTCCATCTTTAGGGGTAGTTAGTTCTTAGGCTGTGACGAGGCGTCTAGGGAGTGACAGGAACGTCCCATGGCTATTTCTAGTGTTGGTGTTAGGAGTAGGGTTTGCGGTCAGTAAAGTTACCACCTCCTCAGAGCTCGTCCATGTTACCTTTTAACCACCAGGTCATATCAGTGTTGCTCCTTAACCACCAGATCATAACAGTACAGCTGGCCCGCAATGTGTTAAATGCATCTCAAAAGAGGGAAAAGAAAGTTCTGAGTCATTTTTTTTCCTTTGCAGTTTGTTTTGTCTTTGTTTCCCCCTTAATCTTTGGGTGGTTCAGGATTCAGGTGCTGACATGGAGGTTCAGGGTCTGTCCTTGCGGGTGGATCAACTCGCTGCAAGGGTACAGAGTATCCAGGATTATGTTGTCCAGACTTCGGTTTTAGAGCCTAGAATTCCTATTCCTGATTTGTTTGCCGGGGATAGATCTAAATTTTTGAACTTTAAAAATAACTGCAGATTGTTTTTTGCTCTGATACCCCGTTCCTCTGGTGACCCCATTCAGCAGGTGAAGATTGTTATTTCTCTGCTGCGTGGCGACCCGCAGGACTGGGCATTCTCCCTTGAGCCAGGAAATCCTGCATTGCTCAATGTAGACGCATGTTTTCAGGCGCTCGGATTGCTGAGTGACTAACCTAATTTTGTGGACCAGGCTGAAAAGACCTTGCTGGCTCTGTGTCAGGGTCAGGAAGCAGCAGAAGTATACTGCCAGAAATTTAGAAAGTGGTCTGTGCTCACAAAATGGAATGAGTATGCCCTGGCAGCGATTTTCAGAAAGGGTCTTTCTGAAGCCCTTAACCCCTTCCCGACATTTGACGTACTATCCCGTCGAGGTGGGGTGGGCCCGTATGACCGCCGACGGGATAGTACGTCATCATCGATCAGCGGCGCTCACGGGGGGAGCGCGGCCGATCGCGGCCGGGTGTCAGCTGCATATCGCAGCTGACATCCGGCACTATGTGCCAGGAGCGGTCACGGACCGCCCCCGGCACATTAACCCCCGGCACACCGCGATCAAACATGATCGCAGTGTACCGGCGGTATAGGGAAGCATCGCGCAGGGAGGGGGCTCCCTGCGGGCTTCCCTGAGACCCCCGGAGCAACGCGATGTGATCGCGTTGCTCTGAGGGTCTCCTACCTCCCTCCTCGCCGCAGGTCCCGGATCCAAGATGGCCGCGGCATCCGGGTCCTGCAGGGAGGGAGGTGGCTTACCGAGTGTCTGCTCAGAGCAGACACTTGGAAAGCCTGCAGCCCTGCACAGCAGATCGTCGATCTGGCAGAGTGCTGTGCACACTGCCAGATCAATGATCTGTAATGTCCCCCCCTGGGACAAAGTAAAAAAGTTAAAAAAAAATTTTTCCACATGTGTAAAAAAAAATAAAAAAAAAATTCCTAAATAAATAATAATAAAAAAAATATATTATTCCCATAAATACATTTCTTTATCTAAATAAAAAAAACAAAACAATAAAAGTACACATATTTAGTATCGCCGCGTCCGTAACGACCCAACCTATAAAACTGCCCCACTAGTTAACCCCTTCAGTAAACACCGTAAGAAAAAAAAAAAAAAAACGAGGCAAAAAACAACGCTTTATTACCATACCGCCGAACAAAAAGTGGAATAACACACGATCAAAAAGACTGATATAAATATCCATGGTACCGCTGAAAACGTCATCTTGTCCCGCAAAAAAAAAGCCGCCATACAGCATCATCAGCAAAAAAATAAAAAAGTTATAGTCCTGAGAATAAAGCGATACCAAAATAATTATTTTTTCTATATTTTAGTTTTTATCGTATAAAAGCGCCAAAACATAAAAAAATGATATAAATGAGATATCGCTGTAATCGTACTGACCCGACGAATAAAACTGCTTTATCAATTTTACCAAACGCGGAACGGTATAAACGCCTCTCCCAAAAGAAATTCATGAATAGCAGGTTTTTGGTCATTCTGCCTCACAAAAATCAGAATAAAAAGCGATCAAAAATGGTCACGTGTCCGAAAATGTTACCAATAAAAACGTCAACTCGTCCCGCAAAAAACAAGACCTCACATGACTCTGTGGAGCAAAATGTGGAAAAATTATAGGTCTCAAAATGTGGAGACGCAAAAACTTTTTTGCTATAAAAAGCGTCGCTGGTTTCACACTTGCGTTTTTGTCTGCAGCGTTTTTTGCACAAAAAAACGCATGCGTTTTTTCCCTATATTTGACATTGAAAACGCATGCGGTTTTTTTGTACGCGTTTGGTCGCGTTTTCAAACGCATGCGGTTTTTTTCTGCATGCGTTCATTTTCAGAAATACAACCTGCAGTATTTTCTTGCGTTTTTAAGCACATGCGTTTGTTTGCGTTAAAAACGCATGCATTTTTATCGAAAAAAAACAGAAAACACACTGAAAAGCCACCCACCACCATCAAGGTGATAAAGGGATCCAAACCCTAACCCTAACTCTACCCCTAACCTCACCCCTAACCGTTTAATGAACATTTTCTGACAGTCATAGTGCCACGTATTTCAGTGCCACGTATTTCAGTGCCACGTATTTCAGTGCCACGTATTTCAGTGCCACGTATTTCTGTGCCACGTATTTCTGTGCCACGTATCACGTATTTCAGTGCCACGTGTTTCAGTGCCACGTATTTCAGTGCCACGTATCACGTATTTCAGTGCCACATATTTTAGTACCACGTATTTCAGTGCCACGTATTTCAGTGCCACGTATTTCAGTGCCACGTATTTCAGTGCCACGTATTTCAGTGCCACGTGTTTCAGTGCCACGTGTTTCAGTGCCACGTATTTAAGTGCCACGTATCACATATTTCAGTGCCACATATTTCAGTGCCACGTATTTCAGTGCCACGTATTTCAGTGCCACGTATTTCAGTGCCACGTATTTCAGTGCCACGTATTTCAGTGCCACGTATCACATATTTCAGTGCCACGTATTTAAGTGCCACGTATTTCAGTGCCACATATTTCAGTGCCACGTATCACGTATTTCAGTGCCACGTGTTTCAGTGCCACGTATTTCAGTGCCACGTATTTCAGTGCCACATATTTCAGTGCCACGTATTTCAGTGCCACGTATTTTAGGGCCACGTATTTCAGTGCCACGTATTTCAGTGCCACGTGTTTCAGTGCCACGTGTTTCAGTGCCACGTGTTTCAGTGCCACGTATTTAAGTGCCACGTATTTAAGTGCCACGTATTTCAGTGCCACGTATTTCAGTGCCACGTATTTCAGTGCCACGTATCACGTATTTCAGTGCCACGTGTTTCAGTGCCACGTATTTAAGTGCCACGTATCACGTATTTCAGTGCCACGTATTTCAGTGCCACGTATTTCAGTGCCACGTATTTCAGTGCCACGTATTTCAGTGCCACGTATTTTAGTGACACGTATTTTAGTGACACGTATTTCAGTCACGTTTAGGGTTAGGGTGAGGGGTAGGGTTAGGGTTAGGGCTAGGGTTGGAGGTAAAGTTAGGGTTAGGGTTTGGATTACATTTACGTTTGGATTAGGGTTGGGATTAGAATTATGGGTGTGTCAGGGCTAGGGGTGTGGTTAGGGTTACCGTTGGGATTAGGGTTAGGGGTGTGTTTGGGTTAGGGTTTCAGGTAGAATTGGGGAGTTTCCACTGTCCAGGCACATCAGGGGCTCTCCAAGCGCGACATGGCGTCCAATCTCAATTCCAGCCAATTCTGCGTTGAAAAAGTAAAACAGTGCTCCTTCCCTTCCGAGCTCTCCCGTGCGCCCAAAAAGGGGTTTACCCCAACATATGTGTTATCAGCGTACTCGGGACAAATTGAACAACAACTTCTGGGGTCCAAGTTCTCTTGTTATCCTTAGGAAAATAAAAATTTGGGGGGCTAAAAATCATTTTTGTGGGAAAAAAAAGATGTTTTATTTTCACGGCTCTGCGTTATAAACTGTAGTGAAACACTTGGGGGTTCAAAGTTCTCACAACACATCTAGATAAGTTCCTTGGGAGGTCTAGTTTCCAATATGGGGTCACTTGTGGGGGGTTTGTACTGTTTGGGTACATCAGGGGCTCTGCAAATGCAACGTGACGCCTGCAGACCAATCCATTTAAGGCTGCATTCCAAATGGCGCTCCTTCCCTTCCGAGCTCTGTCATGCGCCCAAACAGTGGTTCCCCCCCACATATGGGGTATCAGCGTACTCAGGACAAATTGGAAAACAAATTTTGGGGTCCAATTTATTCTGTTACCCTTGTAAAAATACAAAGCTGGGTGCTAAAAAATCATTTTTGAGAAAAAAAATAAAAATTATTTTCACGGCTCTGCGTTATAATCTGTAGTGAAACACTTGGGGGTTCAAAGCTCTCAAAACACATCTAGATAAGATCCTTAGGGGGTCTACTTTCCAAAATGGTGTCACTTGTAGGGAGTTTCAATGTTTAGGCACATCAGGGGCTCTCCAAACGCAACATGGCGTCCCATCTCAATTCCAGTCAATTTTGCATTGAAAAGTCAAATGGCGCTCCTTCCCTTCCAAGCTCTGCCATGCGCCCAAACAATGGTTTACACCCACATATGGGGTATCAGCGTACTCAGGACAAATTGGCCAACATTTTTTGGGGTCCAATTTCTTCTCTTACCCTTGGGAAAATAAAAAATTGGGGGCGAAAAGATCATTTTTGTGAAAAAATATGATTTTTTATTTTTACGGCTCTGCATTATAAACTTCTGTGAAGCACTTGGTGGGTCAAAGTGCTCACCACACATCTAGATAAGTTCCTTAGGGGGTCTACTTTCCAAAATGGTGTCACTTGTAGGGAGTTTCAATGTTTAGGCACATCAGGGGCTCTCCAAACGCAACATGGCGTCCCATCTCAATTCCAGTCAATTTTGCATTGAAAAGTCAAATGGCGCTCCTTCCCTTCCAAGCTCTGCCATGCGCCCAAACAATGGTTTACACCCACATATGGGGTATCATCGTACTCAGGACAAATTGGCCAACATTTTTTGGGGTCCAATTTCTTCTCTTACCCTTGGGAAAATAAAAAATTGGGGGCGAAAAGATCATTTTTGTGAAAAAATATGATTTTTTATTTTTACGGCTCTGCATTATAAACTTCTGTGAAGCACTTGGTGGGTCAAAGTGCTCACCACACATCTAGATAAGTTCCTTAGGGGGTCTACTTTCCAAAATGGTGTCACTTGTAGGGAGTTTCAATGTTTAGGCACATCAGGGGCTCTCCAAACGCAACATGGCGTCCCATCTCAATTCCAGTCAATTTTGCATTGAAAAGTCAAATGGCGCTCCTTCCCTTCCAAGCTCTGCCATGCGCCCAAACAATGGTTTACACCCACATATGGGGTATCATCGTACTCAGGACAAATTGGCCAACATTTTTTGGGGTCCAATTTCTTCTCTTACCCTTGGGAAAATAAAAAATTGGGGGCGAAAAGATCATTTTTGTGAAAAAATATGATTTTTTATTTTTACGGCTCTGCATTATAAACTTCTGTGAAGCACTTGGTGAGTCAAAGTGCTCACCACACATCTAGATAAGTTCCTTAGGGGGTCTACTTTCCAAAATGGTGTCACTTGTAGGGAGTTTCAATGTTTAGGCACATCAGGGGCTCTCCAAACGCAACATGGCGTCCCATCTCAATTCCAGTCAATTTTGCATTGAAAAGTCAAATGGCGCTCCTTCCCTTCCAAGCTCTGCCATGCGCCCAAACAATGGTTTACACCCACATATGGGGTATCATCGTACTCAGGACAAATTGCACAACATTTTTTGGGGTCCAATTTCTTCTCTTACCCTTGGGAAAATAAAAAATTGGGGGCGAAAAGATCATTTTTGTGAAAAAATATGATTTTTTATTTTTACGGCTCTGCATTATAAACTTCTGTGAAGCACTTGGTGAGTCAAAGTGCTCACCACACATCTAGATAAGTTCCTTAGGGGGTCTACTTTCCAAAATGGTGTCACTTGTAGGGAGTTTCAATGTTTAGGCACATCAGGGGCTCTCCAAACGCAACATGGCGTCCCATCTCAATTCCAGTCAATTTTGCATTGAAAAGTCAAATGGCGCTCCTTCCCTTCCAAGCTCTGCCATGCGCCCAAACAATGGTTTACACCCACATATGGGGTATCATCGTACTCAGGACAAATTGCACAACATTTTTTGGGGTCCAATTTCTTCTCTTACCCTTGGGAAAATAAAAAATTGGGGGCGAAAAGATCATTTTTGTGAAACAATATGATTTTTTATTTTTACGGCTCTGCATTATAAACTTCTGTGAAGCACTTGGTGGGTCAAAGTGCTCACCACACATCAAGATAAGTTCCTTAGGGGGTCTACTTTCCAAAATGGTGTCACTTGTAGGGGGTTTCAGTGTTTAGGCACATCAGGGGCTCTCCAAACGCAACATGGCGTCCCATCTCAATTCCAGTCAATTTTGCATTGAAAAGTCAAATGGCGCTCCTTTCCTTCCGAGCTCTGCCATACGCCCAAACAGTGGTTTACCCCCACATATGGGGTATCAGCGTACTCAGGACAAATTGTACAACAACTTTGGGGGTCCATTTTCTCCTGTTACCCTTGGTAAAATAAAACAAATTGGAGCTGAAATAAATTTTGTGTGAAAAAAAGTTAAATGTTCATTTTTATTTAAACATTCCAAAAATTCCTGTGAAACACCTGAAGGGTTAATAAACTTCTTGAATGTGGTTTTGAGCACCTTGAGGGGTGCAGTTTTTAGAATGGTGTCACACTTGGGTATTTTCTATCATATAGACCCCTCAAAATGACTTCAAATGAGATGTGGTCCCTAAAAAAAAATGGTGTTGTAAAAATGAGAAATTGCTGGTCAACTTTTAACCCTTATAACTCCGTCACAAAAAAAAATTTTGGTTCCAAAATTGTACTGATGTAAAGTAGACATGTGGGAAATGTTACTTATTAAGTATTTTGCGTGACATATGTCTGTGATTTAAGGGCATAAAAATTCAAAGTTGGAAAATTGCAAAATTTTCAAAATTTTCGCCAAATTTCCATTTTTTTCACAAATAAACGCAAGTTATATCGAATAAATTTTACCACTAACATGAAGTACAATATGTCACGAGAAAACAATGTCAGAATCGCCAAGATCCGTCAAAGCGTTCCAGAGTTATAGCCTCATAAAGGGACAGTGGTCAGAATTGTAAAAATTGGCCCGGTCATTAACGTGCAAACCACCCTTGGGGGTGAAGGGGTTAAAGATGTGATGGTGGGGTTCCCCACGCCTGCTGGTTTGAACAAATCTATGTCTTTGGCCATTCAGATTGATCGAAGCTTGCGCGAGCGCAAGGTTGTGCACCATATGGCAGTGTCCTCTGAACAGAGTCCTGAGCCTATGCAATGTGATAGGATTTTGACTAGAGCAGAACGGCAGGAATTCAGACGTCAGAATGGGCTGTGTTTTTACTGTGGTGATTCTGCTCATGTTATTTCTGACTGTCCTAAGCGTACTGAGAGGGTCGCTAGGTCTGTTACCATTAGTACTGTACAGCCTAAATTTCTCTTGTCTATTACTCTGATTTTCTCATTGTCGTCCTTTTCTGTTATGGCATTTGTGGATTCAGGAGCTGCCCTGAACTTAATGGACTTACAATTTGCCAAACACTGTGGTTTTTCCTTGGAGCCTTTGAGGAGCCCTATTCCCTTAAGGGGGATTGATGCTACGCCATTGGCCAGGAATAAACCTCAGTACTGGACACAGTTGGCCATGTACATGGCTCCAGCACATCAGGAAAATATTCGCTTTTTGGTGTTACATAATTTGCATGATGTTGTTGTGCTGTGTTTTCCATGGTTACAGGTACATAACCCAGTGCTGGATTGGAAATCTATGTCTGTGACTAGTTGGGGTTGTCAAGGGATACATACTGATGTTCCTTTAATGTCAATTTCCTCTTCCCTTTCTTCTGAAGTTCCTGAGTTTTTGTCGGATTTCCAGGATATATTTGATGAACCCAAGTCCAGTTCCCTACCTCCTCATAGGGATTGTGATTGTGCTATTAATTTGATTCCTGGCTGTAAGTTCCCTAAGGGCCGACTTTTCAATCTGTCTGTGCCAGAGCATGCCGCTATGCGGAGTTATGTAAAGGAGTCTTTGGAGAAGGGGCATATTCGCCCATCCTCGTCACCGTTGGGAGCGGGGTTCTTTTTTGTTGCCAAGAAGGATGGCTCCCTGAGACCCTGTATAGATTATCGCCTTCTCAATAAGATCACGGTCAAATTCCAGTACCCTTTACCTTTGCTTTCGGATTTGTTTGCTCGGATTAAGGGGCCTAGTTGGTTTACCAAGATTGACCTTCGAGGGGCGTATAATCTTGTTCGCATTAAACAGGGTGATGAATGGAAAACAGCATTTAATACGCCCGAAGGCCATTTTGAATACCTTGTGATGCCATTCGGGCTCTCTAATGCTCCATCTGTGTTTCAGTCCTTTATGCATGATATTTTCCGGAATTATCTGGATAAATTCATGATTGTATATTTGGATGATATTTTGGTTTTTTTCCGATGACTGGGAGTCTCATGTGAAACAGGTCAGGATGGTTTTTCAGGTCCTTCCTGCTAATGCGTTGTTTGTGAAGGGGTCTAAGTGCCTCTTTGGAGTTCAGAAGGTTTCCTTTTTGGGTTTCATTTTTTCTCCCTCTGCTATTGAAATGGACCCTGTTAAGGTCCAGGCCATTCATAATTGGACTCAACCCACGTCTGTGAAGAGTCTTCAGAAATTTTTGGGCTTTGCTAATTTTTATCGCCGCTTCATTGCTAATTTTTCCAGTGTGGTTAAGCCCCTGACCGATTTGACGAAGAAAGGCGCTGATGTGGTGAATTGGTCCTCTCTGGCTGTTGAGGCCTTTCAGGAGCTTAAACATCGTTTTACTTCTGCCCCTGTGTTGCGTCAGCCAGATGTTTCTCTCCCTTTTCAGGTTGAGGTTGACGCTTCTGAGATTGGGACAGGGGCTGTTTTGTCTCAGAGATGTTCTGATGGCTCTTTGATGAAACCATGTGCTTTCTTCTCTAGAAAGT
Organism: Ranitomeya variabilis; assembly: GCF_051348905.1. NCBI lineage: Eukaryota > Metazoa > Chordata > Amphibia > Anura > Dendrobatidae > Ranitomeya > Ranitomeya variabilis. Next base: position 33,912,322 of record NC_135232.1, on the reverse strand, counting down.
TTTCGCCTGCTGAGCGTAATTATGATGTCGGCAATCGGGAATTGTTGGCTATGAAGTGGGCATTTGAGGAGTGGCAACATTGGCTTGAGGGAGCCAAGCATCGAGTTGTGGTCTTGACAGATCATAAGAATTTGATTTACCTCGAGTCTGCCAAGCGGTTGAATCCTAGACAGGCTCGATGGTCTCTGTTTTTCTCCCATTTTAATTTTGTGATCTCGTATCTTCCGGGATCTAAGAATGTGAAGGCTGATGCCCTTTCCAGGAGTTTTTTGCCTGATTCTCCGGGAGTCCTTGAGCCGGCTGGTATTCTCAAGGAAGGGGTGATTCTTTCTGCCATCTCCCCTGATTTGCGGCGGGTGCTTCAGGAGTTTCAAGCGGATAAACCTGACCGCTGTCCAGTGGGGAAACTGTTTGTTCCAGATAGATGGACCAGCAAGGTAATTTCTGAGGTTCATTGCTCGGTGTTGGCTGGTCATCCTGGGATTTTTGGTACCAGAGATTTGGTTGCGAGGTCCTTTTGGTGGCCTTCCTTGTCGCGGGATGTGCGTTCTTTTGTGCAGTCCTGTGGGATTTGTGCTCGGGCCAAGTCTTGCTGTTCCCGTGCCAGTGGGTTGCTTTTGCCCTTGCCTATCCCTGAGAGGCCCTGGATGCATATTTCCATGGATTTTATTTCTGATCTTCCTGTTTCTCAGAAGATGTCTGTCATCTGGGTGGTTTGTGACCGGTTTTCTAAGATGGTCCATTTGGTACTTTTGCCTAAGTTGCCTTCCTCCTCTGAGTTGGTTCCATTATTTTTTCAGCATGTGGTTCGTTTGCATGGCATTCCGGAGAATATTGTGTCTGACAGAGGTTCCCAATTTGTTTCTAGGTTTTGGCGGTCCTTTTGTCCTAGAATGGGCATTAATTTGTCTTTTTCTTCAGCATTTCATCCTCAGACAAATGGCCAAACGGAGCGAACCAATCAGACCTTGGAAACCTATTTGAGATGCTTTGTGTCTGCTGATCAGGATGATTGGGTGACCTTTTTGCCGTTGGCCGAGTTTGCCCTTAATAATCGGGCTAGTTCTGCTACCTTGGTTTCGCCTTTCTTTTGTAACTTTGGTTTTCATCCTCGTTTTTCTTCGGGGCAGGTTGAGCCTTCTGACTGTCCTGGTGTGGATTCTGTGGTGGACAGGTTGCAGCAGATTTGGACTCATGTGGTTGACAATCTAACGTTGTCTCAGGAAAAGGCTCAGCGTTTTGCTAACCGTCGTCGGTGTGTTGGTCCCCGGCTTTGTGTTGGGGATTTGGTTTGGTTATCTTCTCGTCATGTGCCTATGAAGGTTTCTTCCCCTAAGTTCAAGCCTCGCTTTATTGGTCCTTATAAGATTTCTGAAATTATCAATCCTGTGTCTTTTCGTTTGGCCCTTCCAGCTTCTTTTTCCATTCATAATGTGTTCCATAGATCTTTGTTGCGGAGATATGTGGCGCCCATGGTTCCTTCCGTTGATCCTCCTGCTCCGGTGTTGGTTGAGGGGGAGTTGGAATATGTGGTGGAGAAGATTTTGGATTCTCGTTTTTCGAGGCGGAAGCTTCAGTATCTGGTCAAGTGGAAGGGTTATGGTCAGGAGGATAATTCTTGGGTTGTTGCCTCCGATGTCCATGCTGCCGATTTGGTTTGTGCTTTTCACTTGGCTCGTCCTGATCGGCCTGGGGACTCTGGTGAGGGTTCGGTGACCCCTCCTCAAGGGGAGGGTTCTGTTGTGAGTTCCATTTTTGGGCTCCCTCCTGTGGTTGTGAACGGTACTTTTGTGAGTCCTGCCCTTGGGCTCCCTCTGGTGGTTTCGAGTAGTATTGCTGCTCCTTGAGTTTTGCTGTAGCAGCTGCCTTCACTTAATCGTCTCTCCTACCCTTGCTATTTAACTTGGCTCTGGCCTTCAGTTCATGCCAGCTGTCAATGTCTCAGGGTTTGGATTCAGTTTTCTCCTTGGATATTTTCTCATGGCCTGTCCATTTCAGCAAAAGATAAGTTCTTGCTAGTTCTTGTTAGTCCATTTGTTTTGGACCTTATTGCTCGCTTATGTTATGTTTCTTTTGTCCAGCTTGTCATTATGATATATTCAGGCTAGCTGGAAACTCTGGGAAAGCAGATTTGCCCCTCCACACCGTGAGTCGGTGTGGAGACCATTTTTGTAAACTCTGCGTGGATTTATGAATTTTTAATACTGACCGCACAGTGCCCTATCCTATTTCTGTCTATCTAGATTAGAAATTGGCCTCCTTTGCTAAAGTCTGTTTTCATCTCTGTGTATGTCATTTCCCTCTCCACTCACAGTTAATATATGTGGGGGGACTATCTTTCCTTTTGGGAGTTTCTCTTAGGCAAGATAGCCTTCTGTTTCCATCTTTAGGGGTAGTTAGTTCTTAGGCTGTGATGAGGCGTCTAGGGAGTGACAGGAACGTCCCACGGCTATTTCTAGTGTTGGTGTTAGGAGTAGGGTTTGCGGTCAGTAAAGCTACCACCTCCTCAGAGCTCGTCCATGTTACCTTTTAACCACCAGGTCATATCAGTGTTGCTCCTTAACCACCAGGTCATAACAGGTTGCGTGTGAACAGGACTGTAAACAGTTGTGAGGTGTTGGCAAATGTAGAGCTCAGCCAAATAAAGCAAATGAAATCTCCTGACGAATGTGAGGCAAATGGGGGCAATGCTACTTAATAGCCAAGCCCCTGACCTCCTCCAGAACCAGCCTTAAAGGGAACCTGTCACCCCCCAGGCGTTTTTAACTAAAAGAGCCACCTTGTGCAGCAAAAATGCTGCATTCTGACAAGGTGGCTCTTTTAGTTCTGGGTGCTGTAACTGCCGAAATAATCAGTTTTGTAATTTGTCCAAAATACTTTGTCTTCAGACAAGGAGGCCGGCCTTTCCCCCCTGCTTTAGATGCCACACAGCATGCGGGCACCGCCTCCTCAACGCTGTTTTGAAATTATGCAGCACCTGCGCTCTTTTCTCCTGCCCTAGGCAGGTGCAGTGAGCGCTGGCCGTCTGTCCTCTGTGTGTACGTACGCCCTGCCTGTGAATCCCAGCCCTGCAGTGTCTTATGATTTATCCACATTGCGGGGCTGGGATTCCTGGGCATGCGCATTGCGTGTCTAAGGCCTCTTTCACACTTCAGTCGTTTGGCGTCAGTCACTTCCGACAAAGTGACGGATCGACGGATCCGTCACAATTGTTGAAAAAACGGATGTAACGGATCCGTTTTTTTGACGGATCCGTTACTCGGGGGTTGTATATACTTTTTGGAGCATGCGCAATTGAAAAAACTTGAAAAAACGGATTGGGGCGACGGATCCGCCAAAAAACGGATCGCGACGGATCCGTCGCCCATAGGTGGCCATTCTATGAAATGACGGACGCGACGGATCCGTCGCGATCCGCCATTTCAACGGAGACAAAAAACGTCTAGATGAACGTCAATGTCTAGATGACGTCCGCTAAATTTTGACGGATCCGTCGCATGACGGATGGAACGGACGACCATCCGTCACAATCCGTCGCTAATGCAAGTCTATGGGGAAAAAAATGGATCCGTCGAAAAAAAAAACGGATCCGTTTTTTGAGGAAAATGACGGTTTTAGACTGACGCCAAACAACTGAAGTGTGAAAGAGGCCTAAGCCTCTCACCCTCTCCCACCGCCTGCTACACAAACACACACCTGCTGTCAGGATTTGGCAAGGTTCCAGGCGATTGCAGGGAGGAGCGATCAGCTGACAATACACACGCTGTAGAAGGCGGAGGGACCTGGGTGAGTGGCTCAGGCACGCATTGCGCATGCCCAGGAATCCCAGCCCCGCAACGTGAATAAATCATAAGTCACTGCGGGGCTGGGATTCACAAGCAGGACGGCCGCACAGGCGCAGTCACCGAGACTGCATATGAGGAAAGACGGGCAGCGCTCACTGCGCCTGCACCAGGCAGGAAAAAAGAGCGCAGGCGCCGGCTATTTTCAAAACAGCGCTGTGGAGGAGGCGCCCGGCGCCAAGAAGATTTGAGTGACGGCTGTGTGCCGTCTGAAGCAGGGGGGACACGCCTGCCTCCTTGACTGAAGACAAGGTATTTCTGACAAATTAAAAAAACAGATTATTTTTCTAGTTACGGCACCCAGAACTAAAAAAGCTACCTTGTCAGAATGCAGCATTACTGCTGCACAAGGTGGCTCTTTTAGTTTGAAACGCCTGGGGGGGGGGGGGTGACAGGTTCCCTTTAAAAGACCTAGGGGGATGATGTCGGGGAACATTTCCAGGTTACCTGTGAAAACCAGAGTGGAGTACTATAAAGTGATGTGGCAATAGTGAAAGGGAGCTAGGGCTGGGGCTTGTACTGGGACAGGAAAATCTCTTGATCCTTGGCTGAGGTCTGACTTGTTTTAAATTAAGAGAGGAAAGTAATACCAACTCTGACATCGACATATTTCCTGGAGAGAAAAAGGATTGGGCATATGAAATCAAGCTGCCCTACACTTCACTCCCAATCCAGATGAAGGGGACCACCATACATTTTAGATGTTTGGCCACTATGGTCAAAATCGGTGGATTCGGGTGACTTTATCTAATATCATAGTATAAAGTCTTCAGCTGATGTTTTCTCCTGCCACTTCCCATGTATATCTAACAAGCTCTTCAAAAGTAGTGGTGAAATCTTTCTAATTCCCCAAAAACACACAGGATTTTAGAGACATCTTCTAGCATATTAAGTTTTCTTCTCAATCTGATCTTGCTAGTCTTAGGAGGTTTTCTGCTGCGTAAATTATTCTCCACATGTAAATGATCTTCTGGAATAAAGGAAGAATGGGTGTCCTCTCTAATTATTCCTATATACACTGCTCAAAAAAATAAAGGGAACACTAAAATCCCACATCCTAGATATCGCTCAATGAAATATTCCAGTTGTAAATCTTTATTCATTACATAGTGGAATGTGTTAAGAACAATAAAACCTAAAAATGGTCAATGTATATCACAACTAATATCCCACGGATGTCTAGTGTTGGAATGATGTTCAAAATCAAAGTGGAAAATGTAGTTACAGGCTGATCCAACTTCAGTGGAAATGCCTGAAGACAAGGAAATGATGCTCAGTAGTGTGTGTGGCCTCCACGTGCCTGTATGACCTCCCTACAACACCTGGGCATGCTCCTGATGAAGTGGCGCATGGTCTCCTGAAGGATCTCCTCCCAGACCTGGACTAAAGCATCCGCCAACTCCTGGACAGTCTGTGGTGCAATGTTGGTGGATGGTGCGAGACATGATGTCCCAGATGTGTTCAATCGGATTCAGGTCTGGGGAAAGGGCGGGCCAGTCCATTGCTTCAATGCCTTCATCTTGCAGGAACTGCTGACACACACCAGCCACATGAGGTCTGGCATTGTCCTGCATTAGGAGGAACCCAGGGCCAACTGCACCAGCATATGGTCTCACAAGGGGTCTGAGGATCTCATCTCGGTACCTAATGGCAGTCAGGCTACCTCTGGAGAGCACATGGAGGGCTGTGCGGCCCTCCAAAGAAATGCCACCCCACACCATTACTGACCCACTGCCAAACCAGTAATGCTGAAGGATGTTGCAGGCAGCAGATCGCTCTCCACGGCGTCTCCAGACTCTGTCACGTCTGTTACATGTGCTCAGTGTGAACCTGCTTTCATCTGTGAAGAGCACACAGGGCACCAGTGGCGAATTTGCCAATCCTGGTGTTCTGTGGCAAATGACAAGTGTCCTGCAGGGTGTTGAGCTGTGAGCACAACCCCCGTCTGTTGACATCGGGCACTCAGAACCTCCTTATGGAGTCAGTTTCTAACCATTTGTGCAGACACAGGCACATTTTTGGCCTGCTGGAAGTCATTTTGCAGGGCTCTGGCAGTGCTCCTCCTGTTCCTTCCTTGCACAAAGGCTGAGGTAGCAGTCCTGCTGCTGGGTTGTTGCCCTCCTACGGCCCCCTCCACATCTCCTGGTGTACTGGCCTGTCTCCTGGTAGAGCCCCCAGCCTTTGGACACTACGCTGACAGACACAGCAAACCTTCTTGCCACAGCTCGCATTGATGTGCCATCCTGGATGAGCTGCACTACCTGAGCCACTTGTGTGGGTTGTAGAGTCCGTCTCATGCTACCACGAGCGTGAAAGCACAACCAACATTCAAAAGTGACCAAAACATCAGCCAGAAAGCATTGGTACTGAGATTTGGTCTGTGGTCCACACCTGCAGAACCACTCCTTTATTGAGGGTATCTTGATAATTTCCATCTGTTGTCTATTCCATTTGGACAACGGCATGTGAAATTAATTGTCAATCAGTGTTGCTTCCTAAGTGGACAGTTTGATTTCACAGAAGTTTGATTTACTTGGAGTTATATCGTGATGTTTAAGTGTTCCCTTTATTTTTTGAGCAGTGTACATGGATATCTGGAATCTTTTTTGTGAAGGTTACAGACCGCGGTTTGGATCCAGATATATTAGTACCACAAACTTCACACTCAAAGAGCAGATCAGACTTAGGCTATGTGCACTTCATGTTTTTTGCCAAGTTTGTGTCTAATTAAATCTTTGTCTGGAGCACTAAAAAATAATAATTCTAATGAAAACCTCTGAAGGAGTAGCTCACCAAAATGAGGCAGATGGTGTCACCTTTGTTCCTTGTCTGGTCTCCATTCCTTCACCATCCGTCTTTTTTAGGCAGATGCAAAAGCATGGTAGACCTTGTTTTAGTGCCCGACTCATCTAAAAAGATGGACACTGCTAGACTTTGTTTGCCTCATTATGAGGAATTAATCCAAATACAGTTTTTCAGAGCTTTAAACGTGTTGCCCAAACATAACGTGAACCTTGCCTTAGATTAAAAATGATTGGTTCCTCCAGGATCCTCTCTAACAATATTCCAAAAAATTTGCCCTTTTGGTGTACCTGAACCTAAATGGATGTCTTTTAAGGGAATCTATCAGTAAGGTCAACTTAAAATCGCATATATGGGCATGTATGTTTTTTGAAAGCCAAACCTATCAACACCTTTATGTCTTCTATCTGTTGCTGCACTGCAGAGAAATCAGCATTTTAATACATATACAAATAAGGCAATACGTGCTCTGGGCGTGACAGAGCACTTCCAGAGCCTTTGCCTCCTGAGGTTGTTTACTCGCCAAGCACCAACCTCCTTAGCTTCGTTGATAGATCAGTGTCTCAAAGCTCTAATCTAAAACTTCACTTCCAGAAAGTCTCCAGTTTTGGCGCTCAGCGTATGATCAGTACTGTAGGTGAAGGGGCTTTTTTCAATATAGCCAGCCCTATTCTTTATGTATGCATTAGCCCTGATCTTTTCTACATTGGTAACTCCTGTAGAGTCATTTTTTATTTGGATGAAAATGGCAAATTTTCTACCTTGATTTCCTCTTTAAGTGATTCCAAAATCATGCAGCGGTTTCTATATTTCTTCATCCAAGTCTGGAGAAGTTTTGACTTAGGCGACCACATGAAACAGACTGCATTTCCTATTGGAACTATTAGTTTAAGATCAGTCAGTAGCTCAACACTGTGGTCCTGGAAGCCGCCTAAAAGTGAAATTCAGATTAGCTCAAAAATGGAAATTGCCGAGACGTTAATATTGTCCAAACATTTAAGGGATAATGAGGAAACCTTTTAAAAAACATCCCAAAAAGCCCTAATTTTAGAACAAAACTATTTCTTTTCTTTTTTTTACAACAAATAGGAAGAATTGAGAAAGAAAAATACAGAATTGATGGATTCTAAATTATACAGAACTCCAAAGGGTGGAGAACATGTCATGAGACTCTGTGGCCAGCTAAGTGATTTACAAGGTTCCTCTATTTGTAAATGTGTTCACGGTTTGATGTCATTCACACAGCAAGAAAGAAAGGAAACAACTAAACTAACAACTAGGTGTATAAAGAGATATATTATTCATTTTTACCTCCACATAAGAATAATTCAGCTTGGTATTCCAAGAACCATAACATTTTTATTTTTTCCATCAATTTTTTGGGAACCTAAATTTTTTTTTTTTATATTTAATAAAACTTTTTATGTAGGGAAAATATTTTCAATGTCCTTTTTTCCTTGTCTTATATCTAAACATTTTTATGCTTTTTTTTGGTGCTTTTTTAGACCATTTCAGTAATACGGAACATGACATTGTAAAACTCTATTAAACACTTACTCTGCCCCTTAATTGCAAGTTGTCAAGTGTAATCCATCTCTAAAATCAAAGAGGATGAGAGGGATTGTAGGAGAGTGTTGGTGAGACTTTTCCTCTTTGCAGGAAGAAGGGGAAGTCTTTGTCCACAGTAATTTCGACTAAATTTAATGTTAAAGCATCTCTATAATGTATCACTCGTATCAGGTCCAGCATGGACTAAAAATGACTAAATTAAACACGCCATCCCTGCTGTAAGGATAAGCTTAGAAACTGGTGGGGAATCGATGCAACGCTACAAAAGTAGATGGAAAGTATAGATTTATTTTATATTGTTAGCCCAGACTGGTCCCAATTACAAGCAGGGGTCACCAACCTCTTTTATGTTAATTGTATAGTAGTATTATTGTCATGCTGGGTGAAGGATAAGTGCACAACAATAAGAATAGGGAAGGGGGAGCCCAAAAACTAAGGAAGGGGGGAGTGGAGACCCCTAGGCAGATCTAAAATCACCCTGTCTGCCCTAAACGTCCCTATATAGGTTCTGCACCTATCGCCGGGCAGGAACCTAATCCTTGCCTGACTCAAGTGACATGCCCTGATAGTGAGGGGATGAGGTGAGTGCTAGTCAGTCCCCACTAAAACTAAAGTCAGAGAGGGAAGATGGATTGGAAGGAAAACACTCAGCTTGAGAAGACAACCGAGATGTCACACCAGCAATCCTCCAAGGGTCCTCAGGGAAAGACACTAGCTGACTGCTAGAACCTCCAACAAGACTGAGGCAAGTATGAGCTAACACCTGCACTATGCTTCAGCAATTGATTGCATTTAAACCTTCAGCCCAGGTGTGTGATTAGCAGCAGAAGGTGGATGTAACTGTTGGGTCCTAGAGGGAGAAGGATATCGCTCCACAACAGAGATGCAAAAATCAAGAGGGTGCTTGAACTAAACGCAAAGACCTTCTACAGCCGGTTCCAGGATGATTGTCTGTCACACCTGACACACCCGTGACAATTATTTAGACAATGTAAAGCACTGATTACTTTTTATTTTGCTATAAAATCATGGCTGAAAGTTTTGGCACCCTTGAAATTATTACAGAAAATGAAGTATTTCTCCCATAAAATTATTTCAATTACACTTGTTAAGTTATACACATGTTTATTTCCTTTGTGTGTATTGGAACAGCATAAAATAAACAAAGGAAAAATGGCAAATTGGACATAACTTCACAGAAAAACCCCAAAATGGGTGGGACAAATTTGGTGGAACCTTGCCAAAATCGTGGGTAACCAGCTTGGTTTCAAGCATATGATGCTCAATCAAACTCACATGTGGCAAGTAACACGTGTGGGCAATATGACAATCACACCTGAAACAGATAAAAAGGGGAGAGGATGACTCAATCTTTACATTGTGTGTCTGTGTGTGCCACACTAAGCATGGCGAATAGTAAGAGGAGAAGGACTTGGGAACCCAAATTGATGAAAAATATCAACAATCTCCAGGTTACAAGCCCATCTCCAGACATCTTGCAATGTGCAACATAATCGGAAGTTTACAACCCATGGCACTGTAGCTAATCTCCCTGGACGTGGACGGCAGAGAAAAATTAATGAAAGGTTGCAATACAGGATAGTCTGGATGGTGGATAAACAGCCCCAGTCAAGTTGTAAAGAAATTCATACTGTTTTGCAAGCTTAGGGTACATCAGTGTCAGCACAAACTATCCGTTGATATTTGAATAAAATGAAACACTGTGGCAGGAGACCCAGGAGGACCCCACTACTGACACAGAGACATAAAAAAGCTAGACTGCAGTTTGCTAAAATGCACATGTGTAAGCTAAAATCCTTCTGGCAAAGCGTCTTGTGGACAGATGAGACCAAGATAGAGCTTTTTGGTAAAGCACATCATGGTACTGTTTACCGAAAACAGAATGGGGGCTACACAGAAAAGAACACAGTACCTACTGTCAAATATGGTGTAAGTTCAAAGATGATTTGGGGTTGTTTAGCTCCATCTGGCTCTGGGTGCCTAGACTTTATGCAAGGCTTTATGAAATCTGAAGATTTCCAGAGAATTTTAGGTCCCAATGTAGTGCCCAGTATAAGAAAGCTGGGCTTGTGTCCTAGGTCATGGGTCTTCCAGCTGGACAATAACCTCAAACATACTTCAAGAAGCCCCCAGAAATGGATGGAAATAAAGTGCTGGAGAGTTCTGAAGTGGGAGCAAAGAGTCCGGATCTAAATCCCATTGATCACCTGTGGAGAGATCTTAAAATTGCTGTTGGAAGAAGGTGCCTTCAAATATGAAAGACCTGGAGCAGTCTGCAAAAGAAGGGTAGACCAAAACTCCAGCTGAGAGGTGTAAAAAGCTTGTTGATGGTTATAGGAAATGATTGATTGCAGTTACCATATATACTCGAGTATAAGCCGACCCGAGTATAAGCCGAGGCACCTACTTTTGCCACGGAAAACTGGGTAAGCTTATTGACTCGAGTATAAGGCTGCTTTCTCACTAGCATCGGTTCGGGGCTGTCGTGCTGCGTCGGTCCAACGTACCGACGCATACTGTGAAAAAAATGCCTGACGTGGACAGCCGAAGCAGTCTCACGACGCTTCCGCTGCCCCATTGCTAGGTCCGGGGAGGAGGGGGTGGAGTTTCGGCCGCGCATGTGCGGTCGAATATAGCAGACTCGAAGCACAAAAAAAGTTACATGTAACTTTTTGTGTGCTGGCGGTGCGCCAAAACACGACGCAACCATCGCACGACGGTTGCGACGTGTGGCACTGCATCGCAATGCCTCGCTAATAAAAGTGTATGGAGTCTATGCGTTTTTTCTCAAAACGACGCATTGCGACGTGCAGTGCCCGACGCTAGTGTGAAAGTAGCCTAAGCCGGGTATGCATTGTCCCCTCATCCCTGTCCTGCTATGCGTGGCTTCCCGTTCCCTGTCGTGGTATGAATGCCTCTCCATCCCTGTCCCTGTCTGCATGCATCCCCTGTCCCTGTCATTGTATGCATGCCTCCCTCTTCCCTGTCCTGGTATGAATGCCTCCCCATCCCTGCCCCTGTCTGCATGCCTCCCCCGTTCAGTCCCTGTATGCATGCCTCCCCCGTACCATCCCTGTATGCATGCCTCCCCGTTCAGTCCCTGTATGCATGCCTCCCCCGTACCAGCCCTGTATGCATGCCTCCCCCATACCATCCCTTTATGCATGCCTCCCCCGTTCTTTCCCTGTATGCATGCCTCCTCTTGTTTCTTCCCTGTATGCATGCCTCCCCATTCCTTCCCTGTATGCATGCCTCCCCCGTTCAGTCCCTGTATGCTTGCCTCCCCATTCCTTCCCTGTATGCATGCCTCCCCCGTTCAGTCCCTGTATGCATGCCTCCCTGTTCAGTCCCTGTATGCATGCCTCCCCATTCAGTCTCTTTATGCATGCCTCCCTGTTCAGTCCCTGTATGCATGCCTCCCCTGTTCATTCCCTGTATGCATGCCTCCCCCGTTCATTCCCTCTATGCATGCATAATAAAATTAAAAAAGTATGTATTTCTATTTTCCAATTAGGGGTAGGGGTAGGGGTAGGGTTAGGGGTAGGGATAGGGGTAGGGGTAGGGCTAGGATTAGGATATGTGCACATGTAGAATGGTCCTCTGCGGATTTTTCCCCAGCGGATTTGATAAATCTGCAGGGCCAAAACGCTGCGTTTTTCCTGCGGATTTTTCACGGATGTACCGCGGTTTTTGTGCGGATTCCCCTGCGGTTTTACACCTGCGGTTTTCTATTAAGGAGCAGGTGTAAAACCGCTGCGAAATCCACAGAAAGAATTGACATGCTGCAGAATGTAAACCGCTGCGTTTCCGCTTGGTTTTTTCCGCAGCATGGGCACAGTGTTTTATGTTTCCCATAGGTTTACATTGTACTGTAAACTCATGGGAAACTGCTGCGGACCCAAAGCTGCGTAAATGCTGCAGATCCGCAGCAAAATCCGCAACGTGTGCACATAGCCTTATGGTTAGGGCTAGGGTTAGGGCTTGGGTTAGGGCTAGGGTTAGGGTTAGAGCTAGGATTAGGGTTAGAGCTAGAGTTAGGGCTAGGGTTAGGGTTGGGGCTAAAGTTAGGGTTAGGGCTAGGTTTAGGGATAAAGTTAGGGTTGGGGCTAAAGTTAGGGTTAGGGCTGGGGTTGGGGCTAAAGTTAGGGTTAGAGTTGGGATTAGGATTTGGATTAGGGTTGGCATTAGTGTTACAGTTGGGATTAGGGTTAGGTTTGGGATTAGGGTTAAGGTTAGGTTTGGGATTAGGGTTAGGGGTGTATTGGGATTAGGGTTAGGTTTTGAGGTTAGGGTTGAGATTAGGATTAGAGGTGTGTTGGGTTTAGAGTTTTTGATTAGGGTTATGGATAGCTTTGGGATTAGGGTTAGGGGTGTTTGGGGGGTTAGGGTTGTGATTAGGATTATGGATCGGGTTGGGATTAGGGTTAATGGTGTGTTGGGGTTAGGGTTGGAGTTAAAATTTTGGGGTTTCAACTGTTTAGGTACATCAGGGGGTCTCCAAACTAGACAGCCAATTTTGCGCTAAAAAATTATGCTCCCTCCCTTCTGAGCTCTGCCGTGCGCCCAAACAGTGGTTTACCCCCACATATGGGGCATCAGCATAGTAAGTACTAGTTGGACAACAAATTTTGGGGTCCAGTTTCTCCTGTTACCCTTGCGAAAATAAAAAAAAATTGGGGGATAAAAAATCATTTTTGTGGAAAAAAAATGATTTTTTATTTTCACGGCTCTGCATTATAAACTGCAGTGAAACACTTGTGGGTTCAAAGTTCTCACAACACATCTAGATAAGTTCCTTGGGGGGTCTAGTTTCCAATATGGGGTCACTTTTGGGGGGTTTCTACTGTTTAGGTACATCAGGGGCTCTGCAAATGCAACGTGACGCCTGCAGACCAATCAATCTAAGTCTGCATTCCAAATGGCGCTCCTTCCCTTCCGAGCCCCGATGTGTGTCCAAACAGTGGTCCCCCCCACACATGGGGTATCAGCGCACTCAGGACAAATTGGACAACAACTTTTGTGATCCAATTTCTCCTGTTACCCTTGGGAAAATAAAAAATTGGGGGCTAAAAAAATCATTTTTTATTTTCACGACTCTGCATTATAAACTTTTATAAAGCACTTTGGGGTTCAAAGCTCTCACCACACATCTAGATAAGTTCCTTGGGGGGTCTAGTTTCCAAAATGGGGTCACTTGATTGGGGTTTCTACTGTTTAGGTACATCAGGGGCTCTGCAAACACAACATAACGCCCGCAGACTATTCTATCAAAGTCTGCATTCTAAAACGGCGCTCCTTCCCTTCCAAGCTTTGCCATGCGCCCAAACAGTGGTCCCCCTCCCCCACATATGGGGTATCAGCGTACTCAGTATAAATTGCACAATATATTTTGGGGTCCAATTTCTCCTGTTACCCTTGTGAAAGTAAAAATTTTGGGGTGAAAAGATCATTTTTGTGGAAAAATGAAGCAGTTGGGGGTTCATAGTGCTCACCACACATCTAGATAAGCACTTTGGGGGGTCTAGTTTCCAAAATGGGGTCACTTGTGAGGGGTTTCTACTGTTTAGGTAAATAAGGAGCTCTGCAAATGCAACATGATGCCCGCAGACCATTCCATCAAAGTCTGCATTTTAAAACATCACTACTTCCCTTCCGAGCCCCGATGTGTGCCCAAACAGTGGAAACCCCCCCCCCCACATATGGGGTATCAGCGTACTCAGAACAAACTGGACAACAAATTTTGAGGTCCAATGTCTCATGTTACCCTTGATAAAATATAAAATTGCGAGCTAAAAAATCATTTTTGAGGAAAAAAAAGGATTTTTTATTTTCACGGCTCTACGTTATAAATTTCCGTGAAGCACTTGGGAGTTCAAAGTGCTCACCAAACATCTAGATAAGTTCCTTAATGGGTCTAGCTTCCAAAATGGTGTCACTTGTGGTTTTTTTTCACTGTTTAGGCACATCAAGGGCTCTCCAAATGCGACATGGCATCCGATCTCAATTCCAGCCAATTCTACATTGAAAAAGTCAATCGGAACTCCTTCTCTTCCAAGCCCTGCCATGCGCCCAAACAGTATGGGGTATCAGCGTACTCAGGACAAAACAACTTTCATGGTCTAATTTCTTCTGTTACCCTTGTGAAAAGAAACATTTTGGGGTAAAAAGATAATTTTTGTAGAAAAAATTTGATTTTTTATTTTCACAGCTCTACGTTATAAACTTCTGTGAAGCAGCTGGGTGTTCAAAGTGCTCACCACACATCTAGATAAGTTCTTTAAGGGGTCTAGTTTCCAAAATGGTGTCAGTTCTGGGGGGTTTACACTGTTTAGGCACATCAGGGTCTCTCCAAACGCCACATGGCGTCCGATCTCAATTCCAGCCAATTCTGCATTGTCAAGTCAAACGGTGCTCCTTCTCTTCCAAGCTCTACCATGCGCCAAAACAGTAGTTTACCCCCACATATGGGGTATCGGCGTATTCAGGAGAAATCGCACAACAAATTTTGTGGTTCATTTTCTCTTTTACACTTGTGAAAATAAAAAAAATTGGTTCTGAAGTAAAATGCTTGCAAAAAAAAAGTAAAATGTTAATTTTTTCCTTCCACATTGTTTCAGTTTCTGTGAAGCTCGTAAAGGGTTAATAAACTTCTTAAATGTGGTTTTGAGCACCTTGAGGGGTTCAGTTTTTAGAATGGTGTCAAGTTCGGGTATTTTCTGTCATGCACACCCCTCAAAGTGACTTTAAATGTGAGATGGTGCCTAAAAAAAATGTTTTTGTAAATTTTGTTGTAAAAATGAGAAATCACTGGTCAATTTTTAACCCTTATAACTTCCTAACAAAAAAAAAATTTGTTTCCAAAATTGTGTTGATGTAAAGTAGACATGTGGGAAATATTATTTATTAACTATTTTGTGTGAGATATCTCTCTGGTTTAAGGGCATAAAAATTCAAAGTTTGAAAATTGCAAAATTTAAATTTTTTTTGCCATATTTCCGTTCTTTTCATAAATAATAGCAAGTAATATCGAAGAAATGTTACCACTAACATGAAGTACAATATGTCACGAAAAAACAGTCTCAGAATCAGCGGGATCCGTTAAAGCGTTCCAGAGTTATAACCTCATAAAGTGACAGTGGTCAGAATTGTAAAAATTGGCTCGGTCACTAAGGGGTTAAGATTTCTTTTGCCAAAATATGGCACTGTTACTTGGACACTTTGTTGGTTGCTTATGATAAGAATATGCGTTATACTTTGTATGACTGTACATTCTGTGAGGGGCAGTAACAAATATTGCCGCCCAGAGATTTACCCAGGTGAGGGCTGCCATGATTATACAACAATACAATCAATAAGAGAAGACCAGACAGCGTCCAAATAAAAAATTCAATGGTTCAGAATTCCCAAGTTTTGCAAATCCGGGATCACAAAATATCGACGTCTTCATCTCTTCCCAATTGTTCCTATTTATAAATAATAAAATGATCACAATATGAGAAGGTCCTAAACTTTACTCATTTTTCTGCAGAACCTTGTAATTCGCTAATCTTCCGTGAAGAAGAGCAGTCCGCGCAGCTGAAATGCAGCTGTTGGCCAAGCACATGGTCCGTACAAGTGAAAGTTTCAAAGCGAAAGAGCAGAGAAGTTTTATTTCAATGATCCATGACGGCGGCGTCTCTTCTCTGTGTTATCTGAAGCCTCTGCAACTGCTCCTGGCTTCTGACAGCTGATCGGAAGCAAAAAGTTATGAATTTGCTAAGGAAGCTTTATGACCACTTAATACTGGCGTGGACCATCTCTTTTTGCACAGATATTTTGGTCAATCTGATTATTGTATTAAGGAAACCAGTGTACATAATAATAGACGCAGAGGAACAAGAGTGCAATAAATAAGAATAAAAATAATTTACCCTGTCCTCGCCCTTCTTGCAATTCATTACAATTTTTAAGCTCTTTATATGCACAGAGCCTCTTGTTTGATTTGGAGGTGAAGCAATATCAAAGACCATTCAAGGGGTAGGAAAACAGGGGCACGGCCTGATAAAGTGACAGAGCTTTGACAATATTTTATTACTTTAAAAGTACACTTAAGGCCCCGTCTCACATAGCTATTTACCAACGATCACAACCAGCGATATGACCTGGCCGTGATCGTTGGTAAGTCGTTGTGTGGTCGCTGGGGAGCTGTCACACAGACCGCTCTCCAGCGACCAACGATCAGGGGAACGACTTCGGCATCGTTGAAACTGTCTTCAACGATGCCGAAGTCCCCCTGCAGCACCCGGGTAACCAGGGTAAACATCGGGTTACTAAGTGCAGGGCCGCGCTTAGTAACCCAATGTTTACCCGGGTTACCAAAAAAAACAAACAGTACATACTCACCATCTGATGTCCGTCAGGTCCCTTGCCGTCTGCTTCCTGCTCTGACTGAGTGCCGCCGTACAGTGAGAGTAGAGCGCAGCGGTGACGTCACTGCTGTGCTGTGCTCTCACTGTACGGCGGCACTCAGTCAGAGCAGGAAGCGGACGGCAAGGGACCTGACGGACATCAGATGGTGAGTATGTAGTGTTTGGTTTTTTTTACATTTACGCTGGTAACCAGGGTAAACATCGGGTTACTAAGCGCGGCCCTGCGCTTAGTCACCCGATGTTTACCCTGGTTACCAGTGAAGACATCGCTGGATCGGTGTCACACACACCGATTCAGCGATGTCAGCGGGACCTCAACGACCAAAAAAAGGTCCAGGCCATTCCGACACGACCAGCGATCTCGCAGCAGGGGCCTGGTCGCTGGTACGTGTCACACATTGCGAGATCGCTACTGAGGTCGCTGTTGCGTCACAAAACTTGTGACTCAGCAGCGATCTCGCTAGCGATCTCGCTATGTGTGACGGGGCCTTTAGATATCATAATTTCACCTGGATGTATTTCTGCACAAAAGTTACCATTGCCTCAGATGACACAGCCCTGGGATATCACAACACAGAAAAGTGTCATTCGACATCTAAGGCGGAAGTGGTCAACAACTTGTGCAATGTTAAGCAATCTTAATCCCCTTAAATGAGATAACCCTTTGTGATGTCACGCTGCTATGGTCTTTGGAAATGAAGGGAGGCCTCAAACTGTCCCTGGAACTGGGACCCTTACTATCCCTGACCCAGTGACACTCTTGAAGGTAGAGAGGCCCTGGTCTGCGACCTTACTACCCTGATATGTCCCCTCCGTATAAGGGTACTGTCACGCTCTGCAACTTTCCAACGATCACGACCAGCGATACGACCTGGCCGTGATCGTTGGAAAGTCGTTGTGTGGTCGCTGGGGAGCTGTCACACAGACCGCTCTCCAGCGACCAACGATGCCGAGGTCCCCGGGTAACCAGGGTAAACATCGGGTTACTAAGCGCAGGGCTGCTTAGCTGAAAGCAGATCACAGCAGTGACGTCACCGCTGTGCTCTGCTTACTTTCTGGCCGGCAGTCAGTCAGAGCGGGAAGCAGACTGCGAGGGACCCTGACGGACACCGGAATGTGAGTATGTACTGTTTGTTTTTTTTTACTTTTACGATGGTAACCAGGGTAAACATCGGGTTACTAAGCGCGGCCCTGCGCTTAGTAACCCGATGTTTACCCTGGTTACAAGCGAACGCATCGTTGGATCGGTGTCACACACACCGATCCAGCGATGACAGCGGGAGATCCAGCGACGAAAGAAAGTTCCAAACGATCTGCTATGACGTACGATTCTCAGCAGGGTCCCTGATCGCTGCTGCGTGTCAGACACAGCGATATCGTATGGATATCGCTGGAACGTCACCGATCGTACCGTCGTAGCGACAAAAGTGCCACTGTGAGACAGTACCCTAAGGCATGGGACAAAAATGCAAAGTAAACATGACACAAAGACAAATCAGCGATAGCAGAAACCCTCTATCATACAAAAGTACAAACCAATAATAGGATGGAGAATAAGGACAGGGAGGAATAAACTAAATGGAAACAGGGACCAGGAGATAAACACACACGTACAACAGCAAACCACAAAACACTATTACAACAACTCTACTATAACAACTTAGTTTTAGCACACAGCACAGGAAGACAAATCTTTCACCAGCAGGGATTAGAAGGTCTGACCAGTTTACATAGGAAGAGGTAATGACCAGATCAGAAGCAGCTGAAATGGAGCTGCATGTTTCTGACCAGCATAGAAACAGGGGTGGATTAAGGGTAGCCAGGGCCCCGGGCTGTTCAGACACTGTGGGCCCCCCCCCCAGGTCGTGTGACGGGGGTCATGTGACGGGGGTCATGTTATACCCGAACCAGATTATTCCAGAAAAATGGCCGGGCCCTACTCTACTGTAACCTATTAAATATTTGTTAAAATCTGCAATACACCCCCGAGTACTGCAGGAATTAAGTACAGTCATTGATAGACCATTATTTTTAATCTTTAAAGAGTCCATAATAACAGGGTCTGTACCACAGGACTGGCGTATAGCAAATGTGGTGCCAATATTCAAAAAGGGGACAAAAACTGAACTCGGAAATTATAGGCCAGTAAGCTTAACCTCTACTGTGGGTAAAATCCTGGAGGGCATTCTAAGGGATGCTATACTGGAGTATCTGAAGAGGAATAACCTCATGACCCAGTATCAGCACGGGTTTACTAGGGACCGATCATGTCAGACTAATTTGATCAGCTTCTTTGAAGAGGTAAGTTCCGGACTTGACCAAGGGAACCCAGTAGATGTAGTGTATATGGACTTTTCAAAAGCTTTTGATATGGTGCCACACAAAAGGTTGATACATAAAATGAGAATAATGGGGATAGGGGAAAATATGTGCAAGTGGGTTGAGAGCTGGCTCAGGGATAGGAAACAAAGGGTGGTTATTAATGGCGTACAATTTAAGTATGATTGGTCTGCACTCTTTCGGTAAACGTAAATGGTGGTGCTGGTATAGTGGACAATTGTCCTAAATACTAATAGTTTTAGAATTATACCGCACTCACAAGTGGAATATCATGCAACAAATAGACAATTTATTGTGTACAACAATAGTATAGCATCACTTGTACAGAATCACTTGTACAGAATATAAATATAAAGCGTAACAACTAAATGACGTTTCGGACCCTCCGGGTCCTTAATCATATATCGCTGTGGAAAGAAAAAGAAAAACATGCCACATATAAAATAATACAGATTTACAAAAAAAATAAACATAACATCATGTACATAGTATGTGGTACACAATAGGCTGAGGAACCCAAGAATAGTTTCCCTAAGGACCAAAAAATCTAAAGTAGAGAAGTAACACCAATATAAAGCCGTGTCTGAATATATCACCTTAAAACACACTTGTGTGAGGAGAGAGCACTATAAGATTTACCTTTGGTAGAGTGATGTGTGGTATATGAATATACCCAAAAGGGGTCTCAAATCAACGTATTTAGTCCGTATGCTGTAGGAGATAGTATATGGATTAGAGAAAGCTTAGTGCATGGAGCACACGAGAGTATAATAATATGTTACCTAGGTAAGTGGATAGCAGCGTTTGTGTAGGGAATATAACACATGAGATGCACCTATGGAGTAATGGCATAAAAGATGCAGTATGTCAGGGGTTAATCCTACTCTGAGGATAGAGTGCTCATATATGTGTAGGACCGAGGATATTACCTTAAATGCCCGCCTGGTCTTCGACAGGGGGAACCCGACCGCGTTTTTTGTCAAAAAACCGCAGGGGAGGAGCGCATCAAACATGCCCACGAGAAGATCACGGAGAAACCAGAATGACGACTCGATCCCAGGTAGGCCACCGAACCTGGTGATCAATATTTCGAGTCACCTACTCGCCCCAGCGGAGTTGTCTCTGCTCCAGAAGGGCTTGTCGTTCTGTCCCACCTCAGGTTGGAATGCATTCCAACTTCAAAAGGACCTTCAAGGATTTTATCGCTCTATAAGACTGAAAACTAATTTTGCTTTGTCACCAGGGGTCATGGATCAGATAACACCCCAGACGAATGATACTGTTAGATCAGACCTATCTATTTTGTCACTTGGCCTCCGTGTTCCAAGTCAGTTTCAACCACCTCGTTCACACCATGCGACAGAAACATTCATTGAATTGGTTGACCAGGAAATTAAACTGCTTTCACATGAACATAAACTAGGTTTTTATCCTACCCACTCAAATCTTTCACAAGGCGAGAAGGTGGCTCTGAGGTCCCTGCGTGATAACAAACGCATCATAATTAAGCCAGCCGATAAGGGTGGTGCAATTGTGGTGATGGACCGTACTTTCTATTCCCAAGAAATGCACCGTCAGCTTTCGGACCAGGACACCTATGCAGTTATCCAGAGGGATCCCACTACAGAAATTAGATCTAAGATTAATGGGGTGATCACACACTACCTAAACAGAAACATCATAGACAAAAAAATGGCTACATTTCTTTCCAACCTCCACTCTATTACACCGGTATTTTATGTATTACCTAAGATACATAAATCGCTTGTCAACCCACCGGGCAGACCGATTGTAGCGTCGACTGACTCCATCTTGTCACCACTTTCAATTTTCCTTGAGAAATTAATGACACCACTGGTTAAAACAACCAGGTCCTTCCTCTTGGACACAGGACACTTTATACGGATTATCAAGGAATTAAATACTATACCCCCAGAAAGTTGGTTGGTCACATTAGACATCAACAGTCTATACACATCAATCGCACACGACAGGGGCATGGAGGCCACCAGATCCCTCTTATCTACATCAGATCTCTCAGACGGATCCATCCAACTTTGTATGGATCTGCTTCAGATCGTACTACACGAAAATTTCTTTCTGTACGAAGATACCTTTTATGTCCAGAAGCATGGGACCGCTATGGGGTCCCACGTTGCGCCAGCATACGCTAACGCGTTTATGAACAAATTTGAGACGGAACATGTTTTCGGGAATAACCTTTTTTTACAACATGCCATGATATACCACCGCTATATCGATGACATATTTCTGGTCTGGACAGGGACCCTTGACTCACTAAAGGAGTTCCACAAATACCTCAACTCCATTATCTCAGAATTGAAATTCACTATCCAATACAGCATGAGGGAGATACCTTTTCTTGACACTCTGGTTCTCAAAGATACTATGGGATCACTTTCGCTGGATCTCTATAATAAGCCCACAGACTGCAACAACTTATTGCATTATTCTAGCTGTCACCCTAGAACCATAAGGGACAGTCTACCACGATCCCAGTTCACCAGAATCTCACGCATAGTCACGGACCCTGATATTAGGAACACCAAAATGGACGGGATGGTTAAGAAATTCAAGGAAAGACAGTACCCCACCCCATTACTAGAGAAGGAGAAAAATCGGGCCACAGCCCCACCTTCTCCTTCTCCACCTTCCCGACAGACCCAAAGAGTACCCTTCGTACACATGTACCACCCCTGCATGCCGAAGGTATACTCTATCATTAAAAAACACTGGCCGCTCCTCTCTAGGTCATATCCTAATATCGAGTCTTTTAATGCACCCGCACTGATCTGCACTCGGAGACCCACCAACATCAGGGACTCAGTAGTTCGGGCGGA
The DNA here is from genome assembly GCF_051348905.1 of Ranitomeya variabilis. Classification (NCBI taxonomy): domain Eukaryota; kingdom Metazoa; phylum Chordata; class Amphibia; order Anura; family Dendrobatidae; genus Ranitomeya; species Ranitomeya variabilis. The sequence goes on along the minus strand of NC_135232.1, from coordinate 33,890,479 downwards.
CATGGGCAGCATACGCACGGATACGACACAAAGATTTCTTGGTCATAGACGTTTGGGTACTTTTCCATGTTTGAGTTGTGCTGCATGCTCTAATGTGACAAAGGCAGAGAACATCACTCACCCTAGGACGGGCAAAAGTTACCCCATTAGGGGTTATTTTACTTGTGACTCGAATTTTGTGATCTACGTGATAAAATGCTCTTGTGGTCTACTGTACGTGGGTGAGACCACTCAACATGTACGCGACCGAATAGCGAGCCACAAGTCTACAATTCGATGCGGGAAAAATTGGCTCCCATTACCTGATCACTTTTCAAAGCATGAACACTCGGTTGCACAGTTACGTTTCCAGGTTGTGGAACAGGCGCCACGCCCAAGGAGAGGTGGGGACCACATTAAGCTCCTGAAACAGAGAGAAACATACTGGATATACACTCTGGACACCCTAGAACCGAGGGGTCTAAATAGGGAAATAGATTGGCATGTATAAATTCCTTTACCTCAGGGGTTATTAACCATCTCCTCTTTTCTAATTTTCAGACACGCTGACTTTGATCCTCCATTGGTGAGTCCGTGCTCTACAAGAGTCAGAATTTTGGTCTATGTGAACTACTCATACTAGTTCCTCATGGTCATTCCAAGTTATTTTTCTATTTTATTTATTTTTCATTTTTATTTTTATTTTTATTCTTATTATTTCTTCTTTTTATATTTTTTCTTTTTCTTTTTATATTTTCTCTTTTTTCTGTTTATTTTTAAAAACATTATTCAATTTTATTATTACATTGTTCCATTATTTTTGGATATTGTATTCTAATGTTTCATACTACTAGCACCTTGGTTTCGTACAACACATTAGGAACATTATAACAATTTTTTATTTTTTCTTCTTATTTTTACTTTTATTTTTATTTTTATTTTTCTTAGTTTTTTCTTATTTTCTCCTTATTTTTCCATAGTGTTTATTTTTTATTCATTATTTTTATTCTTTATTTTGATTATTTTTTCCTCCTGATTTACATTGTCCACATATAATAAAAGGTCAGATTAGGTTTTTCCCTCTATGAACCAGATATTCCCATTTTTAATGAGTTACATTGAGTATATATTCACTTATGGCCAACATGTCCTAGCCACATCTGATAGAGAGACTTCTATGCAGGGCTTTACCAGACTCCCTTGTCATATTATTCCTAGGGCACCGCTGGACATCTCTGCGCAATGCGCATTAGCGTTATGGCCCGTACAATAGAACGCAGCACCGCTGTAACAGCGGCTACGTCACTAGTGCTCTCTGCGCATGCGCCTAGCCGGCGGTTCACATCACTGGCGTCCAGGGTAACAAAGACGCTAGCGCGCTTTGCATCATGGGCGGTCACGCATCATTTCCGGGGGCGGGACCGACCGGACAGCAGCGCTCATTCAGAGGGGAATGTAAGGGGCTCAGTTATGGACGGGGACACGCACAGCTATCCACAGCAGGGCGCGGGAGCGCTGCTTTTCCAGGCAGGCATTTAAGGTAATATCCTCGGTCCTACACATATATGAGCACTCTATCCTCAGAGTAGGATTAACCCCTGACATACTGCATCTTTTATGCCATTACTCCATAGGTGCATCTCATGTGTTATATTCCCTACACAAACGCTGCTATCCACTTACCTAGGTAACATATTATTATACTCTCGTGTGCTCCATGCACTAAGCTTTCTCTAATCCATATACTATCTCCTACAGCATACGGACTAAATACGTTGATTTGAGACCCCTTTTGGGTATATTCATATACCACACATCACTCTACCAAAGGTAAATCTTATAGTGCTCTCTCCTCACACAAGTGTGTTTTAAGGTGATATATTCAGACACGGCTTTATATTGGTGTTACTTCTCTACTTTAGATTTTTTGGTCCTTAGGGAAACTATTCTTGGGTTCCTCAGCCTATTGTGTACCACATACTATGTACATGATGTTATGTTTATTTTTTTTGTAAATCTGTATTATTTTATATGTGGCATGTTTTTCTTTTTCTTTCCGCAGCGATATATGATTAAGGACCCGGAGGGTCCGAAACGTCATTTAGTTGTTACGCTTTAAATTTATATTCTGTACAAGTGATTCTGTACAAGTGATGCTATACTATTGTTGTACACAATAAATTGTCTATTTGTTGCATGATATTCCACTTGTGAGTGCTGTATAATTCTAAAACTATTAATGGCGTACACTCGGACTGGGTCGCGGTTAGTAGTGGGGTACCACAGGGGTCAGTATTGGGCCCTCTTCTTTTTAACATATTTATTAATGACCTTGTAGGGGGCATTCAGAGTAGAATTTCAATATTTGCAGATGACACTAAACTCTGCAGGGTAATCAATACAGAGGAGGACAATTTTATATTACAGGATGATTTGTGTAAACTAGAAGCTTGGGCTGATAAATGGCAAATGAGCTTTAATGGGGATAAATGTAAGGTCATGCACTTGGGTAGAAGTAATAAGATGTATAACTATGTGCTTAATTCTAAAACTCTGGGCAAAACCGTCAATGAAAAAGACCTGGGTGTATGGGTGGATGACAAACTCATATTCAGTGGCCAGTGTCAGGCAGCTGCAACTAAGGCAAATAAAATAATGGGATGCATTAAAAGAGGCATAGATGCTCATGAGGAGAACATAATTTTACCTCTATACAAGTCACTAGTGCGACCACACTTAGAATACTGTGCACAGTTCTGGTCTCCGGTGTATAAGAAAGACATAGCTGAACTGGAGCGGGTGCAGAGAAGAGCGACCAAGGTTATTAGAGGACTGGGGGGTCTGCAATACCAAGATAGGTTATTACACTTGGGGCTATTTAGTTTGGAAAAACGAAGACTAAGGGGTGATCTTATGTTAATGTATAAATATATGAGGGGACAGTACAAAGACCTTTCTGATGATCTTTTTAATCATAAACCGGTGACAGGGACAAGGGGGCATCCTCTACGTCTGGAGGAAAAAAGGTTTAAGCATAATAACAGACGCGGATTCTTTACTGTAAGAGCAGTGAGACTATGGAACTCTCTGCCGTATGATGTTGTAATGAGTGATTCATTACTTACATTTAAGAGGGGACTGGATGCCTTTCTGGAAAAGTATAATGTTCCAGGGTATATATACTAGATTCCTTGATAGGGTGTTGATCCAGGGAACAAGTCTGATTGCCGTATGTGGGGTCGGGAAGGAATTTTTTTCCCCATGGTGGAGCTTACTGTTTGCCACATGGGTTTTTTTTGCCTTCCCCTGGATCAACATGTTAGGGCATGTTAGGTTAGGCTATGGGTTGAACTAGATGGACTTAAAGTCTTCCTTCAACCTTAATGACTATGTAACTATGTAATACAATTTAGGTATATTTTGACCAATAATATCACATACAAGGAACAAATACCACCGCGCCATGACCAGACCACAAATTACAACCACAGTGATCGAATAATATCACATACAAGGAACAAATACCACTGCACCATGTCAAGACCACATATTATCACCACTTGGTGACCAAATAGCACATTCAAGGGACAAATACCACAACACCATTTCCAGACCACATATTACCACCACATAGTGACTGAATACTACAATACTGATCAGTAATTAAAAAAAAACAAACAAAACACAATACTATCACCATAAGTGCCAGAATTCACAGGAGATCTGTACTTAGTATGCAGTGTCTGTGTAGAGGTAATACAGAGATCACTGGTGGTATTAAACACAGGAGCTCTGTATATAATGTATAGGTAATACAGTGATCACTGGTGACATTGTACACAGGACCTCTGTATATAGTATACAGTGTATAGTGTCAGTGTATAGGTAACACTGACTCACCAGTGACATCTCTAGGTGAAGTCCTTCATCTTTCATCCAGCACAGACCGCCATCATTTCTTCCAGCCAGGACTCGTTTCTGCAGGAAATAACACAGTTATCTCGAGCTCTGCTTGCAGAACACATTACTTAATTTTTCACAACTTTTACATTACACCACATGGAGAAAAAAAGGCGATATAGTGTCACTCTGCACAGTAACAGGACCGCCCCCCCCCCCATTTATAGCAGTATACTTAAAAAATAAAATAAATACGTCACTGCAGTAATAATATCCCTTAATTAGACCCTATGGTAATAATATTCCCACACCCTGGCCCCGTGTGTCTCATTCCTGGCTCCAGCCATATGTTCTCCCATCCTGCACTCATGAGTATCCATTCTACCCCATGTGATCTCCCCATCCTGCCCCATCTGTCTCCATCGTATCCATCCTGCCCCATGATCCAATCCTGCCCCATGTTTTTCATTCTGCCCCGTGTCTCCAACCATGCCCCGTGTCTACATTCTGCCCATGCCTCCAGTCCTGCCCCAGTGTGTCCAGCATATTACCCCCAGTGTGTCCAGCAATCTGCCCCAGTATGTCCAGCATATTGCCCCAGTATGTCCAGCAATCTGCCCCAGTGTGTCCAGCATTGCCCCCAGACAGTGTCTCCAGCAATCTGCCCCAGTGTCTGACTCCAGCATATTGCCCCCAGTGTGTCCAGCATTGCCCCCAGACAGTGTGTCCAGCAGTCTGCCCCAGTGTGTCCAGCAATCTGCCCCAGTGTGTCCAGCATATTACCACCAGTGTGTCCAGCAATCTGCCCCAGTATGTCCAGCATTGCCCAGTGTGTCCAGCATATTACCACCAGTGTGTCCAGCAATCTGCCCCAGTATGTCCAATTGTCCAGCATTGCCCACAGTGTGTCCAGCATTGCCCACAGTGTGTCTAGCATTGCCCCAGTGTCTCCAGCATTGCCCTAGTGTCTCCAGCATTGCCCCAGTGTCTACAGCATTGCCCCCAGACAGTGTGTTCAACAATCTGCCCCAGTATGTCCAGCATATTGCCCCAGAGTATCCAGCATTGCCCCCAGTGTGTCCAGCAATCGGCCCCAGTGTCTCCAGCATATTACCCCCAGTGTGTCCAGCAATCTGCCCCAGTATGTCCAGCATTGCCGTCAGTCTGTCCGGCAATCTGCCCCAGTGTCTCCAGCATTGCTCCAGTGTCTCCAGCATTGCCCCAGTGTCTCCAGCATTGCCCCCGTGTCTCCAGCATTGCCCCCAGTGTGTCCTCCAGCATTGCCCCCAGTGTGTCCTCCAGCATTGCCCCCAGTGTGTTCAGCAATCTGCCCCAGTGTCTCCAGCATTGCCCCAGTGTCTCCAGCAATCTGCCCCAGTGTGTCCTCCAGCATTGCCCCAGTGTGTCCTCCAGCATTGCCCCAGTGTGTCCAGCAATCTGCCCCAGTGTCTCCAGCAATCTGCCCCAGTGTCTCCAGCATTGCCCCAGTGTCTCCAGCAATCTGCCCCAGTGTGTCCTCCAGCATTGCCCCAGTGTCTCCAGCAATCTGCCCCAGTGTCTCCAGCAATCTGCCATAGTGTCTCCAGCAATCTGCGCCAGTGTCTCTAGCATTGCCCCCAGTGTGTCCAGCAATCTGCCCCAGTGTCTCCAGCATTTCCCCCAGTGTGTCCAGCAATCTGCCCCAGTGTCTCCAGCATTGCCCCCAGTGTCTCCAGCATTGCCCCCAGTGTCTCCAGCAATCTGCCCCAGTGTCTCCAGCATTGCCCCAGTGTGTCCAGCAATCTGCCCCAGTGTCTCCAGCAATCTGCCCCAGTGTCTCCAGCAATCTGCCCCAGTGTGTCCTCCAGCATTGCCCCAGTGTGTCCAGCAATCTGCCCCAGTGTCTCAGCAATCTGCCCCAGTGTCTCCAGCAATCTGCCCCAGTGTCTCCAGCAATCTGCCCCAGTGTGTCCTCCAGCATTGCCCCAGTGTGTCCAGCAATCTGCCCCAGTGTCTCCAGCAATCTGCCATAGTGTCTCCAGCAATCTGCGCCAGTGTCTCTAGCATTGCCCCCAGTGTGTCCAGCAATCTGCCCCAGTGTCTCCAGCATTTCCCCCAGTGTGTCCAGCAATCTGCCCCAGTGTCTCCAGCATTGCCCCCAGTGTCTCCAGCATTGCCCCCAGTGTCTCCAGCAATCTGCCCCAGTGTCTCCAGCATTGCCCCTAGTGTCTCCAGCATTGCCCCAGTGTCTCCAGCATTGCCCCCAGTGTGTCCAGCAATCTGCCCCAGTGTCTCCAGCATTGCCCCAGTGTCTCCAGCAATCTGCCCCAGTGTCTCCAGCATTGCCCCCAGTGTGTCCAGCATTGCCCCCAGTGTCTCCAGCAATCTGCCCCAGTGTCTCCAGCAATCTGCCCCAGTGTCTCCAGCATTGCCCCCAGTGTGTCCAGCATTGCCCCCAGTGTCTCCAGCAATCTGCCCCAGTGTCTCCAGCAATGCCCCCAGTGTGTCCACCGTTAGCTTATCAAAAAAAAACAAAAAAAAAAAACAAACAAACATCTCCTCACCTGACCAGCGACCCAGGCAGCGAGCTCCCTCCAGCAGCGCACACTCGCCGGCGACTGACAATGACGTCAGACGCCGGCGACGTGTGCGCTGCGGGTGGCCGACTTCAGCTGCCAGCCTCCAATTGGCTGGCGGCTGTCGTTAACTATTGACGTGCGGGCGCGCGCCCGCACGTCAATAGGAAACCGCCGCAGCGCCGGAAGGGGCCCGGTGAGCAGATGAGAAGGGGCCCGATGCGGGCCCCCTCTCTCTGCCCACCGGTTCCGGGAGCACATAAATGCCGGCGCCGGCGGGCATTCACAGTACTCGGGCAGATTATCAGAGGGTCAATCTGTGCGGTAGCCCAGGGCCCCCCTCACCACTGGGCCCTGGGCTACCGCCCATATTGACCCTCTGATAATCCGCCCCTGCATAGAAAGGGTCGTTAACATCTTCAGCACCAGAAGAAACTAAATCCACTTAATATGGGACACAAATCACACCATCTCTGATGAAGAAGTGCAATTCATTACCCTGCGTGACCTTCTACCTCTAGGTCTTTCAGGGGGACGTGACACTGTTGTGACAAGTTACCATGATGATCCATTTTGAGTCATTTTGACCTTTGCTACTCCTGTATTTCCAATGTTTCCCATTTGGTCATTAATACTACACTAAATAATCAAGCAAATGGGTTAAAGACAAGCGATTGGTGAATAACAACAGAATTACCACCGAAGTTCTTCCTAACACATTTATGATGACAGGGTCTCCACGAGATGGTTGCTCAACACTTGAGTTTTTAAGATCTACCATGGCTCCTCATTGCATATTTCCCTATAGGGAAGGGCAATTTTCTATGGCTCATGCAAAATCAGTTATGAATGATCCAAACAAAGAAAGAGAGATGTTGTCATATTGGTCAAAGTCAAACACTCATCAATTCCTACCCTATGCACAGGTTTTGGTCAAAATTAATTTTTGTACTGGGTCAAAAAAAAAGTTAAACCTACCATAATTTGATACCAGACCATGAGAATGGATTTTTAGACAATCCTCCCTTATACGTTCTTTTATGTGACCAAATCCTCACTGTACAATTTGCAGGTAGGTTATTGAATAATTTCAATTAAAGGGGTTGTTAGGACTTTGAAATAGATGACATCTCATTGGGATCAGATGGGTGTGAGTCTGATACGCAGCATCTATCACTCAGCTGATGGGAGTACCCAGTATCAGCTTCATACACTGACTAGTGGCTGTTCTCCTGTACTGCAGCTCAGCTCCTATTAAAGTGAATGTGGTTGGAGCTGCAGATCCTCAAAACGACCACAATGCAGTGTACAGAGCTATAGTATCTGGCTTTTTACACGGTAAATATCTATTGGCCATGGCACCAGTTGAACGATGTGGGTGAGGAATGTAGGATCCCCACTAATCAGATATTGATGAGCAGGGGTGGATTATAAAAGGGTCAATCTGGGTGGTAGCCCAGGGCCCAGTGGTGTGTTAATAGTCAATAGTTAACAACAGCCGCCAGCCAATTGGAGGCTGGCAGCTGAAGTCGGCCGCAGGCGCAGCGCACACGTCGTTTGCGTCTGACGTCATTGTCAGTCGCCTGCAAGTGCGCGCTGCTGGAGAGAGCTTCGCCGCTGGAGCGCAGGTCAGGTGAGAATTCGGGGTTTTTTTTTGGGGGGGGGTTTGCGAATGGCAATCCGGGGGGCCCGGGCCAGAATGCTGGACACACTGGGGCAGATTGCTGGACACACTGGGGGCAATGCTGTACACACTGGGGCAGATTGCTGGACACACTGGGGGCAATGCTGGAGACACTGGGGCAATGCTGGAGACACTGGGGCAGATTGCTGGACACACTGGGGGCAATATGCTGGAGTCAGACACTTGGGCAGATTGCTGGACACACGGGGCAATATGCTGGACATACTGGGGCAGATTGCTGGACACACTGGGGGTAATGTGCTGGACACACTGGGGCAGATTGCTGGACACACTGGGGGCAACATGCTGGATACACTGGGGGCAAAATGCTGGACACACTGGGGGCAACATGCTGGACATTTTGGGGCAATATGCTGGACACACTGGTGCAGATTGCTGGACACGCTGGGGGCAATATGCTGGACACACTGGGGGCAATAAGCTGGAGACACTGGGGGCAACATGCTGGACCCACTGGGGCAGGATGCAGGATACATTGGGGGCAGGATGCTGGACACATTGGGGGCAGGATGCTGGACACATTGGGGACAGGATGCTGGACACATTGGGGGCAGGATGCTGGACACATTGGGGGCAGAATGCTGGACACATTAGGGGTAGCATGCTGGACACATTGGGGGCAGGATGCTGGACACATTGGGGTCAGGATGCTGGACACATTGGGGGCAGGATGCTGGACACATTGGGGCAGGATGCTGGACACATTGGGGGCAGGATGCTGGACACACTGGGGGCAGAAATGCTGGACACATTGGGGCAGAGATGCTGGACATATTGGGGGCAGAGATGCTGGACACATTGGGGGCAGAGATGCTGGACACATTGGGGGCAGAGATGCTGGACACATTGGGGGCAGAGATGCTGGACACACTGGGGCAGAGATGCTGGACACACTGGGGCAGGATGCTGGACACTGGGGGCAGAGATGCTGGACACTGGGAGCAGAGATGCTGGATACTGGGGGCAGAGATGTTGGACACATGGGCAGAATGTAGATACGTGGCATGTTTGGAGACATGGGGCAGAATGAAAGACATGGGGCAGGATTGGAGACAGATCGTGCAGGATCATGGGGCAGGATGGATACGATGGAGACTGATGAGGCAGGATGGGGAGATCATATGGGGCAGGATGGATACTCACATGAGGGCAGGATGGGAGAACATATGGCTGGAGCCAGGAATGAGATACACAGAGCCAGGATGGGGGATATTATTATTACCATAGGGGCTAATTAAGGGATATTATTACTGCAGTGATGTATTTATTTTATTTTTTGAGGACACTGTTTTAAATGGGGGGCGGTCCTGTTACTGTGTAGAGGGACACTATGTTGCCTCTTTTTCTTCATGTGGTGTTGTGTAGAAGTTGGGAAAAATTAAATAATGTGTTCTGCAAGCGGAGCTCGAGATAACTGTGTTATTTCCTGCAGAAACGAGTCCTGGCTGGAAGAAATGATGGCGGTCTGTGCTGGATGAAAGATGAAGGACTTCACCTAGAGACGTCACTGGTGAGTCAGTGTTACCTATACACTGACACTATACACTGTATACTATATACTGAACTGAAGGGTAAATTGACTAGATCAATGGATTTTTGACAGGTTATAGTTTCACACAGCAACTATTTTTCTGGAATAATCTGGTTCAGGTATATGATGAGCCCGTCACATGACCGGGGGCCCACAGTGTCTGAACAGCCCGGGGCCCTGGCTACCCTTAATCCACCCCTGTTGATGAGTCCTGAATGTTTCAGATGCATAACCATGGAGTAAATGAACCAATATATGAGGGTATTAAGCACGATTTACTTTTTAATAACTATCACAGAACATACAATTGTATTAAGGGTATTAAAGTTCACAAGGTTTTACATACAAAACAAAAGTTATTTTTCTCTCTTAATGATTTTTCCAAGTAAGTAATACTCTCCATCTGCTAGAAAAGTGTTACTTGTCATGTGCAGGCTGCAAATGATGTCATACCTGGCGCCAACTCCCTCGTAAACACTGGCACACCGGGTCACCACCACTGATTAATATGACTGTGCATAAATACGTTTTATTGTTATCCTGAATTCCCATTAATGATCAGTCAATGTTTCCCTTTTCATTCTTTCCAAGTGAGTTCCGGGACACGGCTGACAAAAATATCCAGAAACTGAAAACATGGTTCACGGTGGAGATTTAGGATGCTTTCATCCTACATTCATGCTATAGTCAGAGTCCAGTCTGCAATGTCTGGAACAACAGTGGGTCTCCAAATTACAGCTGCAGTGAAGCGGGATCACAAGAGGCAGGGTCGCTGATTCAGGAGGCCAGCAGCGGCAGCAGCAGTTGGGCGGTGCTGCAGGTCCTGGGCTCTCAGAAGGTGTCAACCGACATCTCCAAGATCTCACCTCCCGAAATCTCAATCTGTGCATGTGCCATTTTCCCGAAGCCCACCGCAGGGAAATCTACGGGAAAAGGGACTCACCGGCCCAGATATCTTCTGAGAGCCCAAGGCCCGGAGCATCACCCACACCTACCACCGCCATCCTTTTGAATTAGCGACCCTGGCTCATTTGACTCTTTTATTTAAAAAATGTTTTTCCTATTTTGCACCCCAAAACTTGGAGTGCGTCTTAAGTCCTGGTGTGTCATATGGTATTTTATCAAATTTGTTGGGGACATGATTGTGCAGCGCCTACCAATATAAAAGTATTACAAGTTCTCCTCTTGCTTGTTAGTACAGCTTCCTCACAGACTGCACCGCTCTCCAGTTCTCATTATGGATGCAGGTGTAAGAGGAGCCTGTGACCCGGCCTGTCCATCAGCCTCCTCCAATTGAAAAGCAGCTTTAATAAATTCAGTGCTTTGCAATTGGAGGAGGCTGATGGACAGGTTCGGTCACAAGCTTCTCTACCAGAAGCCATGTTGAGATCCTGAGAGCTGTGACTCAGTGATGGCTAAAGGGAACCTTACTGGTGGCTCATTGATAACTCCAATGAAGCCTTAAGGTGGTTCGCTGATGCCTACAGTGAAGCATGGCGGGGCCTCAAGCATGCTTACAGTGAAGCATGGTGGAGCCTTGATGATGCTTGCAGTAAAACATGGTGGTGGCTCAGGTTCAGGTCTGTAGATTTGCTGTATGTGTGGAGGATGAGTGCAGCATGTGTTGAAAATAGTACACTGCCTAAATTGAAGCATGGCGGTGGCTCTGTGATGTCTACAGTGAACTATGGTAGTGGCTCAATGATATTCATAGTGAAGCATGGCAGTGGCTCAGTGATGCCTACAGTGAAAACTGGTAATGCTCAGAGATGTCTATAATGAGTCATAGCGGTGGCTCGGTGATGGCTACAGTGAAGCATAGTGGTAGCTCAATAATGCCTTCAATCAAGCATGGTGGGGGCTCAGTGATGCCTACAGTGAAACAGCAGGGGCTTGGTGATGTCTACAGTGAAGCATGGACATAGCTTGATTATGGCTAAAGGGAGCCATAGCAGTAGCTCAGTGATACTTGCAATGATGCCTGTTGGTGGTTCGGTGATGCCTACAGTGAAGCATGGTGGGGCTTCAATGATGCTTACAGTGAAGCATGGCAGTGGCTCAGGGATGGCTTATTTGGTCACCTGCTGAGAGTCCATACAGCCACAATTGGAGGGCACCACCATAGTTGTAAGCACGGTTACCTGTTTAGGGGCCGACTCAGATGCTTTGACCCCCCCTGAGCAGAACCCCTACACCTCTGTATACACTGGTTCTTAACATACCAGAAGTGTTCATTATGGAGTCTCCATATTACTGAATGAGGGGGGTTGAGAGCACATGATGCATTTATTTTATATCTACATCTGAACCATAATTTTGTATAAAGAGAATTAGATTGAGAATATTTCAATAAAACATTGGAAACACAATGTGCACGTCGCACTTGTCAGACAGGTCAAAGATCTAAAAAAATTCACGTATACTTCAAAGTAGATGGCTTTAATAATACAGACTTTTACAAAGCATCACTTTAGGCAACTTTTAAAAACATGTGTGGTCCATACCTGCCGTGTACTCTGCATCATGGAGCAGAAACAGATGTTTGGTGGAAAATCTTCGGATGGAATTTTATGTTGCTTGTGTTTAAAAGCATTGTTCCACATGAAGGAGAAGAAGATGGAAATAACGTGCTGCGCGAGGGGCAGATTTATACCTAGGTCTCGCTCCTAACAGATTGGAGACTTTCGGGATTGTTGTGAAATAATACAACTTCATTTTGGAAGGTTTGTCAGTGGCATTTTGGAGAAATAAGAAAAATGTTAGAGGAGTTTTCTCACCAGGACAAAACCTGTCCCTATGTTCTGCATTTGGAAGTCCTCATACTGCCTGGGGTGCTATTATTAACACCTTCACTGCCTTAGGCCACCAGACATGTTATTATTTACATCTATTATTTATCTCTTTGTTGCTCTATACCACCAAGGATGTTATTATTTATCCCTTATACCTTAGACCACCAGGGATGTTACAGTTATGCTCAAAAGTTTACATACCCCAGCATAATTTTTGGCTTCTTGGCCTTTTTTCAGAGAATTTGAATGATAACATCAAAACTTTTTCTCCACTCATGGTTATTGGTTGGGTGAAGCCATTTATTGTCAAACTACTGTGTTTTCTCTTTTTAAATCATAATGACAACCCAAAACATCCAAATGACCCTGATCAAAAGTTCACATACCCTGGTGATTTTGGCCTGATAACATGCTCAGGAGTTGACACAAATGGATTTGAATGGCTACTAAAGGTAAACATCCTCACCTGTGGCCTGTTTTCTTGTAATCAGTGTGTGTGCATAAAAGCTGACTGAGTTTCTGGGATCCAGACAGACTCTTGCATCTTTCATCCAGCCACTGACGTTTCTGGATTGTGAGTCATGGGGAAAGCAAAAGAATTGTCAGCAGATCTATGGGAAAAGGTAGTTGAACTGTAAAAAACAAGAAAGATACAAAAAGATATCCAAGGAATTGATAATAACAGTCAGCAGCATTCAAACTGTGATTAACAAATGGAAAATCAGGGGCTCTGTAAAAACAAAAAAACACAGTCAGGTTGAGCAACAAAAATGTCGTCCACAACTACCAGGAAAATTGTTCGGGATATCCGTTCCAGCCAGTGAGTGTCTACATATCAGTGCCAGCCAGTGAGTGTCTACATATCAGTGCCAGCCAGTGAGTGTCTACATATCAGTGCCAGCCAGTGAGTGCCTACATATTAGTGTCTTCCAATGATTGCCTACATATCAGAGCCATCGAGTGAAAACATCAGCGCTCCATGCTGCTGTAAGAAGAAGAATCGGACCGGGGTATGTCTCTTGCACCGGGGGAAAGCTTAGGGAAGCGGACCAACCTTTGCACTTGTCTGCAGGGGGCATGGCTAAGCTAAAAAAGCTACAGCACATGCAGAAGTGGTTAGACACAGTTGGAACAGACAGCGCGCAGCAAGGAGAAGGCAGTGCTCCATCTCAAGCACCGCAGTAGTGCAGGCCTGCGCCGCAGCGTTCCTGCTTGTAATCACAGAGACTGTGACCAGAGACGTGCTGAGTGCCTGTTGGCTCCCGCAAAGCAAGGTGCCAAACGCTCCGGGCCCATGAGTACCACGCGCATACCGCTTAAGAAAGACTGGTGTGCTACCGTGAACTGTACCCTGAATCCCTGATGCATGTCTGTCAAGCCACGTTAGGCTCTGGCAGCGCTGTGACCTGTGCTACGCTCCCTTTACTAGATCACGGACCAAAGAGCCCGCAAAAGACACTGGAGACTAATCGTCGTCGTTAGGACTCTGCTCATCGACGTCACCAGTGTAAAAGGCAAAGCTAGGGCCATAGTCGTAGCTGAGAACAACTGGTTACGCATTCCCTGGCCCCCAGTTACATGTAAACAATGTTCCTTCTGCAGAAAACCTTTCGCTTCACCCTCTGCACCATCTGGGTCCCATCGGGCTGGCTGAACTTTCGCTGCTTCCATAGTACAATAAGAGGCAGAGTCCTTTTCAAACTTAAAACGATGAACTTTACTTTTTGCTTGTCACAGCACATTCTTGACAGTCACATTATCATTAGCCTCCACACAGTTCACGTTCTCTGCTCTCCCTACGCTTTCTCCTATGTCCTGCAGTACATTACGAGGTCATATCGCCTCCTGTGATAACAGCGTCCTCCCTGCGCAAGCTCACTACACCTGAATATTCCTCCGTCTGTTTCGCACCAGTACAAAAGGCATCAGCCCAAGCAATGATCTGCCACATGGTGAGCGACCTGTGTCCCTGTACTGGTCAAGGACCACCTCTCTGGCTTCTGTCCCGAACTGTGGTTACACTGCTGTCTCAGCTGTACTTGACTCTAAACAGGAAGATAATTTCCTCTTGACACAGACAGCCCCTCCTACATAACTATGTATAATATTGTCCCCCACGTAGTGTCCAAATAAGGGTACTACACTTACCCTATCTATGCTGAACCAAGTGGAATAAATACAAATCTTACACAAAGCAGCATACTATGGACATAGCAGCATGACGTACTATACAACTACACACCTTTAAGGGGGTAGAGGCATGGCACCCCCTTACACCAGGACTACACCGGACGCACTACACGCAAACTGTTGTTGGCGCCATATCCTATCCTGTGGACATTGCATGCTGGACGCCATCACGACCGGATAAGTCACACCTTGCGAACTGTTGTTATTGTTGTAACTTGCATTTTCCCCAAACTGCATATCCTTTATCTCTTAACACTCCTGTTTCCCCACCTTCCTCCCTGCATGAAGTATATACCTGTTAAGAGTAAATACGTTAACCCTTACTCTGCCTCCTGTCTGTTACTGCATCCCGCAACCTGCTCACATTGCCAAACAGCACAAGTCACTTTTTTTTGTATCATGGAGCGGTGAGTGACTTTATAGTAGACTTGCTTGACTCTCTGGGGTCTCAGTAATTAATAGTTAATATCACAGTTGTAGTTTCTTGTATAAACGGTAACCATGATAAACTGCTTTATCTGCCATACAATGAACCCTATAAGTAATAACGATGTCCACTGGGTTCTGTTACAGCCTCATGCTGTGCTAGTATTTCCATCCAATATAAGAGAATCTGTGACAGAGGCTCTGATTTGGATGAGCCATATTAAAACATCTCTTCACCTAGGGTAAAGGTTCAGATCAACATCTTGGCCCTATATACAAACAGGTTGTCCAATACTCTTTGTGACTGCAGATTCTGAATCCTCACAGTGCATCCTCCGCATGCTTTCGGGACTCTCCAGTGTCTGCTGTGAGACCGAACTTTCCAACTAGACGTGCCCACTTGTGTTGAGCGAGGCCGTTCACGTCTAGTCGGAAAGTGGGCAAAAATGTGCAAATTGCATACTTGCAGTCACGTGAACACAGACTTATAGCAAAAGACTGGACAACCCTATTAAATAACATAGCCAGAGCAAAGGGTTGTTTGCATCACTCCTTGCATTTAGTCCTTGAGGCACATGCCCTTAACAAAAGAACAATGTATCCGGCACAAAACTGTATGAAGATTTTTTTAAGATCCATTGCTCTTGCTCTGCACAATAAAATAACCAATGTATAGAGTATTTGCTAAGAGACGCAGATTCGAGAAGTTTTGGCAAACCTTCACTATTAAAAGTGATCTGCAATTTGCACTCTGGGTCGTCTTGAGACCTCACCCCCCCTATGTTCCATGGAAGGAGTCAGGAAAGTTCAGCCAGAGGTAGAATGAGGAGAGGAAGCTTCTCCCTGTGAGCACACTCATAGCAGGATGAGAAGTCAATGATTTCTTTCACCTTGTCAGCTCCACATGAGATGTGCTGGATACTGCAATGTATCAGTCTTATCGGCAGCAACCAGTAACCCGTGACCGAAACGGCTGACCTCAACTACCTCGTATGGCTACCTGGTTTGAAGCTACTCATCTAAGAAACATAAAATCATGTAAAAACTGTGTCTGACGTTCTCATCATGCTTTTTGCGTCTTTTCATTTTTTAATTGTTTTTGTAGCAGAAGTTGTTAGAATGGAGCAGTCACTAAGTAGACTATCCGCTTGTAATGGATCAAATAATATCTGTATTCTAATATGTGATGTGCACAACTTACTGCCTGACAGAAATCCATGGTCTTGTTGCCATACACACTCTTTTGAGTAGGCAGTGCTACCTTGTCAGCATCTTGCCAGCAGTAAAAGTGCTGGGACTTCCTTTCCCTCACTTCATATCCTTCATTGTGTCTGCCATGTTCCAATAACTTGCCTGCCCTGAACTGAAAGCCCCCTGATTTGTTGAGCCTATGTGCACTTTGTCAGACAGGCGCACAAGAGCAGATAGATGAATACCTATCACCTCTTACTGTAGAGAGAAAAATATGTGCCCCATTTTGGTAGACAATCCTCCACTTCCACTAGAGAGATAAAAACCTGCCCGACTTTCTGTAGAGAGAAAACGACCCCCTTACTTCCTGTGTAGGAACAAAGACCCGTACTTCTTCCTGTACAGAGACAAAGATCCACCTCCACTTCCTGTAGAGAGAGACAAAGATCCACTTCCTGTAGAAGACAAAGATCCACATTTACTTCCTGTAGAGAGAGAAACACCTGCCTCACTTCCTCTAGAAAGACAAAGATCCACTTCCTGTAGAGAGACAAAGAGCTACCTCCACTTCCTGTAGAGAGATAACGATTGGCCTCCCTTCCTGTAGAAAAACATAGATCCACCTCCACTTCCTGTAAAAAAGACAAAGCTCTGCCTCAACTTCCTTTGGAGAGACAAAGATCCACCTCTACTTTCTCTAGAAAGAAAAAGATCTGCCTCCACTCCCTCTAGAGGGGAAAAAGACCTATCCACACTTTCTGTAGAGAAATTAAGATCTACCTCTACTTATAGTAGAGAGACAAAGACCCCCTCGACTTCCTGAAGATAATCAAAGACCCACTTCCACTTAGGTAGAGAAACAAAGACCCTCCCCACTTACTGTAGAAAGATCTGATCCCACTTCCTATAGAGAGATGAAGACCTACCTTCACTTATAGTAGAGACAAAGATCTGTGCAGCTTTCTGTGGCTTTACTTTCTGTAATTCTGATCTGTGCTCATTCATACATTTGATTGTGCCACCTACTGCACCCAAATCATTTTACTTGAATAGAGTGCCCGGCACCAGTGTCTGTATGGACAAACCAAGGTGCCAAGATAAACATTAAAAAGGAAAGACAGGTCAAGAATCAATGGACTTATAGTCTTGGAAAATACATTTAGTGTACATAAACTACACAGGCTTTCAAAGGAAAAAATAAATGGGGATCTTTTTTCTACCCTATCATAGCCATATATAAAGCATAAATGAGGTAATTGTGCAGGCAGCAGGAGGAGAAGCTGGACGGTCCATATTCTTTTTGTTAATGTTGTAATTCTTTATAATAGTTGTATTTTACTGTGTAATGGAGGGGTCACCTTTTCAGCACAAACTGAAAAATAATGCCTACAAAACAAATAAGTGCTTCGCAACTGGGGTGGAAACGGTAATATTTTTTATAGATAATACTTTTATAGTCATATACTAATAATAAAGTATCAGGGTGACATGGAAAATTGGAGAAATAGACTCTAAAATTATTTATATATATATATATATATATATATATATATATATATATATATATATATATATTCATTCAATATAGAAGCAATGTAAATAATACAGTGGGTGAAATAAGTATACATGTAGCCAAGTTTCTAAGTAAATCTATTTCTAAAGGTGCTATGAAATTCTCCCCAGATGTCGGTAATAATCTACCCAATCCACACACGCAAAGAAATCAAAGCATACATATCCATAAATTAAGTAAATGCATGTATAATAATGAGAATTGACACAGGGAAAAAGTACTGAACACGCTTACTGAACTTTAATACTTGGTGCAAAAGCCTTTGTTGATGATGACCTCTTCAAGACACCTTTTGTGTAGAGAAACTAGTCGCAGGCATTGCTCAGATGTGATTTTGGCCCATTCTTCCACACAAACTCTTCACATCCTGAAGGTTCCGTGAGCTCCTTCAAGGAACTCTGAGCGTTAGTTCCTTCCATACGTTTTCTATTGGATTAAAGTCCGGTGTTCGGCTCGGCAATTCTAGCAGCTTTATTTTCTGTCTCCGAAACCAATTGAGAGTTTCCCTGGCTGTGTGTTTGGGATCATTGCCTTGCTGAAATGTCCACCCTCATATCATCCTCATCATCCTGGTAGATGGAAGCATATTTTTTATCAAGAATGTCTCGGTACATTTGTCAATTCATCCTTCGTTCAATCATATGATGTTTGCCAGTGCCGTTTGCTGAAAAACAGCCCCTCGCCATGATATTCCCACCTCCAAACATCACTGTTGGTATGGTGCTTTTGGGGTGATATGCAGTGCTTTTTGGTCTCCATCCATGTATGTTTTATGGAATCTAAAGACTGTTCAGAATATAGTCTTACAATATTTCATGGACTTGTGTACAGTAAATGCAATGGAGTCTTGTGTGGTGAGCGTTCATACAAGCCATGGAGTTTGAGTGGTGAACGTGCATACAGGCCATGGAGGTTGAGATGCATTACTTTGAAACAGTTGTACCTGCTGATTCCATGTCTTTCTGTAACTTTCCACAGGTGGTTCTTGGCTATTGGACAACTCTTCTGATAATTGTTTTCACTCCTCTATCTGAAATCTTGCAAGGGAGCACCTGGTCATGGCCAGTTTACGGTTAAATGATGTTCTTTCCACTTCCGGATTATGGCGCAAACAGTTCTCACTGGAGTCTTCAGTAGTTTAGAAATTCTTCTGTAACAAATGCCATCAGTATGTTTTGCAACAATAAGGTTGTGAAGGTCTTGAGACAGCTCATTCGTTTTACCCATCATGAGAAGTTTCTTAAGTGGCACTTTGGTAATGAGACACCATTTATAGGCCATCAGTTGAACCAGCTGATATTATTTTTCACTAAGTGGCAGGATTGCTTTCTAATTACTGATAAATTTCAGACAGTGTCAGTACTTTCAAAGGCTTTTTGCACCTTCATGTCAATAGCACCTTTAGAAATATTTTGATTTAGAAAATTGGCGACGAGTTCAATATTTATTTCACCTGCTGTATGTCATATTTTTGGTGTCACTGGAAATGTATTTCACAATTTTATTTATTAGTATTAATTATTCATGACAATATTTTTAATCCCCTGGGTACCGATCAATGACACAAATATATAAAAAATAACCGATGTTTACGCCATTCCTCTTTATTTATACAGATGTCTGTTTCTAAACATTCCCTAGAATCTCTGAATTTCTTTGGTGTAGACTTGGCGCCCTATCGCATTTTATTGCAGTTTGCGGTATGGTTACACGACAAAAAATGCTTCTAATTGGCGTAACTGGTGCATATTTAAAGCATACTGGTCATACTGGATTTCATATTTTCCATTTTCTTCATAATAAGTTACAGTTAACGAAAAATCGTTAACCTAATAATACCCATGAAGTTTATGACATTGGGTATGAATATTTTAGGCTATCTTACAAACACCCCCTGACCGAACCTTATTCACGGCGAGCAGTAATGAGATTGTGTTAATACATATGAACATGGTAGACGTAGGTAGTCTTAATGAAGTCATTAAACTTCAGGAATTAATATACTTAATAGCTGTGCTTTTTCCAGGTTAATTAAAAAGCTCCAAATATAAAAATAGAAAAAATTATATGAAATGACAACAATGATAAAAATGTTAACATAAATAATAAAAAAATATTATTTTTCTTTTATTATTATTATTATTATTATTTATAATCAAATATTAGAATTAAATTATTTGAACCATTTAAATAAAAACTTAAATATTTTTAGAAATTAGGTAGATTTTTTTATGCATTGTTCATAGTATCCTTAATGATAATGATAATAATAATAATAATAATAATAATAATAATAACATAAAAATAATAATTATCATCATCAAATATTTAGGAAAATTAGGAAACTATTTCAGATTTTTTTTAATTGTCCATAGTATCCTTAATGTTAATTATCCTTATAATCCTTAATTATTATTATTAGTAGTAGTAGTAGTATGGTTTTAACATTAATCAAATATCAGAATCCAAATTTTCTATACAGTTATAACAATAATAGAAATTAATATAGTTTTGGGAACTAGGTGCAAATTTCTGAAACTTTTCAATGTTAGTAATTAGATTACATAATAATGATGGATTTAATAAGTGTGTCACACTTTTTAAAATAACTTGTGTGCACAGTGCTAGTAAGGCGGCACACAGTCCTTATAATTTTGTTCTGGTGAAGAATATCAACACAATTGCATCACTTAGTATTTGCCACAACTTTTTTTTCCTAATATAGCCGTCTGTTTGAAATGAGAGGCATACACTGTGTGCAGAATTATTAGGCAAGTTGTATTTTAGAGGATTATTTTTATTATTGATCAACAACTATGTTCTCAATCAACCAAAATACTCATAAATATCCAAGCTTAATATTTTTGGAAGTTGGAGTGGGGTTTTTTAGCTTTGGCTATCTTAGGAGGATATCTGTTTGTGCAGGAAACTATTACTGTGCAGAATTATTAGGCAACTTAATAAAAACCAAATATATTCCCATCTCACTAGTTTATTTTCACCAGGTAAACCAACATAACTGCACAAAATTTAGAAATAAACATTTCTGACATGCAAAAACAAAACCCCAAAAAAGGAGTGCCCAATATAGCCCCCTTTCTTTATGATGACACTCAGCAGCCTCCATCCATAGATTCTGTCAGTTGCTTGATCTGTTTACGACCAACATTGCGTGCAGCGGCCACCACAGCCTCCAGACACTGTTCCGAGAGGTGGACTGTTTTCCCATCCTGTAGATCTCACATTTTATGAGGGATCACAGGTTCTCTATGGGGTTCAGATCAGGTGAACAAGGAGGCCATGTCATTATTTTTTCTTCTTTGAGACCATTGCTGGCCAGCCATGCTGTGGAGTAGTTGGAGGCATGTGATGGAGCATTGTCCTGCATGAAAATCATGTTTTTCTTGATCGATACCGATTCCTCCTGTACCACTGTATGAAGAAGTTGTCTTCCAGAACTGGCAGTAGGTCTGGGAGTTGAGCTTCTCTCCATCCTCAACCCGAAAAGGTCCCACAAGTTCATCTTTGATGATCCCGGCCCATACCAGTACCCCACCTCCACCTTGCTGGCGTCTGAGTCGGAGTCTCTGCCCTTTACTGATCCAGCCTCTGGCCCATCCATCTGGCCCATCAAGAGTCACTCTCATTTCATCCATCCATAAAACCTTTGAAAAGTCAGTCTTAAGATATTTCTTGGCCCAGTCTTGACGTTTTATCTTATGTTTCTTGTTCACAGGTGGTCGTTTTTCAGCCTTCCTTACCTTGGCCATGTCCCTGAGTATCACACATCTTGTGCTTTTTGTTACTCCAGTAATGTTGCAGCTCTGAAATATGGCAAAAATGGTGGCAAATGGCATCTTGGCAGCTTCACGCTTTATTTTCCTCAATTCATGGGCAGTTATTTTGCGCCTTTTTTGCCCAACACGCTTCTTGCGACCCTGTTGGCTATTTGCCATGAAACGCTTGATTGTTCGGTGATCACGCTTCAAAAGTTTGGCAATTTCAAGACTGCTGCATCCCTCTGCAAGACATCTCACAATTGTGGACTTTTCAGAGCCGTCAAATCTCTCTTCTGACCCATTTTGCCAAAAGAATGGAAGTTGCCTAATAATTAAGCACACCTTATATAGGGTGCTGATGTCATTAGACAACACCCCCCCTCATTACAGAGATGCACATCACCTGATTTGAATATATGAATAATTTGCGCTGGTATACCCTATAATCATACACTCAGGTGAGTGTGTAGTCCAAACAATTAGCTCAATAGTACACTATATTAAAATCGTATGCCTTCTCTGTAAAGGAACAATTAAAACGCTACAACCTGCAGCTTGATGACACGACCTGGATGAAGAATCAGTACCTTAGAAGTAGAGCTGCATCATTTGTCCATTGCCGTGATTCATCAGAATTCCTGGGTAGTGTAAGCGAAGTCTTTGCCAGAGTACTGTATCGGAGGGCTGCCCCAGCCGGTGGCAGCTGCTCCGTGCACCGAACTTCAGCCAGAGGACTTAATTGTGGAGTGGAGCTGTTTGATTTTTATTAAAAATGAGGATCGCGGGTGCTATATAAGGACCCTTAAGTCGGGCAAGGACCAGCCCTGAGGAAGAAAACAGTTGTTTTCGAAACGCGTAGGCTGTGTTGGTCCTTATCGCGATCCATACCGAACGCTGCAGTCACGTGGGGCGGTCACCTGATTCACTGCGTCACGTAGGTCCTAGACGCGCCGCTCACATCACTCGCACTGTGCGGCGCTGTCGGCCCTAGACGGAGTGTTCCCGCCCCTGGCTGAAGTTCGGTGCACGGAGCAGCTGCCACTGGCCGGGGCAGCCCTCCGATACAGTACTCTGGCAAAGACTTCGCTTACACTACCCAGGAATCCTGATGAATCACGGCAATGGACAAATGATGCAGCTCTACTTCTAAGTTACTGATTCTTCATCCAGGTCGTGTCATCAAGCTGCAGGTTGTAGCGTTTTAATTGTTCCTTTACAGAGAAGGCATACGATTTTAATACAGTGTACTATTGAGCTAATTGTTTGGACTACACACTCACCTGAGTGTATGATTATAGGGTATACCAGCGCGAATTATTCATATATTCAGTTTTCTTTACTTGTTTTTGACAATTTTTTGTGGTGATTGTCTATATTTCACTGCAGGTATTGCATACCCTGCACCTAAAACTAGCGCCACTTTCATTTTTTATCTCTAGATATTTTTCTTCACATCACCTGATTTACTTAATTGGTAGTTGGCTCTCAAGCCTGAACAGCTTGGAGTAGGACAACATGTATAAAAAGTATCATGTGATCAAAATACAACTTGCCTAATAATTCTGCACACAGTGTATAAAGGCACGATATGGGTATATGGGCCCATATGGGAATACAATCTGTAATGTATACGAGGCCTTATGACAGTGATCCCATTATAAAGCGCATTTGGACATTTCAAGCGGTTCCTGGGCAGAGCCACCCTTTACATGGTCACAATTCTGTTTCTTCTTCATGGTTTAGGGCTAGGGTAACATAAGAGTCATTATTATTGAACTAAAAGATCCAGGGTGTAATTGTAGCCTTCTGATCTCTTTTAATTATTTCTACTTGAGGGATGTTGACAGCACCATTTTTTAAGGGAATGGGGAAATAACCCTTTTTGGGGAGTTGAATTGGTAGTTTCATTTTTATTCGCAGGTTAAAAAGAGGTCAGAAAACCTCTTGATGTTTGGTAAAGGGAAGGAGTTGGCCCTTATACCCATTTAGTTATCCAAAGATCAAGAAGGTTGAGATATTTTACAGGGCATGCTGATGCTTCCTTTTTGCAAGAGTCATTTCCAATTTTGGCAGTAGAATAACCTTAATCTTTCGAGTTAAAGAACAATTACATCCCCAGGACTAGCCTGTTGCAATACCTGAGGAGCACCTGGTGAGCCGAGACAAAGACGGTGCACTTCTTTAAACGGAATGGAGCTGCCAGGATTCTGGTGTCCTTCTGCAGATTGACCATTAATGGCTTCTATTATTCACTTTTGCTAAATTGTACTGCAATTCCACTAATTAACACTTCAGGTTGTTATTATTTTTATCTTTCATCTATTATTATGGAAACTGTTGATGGATCCCCACTGAGCTCATGACCAGTTAATCAAGAAATCGAACTCTTGGAGATAGTTATGGAACCTAATCACCATGAAGTCTTATCCTTCTTGTTAATCTAACCTCCACATTTTCCAATCATACTGCGATTGTGATGGTTGCAAACTCAAAATCCTAAAAATGACAGCCTGCAGCCACCCAGAAAAGGCACATCTATTAGATGCACCAATTCTGGTGCTTTGCCTGGATCTTCCCACTTGCCCTGTGGCGGTGGCAAGTGGGGTTCATATTCGTTGTGTCTACAACTCCCACTGCTATGTCCAAGAACTTCTACCACCACTTGCTGTACCCAGCCCTTGATCCTCCGGCCATCAGATTCCAGCTGTTCCACATGGATCATACCAGTGTCATCAGAAAATTACCTATTGTTTATGTCATAGAGAAAAATGAAAAATCCATAAGACATCTCCAGAGAGGGGATGTAACCCCCTCACATTGAACATCTGGGATTAATTATAACAGGGGAAGCTAGAGAGAGTGCTAACACCTCATCTGCTTTGAAGCAGCCCCTTGCAGTGTGCAGGTAATTAGACAGTAGATTCTCTGGGGAAAAAGACAAGGAGGCCAGAATTTGTTTACGCATAGGAGGAGAAGTATGCTTTCCCAGGAAAGAGCTTCCTACGATCAAAGAAAACTGGACAATTGCAGCAAGATGGTTTGAGCACCAGTGGTCAGTGATGAATATTGGGGTTAGTAGCAATCCAATATTTATTAGATATAGATTTTTGAAGAGAAGGGACAAACAGAACACATTTACTCACATCACAGAAGAGCCATCAGGACCCCTCTGACTTAATAACGATCTAAGGGATTGTGCTATCCATTTCATGTTTCATCTCTATAAAAAGATACAATTGCAATAATAAACATGACAACAATATCTCCCACCTGGGATCTCCAGGCGATTTTATAAAATTCTAATAGATCCAGCACATGCCACTACCATCCCCCCCACCACATGAGCTCATAGAGGGGAGGTATGTGGGCGTAACCTTGAGCTAATGCGAATCAGAAATTGGATTCAGTTCATTGTTCATTCTAGAAAGACATAGTTTGCTGTGAGAATGGTTAATTTTCCTAATTAGACTGCTTCCCTCCACTAAGCTCTGAGCCATTTCCGTGACACCAGGTTTAGTAATTTTCTTTTGTTGTCCCTCTATGTTTCAAGTAATTGTATATAATGTATTGTTTTGTTCCCATTCTGTATCATGTTTGTATATTTTTTATAAACACTGCCAACCTTTCTGGATTAAATATATAAAGTTAATAGCGCTGTCCCTTTTGCTCTGTAAACCGCACCTCTGAACCATATGCTACCAGTAACGGGTGTCCAATTGGCCTGTATAATTGATAGGTGGTGGCAGCTAGTAGTTATCAGCAGTTTCCTTATCATTAGCGGCAGAATTACAATGACAGGTAATATCTTAATACACAGCTATGTAGTAATAGCTGGTTCACTAAATAAATTCAAAGAGGATCTGGATGGCCTTCTAGATAAATGCAATTTTTCTGGTTATTGGTATTAGCATCTGCAATTGGACTTTAATCCAGGAAACTGGTCTGATTGCCATATGTGGAGTTGGGAAGGAATATTTACCCTATATATATGGCAAATAGTATCAGTCTTGTGTAGTGTTTGCCTTCCTCTGGATCACGAGGTTATACAGTTGATTGAACTCGATGGACTTGTGTCTTCATCCAACCTCAAAGCTATGAATCAATACGTTCATGCGGTGTCGAAGCTTGAAGAACCCAAAGTAAAAGCCCCCAACTACCATGTGCCATTTACAGTAGTATTTGGGGGAACTGTGGCTGGATGCATCTACTACCTCTACTCCAGCTATGGCTACGTCCTCGCGTTGGTGTTGAAATGTCAAACCTGTAGCTCATAGGTCTTTATGGATCTGTCAAGACTATTGAATTAGACGTGGGCATGTGATGACATTGCTGAAAAATTCCTCATGGATCTACGAGGTACATTGCACATACGTGGAAAACACAAAACACCGGTTAGTGCACATAGGACATCTGTGTCTCCGGACCCTGCTAGGCCGACCTGTCTGACACTAGAATAACATTTCCAGGACGTGGGCCGGTGAGTAATGTACTATGTTTCTAGTACTCTTATTAATCCCATATTACTATGGGAAGCCTCAAAATGTCCGCACGCCCCTGACACTGAGGACCTTTGATTTGTTAAATGCCAGATATGTCAAATATGTATGACTAAATAGATTTTTAGGTTCTTCATCTATTTGGTCTGTACTTCCAAATGATATGTTAGGAAATTTCTCCACTGTATCTTGTATATCACTAATCAATAACCTCAATGACAAAAAAAGAATTACAAAACAAGTGTGCCATTATACATCACCCTAGAAGAGGCAACCCATAAATCTTCATTCATCCCCTCTATGGGGTAAATTAACATTAAGGCTGTGTGCACACGTTGCAGATTTTTCGTGTTTTTTCGCTATACAAACGCTATAAAAACACAAAAAAACCGCATACATTATGCATTCCATCATTTAGAATGCATTCCGCAACTTTTGTGCACATGATGCGTTTTTTTTCCGCGAAAAAAACGCATCGCGGTACAAAATGCAGCATGTTCATTAATTTTGCGGATTTTTTGCCGTTTTCCCATTATATTATTGCATTGGGAACCTCCGGAAAAATCCGCAAAAAAACAAAAACGCAGTAGAAACGTGAGAAAAACGTGAGAAAAACGGATGCAGATTTCTTGCAGAAAATGTCCTGTTTTGCTCAGGAAATTTCTGCAAGAAATCCTGAACATGTGCACATAGCCTAAGGTCTTGCTTCGCACATATGGGGGAGCTCTCCTGGTACATGTGACGAATGTGCTCACGTAGCCACACACTCAGACTTTTACCGTCTGTAAGGGCTCATTCACACATCCGTTTTTCTCACGCATGTGAAAGACAGACCAATTATTTCGATTAGAGTTTAATCACAGTTTGATTCAAGTGTCAACACTTATTCTCCAAAGTCTAGAAAAAAAAGATTTCTCCACTATCTCCTGTGTGATGGTTCTTGGAAATCGGTTGGCATGAGATTGCGGTCTGAATTTTTCAAGGACCCATAGACTTGAAGTTCTAATTGAAAGACTCCAAGAAAAGTATACTTTTCATTTATACAGTGACTAGCTGTACTACCCGGCTTCGCCCGGGTTAATGACTGCTGTTAGCAAAATAGAATGTGTTAACAAAAATTTATTCTGCACACAAAAACCACAAAACAAATAGATAGAAATGTAATTATTAAAAGGCAAAAACTAAGCAAATAGAAGCATTTCACAACATATATTGGCTTTGTTATACTGAGAATGTCTTTGTTGCCTATATTAACCAATCAGAGCTCAGGTTAATTAACTGTAGCAAAATAGAAGCTGAGCTGTGATTGGTTGCTATTGGCAGCCTGATAAATCCCCAGCCAACAGGAAGCCCTCCCCCCTGGCAGTATATATTAGCTCACACATACACATAATAGACAGGTCATGTGACTGACAGCTGCCGTATTTCCTATATGGTACATTTGTTGCTCTTGTAGTTTGCTTATTAATCAGATTTTTATTTTTGAAGGACAATACCAGACTTGTGTGTGTTTTAGGGCGAGTTTTATGTGTCAAGTTGTGTGTGTTGAGTTGCGTGTGGCGACATGCATGTAGCGACTTTTGTGAGATGAGTTTTGTGTGGCGACATGCGTGTAGCAACATTTTGTGTGTTGAGTTGCATGTGACAGGTTAGTGTAGCAAGTTGTGTGCAGCAAGATTTGTGCATGGCGAGTTTTGCGCGTGGCGAGTTTTATGTGTGGTGCATTTTGAGTATGTGCAAGTTTTGTGTGAGGCAACTTTTGCATGTGGTGCAACTTTTGTACATGTGGCAATTTTTCTGTGTGTGCAAGTTTTGCATGAGGTGAGTTTTCCATGAGGTGAGTTTTGCACGTGTGGCGAGTTTTGCGTGAGCCTAGTTTTGCATATGGCGAGTTTTGCATGTAGCGAGTTTTGAGTGGTGACTTTTGTGTTTCGACTTTTATGTGGCGAGGTTGGTGTGTGTGTGTGGTGAAATGTGTGCTGAGGGTGGTATATGTGTTCAAGCACGTGGTAGTGTGTGGCGCATTTTGTGTTTGTGTTCATATCCCCGTGTGTGGTGAGTATCCCATGTCGGGGCCCCACCTTAGCAACTGTACGGTATATACTCTTTGTCGCCATCGCTCTCATTCTTTAAGTCCTCATTGTTCACATCTGGCAGCTGTCAATTTTCCTCCAACACTTTTCCCTTCACTTTTTCCCCATTATGTAGATAGGAGCAAAATTGTTTGGTGAATTGGAACGCGCGGGGTTAAAATTTCACCTCACAACATAGCCTATGACGCTCTCGGGGTCCAGACGTGTGACTGTGCAAAATTTTGTGGCTGTAGCTGCGACGGTACAGATGCCAATCCCGGACATACACACATACATACATACACACATTCAGCTTTATATATTAGATATACCTGTATGTAATCTCCTGTATATAGTATATACCTGTGTGTCATCTCACCTATATATAGTATATATCTGTGTGTCATCTCCTGTATATAGTATATACCTGTATGTCATCTCCTCCTATACATAGCATATACCTGTGTCATCTCCTCCTGTATATACTATATACCTGTAGGTAATCTGCTCCTGTATATAGTATATACCTGTGTGTCATCTCCTCCTGTATATAGTATATACCTGTATGTCATCTCCTCCTGTATGTAGTATGTACCTGTATGTCATCTCCTCCTCTATATAGTATATACCTGTGTGTCATCTCTCCTGTATATAGTATATATCTGTGTGTCATCTCCTCCTGTATATAGTATATACCTGTGTGTCATCTCCCCTGTAAATAGTATATACCTGTGTGTCATCTCCTGTATATAGTATATAGCTGTATGCCATCTCCTCCTGTATTAGCCCTCGTTCACACGTTATTTGGTCAGTATTTTTACCTCAGTATTTGTAAGCTAAAATGGCAGCCTGATAAATCCCCAGCCAACAGTAAGCCCACCCCCTGGCAGTATATATTAGCTCACACATACACATAATAGACTGGTCATGTGACTGACAGCTGCCGGATTCCTATATGGTACATTTGTTGCTCTTGTAGTTTGTCTGCTTATTAATCAGATTTTTATTTTTGAAGGATACCAGACTTGTGTGTGTTTTAGGGCGAGTTTCGTGTGTCAAGTTGTGTGTGTTGAGTTGCGTGTGGCGACATGCATGTAGGGACTTTTGTGAGATGAGTTTTGTGTGGCGACATGCGTGTAGCAACTTTTTGTGTGTCGAGTTGCATGTGACAGGTTAGTGTAGCAAGTTGTGTGCAGCAAGTTTTGCGCATGGCGAGTTTTGCGCGTGGCGAGTTTTATGTGTGGTGCCTTTTGAGTATGTGCAAGTTTTGTGTGAGGCAACTTTTGCATGTGTTGCAACTTTTGTGCATGTGGCAATTTTTCTGCGTGTGGCAATTTTTCTGCGTGTGCAAGTTTTGCGTGTGGCGAGTTTTGCACGTGTGGCGAGTTTTGCATGTGGAGAGTTTTGCGCGTGGCGAGTTTTGAGCGGCGACTTTTGTGTTTCTACTTTTATGTGGCGAGGTTGGTGTATGTGTGGTGAAATGTGCACTGAGGGTGGTATATGTGTTCGAGCACGTGGTAGTGTGTGGCGCATTTTGTGTGTGTGTTCATATCCCCGTGGTGGTGTGATTATCCCATGTTGGGGCCCCACCTTAGCAACTGTACAGTATATACTCTTTGGTGCCATCGCTGTCATTCTTTAAGTCCCCCTTGTTCACATCTGGCAGCTGTTAATTTGCCTCCAACACTTTTCCTTTCATTTTTTCCCCATTATGTAGATAGGGGCAAAATTGTTTGGTGACTTGGAAAGCGCGGGGTTAAAATTTCACCTCACAATATAGCTTTGACGCTCTCAGGGTCCAGACGTGTGACTGTGCAAAATTTTGTGCCTGTAGCTGCGACGCCTCCAACACTTTTCCTTTCACTTTTTCCCCATTATGTAGATAGGGGCAAAATTGTTTGGTGAATTGGAAAGCGCGGGGTTAAAATTTCACCTCACAACATAGCCTATGACGCTCTCGGGGTCCAGACGTGTGACTGTGCAAAATTTTGTGGCTGTAGCTGCTACGGTTCAGATGCCAATCCCGGACATACATACATACATACATACATACACACACACACACATTCAGCTTTATATATTAGACTAGCTGTACTACCCGGCTTCGCCCGGGTTAATGACTGCTGTTAGCAAAATAGAATGTGTTAACAAAAATTTATTCTGCACACAAAAACCACAAAACAAATAGATAGAAATGTAATTATTAAAAGGCAAAAACTAAGCAAATAGAAGCATTTCACAACATATATTAGCTTTGTTATACTGAGAATGTCTTTGTTGCCTATATTAACCAATCAGAGCTCAGGTTAATTAACTGTAGCAAAATAGAAGCTGAGCTGTGATTGGTTGCTATTGGCAGCCTGATAAATCCCCAGCCAACAGGAAGCCCTCCCCCCTGGCAGTATATATTAGCTCACACATACACATAATAGACAGGTCATGTGACTGACAGCTGCCGTATTTCCTATATGGTACATTTGTTGCTCTTGTAGTTTGCTTATTAATCAGATTTTTATTTTTGAAGGACAATACCAGACTTGTGTGTGTTTTAGGGCGAGTTTTATGTGTCAAGTTGTGTGTGTTGAGTTGCGTGTGGCGACATGCATGTAGCGACTTTTGTGAGATGAGTTTTGTGTGGCGACATGCGTGTAGCAACATTTTGTGTGTTGAGTTGCATGTGACAGGTTAGTGTAGCAAGTTGTGTGCAGCAAGATTTGTGCATGGCGAGTTTTGCGCGTGGCGAGTTTTATGTGTGGTGCATTTTGAGTATGTGCAAGTTTTGTGTGAGGCAACTTTTGCATGTGGTGCAACTTTTGTACATGTGGCAATTTTTCTGTGTGTGCAAGTTTTGCATGAGGTGAGTTTTCCATGAGGTGAGTTTTGCACGTGTGGCGAGTTTTGCGTGAGCCTAGTTTTGCATATGGCGAGTTTTGCATGTAGCGAGTTTTGAGTGGTGACTTTTGTGTTTCGACTTTTATGTGGCGAGGTTGGTGTGTGTGTGTGGTGAAATGTGTGCTGAGGGTGGTATATGTGTTCAAGCACGTGGTAGTGTGTGGCGCATTTTGTGTTTGTGTTCATATCCCCGTGTGTGGTGAGTATCCCATGTCGGGGCCCCACCTTAGCAACTGTACGGTATATACTCTTTGTCGCCATCGCTCTCATTCTTTAAGTCCTCATTGTTCACATCTGGCAGCTGTCAATTTTCCTCCAACACTTTTCCCTTCACTTTTTCCCCATTATGTAGATAGGAGCAAAATTGTTTGGTGAATTGGAACGCGCGGGGTTAAAATTTCACCTCACAACATAGCCTATGACGCTCTCGGGGTCCAGACGTGTGACTGTGCAAAATTTTGTGGCTGTAGCTGCGACGGTACAGATGCCAATCCCGGACATACACACATACATACATACACACATTCAGCTTTATATATTAGATATACCTGTATGTAATCTCCTGTATATAGTATATACCTGTGTGTCATCTCACCTATATATAGTATATATCTGTGTGTCATCTCCTGTATATAGTATATACCTGTATGTCATCTCCTCCTATACATAGCATATACCTGTGTCATCTCCTCCTGTATATACTATATACCTGTAGGTAATCTGCTCCTGTATATAGTATATACCTGTGTGTCATCTCCTCCTGTATATAGTATATACCTGTATGTCATCTCCTCCTGTATGTAGTATGTACCTGTATGTCATCTCCTCCTCTATATAGTATATACCTGTGTGTCATCTCTCCTGTATATAGTATATATCTGTGTGTCATCTCCTCCTGTATATAGTATATACCTGTGTGTCATCTCCCCTGTAAATAGTATATACCTGTGTGTCATCTCCTGTATATAGTATATAGCTGTATGCCATCTCCTCCTGTATTAGCCCTCGTTCACACGTTATTTGGTCAGTATTTTTACCTCAGTATTTGTAAGCTAAAATGGCAGCCTGATAAATCCCCAGCCAACAGTAAGCCCACCCCCTGGCAGTATATATTAGCTCACACATACACATAATAGACTGGTCATGTGACTGACAGCTGCCGGATTCCTATATGGTACATTTGTTGCTCTTGTAGTTTGTCTGCTTATTAATCAGATTTTTATTTTTGAAGGATACCAGACTTGTGTGTGTTTTAGGGCGAGTTTCGTGTGTCAAGTTGTGTGTGTTGAGTTGCGTGTGGCGACATGCATGTAGGGACTTTTGTGAGATGAGTTTTGTGTGGCGACATGCGTGTAGCAACTTTTTGTGTGTCGAGTTGCATGTGACAGGTTAGTGTAGCAAGTTGTGTGCAGCAAGTTTTGCGCATGGCGAGTTTTGCGCGTGGCGAGTTTTATGTGTGGTGCCTTTTGAGTATGTGCAAGTTTTGTGTGAGGCAACTTTTGCATGTGTTGCAACTTTTGTGCATGTGGCAATTTTTCTGCGTGTGGCAATTTTTCTGCGTGTGCAAGTTTTGCGTGTGGCGAGTTTTGCACGTGTGGCGAGTTTTGCATGTGGAGAGTTTTGCGCGTGGCGAGTTTTGAGCGGCGACTTTTGTGTTTCTACTTTTATGTGGCGAGGTTGGTGTATGTGTGGTGAAATGTGCACTGAGGGTGGTATATGTGTTCGAGCACGTGGTAGTGTGTGGCGCATTTTGTGTGTGTGTTCATATCCCCGTGGTGGTGTGATTATCCCATGTTGGGGCCCCACCTTAGCAACTGTACAGTATATACTCTTTGGTGCCATCGCTGTCATTCTTTAAGTCCCCCTTGTTCACATCTGGCAGCTGTTAATTTGCCTCCAACACTTTTCCTTTCATTTTTTCCCCATTATGTAGATAGGGGCAAAATTGTTTGGTGACTTGGAAAGCGCGGGGTTAAAATTTCACCTCACAATATAGCTTTGACGCTCTCAGGGTCCAGACGTGTGACTGTGCAAAATTTTGTGCCTGTAGCTGCGACGCCTCCAACACTTTTCCTTTCACTTTTTCCCCATTATGTAGATAGGGGCAAAATTGTTTGGTGAATTGGAAAGCGCGGGGTTAAAATTTCACCTCACAACATAGCCTATGACGCTCTCGGGGTCCAGACGTGTGACTGTGCAAAATTTTGTGGCTGTAGCTGCTACGGTTCAGATGCCAATCCCGGACATACATACATACATACATACATACACACACACACACATTCAGCTTTATATATTAGATTACATTTTATATATATAACTGGAAAACCACTGTGGTTGGTGGATAGACTTGAGCAAAATGATTGCCAGGACCCTGGTCCTCTAGCCATGTCAGTAGTCCGTGGCCTCTGGAACAGAGCCCTGGGAACCTCCTCATACCTGCCGGCATCCCTGGCATTTCTTCTGATTGGTATGGAACAAAGAACTTGGGATTTAATACGCAGAGGAATAAGATTTATTTGGTAGTAGTCCCAATACACACATGATGTTACAGTCATTACCTCTATGAAGGATGACACCAGAGAGATCACGCAGAATCTCTCCACTGCCACCACATGTGACAAATCCTCACCTAGCCACCCCCCTAATGTCACTATTAGGTCAGCGAGATCACGTGGAATGGTCTCCTCATTTGCACCAACGTGATGTTCCGCACCCCAGGGAATATGTAAACTCAGCTTGGCAGAGTTTTATACACATACCACCTGTACACACGGGTCCGGGAAGTGAGAGGATGTGGCCCACGGAGTCAATGATGTGGCACCACACTCGCTCCCAACCCTGACAGGCTAAGAGGCCCATTTTGCTAGAACGAGTGAAACAGAGCTCCGGTGCGAGGGGTGTTGCTCTTCTTGGTCCGGCGCCTCCCATCTTCTTATGATCGCTGCCCTCCTGCTTGCTTCATGTGGATGATGCGTCACTGTAACATCCACAGAGTCTCCTCGGCACCGCGCTTCTGTGCAGGCATACTTCTGTGCCGGGGCTCTTTGACCTTTTCCGGCACCTGCGCACTGCAGTACTTTGCTCTACACGCAACAGAGCAGATAAGTACACCTGCGCAGAAGCGCGGTGCCAAGGAGACTGTGTGGATGATGCAGTGACGCATCATCCACACAAAGCAAGCAGGAGGGCGGCAGATGAGAGGCGCCGGACCAAGAACAGCGACACCCCTCAGACCGGACCTCCCCACAGGTGAGTATAATAAATGTCATTTTTCTTCTCTTAAAGGTTGGGTTGGGGGCTTATATATAGCATAATAGAATACTGTGTATAAGCCCTGAAAGGTAAAGGCCGTATTTTATATCGGCCCAAACTGCTGACAGGTTCACTTTAACTGGATTATATCCGGCCAGAAACCAGCCCCCGTGGCATAGGAAGTTAAACCGAAAAATGGACGTGTGGATTCTTGGATTGAGATAAAAGAGCAGCCCAAGGTTAAATTATATATTAAATTGCCTTAAAGGCTCACTGGACAACACACCATATACACAATGGTTACACATATACAGTACAATGTTCAGATATGTAAATACAGATAGTGGTAGGACAAAAGATATAAGCAGAATATATGTAAATTACCGGGTAATATTAGATCAAGGATGCTTTGGGCCACAAGGGGATTGCCAGCTGGCTCCTAGGTCCTTCACAGCACGTTACTCGATACGGCCCCCACTGTTGAAGTGGACTAAATGCATAACAGAGAGGGACCACATGGCCTTACACTATTCTTCATCCCCTTTGGGTCACTCCCCTCCTACCCTCTGGGCTGAAACTAAATCCTCTCCCCTTGCCTCAGTAATTAAAAAACTCCAAAACTTATGAAAGATAACTCCTTTCTGGACGGTCCTAGGGCGGCAGTTCTTGCGCAATCCAATGCAGTCAGGCCCCAGCTAAGTACGGGGACCAAACAAGCCTTCATTACCTGGCTTCTACAAGATGTTCTATGTAACTTCATACCCCTTGGTGCTAGAATGGGTCAAGACCCAGGCAGGTGTTCACCATGTTCTGGGGATCTCATAAATATACACGATATATGGCTAGAATGTATAGTCTCTGCATAATGCCTGATGGAATCATGTTTCTAGAATGTTCTTTGCCAGCTTCAGCATGACTCTATATTGTAAGCCATCCATTGTCCTGCTTTGAGCTGCTGAAGTTGTGAGATCTGGCACTCAAAGACTTTGAGGCTTGTCTCCACTACTGCTGCTAGCTGCACACTGAAGGGGGTCTTATAATCCCATGCCATATAGCAGTGTTCCCCAACTCTGGTCCTCAAGAGCCACCAACAGGTCATGTTTTCAGGATTTCCTTAGTATTGCACAGGTGATTGAATGCTTGCTTGTCCAGGTGATGCAATTATCACCTTTGCAATACTAAGGAAAGCTCTTGAGGACCGAAGTTGGGGAACACTGCCATATAGGATACAAATGATTTGAATTAAATTATATCTCCAATATTCCTCACAACCTCCGATCTTCTTCAGATACAAAGATTGTACTGACGATGAGAAGATAAGGATAGAACTGTGGGAAAACGGCTAGAGAAAGTGATAGAAACGTCACGCGTGTATTGGGATTGCTCTCAAATAAATATTATTCTAGTTCTGCATATTAATTGCCCAAGTTTTTTGTATCATATTGGAAGAGGCAGGACCCTACTTGTGGACCACCAAAATCTCTACGTATGGACTTCCATCTGATTAGTAAGCCTGGTAAGATGTCATCAATGTAGCATGACCCATGCTCAGATGCATCACCAGGGATGCTTACTGGTAGGAGGGCTGCAGTCCGGAAGCTAGCAACGTAGCTGGTGGACCAGGGTTCTGAGATTCTTTTTGGTCAAATCTATTGTTGTGCTAAGAATTTCCTGACCCCAGTGTGGAGACACAGCATTGTATCTTAATTATCCAGGCTGCTATTTTTAGCAAACCAAGAAGAATAGACTTATGTGTATGTTGGCTTTTGAATTTAAGTATTTCTTTCTGGCCTGTCAAGAAAACAGACTTTTGTTTGTGAAGGCCTGTAATATGGACTTGTAAGCTGATATGTCATATATCATAGTGTGCTCTTATCCTTAATGACTAGTGATATGTTAATTATGCATTGGGTAGCCCAGATATTTTGTTGATTTTTAAAACAGAAGAGGGGAATCTATGCAAGTAGATTATATAATCAAACAAGGCAACTTGGTCGTCACCATTCTTTCCCTTATCTGTGAGGCTGTACTGAAGGACACTGGTTAAATATAAAAGTAGGATATATGCCTACAGGGAGACAGAGAGACAGAGATGGAGAGAGAGACAGACATTCTGCCAAAACATCCAGGGGACTGTACAGGACTACAGCCAATATAACATGGCCAGATCATGAGGGACACAGATTTATCATTCTACAGGAAACAACCTACGGTACCTCGGTCCCCATTGGAAGAATACAGATCTGCTCCATTGACCATTGGATACGTTTGGAGAGAGCCAGGATTGGGACCTGCTGGTCACCTGGCTCCATGGAGATGTTTGGAGAAGCCAGGTTGTGACCCTCGGGTCAACTGACATTGTACCTGAATGGACTCCCTACGCTTGTTATTACCTCCTCTCTGTCCTCTCTGTGTGTGTGCTACAGGTGGGGTTGTCGACCCTGGCAGCTCTGACATAACAGCTGCCATTATCCCGGTGAGTCAGTGGAAGGGTGAAACTCTATAATGTGCACCATCTTGGGGTATTTTGCTGGTACTGTTCTATGTGTTATCCGCCTGTTTTGTGATTCAATAAAGCATTGCCACATTGTTTTACACTCACCATGTGTTGTCTGAGTAGTGTTATGCCTACGTTAAAATGAGAGCGGGCATTCAGCGATACGATCCCTGGTCCATGCGGTTCTGACTAGCGGACCTGGGCTGCCATCCCCTGTGTCTCCACACCCAGTATCCTCTGTTTACAATATTACCAATTTCCCAAATTCTCAGTTACTCAATTACAATGCCTTGGTGATGAGTATTCTGATTTTATACTTTATTTATTTTAGCAAAAAATAAAATTTAAAATAATTCTAATGTCTGCGTGACATAACCAATAATTAGAGAAGGGCCAGGTACAATCGCGGACCACATTCCCAAGTCTGGATCATTTTACGCATTCCATAACCACCAAATGCTGACACTTTTCAAGGGGAGATAATTAATGACTGCAGACAAATAAATCACTGCCCAAGGTCCTGGAACAGGAAGATCAGCATCCGTAATGTAGAACTGACTGAGAAAACTATGTTACTTTACTGACTCCACTCCAGATAACATTCCCATGAGGTTGTTATCAGGAACTGCTGACGTCAAGTGTTGAATGTGAAGTATGAGGAAGTCATTTCTGTCATTACATATCTGTTTATTAACACACATGTGAAGACAGGACGGAATGAAAACAAAAATATAAAGCCTACAGTATTTGGCAGGATTGGGGCTTGTGCAGAAGGCAGAGCCATGTGCATGGATGGATGTCTGTGCCGCAGTAGAGACCTATGGTTCCGTAGTACAGAGCTGCACAACCTCTGTTTGCTGCCAGAAAGCCTCTGTTGCTTGCATACATGTTAGGCAAAGTTTGATTCCTGCAGACGTATTATGAAAGGTGCAATTTAGCAATTTAGCCCTTAGTTGACCCATCCTCACTGTCTAGATATCGCCCCATATCACTTCTACCCTATGCCTCAAAACTACTGGAACTACACGTCCATTTTGAACTGTCCTCCCAACTATCCTCCTGCTCCCTCTTTCACCGCTTACAATCTGGCTTCTGACCACATCATTCCACTGAAACTGCCCTGACTAAAGTCACCAACGACCTACTAACCGCCAAATCCAGGCGACAGCTTGGTGAGAAGGCAACAATTGTTTGTACAATTATTAGAAAATGGAAGAAACACAGGATGATTGTCAATCTTCCTCGGTCTGAGGCTCCATGCAAGATCTCGCCTCGTGGGGTAAGGATGATTCTGAGAAAGGTCAGGAATCAGCCCAGAACTACATGGGAGGAACTGATCAATGACTTGAAGAGAGCTGGGACTACAGTCTCAAATATTACCATTAGTAACACACTACATTGTCATGGAATAAAATGAATAAAAATCCTGCAGGACCAGAATAGAACTTTTTAATTTCAACTCCACTTGCCGTGTTTGTAGGAAGAAGGATGAGTACAACCCCAAGAACACCATCCCAACCATGAAGCATGATGGGGGAAACATATTTTGGGAGTGCTTTTCTGCAAAGAGGACAGGATACTGCACCGTATTGATAAATTGGGTTATGTATTGTGAGATTTTGGCCAACAACCTCCTCTCAGTAAGAGCACTGAAGATGGGTCATGGCTGGGTCTTCCAGCATGACAATGACCCGAAACACACAGCCGGGCCAACTAAGGAGTCGCTCTGTAAGAAGCATTTCAATGTCCTGGAGTGGCCTACCCAGTCTCCAGACCTGAACCCAATAGAAAATCTTTGGAATAGCTGAAACTCAATGTTGCCCAGCGACAGCCCTAAAACATGAAAGATCTGGGGAAGATCTGTATAATGGAGAGGGCTAAAACTTCTGCTGCAGTGTGTGCAAACGTTATCAAGAATTACAGGAAACGTCTGACCTCTGTAATTGCAAAAAAGATTTCTGTACCAAATATTAAATTCTGTTTTTCTATTGTTTCAAATACTTATTTCATGCAATAAAATGCAAATTAATTATATAAAAATCATAAAATGTGATTTTCTGGATTTTTTTTAAGATTCAGTTTCTCACAGGCGATGTGTACCTACAAGAACAATTACAGACCTCTCCATTCTTTTTAGGTGGAAAACTTGCAAAATCGGCAGTGTATCAAATACTTATTTTCCCGACTGTATGAGGGTGAAAGCAGATTCATGTCAACCTCTTAATGGATGTGTTGGCATCAAGTGGTGCTTGATTGTCCTCTCTAGAAATGTGTTGATGCGAGTCTTTTTGGGCCTGTGTCCCCTTTTTTTGGTTTAATACATTTCTTGTACTATTTTATGGCCCACTTGTGTGTGGTTTATAGGTGGAAGTATGGCAACTGGTGGAATCCTTGAGTGGATGGGAGTG
Source organism: Ranitomeya variabilis (assembly GCF_051348905.1). Lineage (NCBI taxonomy): Eukaryota > Metazoa > Chordata > Amphibia > Anura > Dendrobatidae > Ranitomeya > Ranitomeya variabilis. The sequence goes on along the minus strand of NC_135232.1, from coordinate 33,851,238 downwards.
GTGTGCAGTAGTGAGTAACGGGAAAATTGTGGTGTGCATTGGTGCAGAATGTGCACATGAAACTGGTTGGTGCATTCAGTGGGAGTCTTCCCGCCATCCAGGGTCATAGAATCATAGAATGAATCGTAGAATGTTAGAGTTGGAAGGGACTTCCAGGGTCATCGTGTCCAACCCCCTACTCAATGCAGGATTCACTAAACCATCTCAGACAGATGTCTGTCCAGCCTCTGTTTAAAAAATTAAATTGAAGGAGAACTCACCACCTCTCATGGCAGCCTGTTCCACTCATTGATCACCTTCACTGTCAAAAAGTTTTTTCTAATATCTAATCTGTATCTTCTCCTTTTCCGTTTCATTCCATTGCTTCTCGTGTTTCCATGTGCAAATGAGAATAAGGATGATCCTTCTACATTGTGACAGCCCTTCAGATATTTGAAGATGGCTATTAAGTCTCCTCTTAGCCTTCTCTTTTGCAAGTCAAACATTCCCAGATCCTTTAGCCGTTCCTCATAGGACAGGATATACAGGTGTTTCTCACAAAATTAGAATATCATCAAAAAGTTAATTTATTTCAGTTCTTCAATACAAAAAGTGAAACTTATATATTATATAGAGTCATTGCAAACAGAGTGATCTATTCCAAGTGTTTATTTCTGTTAATGTTGATGATTATGGCTTACAGCCAAGAAAACCCAAAAGTCATTATCTCAGTAAATTAGAACATTTTAATAACACCAAATTGAAAAATGATTTTAAAATCCAAAATGTTGGCCTACTGAAATGTATGTTCAGCAAATGCACTCAATACTTAGTCAGGACGATCAGCCTGTGACATTGCTGAGGTGTTATGGAAGCCCAGGTTGCTTTGATAGCAGCCTTCAGCTCGTCTGCATTGTTGGGTCTAGTGTCTCTCATCTTCCTCGTGACAATACCCTATAGATTCTCTATGGGGGTAAGGTCAGGCGAGTTTGCTGGCCAATCAAGCACAGTGATAATGTTGTTTTTAAACCAGGTACTGGTACTTTTGGCCGTGTGGACAGGTACCCAGTCCTGCTGGAGAATGCCATTTTCATATCCAAAAAGCTTGTCGGCAGAGGGAAGTGTGAAGTGCTCTAAAATGTCCTGGTAGACGGCTGCGCTGTCTTTGGTCTTGATAAAACACAGTGGACCTATACCAGCAGATGACATGGCTCCCCAAACCATCATTGATTGTGGAAACTTCATACTAGACCTCACAGCTTGGATTGTGGCCTCTCCACTCTTCCTCCAGACTCTGGGACCTTTATTTCCAAGGTCTAGTGTGAAGTGTCTCTCGCTCGGGTGGTCCTAGCCTGTCTATATACACTCACCGGCCACTTTATTAGGTACACCATGCTAGTAACGGGTTGGACCCCTTTTGCCTTCAGAACTGCCTCAATTCTTTGTGGCATAGATTCAACAAGGTGCTGGAAGCATTCCTCAGAGATTTTGGTCCATATTGACATGATGGCATCACACAGTTGCCGCAGATTTGTCGGCTGCACATCCCAAAGATGCTCCATACAAGGCAGGATGGATCCATGCTCTCATGTTGTTTACGCCAAATTCTGACCCTACCATCCGAATGTCGCAGCAGAAATCGAGACTCATCAGACCAAGCAACGTTTTTCCAATCTTCTACTGTCCAATTTCGATGAGCTTGTACAAATTGTAGCCTCAGTTTCCTGTTCTTAGCTGAAAGGAGTGGTACCCGGTGTGGTCTTCTGCTGCTGTAGCCCATCTGCCTCAAAGTTCGACGCACTGTGCGTTCAGAGATGCTCTTAGGCCTACCTTGGTTGTAACGGGTGGCGATTTGAGTCACTGTTGCCTTTCTATCAGCTCGAACCAGTCTGCCCATTCTCCTCTGACCTCTGGCATCAACAAGGCATTTCCGCCCACAGAACTGCCGCTCACTGGATTTTTTTTCTTTTTCGGACCATTCTCTGTAAACCCTAGAGATGGTTGTGCGTGAAAATCCCAGTAGATCAGCAGTTTCTGAAATACTCAGACCAGCCCTTCTGGCACCAACAACCATGCCACGTTCAAAGGCACTCAAATCACCTTTCTTCCCCATACTGATGCTCGGTTTGAACTGCAGGAGATTGTCTTGACCATGTCTACATGCCTAAATGCACTGAGTTGCCGCCATGTGATTGGCTGATTAGAAATTAAGTGTTAACAAGAAGTTGGACAGGTGTACCTAATAAAGTGGCCAGTGAGTGTATATGCTATAACCAATGTTTATCATGTGGTCCCCAAAAAACAGACTGTACCTTGGGTAGGATAATGGAGGAACGAGGTACTGACCCACTATGGGAGAAGCCCACAGAACAATCACTATCATATCATAACCTTAATACTTGGTCATTAATATAAAGTGGTTGTCTTCATGAGTGTAGGATAAATCCTATGTTATAAAGGGTTATTATGGAAAACAGCAGGGGGAAAAGAATCCAAAAATCAGAAATGTGTACGAAACTTGCCTAAAAAGTCAATGTTATGTTTAAAAGCAACTGATTTCCTCTGTCAAAAGTCAATGATTTGTCAAAACCATAAAGCAATCTGCAGTAAAGTCATAGTTTGCCATAAAGCAATATGCAGTAAAGTCTTTGCTTGCCATAAGACCATGGCCAAAAAGTGATCAGCTGTAAAGTTACAGTATACCATAAAACCATAGCCATGAAACAATCTGTAGTAAAGTCAAAATTTGCTGTAAGACCAAGGCCATAAAGTAATTTTCATTTTGACACAAAATCAAATCTATAAAGCGATATCTAATAAAGTCACAGGTTGCCAGAAAGCAATCTGTTGTAAAATCACAGCTTTCATAGCACCATAGCTGTAAAACGATCTTTAGTAAAGTCACATTCTGACATGGGATTGTAGCCATAAAGTGATCTATAGTTTTCCATAAAACAATGGCCATAAAGAGATCTGTAACAATGCCACAGTTTGCCATAAGACCGTATCCATAAAGTGTTCTTGCTGTAAAGGCATATATTTCCATAGTTATTCACGCTATCTGCAGTAAAGTAACCATTGCCATAAAGCAATCTGTTGTAAAGTCTAAGTTTACAATTACACCATAGCCATAAAGCGATCTGCAGTGAAGTCACAGTTTACAATAACACCATAGCCATAAAGCGATCTGCAGTAAAGTCACAGTTTACAATAGCACCATAGCCATAAAGCGATCTGCAGTAAAGTCTAAGTTTACAATAGCACCATGGCCATAAAGCAATCTGCAGTAAAGTCACAGTTTACAATAGCACCATAGCCATAAAGCGATCTGCAGTAAAGTCACGGTTTACAATAACACCATAGCCATAAAGCGATCTGCAGTTAAGTTACAGTTTATAATAACACCATAGCCATAAAGCGATCTGTAGTACAGTCTAAGGGTATGTGTCCACGTTCAGGATGGCCGGCGCTTTGGACGGAGCAAAAAAACCTCGCTCCACCCAAAGCTCCGCCCCCTTCTGTGGACACGATGATTCCGGATGTGTTCATTGCACACATCCGGAATCATCGCACCCCACACATAGGGCCCTGTGTTTTACCTTGTGGTGGCGCAGCGTCGCCGCAAGGTAAATAGACATGCTGCGTTCTAAAAAGACGCACCACATGTCCGTAATCACAGGGCCGCCAGGTGCGTGTTCGCACACATAGTGGAGACGGGATTTCATAAAATCCCCTTCACTATGCTGTCACATCTGGACGCTGTGGATTGAACGCTGTGGCTCTAAGCAGCGTTCAATCCGCAGCTATTCCGGATGTAATACGGCCCGTGGACACATACCCTTAGTTTACAATAACACCATAGCCATAAAGCAATCTGTAGTAAAGTCACAGTTTACAATAGCACCATAGCCATAAAGCGATCTGCAGTAAAGTCACAGTTTACAACAGCACCATAGCCATAAAGATATCTGCAGTAAAGTCACAGTTTACAATAGCACCATAGCCATAAAGCAATCTGTAGTAAAGTCACAGTTTACAACAGCACCATAGCCATAAAGATATCTGCAGTAAAGTCACAGTTTACAATAACACCATAACCATAAAGCGATCTGCAGTAAAGTCACAGTTTACAATAACACCATAACCATAAAGCAATCTGTAGTAAAGTCTAAGTTTATAATAACACCATAGCCATAAAGCAATCTGTAGTAAAGTCTAAGTTTACAATAACACCATAGCCATAAAGCGATCTGCAGTAAAGTCACAGTTTACAATAGCACCATAGCCATAAAGGGATCTGTAGTAAAGTCACAGTTTACAATAACACCATAGCCATAAAGCGATCTGCAGTAAAGTCACAGTTTACAATAGCACCATAGCCATAAAGCAATCTGTAGTAAAGTCTAAGTTTACAATAACACCATAGCCATAAAGCGATCTGCAGTAAAGTCACAGTTTACAATAACACCATAGCCATAAAGCGATCTGCAGTAAAGTCACAGTTTACAATAACACCAAAGCCATAAAGCGATCTGCAGTAAAGTCACAGTTTACAATAGCACCATAGCCATAAAGCGATCTGCAGTAAAGTCACAGTTTACAATAACACCATAGCCATAAAGCAATCTGTAGTAAAGTCTAAGTTTACAATAACACCATAGCCATAAAGTGATCTGCAGTAAAGTCACAGTTTACAATAGCACCATAGCCATAAAGCGATCTGCAGTAAAGTCACAGTTTACAATAGCACCATAGCCATAAAGCGATCTGCAGTAAAGTCACAGTTTACAATAACACCATAGCCATAAAGCAATCTGTAGTACAGTCTAAGTTTACAATAACACCATAGCCATAAAGTGATCTGTAGTAAAGTCACAGTTTACAATAACACCATAGCCATAAAGCGATCTGTAGTAAAGTCTAAGTTTACAATAACACCATAGCCATAAAGCGATCTGCAGTAAAGTCACAGTTTACAATAGCACCATAGCCATAAAGCAATCTGCAGTAAAGTCACAGTTTACAATAACACCATAGCCATAAAGCAATCTGCAGTAAAGTCACAGTTTACAATAACACCATAGCCATAAAGCGATCTGCAGTAAAGTCACAGCTTACAATAGCACCATAGCCATAAAGCGATCTGCAGTAAAGTCACAGTTTACAATAACACCATAGCCATAAAGCGATCTGCAGTAAAGTCACAGCTTACAATAGCACCATAGCCATAAAGCGATCTGCAGTAAAGTCACAGTTTACAATAACACCATGGCCATAAAGCAATCTGTAGTAAAGTCTAAGTTTACAATAACACCATAGCCATAAAGCAATCTGCAGTAAAGTCTAAGTTTACAATAACACCATAGCCATAAAGCGATCTGCAGTAAAGTCACAGTTTACAATAGCACCATAGCCATAAAGCAATCTGCAGTAAAGTCACAGTTTACAATAGCACCATAGCCATAAAGTGATCTGTAGTAAAGTCTAAGTTTACAATAACACCATAGCCATAAAGCGATCTGCAGTAAAGTCACAGTTTACAATAGCACCATAGCCATAAAGCGATCTGCAGTAAAGTCACAGTTTACAATAGCACCATAGCCATAAAGCAATCTGCAGTAAAGTCACAGTTTACAATAGCACCATAGCCATAAAGCGATCTGCAGTAAAGTCACAGTTTACAATAGCACCATAGCCATAAAGCAATCTGCAGTAAAGTCACAGTTTACAATAACACCATAGCCATAAAGCAATCTGCAGTAAAGTCACAGTTTACAATAACACCATAGCCATAAAGCAATCTGCAGTAAAGTCACAGTTTACAATAACACCATAGCCATAAAGCGATCTGCAGTAAAGTCACAGTTTACAATAGCACCATAGCCATAAAGCGATCTGCAGTAAAGTCACAGTTTACAATAACACCATAGCCATAAAGTGATCTGCAGTAAAGTCACAGTTTACAATAACACCATAGCCATAAAGCAATCTGCAGTAAAGTCACAGTTTACAATAGCACCATAGCCATAAAGCGATCTGCAGTAAAGTCACAGTTTACAATAACACCATAGCCATAAAGCGATCTGTAGTAAAGTCTAAGTTTACAATAACACCATAGCCATAAAGCGATCTGCAGTAAAGTCACAGTTTACAATAGCACCATAGCCATAAAGCGATCTGCAGTAAAGTCACAGTTTACAATAACACCATAGCCATAAAGCAATCTGTAGTAAAGTCTAAGTTTACAATAACACCATAGCCATAAAGCAATCTGTAGTAAAGTCTAAGTTTACAATAACACCATAGCCATAAAGCAATCTGTAGTAAAGTCTAAGTTTACAATAGCACCATAGCCATAAAGCGATCTGCAGTAAAGTCACAGTTTACGATAGCACCATAGCCATAAAGCGATCTGCAGTAAAGTCACAGTTTACAATAACACCATAGCCATAAAGCAATCTGCAGTAAAGTCACAGTTTACAATAGCACCATAGCCATAAAGCGATCTGCAGTAAAGTCACAGTTTACAATAGCACCATAGCCATAAAGATATCTGCAGTAAAGTCACAGTTTACAATAGCACCATAGCCATAAAGCAATCTGCAGTAAAGTCACAGTTTACAATAGCACCATAGCCATAAAGTGATCTGTAGTAAAGTCTAAGTTTACAATAACACCATAGCCATAAAGCGATCTGCAGTAAAGTCACAGTTTACAATAGCACCATAGCCATAAAGCGATCTGCAGTAAAGTCACAGTTTACAATAGCACCATAGCCATAAAGGGATCTGCAGTAAAGTCACAGTTTACAATAACACCATGGCCATAAAGCGATCTGCAGTAAAGTCACAGTTTACAATAACACCATGGCCATAAAGGGATCTGCAGTAAAGTCACAGTTTACAATAGCACCATAGCCATAAAGCGATCTGCAGTAAAGTCACAGTTTACAATAGCACCATAGCCATAAAGGGATCTGCAGTAAAGTCACAGTTTACAATAGCACCATGGCCATAAAGCGATCTGCAGTAAAGTCACAGTTTACAATAACACCATGGCCATAAAGCGATCTGCAGTAAAGTCACAGTTTACAATAACACCATGGCCATAAAGCGATATGCAGTAAAGCCACAGTTTACAATAACACCATAGCCATAAAGGGATCTGCAGTAGTCACAGTTTACAATAGCACCATGGCCATAAAGCGATCTGCAGTAAAGTCACTGTTTACAATAACACCATGGCCATAAAGCGATCTGCAGTAAAGTCACAGTTTACAATAACACCATAGCCATAAAGCGATCAGCAGTAAAGTCACAGTTTACAATAGCACCATGGCCATAAAGCGATCTGCAGTAAAGTCACTGTTTACAATAACACCATAGCCATAAAGTGATCTGCAGTAAAGTCACAGTTTACAATAGCACCATAGCCATAAAGCGATCTGCAGTAAAGTCACATTTTACAATAGCACCATGGCCATAAAGCGATCTGCAGTAAAGTCACAGTTTACAATAGCACCATAGCCATAAAGGGATCTGTAGTAAAGTCACAGTTTACAATAGCACCATAGCCATAAAGCAATCTGCAGTAAAGTCACAGTTTACAATAGCACCATAGCCATAAAGCGATCTGCAGTAAAGTCACAGTTTACAATAGCACCATAGCCATAAAGCGATCTGCAGTACAGTCTAAGTTTACAATAACACCATAGCCATAAAGCAATCTGCAGTAAAGTCACAGTTTACAATAACACCATGGCCATAAAGTGATCTGCAGTAAAGTCACAGTTTACAATAGCACCATAGCCATAAAGCGATCTGCAGTAAAGTCACAGTTTACAATAGCACCATAGCCATAAAGCGATCTGCAGTACAGTCTAAGTTTACAATAACACCATAGCCATAAAGCAATCTGCAGTAAAGTCACAGTTTACAATAACACCATGGCCATAAAGCGATCTGCAGTAAAGTCACATTTTACAATAGCACCATAGCCATAAAGCGATCTGCAGTAAAGTCACATTTTACAATAGCACCATGGCCATAAAGCGATCTGCAGTAAAGTCACAGTTTACAATAGCACCATAGCCATAAAGCGATCTGCAGTACAGTCTAAGTTTACAATAACACCATAGCCATAAAGTGATCTGCAGTAAAGTCACAGTTTACAATAGCACCATAGCCATAAAGCGATCTGCAGTAAAGTCACATTTTACAATAGCACCATGGCCATAAAGCGATCTGCAGTAAAGTCACAGTTTACAATAGCACCATAGCCATAAAGCGATCTGCAGTAAAGTCACAGTTTACAATAACACCATGGCCATAAAGCGATCTGCAGTAAAGTCACAGTTTACAATAACACCATAGCCATAAAGCGATCTGCAGTAAAGTCACAGTTTACAATAACACCATAGCCATAAAGGGATCTGCAGTAAAGTCACAGTTTACAATAACACCATAGCCATAAAGGGATCTGCAGTAAAGTCACAGTTTACAATAACACCATAGCCATAAAGCGATCTGCAGTAAAGTCACAGTTTACAATAGCACCATAGCCATAAAGCGATCTGCAGTAAAGTCACTGTTTACAATAGCACCATAGCCATAAAGGGATCTGCAGTAAAGTCACAGTTTACAATAACACCATTGCCATAAAGCAATCTGCAGTAGTCACAGTTTACAATAGCACCATAGCCATAAAGCGATCTGCAGTAAAGTCACAGTTTACAATAACACCATAGCCATAAAGCGATCTGCAGTAAAGTCACAGTTTACAATAACACCATTGCCATAAAGCAATCTGTAGTAAAGTCACAGTTTACAATAACACCATTGCCATAAAGCAATCTGCAGTAAAGTCACAGTTTACAATAGCACCATAGCCATAAAGCGATCTGCAGTAAAGTCACAGTTTACAATAGCACCATAGCCATAAAGCGATCTGCAGTAAAGTCACAGTTTACAATAGCACCATAGCCATAAAGCGATCTGCAGTAAAGTCACAGTTTACAATAGCACCATAGCCATAAAGCAATCTGCAGTAAAGTCACAGTTTACAATAACACCATGGCCATAAAGTGATCTGCAGTAAAGTCACAGTTTACAATAGCACCATAGCCATAAAGCGATCTGCAGTAAAGTCACAGTTTACAATAGCACCATAGCCATAAAGCGATCTGCAGTACAGTCTAAGTTTACAATAACACCATAGCCATAAAGCAATCTGCAGTAAAGTCACAGTTTACAATAACACCATGGCCATAAAGCGATCTGCAGTAAAGTCACATTTTACAATAGCACCATAGCCATAAAGCGATCTGCAGTAAAGTCACATTTTACAATAGCACCATGGCCATAAAGCGATCTGCAGTAAAGTCACAGTTTACAATAGCACCATAGCCATAAAGCGATCTGCAGTACAGTCTAAGTTTACAATAACACCATAGCCATAAAGTGATCTGCAGTAAAGTCACAGTTTACAATAGCACCATAGCCATAAAGCGATCTGCAGTAAAGTCACATTTTACAATAGCACCATGGCCATAAAGCGATCTGCAGTAAAGTCACAGTTTACAATAGCACCATAGCCATAAAGCGATCTGCAGTAAAGTCACAGTTTACAATAACACCATGGCCATAAAGCGATCTGCAGTAAAGTCACAGTTTACAATAACACCATAGCCATAAAGCGATCTGCAGTAAAGTCACAGTTTACAATAACACCATAGCCATAAAGGGATCTGCAGTAAAGTCACAGTTTACAATAACACCATAGCCATAAAGGGATCTGCAGTAAAGTCACAGTTTACAATAGCACCATGGCCATAAAGCGATCAGCAGTAAAGTCACAGTTTACAATAGCACCATAGCCATAAAGGGATCTGCAGTAAAGTCACAGTTTACAATAACACCATAGCCATAAAGCGATCTGCAGTAAAGTCACAGTTTACAATAACACCATTGCCATAAAGCAATCTGTAGTAAAGTCACAGTTTACAATAACACCATTGCCATAAAGCAATCTGCAGTAGTCACAGTTTACAATAGCACCATAGCCATAAAGCGATCTGCAGTAAAGTCACAGTTTACAATAACACCATAGCCATAAAGCGATCTGCAGTAAAGTCACAGTTTACAATAACACCATTGCCATAAAGCAATCTGTAGTAAAGTCACAGTTTACAATAACACCATTGCCATAAAGCAATCTGCAGTAAAGTCACAGTTTACAATAGCACCATAGCCATAAAGCGATCTGCAGTAAAGTCACAGTTTACAATAGCACCATAGCCATAAAGCGATCTGCAGTAAAGTCACAGTTTACAATAGCACCATAGCCATAAAGCGATCTGCAGTAAAGTCACAGTTTACAATAGCACCATAGCCATAAAGCGATCTGCAGTAAAGTCACAGTTTACAATAGCACCATAGCCATAAAGCGATCTGCAGTAAAGTCACAGTTTACAATAGCACCATAGCCATAAAGCGATCTGCAGTAAAGTCACAGTTTACAATAGCACCATTGCCATAAAGTGATCTGTAGTAAAGTCACAGTTTACAATAACACCATAGCCATAAAGCGATCTGCAGTAAAGTCACAGTTTACAATAACACCCTTGCCATAAAGTGATCTGCAGTAAAGTCACAGCTGGAATTCTATGACACGAATGCTTTGCTTTGTGCGGTTCACGGCTACTGTAGCCTTCGCACACTTAAAAAATACAGAGAATGCAGATTTGTAGCGCACCTGTCGCAACAAACGCCTCATTCATAGCGAGGCTGAAGGCTGTTCCCCATCCAGACTAAATGAGAAGGGATCTGAGGTGACAGCGGCATGTGAAATATGCACAAAACCAAGGTCTAAAGAAAGTAGGAACATTTTTTTAAGTAATATCTCAAAAGCCTTTTTCAGATTTGACGAAACGGAGAATTTTCAAATCTATGTGTCTGGCGAGCGGCAGCCGAAAGGTCAGCGCTTGTGGAACAGCATAGCCTCATATACACCTAGCACAGAATAACACTAGCGCCTGCCAGGTGCTTACACATATAGGTGAAAGCCGCAGCTGAAGGTTACTAAAACCAATTATTGTAATTATTTTCAAGGCTGGATTTCTGCTTATGTAATCTGGAGAGCAAAATAAACGTTGGTCTTTCTGCTCATGATTTAACACTGCATCATAGATGAGGTATTCATCAGCGGCCGGGCATCTATAGTACAAGCATTGAGCGCCGGCTCCATACACTGCGCACTGTGTCCGCCGAATAAACACCGGCTGATGTAGGAGATTTGTTCAAAATAACGTTATGTGAAAGAGACTTTGAGTGAGATCACTAATAGATGTCACAGCGGAGGCAGACATGTTAGGAGCGGTTGATGTAATGATATCACTATGGTCAAAGCTTAGAAAAAAAAAGTAAATTAGGCTAATTTTATGCCACCCTTTTTGGCACTGTTTCCAGGTACAGACATTAAAAAATAAAGCTGCAAGTAAAGCACACCTCTAGTGATCCACTTAGAACTTGCAGGATATGCGCCTCAGCATGGTGTCTCCATTTATGCTAATTTTATTCATTTTACTATTATTTTATATTTTATATTTACTAATTCTACTTTATTTTTATTTATTTTTTCTGTTTATTTTAATCTTATTTATTTTATTATTTTTAGTTTATTTCATTATTTTTATTTTTTATGTTATTATTTTACATTTATTAATTTTATTTTATTTTTTTCTCAGTTCATTTCATTTATTTTTATTTTTAACTTACTTTTTTATTTTTTACTTCATTATGTTATATTTCTATATATTTTATATTTATTACTTGTATTTATTTTTTTCTCAGTTTATTTTAATTGTATTTATTATATTATTTTTAATATTTTGTTATTGTTTATGTTATTATTTTATATTTCTATATATTTCATATTTATTAATTTTATTTTATTTTTTCTCAGTTTATTTTAATTTTATTTTTAATTTCAGTTATTTTTTATTTTATTGTGTTATATTTCTATATATTTTATATTTATCAATATTAATTTTATTTTTTATTATTTTTCTCAGTTTATTTTAATTTCATTTTATTTTTTTATATTTTATTAATTTTTTCTCAGTTTATTTTAATTTTATTTATGTTTTCCTTTTATTATGTTTTATTTATTTTATTATTTTCAATTTCTATATATTTTATATTTATTAATTTTATTTTAATTTATTCTAGCTTTATTTTTCTCAGTTTATTTTAATTGTATTTATTTATTTTATAATTTTTTTTTTTTTTTTAGCATTTTCTATGTTTCATATTTATTAATTTTGTCTATTATTTTTTTATTTTCATTTTAAAATGAATAGCGTATGGACAGAGCAATATTTTTTTTACTTAAAAAAAGAAACTACGGTAAATTTATTAAAAAGCAAAAAAAAGTGTTCTGTGCATACTCTACTCATTTTAAAACGATGCAGAACAGGATGAGAAATGAATTATTTTTTGCAGTCCTGTACTTTCTCCCTGTTGTCAGAGTAATAGGAATGAATACAATACTTGTTATAATGTACAGTGCCTTGCAAAAGTATTTGGCCCCCTGGAACTTTTCAACCTTTTCCCACATATCATGCTTCAAACATAAAGATACCAAATGTAAATTTTTGGTGAAGAATCAACAACAAGTGGAACACAATTGTGAAGTTGAACGAAATTTATTGGTTATTTTAAATGTTTGTGGAAATTCAAAAACTGAAAAGTGGGGCGTACAATATTATTCGGCCCCTTTACTTTCAGTGCAGCAAACTCACTCCAGAAGTTCATTGTGGATCTCTGAATGATCCAATGTTGTCCTAAATGCCTAAAGATGATAAATATAATCCACCTGTGTGTAATCAAGTCTCCGTATAAATGCACCTGCTCTGTGATAGTCTCAGGGTTCTGTTTTAAGCACAGAGAGCATCATGACGACCAAGGAACACGACAGGCAGGTCCGTGATACTGTTGTGGAGAAGTTTAAAGCTGGATTTGGATACAAAATGATTTCCAAAACTTTAAACATCCCAAGGAGCACTGTGCAAGCGATCATATTGAAATGGAAGGAGTATAATACCACTGCAAATCTACCAAGACCCGGCCGTCCCTCTAAACTTTCATCTCAAACAAGGAGAAGACTGATCAGAGATGCAGCCAAGAGGCCCATGATCACTCTGGATGAACTGCAGAGATCTACAGCTGAGGTGGGACAGTCTGTCCATAGGACAACAATCAGTCGTACACTGCACAAATCTGGCCTTTATGGAAGAGTGGCAAGAAGAAATCCATTTCTCAAAGATATCCATAAAAAGTGTCATTTAAAGTTTGCAACAAGCCACCTGGGAGACACACCAAACATGTGGAAGAAGGTGCTCTGGTCAGATGAAACCAAAATAGAACTTTTTCACAACAATGGCAAACGATATGTTTGGCATAAAGGCAACACAGCTCATCACTCTGAACACACCATCCCCACTGTCAAACATGGTGGTGGCAGCATCATGGTTTGGGCCTGCTTTTCTTCAGCAGGGACGGGGAACATGGTTAAAATTGATGGGAAGAAGGATGGAGCCAAATACAGGACCATTCTTGAAGAAAACCTGTTGGAGTCTGCAAAAGACCTGAGACTGGGACGGAGATTTGTCTTCCAACAAGACAATGATCCCAAACATGAAGCAAAATCTACAATGGAATGGTTCACAAATAAACGTATCCAGATGTTAGAATGGCCAAGTCAAAGTCCAGACCTCAATCCAATCGGGAATCTGTGGAAAGAGCTGAAAACTGCTGTTCACAAATGATCTCCATCAAACCTCACTGAGATCGAGCTGTTTGCCAAGGAAGAATGGGCAAGAATTTCAGTCTCTCAATGTACAAAACTGATAGAGACATACACCAAGCGACTTGCACCTGTAATCGCAGCAAAAAGGTGGCACAACAAAGTATTAAGTTAAAGGGGCCGAATAATATTGCACGCCCCACTTTTCAGCTTTTGAATTTCCACAAAAGTTTAAAATAACCAATAAATTTCTTTCAACTTCACAATTGTGTTCCAGTTGTTGTTGATTCTTCACCAAAAATTTACATTTGGTATCTTTATGTTTGAAGCATGATATGTGGGAAAAGGTTGAAAAGTTCCAGGGGGCCGAATATTTTCGCAAGGCACTGTATGTAACCCAAACAGATATCTAAATGAGCTCTCATGAAGGAGGAAGAAAACCATTTAAAATCAGCCAAATTAAACTACCATCGGCACACAGCTGTTTTGGGGGGTTTCACCCCCTGATCGGTACAGTGCAGAGTTTTGATTGATTGGATGAGGAGCTGTTGATTCGACTCAAGGAAAAACTAGTTCTCATTCAAGAGACCCAACAGATGTATGGATATTTAAGCTGGCCATACATATTAGACTTATGTATGGTCTATGGTGCTAATCATGGTCTGAGTGATGTCGATTAGGCATGTCCAATTTCTGAAGTAGAAGGTAAGTATCCAGCGATTACAATAACCAGGACTTATAAAACCATCATTTATTAGTAAACTATTAAAATATCATCAAAAGAAAAATAATAAATGAAAAACACTAGATCTACCCATTTTGAGCACTAAGGTTCTTAATCGCTAGCCACGTAGGCCTAGTGTTTTTTCATTTTTATTTTCCCTTGATGATATTTTAGTGAAATCCCTTGGCCAGCTCCAGCTTCCTGCATGTATATATATATAAAGCTGAGTGTATGTATGCGTGTGTGTATATGTATCAAGCCATGCCCACTCCGCATAGCCACACTCACTCCACACGCAAAGCCCCGTCCACATGGCCCACGTTGTTAGCGCACATGGGCAGACACATTCACCTCGAAAGCCACCCTGCAAAACTCACCGGCTGCTATGTCCCAGCCGCGGCGAGCTACGATCAGGGCCGCCACCTTCAGAGTATCAGTGCGTGGCAGGCACAGGCCACATCTAGGTCCGTCGTGTCTAGAATGGAGTTGCTCCTGTGAGGCATGATGTCAAGGGAAAGGGAGGAGCCTCATGGATTACAACGCTGTGCTCATAACAGGAAGTTGCTGTGCACAAGTGAGAAGAGAGGAGTGAGGGGAAAATGAGAGGAATGAGGGGAAAATGATAGAAGTGCGGGGAAACAAATCCAGAAAATCACCTTGTCTGATTGGCAAGATTTATTTTGCAAATTATGGTGGAAAATAAGTATTTGGTCATTAACAAAAGTTCATCTCAATATTTTGTTATATATCCTTTGTTGGCAATGACAGAGGTCAAACGTTTTCTGTAAGTCTTCACATGGTTGGCACACACGGTTGGTGGTATGTTGGCCCATTCATCCATGCAGATCTCCTCTAGAGCAGTGATGTTTTCGGCCTGTCGCTGGACAACATGGACTTTCAACTCCCTCCAAAGGTTTTCTATGCGGTTGAGATCTGGAGTCTGGCTAGACCGCTCCAGAACCTTCATATGCTTCTTACAAAGCCACTCCTTTGTTGCCCTGGCGGTGTAATTGGGATCATTATCATGCTGAAAGACCCATCCATGTTTCATCTTCAATGCCCTTGCTGATGGAAGGAGGTTTGCACTCAAAATCTCATGATACATGGCTCCATTCATGCTTTCATGTACATGGATCAGTCGTCCTGGTCCTTATGCACAGAAACAGCCCCAAAGCATGATGTTGCCACCCCCATGCTTCACAGTAGGTATGGTAATGGCTTAAGCATGGGGGCACATCTGGCAGTGCAGGATCTGAGTCCCTGGTGGCGTAGTGTGTTACAGTGGTCCCAGCTCTATGCAGGTCATTCCCTAGGTCCCCCATGTGGTTCTTTGGTTTATGCTTACCGTTCTTGTGATCATTTTGACCCCACGGGGTGAGATCTTGAGTGGAGCCCCAGATCGAGGGAGATTATCAGTGGTCTTGTGTGTCTTCCATTTTCTAATTATTGCTCCCACTGTTGATTTCATCACACCAAGCTGCTTGCATATTGCAGATTCAGTCTTCCCAGCCTGGTGCAGGGCTACAATTTTGTTTCTGGTGTCCTTCGACAGCTCTTTGGTCTTCACCATAGTGGCGTTTGGAGTGTGACTGTTTGAGGTTGTGGACAGGTGTCTTTTATACTGATAACAAGTTCAGACAGGAGCAATTACTACAGGTAATGAGTGGAGGACAGAGGAGCCTCTTACAGAAGAAATTACAGGTCTGTGAGAACCAGAAATCTTGCATGTTTTTAGGTGACCAAATACTTATTTTCAACCATAATTTGAAAAATAAATCTTGCCAAATCAGACAAGGTGATTTTCTGGATTTGTTTTCTCATTTTGAATCTCATAGTTGTGGTCTATGATGTCAATTACAGGCCTCTCTCATCTTTTTAAGTGGGAGAACTTGCACAATAGGTGGCTGACAAAATACTTTTTTTCCCTACTGTAACTTCTAACTACCTAATTACATATTTTACATACAGCCTTTGCATGAAGTCACTGGGGTCTCATCTTGATGCCACCTAAGTCTCTACTCCTGCAGACTCTTCCATAGATCCCAACATCAAATTTGAGTTAATAATGTGCTTCTATCTTTCCTTACGTGGCCCCTATCTATTTATGTGAACCCTCATTGGACAGTGCAGCTTTTGATTTACTGGTAAACGTTCCTACACATGGTAGCTGTCACTGTTGGAGTACATACATAACCCAGACCCGTCTCACTGTGAGATGAGGAGACCCTTTTGGCCTGGTCTGCTTGTAGTCACTTTATGTAAAGTAGAACTGCTTCTGGCAAACATCATACTTAATTGGTTCTAATGACGTCACCATCTACTGATGATGAGAAACTTGCCCAAATCCATAATTGATTGGGTGTTTTTTTGTTGTTTTTTAGGACTTATGTCTACAATACCTAATATGTTCCTTGGGAGTGGACGTTGCAGAGATTAGCTACTGCCTGTCAGTGAAACTGGCTGCATACTCCTTGCTACTATTTTTTTTAATTTAATTTACATACGAGGCATACAAATCTGCTATAAAGGAGCGGAGAACAGTAAATAAAAGCCTCGGGGCTCCCAGCTACTCTGCATAAGAGCTATATCCATTGCTCCAGGGAGGGAAAACAGGTGGATACCGATCTTATGCTATTTTTGCTGACTTCCTACACTGTTTCTTTTATCAATCCCTGTCACTGATGAACGTCTAATGTTTGGACCAAAATGTTTGACGGTTTTAGATTGCAATTACAAATAAAGATAGAATCAGTTGCTCTTTTGAGCGCCAAGTTCTACATTCATTGGCAGGTAATTCATATTTCCATTATGGATGCGTTCTGCATCTATTGACCTTTAGAAATATACAGATGCTTCTCACACAATTAGAAAATCATCAAAAAGTTAATTTATTTCAGTTCTTCAATACAAAAAGTGAAACTCATATTATATACAGTCAGTACAAACAGAGTGATCTATCTCACGTGTTTATTTCTGTTAATGTTGATGATTATGGCTTACAGCCAATGAAAACCCAAAAGCCATTATCTCAGTAAATTAGAAAAACTTACAAAAAACACCTGCAAAGGCTTCCTAAGTGTTTAAAAAGGTCCATTAGTATGTTTCAGTAGGCTCCACAATCATGGGGAAGACTGCTGACTTGACAGATGTCCAGAAGACAGTCATTGACAACACTCCACAAGGAAAGTAAATTTTGCATTTCATTTGGAAATCAAGGTCCCAGAGTCTGGATGTAGAGTGGAGAGGCCACAATCCAAGCTGCTGGAGGTCTAGTGTGAAGTTTCCACAATCTATGATGGTTTGGGGAGCCATGTCATCTGCTGTGTAGGTCCACTGTGTTTTATCAAGACCAAAGTCAGCGCAGCCGTCTACCAGGACATTTTAGAGCACTTCGTGCTTCCCTCTGCCGACAAGCTTTTTGGAGATGTAAATTCCATTCTCCAGCAGGACTTGGCCCCTGTCCACACGACCTAAAGTACCAATACCTGGTTTACACACAACAGTATCACTGTGCTTGATTGGCAGCAAACTCATCTGACCTTAACCCCATACAGAATCTATGGAATATTGCCAAGAGGAAGATGAGACACCAGACCCAACAATGCAGATGAGCTGAAGACTGCTATCAAAGCAACCTGAGCTTCCATAACCCCTCAGCAGTGCCACAGACTAATCGCCTCCATGCCACGCCGCATTGATGCAGTAACTGATGCAAAAGGAGCCCCGACCAAGTATTGAGCGCATTTACTGAACATACATTTCAGTAGGCCAACATTTTGGATTTTAAAATCATTTTTCAAAATGGTTTTATAAAGTATTCTAATTTACTGAGACAATGACTTTTGGGTTTTCATTGGCTGTCAGCCATAATCATCAACATTAACAGAAATAAACACTTGAAATAGATCACTCTGTTTGTAATGATTCTATATAATATACGAGTTTCACTTTTTGTATTGAAGAACTGAAATAAATTAACTTTTTGATGATATTCTAATTTTGTGAGAAACACCTGTGTGTATATATATATATATGTATATAATTTCTCCTCCAGAAGAGAGAACACTAAGGGCTGCTTTACTCTTCCATTTTTTTTCGTATGAGTGCTTTCACTGTTTTTCATGGATAGCATTCTTAGAGCTCAAGAAGACGTCTGTGCAAATTGGCGCGCTGCAATGCACGCACTGGACACAGCTCTCCTTACACGAACGTAACACTTCTATATGTCTATAAGGCTGTGATGTTCCGGTCAGGAACGTCTGCACGAGCCCTTCCCCTGCCTCGGGATTCGATCTGGCGGTCCTGTGCTCTTCTGTCGGCGTCTGTCTACTTAGCCACAGCAGGTTCTGTCGCCGTCTGGGTGCTGATTACCTTTCGCCCTTGTCCATTCCTTGGTGTTTTTTATTAGCTATTTAGCAGGTCCTATCACACTGCAGGTGCTACTATTTAAACCCCCATCTGCCAGCCTTCTCTGCTGGTGATAGTTTTAGGTGGATTCTGCTTGGCATCCTGTTCCTACTGCAGAGTATCTAGGCCAGGTAGATGAGTTTAACGCTGGGGTTTCTTTCTTACTCTGCACCCTCCCTTGATTCCTTAGGATGTACATGTTACACGCGACGGCCTTTCAGGTAGGCAGGTCCGAATGTTCAACACTAGTTCTACCGTAAGGGGTTTTGCCGGTTGCTTTGAAGCCATCAGGGATTGTGTTACCGGTTACTTTAGTTTGTATGGGAATCGAGTGGGGTTTGGGCTGTGTTTTCATATTTACATCCTTTTTCCCAATGTTTACTACCACACATACATACCAGATCTAAGTGATAGTTTACATGTCCAATATTTCTGCAGACCAAGTGGGTCGTACAAAAACACGGAGATGTGTCTGATATTGATCCGAGTACAGTACATGACTACAGCGCAAGGTGCTAGATGGCTGTGAGAGATACCATAATTTCATCTCATGTAACAACTAGAAGACTACTCCGTACCAACAACAGGGGGGTTAAAACATTGCCGTCTACAGACGGGCATCTTTTGTTTAGATGAATGAGAGTAGGTTTCAAGTCTCACATGGGTGTAACTACCAGGGTGGACGTTACAGAAGTTGAAATGGGGCCCCACAACTAATCTTGTGATGTCACTGTCTTTGGTGACCTTCTGATGTTTATTATTCCAGTGCTATGATATGTTGCTGTACATAATCCAATACTGTGAAGCCAGTATACAATTCCTGTGCTATAATGTCACGTACATTTTTCTCAGACTGTGACAACACTGCGTGCCTTATCTCTGCACTGTGAGCATTATCCTGATGCTGTAACTTCACTGTGTTCATAATCTCTTTAATGCAAAATGACTGTACTTATTATCCCTGTTCCGTGACATCAGTGTGTATTATCTCTATACTGTGACATCACTGTGTGTATTATCCCTGTACTGTGACATCGCTGTGTGTATTATCCCTATACTGTGACATCACTGTGTGTATTATCCCTGTACTGTGACATCGCTGTGTGTATTATCCCTATACTGTGACAACACTGCGTGCCTTATCTCTGCACTGTGAGCATTATCCTGAAGCTGCAACTTCACTGTGTTCATAATCTCTTTAATGCAAAATGACTGTACTTATCATCCCTGTACAGTGACATCACTGTGTGTATTATCCCTGTACCGTGACATCACTGTGTATTATCTCTATACTGTGACATCGCTGTGTGTATTATCCCTGTACTGTGACATCGCTGTGTGTATTATCCCTGTACTGTGACATCACTGTGTATTATCTCTATACTGTGTCATCACTGTGTGTATTATCCCTGTACTGTGATATCGCTGTGTGTATTATCCCTGTACTGTGACATCGCTGTGTGTATTATCCCTGTACTGTGACATCACTGTATTATCCCTGTACTGTGACATCACTGTTTATTATCCTTGTACTGTGACATCACTGTGTGTATTATCCCTGTACTGTGACATCACTGTATTATCCCTGTACTGTGACATCACTGTTTATTATCCTTGTACTGTGACATCACTGTGTGTATTATCCCTGTACTGTGACATCACTGTATTATCCCTGTACTGTGACATCACTGTTTATTATCCCTGTACTGTGACATCACTGTGTGTATTATCCCTGTACTGTGACATCACTGTATTATCCCTGTACTGTGACATCACTGTTTATTATCCTTGTACTGTGACATCACTGTGTGTATTATCCCTGTACTGTGACATCACTGTATTATCCCTGTACTGTGACATCACTGTTTATTATCCTTGTACTGTGACATCACTGTGTGTATTATCCCTGTACTGTGACATCACTGTATTATCCCTGTACTGTGACATCACTGTTTATTATCCCTGTACTGTGACATCACTGTGTGTATTATCCCTGTACTGTGACATCACTGTATTATCCCTGTACTGTGACATCACTGTTTATTATCCTTGTACTGTGACATCACTGTGTGTATTATCCCTGTACTGTGACATCACTGTATTATCCCTGTACTGTGACATCACTGTTTATTATCCCTGTACTGTGACATCACTGTGTGTATTATCCCTGTACTGTGACATCACTGTATTATCCCTGTACTGTGACATCACTGTTTATTATCCTTGTACTGTGACATCACTGTGTGTATTATCCCTGTACTGTGACATCACTGTATTATCCCTGTACTCTGACATCAATGTGTGTATTATCTCTGTACTGTGTCATCACTGTGTGCATTATTCCTGTGCTAGGACATACCATATTTTTCGGACTATAAGACACTTTCTTCCCTCCAAACATTTGGAGGAAAATGGGGGTGCGCCTTTTAGTCCGAATGTTCCTGCTGTGGATGGGGAGTTGAGGGAGCGGCAGTGAAGGACAAGCAGGCCACAGGTGGCAGGAGCTGGCTGCTGCTGCTAACCCTGTGTCTGCTGCTAAAAAGAAATGAATATTCACTACTCCTCACGCCCATAGTCCTGTCTACCTCTATGCCCTGAAGCCGAGCTGGCATCGAGAGGTGGAAGAGACTATGGGAGTGGAGAGCAGTGAATATTCATCTTCTTTAATAGCAGGCAAAGTGTTAACACAGCCACGGGCTTCTGCAGCAGCCGTGCAATCACGTGTGTCCTCTACTAAAGAGAATGAATATTCACTACACCCCCCACTCCCATAAGCGTGCAGAGCAGTGAAAATTCATTGATCTTTAATAGCAGGCATATGTGATCGCCTGACAGCTGCAGGAGCCGGCAGCTGCTGCTCCTGTGCCTGCTATTAAAGATCAATGAATATTCATTGCTCCCCACTCCTATAGGAGTGGGGAGCAGTCAATATTCTCTTTAGTAGTGGACACACATGATCACTTGATGGCTGCGGCTAACCGTGTGCCTGCTGTTAAAGAAGATGAATATTCACTGCTCCACATGCCCAGTGTCCCAGGCGTGAGGAGCAGTGAGTATTTCTGCAGCTGTACTCTGCTTGTAAGCAGCGCATTACGTCACTGCCATGTGCTGCTTACAAGCATAAATTAGCTGCTGGCAGCAGAACAGGATACTGTGAGGGAGCACAGGGAAGGTAAGTTGAACGGTTTGTTTTTTTCTGATGGGGTTAGGGGTAAAGGGGGCCATGTATACCTGGACAGAGATTATGTGGACCAGCATACCAGGATAGGGATGAGGGGGCCATGCATACCAGGATAGGGATGAGGGGGCCATGCCTACCAGGATAGGGATGAGGGGACCATGCATACCAGGATAGGGATGAGCAGGCCATGCAGACTAGGATGAGGATGAGGAGGCCACGCATAACAGGATAGGGATGAGGTGGCTCTGCATTCCAGGATAGTGATGAGCGGGCCATGCAGACTAGGATGAGGAGACGATGCAGACCATGATGGGGATGAGGGGGCCATGCAGACCAGGATAGGGATGAGGGGACCATGCCTATCAGGATAGGGATGAGGGGGCCATGCAGACCAGGATAGGGATGAAGGGGCCATGCATATCAGGATTAGGGATGAGGGGGCCATGCCTACCAGGATAGGGATGAGGGGACATTGCCTACCAGGATAGGGATGAAGGGGCCATGCAGACCAGGATAGGCATGAGGAGACCACGCATACCAGGATAGGGATAGGAATAAGCGGGCCATGCATGCCAGGATAGGGGTGAGGGGACCATATATAGTAAAGATAAAGCCAGCTCACCTAGGACTTGAAGTCCAGCTTGCACGGAACCAGGTGGATCCACACCAGATAATATGTTCAAGGAAAAAAAGTTGTTGTTCCAGCGTATGGTAAAACAGTTCTAGTTACAAAAATTACAAAGGTTGCACGGTCAGGGCAAGGGAGCAAGACGTGTTGTTTATCACAGCTCTAATTTTTGTAAATTTTAAATGGACTTAAAATAAAGAGAGAACTATTTTACCAGACGCTGGAACAATGACTTTTTTTTCCATGAGGGGGCCATGTATACCTGGATTGGGGACATATACAGCTCTGGCAAAAATTAAGAGACCACTGCAAAATGTTCAGTTGTTTTTCTTTTTATAGGTATATTTTTGAGTAAAATGTAAATTGTTCTCTTATTCTATAAATTCTGACAAGTCTCCGAATTTCCAAGCAATACATTTTTTATTTTTTTTCTGAAAAGGGAAAATGGTCAAAATAAAAAAAAACAAAAAACAGTGCTTTCAGACCTCAAATAATGCAAACAAAAAAAAGTTCATAATAATTTAGAAACAACAATACTAATGTTTTAACTCAGGAAGAGTTCAGAAATCAATATTTTGTGGAATAACCATGATGTTTAATCACAGCTTTCATGCGTCTTGGCATGCTTTCCACCAGTCTTTCACACTGCTTTTGGGTGAACTTATGCCACTCCTGGTACAAAAATGTAAGTGGTTCTTCTTTGTTTGATGGCTTGTGACTATCCATCTTCCTCTTGATTACATTCCAGAGGTTTTCAATGGGGTTCAGGTCTGGAGATTGGGCTGCCCTTGACAGGGTTTTGATGTGGTGGTCTCTTACTTTTTTGCCAGAGCTGTATATACCAGGATGGGGGATGTTAGTACAGAATTGACCACATTTTTTGCTTACATTTTTCTATATTCCTCATCTAAAACCTAAGTGCGTCTTATGGTCCAGTGCATCTTATAGCCTGAAAAATATGGTAACTGTATTAATTATCCTTGTACTGTGACATCACTGTGTGCATTATCCCTGTACTGTGACATCACTGTGTGCATTATCCCTGTACTGTGACATCACTATCTTTATTATTAATGTACTGTGACATGACAGTGTATATTATAGGCATACTGTGATGTCACTGAGTATTATCCCTTTACTGCGACATTCCTATTTATCATCTCCTGTACTGTGACATCACTGTGCACATTATCTCACTATTTTGACATCACTCTGTGCATTATCCCTGTGCTGTAACATCATTTTACGTACTATACTTTCACTCACTGTAACATCACTATGTACATATTTCCTGTACGGTGACATCACTGTAAGCATTTTCCTTCTAATGTGACATCATTGTGTGCATTATTCTTGCACTGTGCCCTCATTCTGCGCATGTTATCTCAACTCTAATATCACTTTGCGCATTTTGCATAATTATTGAGACCAAAACATTAAAATTTGTCTGTTTTTAATTCTGAATCTACTCATAATGGGGTCCCAAATCAAGTTTAACTACTTGTTTCACCTCTCGTTGGATAAGGAGTTACATGGTAGCTACTTAAAATTGGCATTATAGACACAGTTTTCTTCTATCCAAGGATATTTTTTTGCATATTTTTCCAGGGAGCTTTGCCCTAAAGTCTCCTTACAAGTTGAATCATTACCTTATGTAACTGGGCTAATTTGCCTTGACTTCCATGTGAGGATATCATCCAGTTACTGTATTTAGGCCGGTATTGCCGGTATATACGTTAAAGGAAAAGAGCACCGAACGAGCTATGTACAGCTCTTTAGAGGCTATCAAAAAATGATGTTTGCCATATTAAGTTTTCATGGTTTGAAGCCAAGTGATCAACAATGCAACGGACATAAACCCAGTAACACCAACGACATCTAACTCCTTTATTTTTAATTGGAACGTATCATTGCATTTGGATATGAAAAGAAAAATGCTTACAAAGATGTACACAATAGTGAACAGATATGACACAAAGCACAACTGACCGACTCATCACTTTGACAGAATAATTACATTACACAAAGAAACATTCACGTCACCCCGACGCGCGCTCTACAAAACAATAAATACAAAAATCACATTATTTGCAGGCAGTGCTGCTTACATCAGTACAATAGCATAATGAAGACTGCGAGGACTCCTCCTTTAAGGAATCCAAAAACTACAAAAACCATGTCGGCGCCATTCCTAGGAAGAGTGTATATGACTGTGCTGCTCAGATCCATTTTGTTTGATGGGCAAAATTAAACTTGACTTCTTTTATAGTGATGAGAAAATCAATTCTGCCCTAATTGAATTTACTACAAATTTTGAACTTTTTGGAATTTGACCCAGCACAATGGCGGTCCAGTTAGCTTTAGTCTGAAAGAAAGAAGGGGTTAAAAGAAACAATAAACTTTTGTACTCGCCTTTCCTCGGACCTCCCCATACCGGTCCTCCCCTTGCCACATGGGTTGCGGCACATATCGTAACCGTTCAAAGCCTAGTCAGTGGCAGTACCCGCCAGAAGACTGGAAGTATGAGAAGAGGAAAAGGCGCGGCAGTGGTGGGAGGAGTATGGGGAGGACCGTGGGGAGGCGAGTATGAGTTTATTATTTTTTTATCCCTTCTTAGTAGATTCAATTGGCACCAAATTAGTTTGACCCTAACCCTAAATTTGAGGAAATCTACCTGAATCGAGTTTCTACTGATGGAATAAGATGCACCAATTTCATGGAGGCATAAAAATATTTCTGCTATAGTTTCTTGGCGTAAATTAAAGTACATCTGTTGGGATGTTTTTGACCCTGCCCCTCCACTAACCGCACCCATTTGCAAGAAGAGTGCTGAGTGTGGCGCTAAATTGAAAAATTTGTACATTTTGTGCAAAATAGGCACGTGACAAACCTTTTTTCTGAAATTGGCAGAAAAAGCTTAAGGGGGTTGTCCGGGACTTTAACACTGACGGCCTATCCTTAGGATACGTCATCAATGTCTGCTCGGTTGGGGTGCGACAGCTGGCACCCCCACCAATCAGCTGTTCCCGATGTCGGCAGCGGCCAGAACTGCTCAGTTGCGTAGTGGCACAGCTCCGTCAATGGAATAGTGGCCGCGGCTGTTCACTGCACATCCGCCACCTATTGATTTGAATAGGGGCGGATGTACGGTACCCTGCTGAGGCCACTATAGAGTCAACGGAGCTGTGCAACTACGCCACTGAGCAGTTCCATCCGTCACTGGGAACAGCTGCTCGGCAGGGGTGCCGGGTGTCACACCCCAACCGATCAGACATTGATGACCTAGCTTAAGGATAGGCCATCAAGGTTAAAGTCCCGGACAACCCCTTTAACATGATTCTCTGGGCTTCAGGAAGAATCTTGACAAGGGTTTTCTTTCTACAGTCATGTCTGGTCAAGGTGGTCTTCTGAGGTACAGGTCACAGGGCACTTTTTTTGTGGGGTCCTTTTTGGGAAGCATTGGTTTAGATCTGAAGCATGTAGAGCTACTGTAGGGCTCCATAAAAGTCTATAGGTGAAATGCGGAGTTATCACACGGTAGTGTACATGAGCCCTTAGCCAAACACTGATCGATGTGCAGGGTTTATGATGATATAATAGTGAATAGCACAGACATTTTTTTATGTAAGTTTTTGGATTCCTGTAGTTGGCTTACCGTATTCTATAGTAAAGCTGATAATAAAATCCATAACCTGTAGACTAAATACATAATGAAATCACCATAATCTGTCAAGCATTGCCCTACATATGACCACAGTGTCCGATTTCACTTTAAAAAAAAAAAAAGTTATATCTTTATCACCATTTATTAGTAAAAAGAGGACAAAAATACAGAAAAAAAACCTTTCAGCTTCTAAAGAGTACGGTAGTCGATAAATCAAAAATGCCAGCTTATCGTTCAGTACATGGTATAAAAAACGCCATTCTACTGAGGAGCTTTGAAAATATTACATATCTATAATAGAACACCAAAAAATGTGGAAAAGAAATCTGAATTATTTAATTATTTTATTATTTTTTTACATTAATAAATTTATTTATAGTCTATAGATAAAATTCTCTTTCAAACTTGATAAAAATAATAGTGGTTAAAAAAAAGACAATAATATTACAGCACCGTCAGTCATGTGCTTTACGGTAAACGGATAGATGTCAACTCTTATACCCCCTTCACTCAAAAATCGGTGGGAAAAAAAATGTTGTTTTTTTTTAAACTAATAGAATGTAGAATGTAGTGTCGTGTCATACAAAAAAAAAATTTACCTTTCGCCAGATAAATTAAACTTAAAAGGGTATTCCAATCTGAAAGATCCTATACTGATATATACTAGGTGTAATAATAATAATAATAGTAAATACCTCCATTTAGAAAGGTAGTATAGTTCTCCTGATTAGCTAAGTCGCTTGCAGTAGCTTAGGTATCCATAGTTACGACCACTCAGATAGTGACAGTTAAGCTACTGCAATGCCCTGCACATGGGGTAAGTGACATAGCTAATCAGGAGAACTATGCTACACTTCTATTTGAAGGTATTTGCTAATATAATTATTATTACTACTACATATTGGGATAGTATCTTAGAGATTGTAATACCCATTGTTAATTTTTGTACAACAGAATTCAGGAAAATTGATTTTAAAAAATTTGGAAATTCTGTGGGATTATTACTGGTATTAAATTATAAAAAGCAGTGTGCAAATATTTGGTGCCTTTTACTATGGATGAGAAAACATTACATAAAAAGATTAAAACTCCGTAATATAAAGTGTTACAAACTAAACCTATCGCAATAAATTGTAGATATTTAGATGTTATATTGAAGAAAACTTCCAAAATTTTGCCCTTTGTAAATTATTGATTATTTCCAACCAAATCGATGTTTCAAATGTGAACTTCAAATTTCTGTAAAATTCCAGATTTTAAGATATAAAATACAGAAAATGGCACCTGCAACATTTAGAATATTTACTATGAATAGAGAATTTTTATATTTTGTTTACTTTACATTTTTTTGGGAGGGTCAGATAAATTGTTTAGCAATTTAGGTATTTAAAAAAAAATAAATATATATATATATATATATATATATATATATATATATATATATATATAATTTTATTTTTTTTAATACCGAAATCACTATTTTTCTTAAAAAAAACAGTAGAACAATGTGAGGGTGTTTGTTCCCTTATTGTATACTATTTAAGCAATATGAGTGTGAGTGTAGTTGTCTTTGTAGCAATGCCCCTAAATACAACGATGTTGATTTCTTTCCAAAGTTGTGTACGAAAAATTCCAATAAAATTAGACCTATAAGAAAAAAAAAATTAATAACCAAAAAAACAAAAAAAAAAAACATTCCTGAATGTCAATTACACACAATATCTCTACTAAATAACATTTATTTACAAGTGAACACTGATCAAAAATTCTACTTTGTGTGATCTCAGCGCTTTTTCTCCTCTCACACATAACTATTACCCCCAAAAAAAAAGTGAAAAATAATATTTAAAATGACTGTTAAACAACAAAATGTTAGAATGGAATGTTTTTTTTTTTAACTAACAAAAAAAGTCTAAATTATTTACTGTACAAGTATATAGGATGAAATATTTACATTTTTTCAGTATGATATCGATTTGGTAGAATGTATGGACACTTTTTCAAAAAGGCCCACAAAATATTTCAATTTCACATACAAAAAAAAAAAGCGCAAACTGAACCTGATAAATGAAGGCAATGGACTTCAATTTCATGACAATCTGATGATCCCTTTTAGGCTGCGTTCACACATTGTGACTGGGATCACAATAAGAGCGCAAACCCCCCCCCCCCATTAAATTAGGATGTTATTTCTAATCAGCCTTAGTTTTATTTTTTTCCCTTTTTTCTCAAATAAAAGTGATACACATTTTTATTTTTTTCCCATAAAACAGCAGTGTATAATAATAATAATAATAATAATAATAATAATAGTTGTATGTCACTGCACTTGATATTTTCATTTTAGATTTTTGAAAAATATTTTTAAAAAACTCCATTTTAGCATGACCTATTGTTTTAATCAGGTTTTTATCATAAATATATTTTAACAATTTTTGAAGTCTTTTTAAATATCCCCCCTTAATGAAAAATATAAAATCATTCTGAAATATCAGAACTTTTACACTGACCAATAAGCCCCAAATTAGGCAACAACTTCCTGTTCTGTAGAGATCACTGCTCAGCAGTCACCATTACCTTTAACGACAGGATAACAATGATGTAGCCACCTACATATGAATCCGCCATTCTAAGTAAATGATGTCACAGCTCTGCTCCTCCCTAAACCGTAAAGCAAGGAGAAGCCAGGGCCCACCAGAGGATTCTCCAGCTTTCCGGTGGGCCAGTCCAACCCTGACTGCTGCTCATACACATGGGAATGGCAGATATCTGTAGCCCAGACATCACGGACCCCACATACCTCGCATGTAGAAGTGTGCAGAACCACACTACCCCTTTAAGACAAATAGCCCACAGCATGCCCACTATACTGTCCCATAGAAGTTAATGAATACCTCCAGTCTATTGCTCCTATGGCCCATATACATATCCATAAATGCTGTTAACAAGCAACAAGGCAAGATGGCCACCCCCCCCCCCCCCCCCAATATTAGAAGGGAAAAAAAATAATATAAGGGACAGCTGATTAGCATTATCACTTGCTCCTGACTTAGCCTTGACAACACTTGACCTTGTCCCCTTTTAAAGCTTGATGTCACAAAGGGGTGATCCAATGCCCAGGAACCTGCCCTTTGAACCAGAAGGGAACCTGTACAGCTTCGTCTTGGATGGTCATTCATCTGACTGACCACCTTGTAACACAACATTTCCTTTGAAGGGTAACTCCAAGAATAACAAATTATCTGAGATCATTTGCCGACTTGTAGGACACCCAACAATCTCAAGAACAGGGCTCCGGGACTGAGGAACTAGGCCCATCTTGAATGGAGCGGAGGTGCTCATGCTCGTCTTCTACTACATCCACTGTCTACGGGACTGTAGAAGAACGCCAAGACGCCGCTCTTCTATCTCCCGATGAATGGAGCGAAGATCAAGCATGAGCACCTCCGATCCATTCAAGATGGGGCTGTAGAGTCCAGATCTCGAGGTTAAAAAGCCCTATTCTCAGATCTCTGGGGGTCCCGATGGTCAGAACCCAAGTGACCAGCAATTTATGGATAGGGAATAACTTGTAATTTGGGGAATAACCCCTTAAAGCCTGTCTGGTTGTTGACTGCCATGGTGGCACTAATCTTAAAGGGGTTGTCATAAATTAGGAAAATCCTTTTTCTTTCCAATTATTATTATTATTATTATTATTATTATTAATAAAAAAAATTGACCCAAATTTTGCTGTTTTACTTTCTCATATAGTATTGTTGCGCACAGTTTGCGAAGTATATGAAAATGAAATCAAATTCTATACGAATTTATACCATTTTAATCCCAATTTTTGGATTTTTTTTTTTCGTTTTGTATTTGTTTTATAGGAACTAGTAGGAGCCATAGACATGACCTGCCATGATAGTGTTCATCATTAAATAAAAATCTATACAATATAAAACCTGAATTAGCCGTCCAGCTAATGTTATCCTGAATATACTCTACGGTAAAGCATTTACACATCCACAGGATTACAATCATGGCCTGTGCTCACACAAGGTTGACCTTTCAGTTACGTCTCGACGTCATCCCAAATATCTGTGTAGGGACTGAGCAAACCAGAGAAATTTAACAAGATGGGCCGAATTTAAGCATCAATGCTTCACTGTGTGTGTTTGATTCACGAGAGTCAATATGAGCTGTTTAGTGTACCTTGGAAAAAAAAAAGTATCAAAAACATTGAGCATTAACCCGGCGACCCTTTGGAGTAGAATAGTTGGTATTTTCAGGTCAAGCCAAATTAATACAAAAAAAAAGCAAAAATATTTTCTTAATATCGGTTTCTAATTTTTTGTCCTTTTTTTCTCTTGATTTTAATAGAATTTAAAATGAAAAATTTTGCAAAAATTGGAAATGATGCTTGTTAAAATGTTTTCCTCTGCTCAAAAATGTAAAAAAAAATTAAAAAAAGGAAAATCTATTGTTTCCTTAATTGGGCAGATATTTAACAAAAAACATGTAAATCGTGAAAATTGTCCCTTTCCATGAGATGAAGGCCATGTGGCATCGTATGATTTCTAAATCATTCCTGAGTTTTTGAAAAACGAGTAAAATAAAAAATAAACAAAAAAAAAAAACCAGGACTCTATCCTTCTACAAGAACTCCTTCCCCGTGTGATGATGTCTTTGGTTGCATCTTCGTAGAAAACAATTTTTCTAGGCTGCGGAGAAGTTGGATCGTATGGAATCCTCCCGCAGCTGTCGGTGTTTGCCGATGTTACAGTCGTCGTGGTGGTTTCGTCTTTCTATGGTTATTCTGTATTTCTTCCTGCAATTGAGAAATAAAAAAATATTTGTGGGAAACTGTAAAGAAAAAAAAAATTATTGGGATAATCCAACTCCGCTCACTTCCGCATCGGGAGGTGACAAGGATAGGTGCCAGTGTCAGACAGAAGAACATTGGGCTCACCAAAGGGTTTTTTTTTGGACTGGGCTAATTTTTCTCCGGCACTGAATCTTACTGTACAACCATTAAATACACAATATTAGGATTCGGCTCTGCTTTCTGATTCAATCGGGTATGATGTTATTACATACTGTAAATATCATTGATATCCAGATGGTGGCGCTGGCTTCTCCCCCACTAGCACTATAGATGCCCTTAGGGGAGAAGCCAGGGCCACCAGAGGATTGGGCCAGTCCAACCGTGACTGTTGCTCATGCATACATGAATGGCAGATATCTGTAGCCAAGATATCACCGACCTCACATGTAGAAGTGAAAAGAACCAGATTAACCCTTTATGACAAATAGCCCATCCATTATTCTTTACACTGCAGCAGAGCTTGTTCAGGTTCGACACTCTGAATTAGAACATGCCCATCAGGAAGTTGGTGCTTGAACACCCGGTTTCCATAAATATACAATGGCTGCCGAATGGGCATTATGCAGTGCTGTATCCTCTGCTTGCTCCTCCTGTGCTTTCTTTACGCCTTCCATGCGTGTCAAGACAAAAACTTACTGCCAAGTGGTCTAATTTTTGCAGTAATTTTTGCAGTATTGTTCCTCGAAATGGACAAGAAGGTGGAGTTAATGCTGATACCCCCTAAAAATGGATGTTTCTTAGATGTTTTTGGACAGACCTCTACAGGACCTAAAATGACTGGCAAAATGGGATTTGAAATGTTGGGAGGTATGGAAAAGAGAAGAACATGATGCCTCCTCTTCCCCTCTGGCAGCATCAGATACTGTAGGAATGAGATGGCTGAATTGTAAACTTTTGCCCCGATAAGATACGAAATGGACAAAATTTGTGATGGGAACATTTTCTCTGCGATTTTTCCACGTAGAATAAAAAAAAAAAATGCAGAAAATCTGCACATAAAAACACATATAATCCGCACATGAATGTATCAATAAAGTTTTGATAAAGCCAAATACCTGGAAGTATCAAAAACAAAAAAGCTTTATTTAAGTCATTACGTAACAAAAAAAACAAAACACTGCAATAAAATCGTAAAAAAGCAATCTAATAGGTGCAGAAAATCTGCAGCATCAACAATTCCCCAAATCCTCATGGTGGGAACGGGGCCTTACAGTATATATTACAATTTCTGCATTTTGGTTGTATGAATATATGAAGTTACCTGAAAAAGTAGAAAGCCATTAAGAGCCCCGTGCCTAGGAAGGCGCCAACCACAATCCCAGTGACCGCAGATTCTCCTAAGCCACCTGCTTGAAGAAACAAATCACATAATATTAATGTTGCTAAAAAAAAAATGTTTACGCTTTTCAAGAGGCAGCAAATTCCTGAAGAGCCTGTAATAGCCGCTATATTGGTTGCTACTCCGCTTTCCCACAAAGTGGGCAGAAGAGACCTCCTTAGCTCCCCTAGTGGTGGCGATGGGCAAACAGAAATGCATGAATTAAAAGGGTATTTCTAGGAAAGGCCCTTACTTATTTAATAATTGCCATCCATAACATCCCTTCCCCACCTATCCAAAAAAATGAAAGGGCTGCGTGCTGCATCCTCAGGACAGTTGTTCCCTGCACTGTGCAGGGAACTGCAGCCAGCCCCATGAACAGAGCTGCCGTGGGTGGCTGGTGAGCCCCTGCACAGCAATGCTCCTGAACACATCACTGTGCAGGGAACTGCAGCCAGCCCGTGAAAAGAGCTGCTGCGGGTAGCTGGAGAGCCTCTGCACAGCAATGCTCCTGAACATCTCACTGTGCAGGGAACTGCAGCCAGCCCCATGAACAGAGCTGCTGCGGGTGGCTGGAGAGCCCCTGCACAGCAACGCTCCTGAACACCTAACTGTGCAGGGAACTGCAGCCAGCCCCATGAACAGAGCTGCTGAGGGTGGCTGGAGAGCCCCTGCACAGCAATGCTCCTGAACACCAAACTGTGCAGGGAACTGCAGCCAGCCCCATGAACAGAGCTGCTGAGGGTGGCTGGAGAGCCCCTGCACAGCAATGTTCCTGAACACCTCACTGTGCAGAGAGCTGCAGCCTCATGAACAGAGTTGCCGCGGGTGGCTGGTGAGCCCCTGCACAGCAATGCTCCTGAACACTTCACTATGCAGAGAACTGCAGCCAGCCCCATGAACAGAGATTCCGCAGGTGGCTGGAGAGCCCCTGCACAGCAATGCTCCTGAAAACCTCACTGTGCAGTGAACTGCAGCCAGCTCCATGAACAGAGCTTCTGCGGGTGGCTGGAGAGCCCCTGCACAGCAATGCTCCTGAACACCTCACTGTGCAGGGAACTGCAGCCAGCCCCATGAAAAGAGCTTCTGCGGGTGGCTGGAGAGCCCCTGCACAGCAATGCTCCTGAACACCTCACTGTGCAGGGAACTGCAGCCAGCCCCATGAAAAGAGCCGCTGCGGGTGGCTGGAGAACCCCTGCACAGCAATGCTCCTGAACACCTCACTGTGCAGGGAACTGCAGCCAGCCCCATGAAAAGAGCCGCTGCGGGTGGCTGGAGAGCCCCTGTGCAAATGAATGGGACACAGCAATGAAGTAGCACTGCGTCCCCTTCATACCTGTGAGGGTCTCAGAGGTCGAACCCACACGGACCAATAAGAGACAGATTACCTTAGCAATATGCCATCACTTAATGAAATGTAAATATCTTTTTAATTATTAGTCTGTGCAGGGGATTAGGAGCTGTGTAACCAAAAAATGGAGCAAGAAAGGCCAAAAAAGATATAGTACGAAATAAATCAGTGCAGAATAATGAACATTAGATACAAAAGTATATAATAAAAGCATAACGTGTAACATAGGACATTGGATTTATTTTGTAAATGTATTTTTTAAATCCATTTTCTGTGACCATTTCCTGAAACCCTGGCCGGCTGCAGGCATAATTCTAGGTCCATCCATTGAGGAAGCCAGGGCAGTAACAGGTGCAGATTATTCTTCCGTTCTGCAAAGAACTGTGAAGTTTTTTAATTAAAGGTAATTGACTTTGGAGCTGTAAACACAGGGGTGTGAAATTTCCTGCATCCTATTTTGCAGGGAACAGGTTCTCGTGCCAAAAAAAGCACCGTAAACCGCACTCATGTCCTTGGCAGATGGGAATATTGTCCTCAGTGGATTTGCACTGGTTCTTGCTGGATTTAGAGGATGAAAAAATTGCACGGTGGCTATGTCCTTCCGCTCATATGGCCGGTGTGCTGAGACGTTCCACTTATCATAAAGTCTTATTTATTGTTTTATTAAATATAAGCATTATGAGTGTCACACATTTTATGGCCTTTCGAGTCTGTTGTAACCTCAGTAGCTTTTCCTGACTTGTTAATCACAAATTAGGTTAGAAGAACTTTTATGTGTCGTAAATCAGCTTAGAAGATGGTTCAGGAGAAGAGAGATAAGAGTTACAGACTATGATCTCCGATTCATTGGTAACTCCTTCTGTAGTTTGCTAAATATTGTGATACACAGAAGATGTAGAAACCAAATGGCCCAAAATTATTAATGAAACCCTATTGCAAAAATGATTTTTAGCCCTAATTACATGCACAGTGTTACTTACATGTTTTACAAGGAGTAATGGTCTCAAACACTTTGTTTTCCACGAGTCTTATCCTACCAGTTCCCCATAAAGTCTTCAGATTTGGTCGAAGTTCAAAATTTCCTTGAATGCCAAAATAATCTCCGATAACCTGTGGCATAAGAATAGAGGAATGAAATGATCAATGAAATTGTGAGTTTTAGGAATTATAGGATGTGCTCGAAAAGATGAGTTACACTGCATGAAATATAGAAATGAAGTTCAGGATCGTTCTTTGGAGAACATTTAGATGGTGGGACCCTCCTATCAGCCATTATCAGTGGTGACAAGAAGCAAAGGGCGTGATTCATCATTTGTAATTTATTGAATCCTTTTTTCTTTTTTTTTCTTGCGATATGACAATTTTTTTTGGCCAAATTCTTTCAAATAGCGCACGCATGAATTTGGCACAAGATCAAAAATGCACTTTTTTTCTTTATCCAGATTTTGTGATTTTTTTTTTTGCACCAAAACGTTGCAAATCCTTTAAAAAGTCATAATGTTGGCTAAAAGCGTGCCAAGTTGAAAACCAGGAACCTTTGGACTGGGTTGGAGTAAGATGCATAAAAAATGCAACATTTGGTACAGTCATATGTCATGAATCTGTTTGAAATTTTTGGATAAGTAAAGTTATGGAGGAAAAATAAAAAAGACAAAAAAAAAACAACTGAAAACGTGGGGTCAGGGCAGGCAAGTAGAGATCAGGGCAGGCAAGTAGAGGTCAGGGCAGGCAAGTAGAAATCAGGGCAGGCAAGTAAAGGTCAGGGCAGGCATGTAGAGATCAGGGAAGGCAAGTAGAGGATAAAGGAGTCAAGTAAAGGTCAGGGCAGGCAAGTAGAGGTCAGGGCAGGCAAGTAGAGGTCAGGGCAGGCAAGTAGAGGTCAGGGCAGGCAAGTAGAGATCAGGGCAGGCATGTAGAGATCAGGGCAGGCAAGTAAAGGATAAAGGAGTCAAGTAAAGGTCAGGGCTGGCAAGTAGAGGTCAAGGCAGACATGTAGAGATCAGTGCAGGCAAGCAGAAGATAGAGTCGTCAAGTAAAGGTCAGGGAAGGCAAGTAGAGGTCAGGGCACACAAGCAGAGGTCAGGGCAAGCAAGTAGAGGTCAGGGTAGGCAAGCAGAGGACACTGCAGGCAAGCAGAGATCAGGGCAAGTAAGTAGAGGTCAGGGTAGGCAAGTAGAGATCAGGGCAGGAAAGTAGAGGTCAGGGCAGACAATTAGAGATCAGGGCAGGTAAGCAGAGGTCAGGGCAGGCAAGTAGAGGATAAAGGAGTCAAGTAAAAGTCAGGGCAGGCAAGTAGAGGATAGAGGAGTCAAGTAAAGGTCAGGGCAGGCAAGTAGAGGTCAGGGCACGCAAGTAAAGGTCAGAGCTGGCACGTAGAGATCAGGGCAAACAAGTGGAGATCAGGATAGGCAAGAGGAGGACAGGGTACGCAAGTAGAGGTCAGGGCACGCATGTAGAGGTCAAGGCACGCATGTAGAGGTCAAGGCACACAAGTAGAGGTCAAGGCACACAAGTAGAGGTCAAGGCACGCAAGTAGAGGTCAGGGTAGGCAAGTAGAGGTCAGGGCATGCAAGTAGAGGTCAAGGCAGGCGAGTAGAGGTCAGGGAAGGCAGGAGAACATAGTCAGAACAACAAGCTGAGTTAAACTCAATACAGCAGGGACAACTGGGAAAATAAGCACACCAAAGCAGACTAAGGGAGGAATCCTTCAAAATTTGGGACACTTTTCAGGAGGAAAGTGACATCTGGGAGGAGGGTGCCAGGCAACTGCAGAAGTGAAAGTGAGCAGAGGGATACATGGAAAAGCAGGCAGTCCAGCTGGCTAGGCAACAGTACAACATTGGAAGCCTCTCCTGGGCAGGAAGCCGCCTCAGGGAAGTGAATGCCCAGAAATGAGAATATATGAAACACTACTTGACACTTAACCTTGTTCTTCCTACTTTGACTCTGGAACTTACAGAGTACCATATTGTTAATTTTCTTTAATCCCGACTTTCCATGGATAATGTAGTGGTGGCTATCATGGCTCGAATACCATGGAACTTGAACAATTCGGAGTAGCTGGCTCATTACGGGGAAGTCTAGGGCTGCCTTCATGAGAAAATCGCTCTAAGAATCGCTCTTAGAAACAACTGATTAAGATATTCGGCTAAAAATCAGTGAATTGGCCCCTACTTTTCAGCCGTTTGACATCTTATCGAAAACCTCCAATACGGCGATCCTTACAGTTTTTGCAAGGGATAGCACTTCGCTTTCCCACACCTGTAAATTAAAAATTGTGTACAGTTGGAATTTTTCTTTTTAACACTTCTCATAGGATCTACCACTAGGTGACTCCATAGTATTATTATTTTTTATTTTTAGCCACATGGCCTGATGCTCGTAAGGACAAAATCTGTCCAGTGGGTCTAGACACAGCGCGATCAGCAAAGTCAAAGTCCGGGGTTTTCTCACTTGGCTCTATTCATCGAGATAGAGGCTAGCCAAAAGTTCAAAAAATTAAAAGTAAATAGTTCTCAGATTTTTCCTATATGTGAAAGATACAGTGAATGTAATAGCTAAAGACGAGACTAGATTTTATTATTCTAAATTCTGTTTGTGGCTTATTTTACTAAATTGTGGTCGGAGCATGTTTAGACTGTGGTAGGAACATGTACATGATTTACACAGAGGGGCACTGTGCAAGCAAAGTGTGACTGATCCTTAAGTAATCATAATTTAATGATAATATTTCAGAATTCGATTCCATTCCGTAAAACCCAGAGAACACAGCCATTGTTGGCATTTTTGTCCCGCGCATATTTTGCCTTAAGAATGTCAATTATGTGAAAACATTTACAGGCAGACGGCAAAATTTGCCTGGGTTTATGCGAAACCGCAGAGTTCAGGACAATAAAACTTGTTGATTGCTTTTCCAACAAGAATTCTGGACTGCATGGAGTCGGGTAGCTATAGGGGATGTATAGGCCGGTGTCCGGGGGCCCATATTACTAGAACCCCCTTTAATGTACAGCAAAAGTTCTTGCCATGTGGGTTGTGGGTGCAAAATATAATTTATGGTACTTACTAGGAGACAAAAGTTTCTAGTTTTTCTTTTTTTTTTTTTTTTACAGTGAAATGAAAAGACGTCAGAGCTGAAATCTCCCAGCATCCACTGCTTGCCAAGAAGTGTCCTCTTTACACTCAAAACTATAGTTAATGTCACACTGCACAATGGCAGCTCAGCTAAGTTGTTTCTGATTACAAGCTTGTCAACCATTTCTAACTGCACCAGCAGAATAGCGAGTGCAGCTCTGGAGTATAATACAGAATGTAACTTAGGATCAGTAATGTAATGTATGTACACAGTGACTGCACCAGCAGAATAGTGAGTGCCGCTCTGGAGTATAATACAGGATGTAACTCAGGATCAGTAATGTAATGTATGTACACAGTGACTGCACCAGCAGAATAGTGAGTGCCGCTCTGGAGTATAATACAGGATGTAACTCAGGATCAGTAATGTAATGTATGTACACAGTGACTGCACCAGCAGAATAGTGAGTGCAGCTCTGGAGTATAATACAGAATGTAACTTAGGATCAGTAATGTAATGTATGTACACAGTGACTGCACCAGCAGAATAGTGAGTGCCGCTCTGGAGTATAATACAGGATGTAACTCAGGATCAGTAATGTAATGTATGTACACAGTGACTGCACCAGCAGAATAGTGAGTGCCGCTCTGGAGTATAATACAGGATGTAACTCAGGATCAGTAATGTAATGTATGTACACAGTGACTGCACCAGCAGAATAGTGAGTGCCGCTCTGGAGTATAATACAGGATGTAACTCAGGATCAGTAATGTAATGTATGTACACAGTGACTGCACCAGCAGAATAGTGAGTGCCGCTCTGGAGTATAATACAGGATGTAACTCAGGATCAGTAATGTAATGTATGTACACAGTGACTGCGCCAGCAGAATAGTGAGTGCAGCTCTGGAGTATAATACAGGAGGTAACTCAGGATCAGTAATGTAATGTATGTACACAGTGACTGCACCAGCAGAATAGAGAGCGCAGCTCTGGAGTATAATACAGGATGTAACTCAGGGTCAGTACAGGATCAGTAATGTATGTACACAGTGACTGCACCAGCAGAATAGTGAGTGCCGCTCTGGGGTATAATACAGGATGTAACTCAGGGTCAGTACAGGATCAGTAATGTAATGTATCAGTGCAGAATAGTGAGTGCAGCTCTGGAGTACAATAAAGATACAACACAGGATCAGCATACAAAACTTTTCAGAATTTGCTGCTCTACAACCTACAATGGGTTACAAATACTTCACCTTCTTCTGCGGCTTTAATCACTAATGCGCTCATCTCAATGTATTCTTTTCTGAAGTCCATTGTATTGTCTAGAGTAATCGTTTAATATCAGATCTGGCCAATTTACATACGTAATTCCTATATCATATGCAGTAGGCTAACAGAAAGTTAGTAAATCAAGCCTATTGCTTTCATTGCTGCTCTCTAGCTAAGGTCAGGAGGAAGGAGGGATATGCACTAAGCTGCTACGGTTTCAGCATGGGACGGTGTGACATGACTACTCTTATAGGTCAGAGGAAGTTCGCTGGCTCGCCTCTCATACTGAATATATGTGCAGAGCGTAATATCCTCTAGAAGAACAAAGATGTACTTCCAAAGGAAGCTTACACTGCGAGTGCTCTGAGTATTATATAATATGTTGGCATTGTGTCCATGTAAAGCCCTAATTTACAATGTGCAAAGTTTAAAGGGGGTTTCCACCTCTCTTCCAAATAGGCCAGATGTAAGGAATCGTTATAAAATTAAGAAAGAATTGTTACTTACCAGTCTGAACACCAGCAGCTCCAGTGCTGCTTTGGTGGTCTCCGACTGGGCAGGAAGTGATGACATGGCGTCCCAGCTATACGGTCACCTGACCACTTGGGACACAGCAGGGGTAAGGTGACTATATGCTACAGCAGAAGTAAGGTGACTATATGGGACAGCAGAGGTAAGGTGACTATATGGGACAGCAGGGGTAAGGTGACTATGTGGGACAGCAGAGGTAAGGTGAAGATATGGCACAGCAGAAGTAAGGTGACTATATGGGACAGCAGAGGTAAGGTGACTATATGGGACAGCAGGGGTAAGGTGACTATATGGGACAGCAGGGGTAAGGTGACTATGTGGGACAGCAGAGGTAAGGTAACTATATGGGACAGCAGAGGTAAGGTGACTATATGGGACAGCAGAGGTAAGGTAACTACTATATGGGACAGCAGAGGTAAGGTGACTATGTGGGACAGCAGAGGTAAGGTGACTATATGGGACAGCAGAGGTAAGGTGACTATGTGGGACAGCAGGGGTAAGGTGACTATATGGGACAGCAGAGGTAAGGTGACTATGTGGGACAGCAGGGGTAAGGTGACTATATGGGACAGAAGAGGTAAGGTGACTATATGGGACAGCAGAGGTAAGGTGACTATATGGGACAGCAGAGGTAAGGTAACTACTATATGGGACAGCAGAGGTAAGGTGACTATGTGGGACAGCAGAGGTAAGGTGACTATATGGGACAGCAGAGGTAAGGTGACTATGTGGGACAGCAGGGGTAAGGTGACTATATGGGACAGAAGAGGTAAGGTGACTATATGGGACAGAAGAGGTAAGGTGACTATATGGGACAGCAGAGGTAAGGTAACTACTATATGGGACAGCAGAGGTAAGGTGACTATGTGGGACAGCAGAGGTAAGGTGACTATATGGGACAGCAGAGGTAAGGTGACTATGTGGGACAGAAGAGGTAAGGTGACTATATGGGACAGCAGAGGTAAGGTGACTATATGGGACAGCAGAGGTAAGGTAACTACTATATGGGACAGCAGAGGTAAGGTGACTATATGCGACAGCAGAAGTAAGGTGACTATATGGGACAGCAGGGGTAAGGTGACTATGTGGGACAGCAGAGGTAAGGTGACTATATGGGACAGCAGAGGTAAGGTAACTACTATATGGGACAGCAGAGGTAAGGTGACTATATGGGACAGCAGAGGTAAGGTAACTACTATATGGGACAGCAGAGGTAAGGTGACTATGTGGGACAGCAGAGGTAAGGTGACTATATGGGACAGCAGAGGTAAGTTGACTATATGGGACAGAAGAGGTAAGGCCACTATATGGGACAGCAGAGGTAAGGTGACTGTACGGCACATCATCCCTTCCAACCCAAAAAAGGAAAAAAATACTTATCAGCGCTCCTGAAGTGTAGTATAGCCCCTGAATCTTTTAATCAGGGTAAGGATGCATGGAAGGAAAAAATCCCAGCTGGAGCATGGGTGAGGCACAGAAGCAATAGAAAAAATCCAGCAATCCCAAAAGAAAAATTGTAGAATATTAAAACTTAGAGAAAGGACAATTTTTTATCCCTCTTTTTCTAATTCCCCTTAAACATGTTTTTAATAGTTTTTTTCATTAAATGTGATGTAGTAGTAGTAGTGTTCATTTTTTCTTTTAGGATTGCTGGATTTTTTCTAACACTTCCAGTCCAGGCGGACTTCACCGGAGAGAAGGTTCAGACTGATAACACTTCTTTCTTATAGAAAATTCCTTTATATCTGGTCATGAGTGGAAATCTCCATAAAGAAAAAATATTACAGATTCCTGTAAAAAAAACAAAAACACTTTTTTTTAGAGTTTTCCATTAAAACCTATAAGCTGAGCAGGAAGTTGAGGAGGACATCAGATCTCCATGGTTCAGTGAAAGCTGCCGTTGTTATTTTGTAGTCTACAGAAGCAATGGAAACATTTATACGATTTTTCACATGGAAAACTTAAAGATAGGTGATAAAAGTCGTATCTCTGGGAGACTGCTCATTTTACCCTGAAGATATTCCAAGAATGGAGATGGTATGGAGAATTTGTGGAGTTTTTCTGCGCTGCCAATTATTGATTATTGCCATGTGTGGTTGTTTCCTGAAGAAGTGTTTGGCGCTTCGAAACGCGGCAAATAAAACATCTTTCCTGGGAAAACTCCAACACAGCCATAAAAGGAGGACCAAGAACAAGAGACAATACAGGTGTTCATGGCCACCATGTCTATGGTGGGCAGGAAACTTTAGCGGGTTGAGAAATTCCTGGATTTGCCAATACTCAATTTTCAATATACGTTCCAACTGTCCAAGATTGTGGCAGTTGTTTTTTTTTTCCATCTTTTCTGGGAGACTCCTGGAAGTTCTTTGAAACTTGGAATATACGGTACAAGTTGAGGATTTATTGACGTATCTCGTCATTTTAGGTGGACTCATTGTCAAATTTCCCAACTGCCAAAAAAGCCTCCCAAAACCTCTTGGAAGGAAGCACTTCCTGAAGGTTTGTTGTGCAGGATGCTGAGACAGATGGGG
This sequence comes from Ranitomeya variabilis, assembly GCF_051348905.1. Classification (NCBI taxonomy): domain Eukaryota; kingdom Metazoa; phylum Chordata; class Amphibia; order Anura; family Dendrobatidae; genus Ranitomeya; species Ranitomeya variabilis. The sequence goes on along the minus strand of NC_135232.1, from coordinate 33,808,905 downwards.
ACCTGGTGCCCATATTCAGGGTATGGACAACAAGGGTGTTGAAAGTGCTTGGACTGTAAAAAGGAGTTCGAAGTTATGAAAAAATTTTAACGACGCACTACAAAATTTCCCATACAACCTCTCCCAAAAGTTGGCAAGTATGATTTATACCGTATGACCGACGGTATTCTTGTTATTTAGTTTGTCTTCTTTACACAAAAGTTTTGGCATTACCGACTATATTAGTCTGGTTGGACGTACAGTTAAGGTTGTGGCCTTCTTATTAGGGGTCTTATCAAGATCTTCATGGTTTCTTGAAATGTGGTTGGAGATCCTGAGAGAGGAGGACACTTTGAAGGTTTTCATTTGAATTTGGCTCAACCGCAACAGCATATAGCTAGGACTAAACTAAAGGAGCTAACCTGGTGCTCCTATACAGTCTACAGTATCCACAGGTGGGTGAAGCCCCCTTATCTGAGGAGCTACTACACTTAAGGAGAGCGCTGCAGTGGGGATGGGAAAATATAGAGCAGTGGGCATGTGTGATTGTCTGCTCCCATCGCTCAGCAACTAAATCCGACTACCCTCTCCCCATCTATATTTTTGTATTCAATGCTTAAAGAAGTACTCCTCCTCATCATCTTTCTCCTCTTCCTCCTCCCATCAGCGTTTTATCCTCCTAATATACTGAGGTCATCATATTATACAGCACTGTGTACTTACAATTGCTCATTTTGCCTTTCTACCCAGATAATTTTTCTCTTTCCCATTAGGTCTATGACATCACATGATTAATAACTGCCTAGCCGAATCTTTCTGAGCTCTATGTAGAAACAGGAGGTCAATTTTCCCTGTATGAGTCATGAGTCACTGCAAAAGTCCCTGGCAGGGAGGAGGACAGAGCAGCCGGGTCAAGAGTTAAAGAGGGGAATGATAATTGCAGGATCAAGAGACTTCCTGTTTCTACATAGAGCAGAGAAAAGAGAAAAATTAACTGGGTAGAAAGACAAAATGAGCAATTGTAAATACACAGGGCTATACAATATGATGACTGCAATATATTAAGAGGATAAAAACTTTGATGGGAGGAGGAAGAGGAGGAGGAAGAGGAGTGCTTCTTTAGGAATGTGCCCCTTGGGTCTTAAAGTGGCATTTTGGGGAGGTGAAGTGGTAAAGTGTTGGGGTAAAATTTGATCCCTTCCAAGGACTCATGTGGAGAGGCTGTATGTTTTGGGGTTCAAAATATGCAAGAAAGTAAAAAACATCCATCCATCCCCAGGGAGCTGCTCGGCCGTGTACTCTGCGTTTCTATCTAATCTCTCCCGCGCGCTGCAGTTGTTCTTAACAATCTATAGAGCTATCTGGTCTATATCTTAGAAAACCATGACCGGGCTACAGAGGAATTCGATGCGGATCCCACATTGTGTATAAACAGCTTACATCATGAAATTTTTGTAAGAGAACTAAAAAGAGTTCCTTTAATCTCCACTAAATAAGCTAAAATTCTGGCAAACGCACAGATGGCGCTCAGAACAATGCAAGTACGCTGGTGCAGATACACGGCTTGGTGTCTAGTCAAAAAGTTATCGGTCGTACAGATGTGCAGTAAAGATCCATGAAAACGAAGTCTGGCCGGAGTCCTGTTACCAGAGAGGAGATCACATCTTACCTCTTGAATACCAGCTTCAAGATCAGTCATGCCAATCACTGAGAAGTCCCCATATCGGTCACCGTTGGCATCGATGGACACTTCTCCAGCGATACCTACAGAAAGGCAGTCATGGAATTAGGATGTAACCCAGGATCAGTAATGTAATGTATGTACACAGTGACTGCACCAGCAGAATAGTGAGTGCAGCTCTGGAGTATAATACAGGAGGTAACTCAGGATCAGTAATGTAATGTATGTACACAGTGACTGCACCAGCAGAATAGTGAGTGCAGCTCTGGAGTATAATACAGGATGTAACCCAGGATCAGTAATGTAATGTATGTACACAGTGACTGCACCAGCAGAATAGTGAGTGCAGCTCTGGAGTATAATACAGGATGTAACCCAGGATCAGTAATGTAATGTATGTACGCAATGACTGCACCAGCAGAATAGTGAGTGCACCTCTGGAGTATAATAAAGTATGTAACTCAGGATCAGTAATGTAATGTATGTACACAGTGACTGCACCAGCAGAATAGTAAGTGCAGCTCTGGAGTATAATACAGGATGTAACTCAGGATCAGTAATGTAATGTATGTATACAGTGACTGCACCAGCAGAATAGTGAGTGCAGCTCTGGAGTATAATACAGGATGTAACTCAGGATCAGTAATGTAATGTATGTACACAGTGACTGCACCAGCAGAATAGTGAGTGCAGCTCTGGAGTATAATACAGGATGTAACTCAGGATCAGTAATGTAATGTATGTATACAGTGACTGCACCAGCAGAATAGTGAGTGCAGCTCTGGAGTATAATACAGGGTATAACTCAGGATCATAATGTAATGTACAGCTCTGGCAAAAATTAAGAGACCACCACATCAAATCTTTGTCACGGGCAGCCCAATTTCCAGACTTGAATCCCATTGAAAACCTCTGGAATGTAATCAAGAGGAAGATGGATAGTCACAAACCATCAGACATAGAAGAACTGCTTACATTATTGTACCAGGAGTGGCATAAGGTCACCCAGAAGCAGTGTGAAAGACTGGTGGAAAGCATGGCAAGACGCATGAAAGCTGTGATTAAAAATCATGGTTATTCCACATAATATTGATTTCTGAATACTTCTTGAGTTAAAACATTAGTATTGTTGTTTCTAAATGATTATGAACTTGTTTTCTGTGCATTATTTGAGGTCTGAAAGCACTGGGTTTTTTTCTATTTTGATTATTTTTCTTTGTCAGAAAAAAAATACAAAATTCATTGCTTGGAAATTCGGAGACACGTTGTCAGAAGTTTAAATACTAAAAGAACAATTTACATTTTACTCAAAAATATACCTATAAAGAGAAAAATCAGACAAACTGAACATTTTGCAGTGGTCTCTTAATTTTTTCCAAAGCTGTATGTACACAGTGACTGCACCAGCAGAACAGTGATTGCAGCTCTGGAGTATAATACAGGAAGTAACTCAGGAACAGTGCAGGATAAAGTAATATATGTAAAAAAGACTAATAATGTCATGTAGATCATTTTTCTATAAACTTTTACAATAAATAATGATCCTTTACATTAAAAGGACATTTGTTTCCTAATATCTAAATGGCAGAGTGGAAATTAAAGTGCTTGTTTTCTTAACTCTAACATGCTTATGGGGAAGTATCCAAATCTCCAGCTCAACATGATTGATTTTAATGAACTCCAGGGAGGCTAAGAAAATCCTTCTCTTTTCTAGATAAAAATATTATTCTTTGAAAGAAAAAAGCCAGAAATTCTAATGGATCTATAATTTAAGAAAACATGCACTTAACTTGCAATATTAGATTTTTACCTTTGAGATTTTTCCTAATCACACTTTAAACAGATGTTTCAGAAAAAAAGAAAAAACAAGTTCAGAAAGAAACTACCGTACTGCAAATATTTCCAAAATCTGTTTTACTGCAGGAGTCAATATCGGCAGAAGGTTTAGGAATATTCCAGCAATAATTCATTCCAGATCATTCCATCCGGCTGCATTTTGTTTTTAGATCTGGTGATATTAAACATTATTTTTCCTTTTTGGTCATTTAACAATTTTGTGGCAAAATGCATGTTTTGTTACGATTTTATGACAATTATTGCAAGAATCCAATAGTGGATATATAATTACTGGCTACATTATTAAAGTCCTGCATCTATGAGAGCAATCTCTCCTCTGGTGCCATTAGGTTATGTCTGGACAACCCCACTCTGCGCCTAGTAGACTTAGCATTATGGCCCTGGGCATCCTTGCCTGTGGTGCACCTGGACATCCGTACCTTTATTGCACCTGGGTATTCCTTCCTGTGGTGCACCTGGGTATTCTTGCCTGTGGTGAACCTGGGTATTCTTGCCTGTGGTGCACCTGGGCATCCTTGCCTGTGTTGCACCTGGGTATTCTTGCCTGTGGTGAACCTGGGTATTCTTGCCTGTGGTGCACCTCAGTATTCTTGCCTGTGGTGCACCTGGGTATTCATGCCTGTGGTGCACCTGGGTATTCTTGCCTGTGGTGCACCTGGGTATTCTTGCCTGTGGTGCACCTCAGTATTCTTGCCTGTGGTGCACCTGGGTATTCTTGCCTGTGGTGCACCTGGGTATTCTTGCCTGTGGTGCACCTGAGTATTCTTGCCTGTGGTGCACCTGGGTATTCATGCCTGTGGTGCACCTGGGTATTCTTGCCTGTGGTGCACCTGGGTATTCTTGCCTGTGGTGCACCTGGGTATTCTTGCCTGTGGTGCACCTGGGTATTCTTGCCTGTGGTGCACCTGAGTATTCCTGCCTGTGGTGCACCTGGGTATTGCTGCCTGTGGTACACCTGGGTATTCTTGCTTGTGGTACACCTGGGTATTCTTGCCTGTGGTACACCTGGGTATTCTTGCCTGTGGTACACCTGGGTATTCTTGCCTGTGGTGCACCTGAGTATTCCTGCCTGTGGTGCACCTAGGTATTCTTGCCTGTGGTGCACCTGGGTATTCTTGCTCTGGTGCACCTGCTGTGGTGCACCTGGGTATTGCTGCCTGTGGTACACCTGGGTATTCTTGCTTGTGGTACACCTGGGTATTCTTGCCTGTGGTACACCTGGGTATTCTTGCCTGTGGTACACCTGGGTATTCTTGCCTGTGGTGCACCTGAGTATTCCTGCCTGTGGTGCACCTGGGTATTCTTGCCTGTGGTGCACCTGGGTATTCTTGCTCTGGTGCACCTGCTGTGGTGCACCTGGGTATTCTTGCCTGTGGTACACGTGGGTATTCCTGCCTGTGGTGCATCTGGGTATTCTTGCCTGTGATGCACCTGGGTATTCTTTCCAGTGGTGCACCTGGGTATTCCTGCCTGTGGTGAACTTGGGCAAGGATGCATCCTGAGCATCCTTGCCTGCGGTGCACGTGGGCATCTTTGCCTGTGGTGCACCTGGGTATCTGGGTATTCTTGTCTGTGGTGCACATGGGTATTCCTGCCTGTGGTACACCTGGGTATCCTTGCCTGTGGTGCACCTGTGCATCTTTGCCTGTGGTGCACCTGGGTATTCTTGTCTGTGGTGCACATGGGCATCCTTGCCTGTGGTGCACCTGGGTATTCCTGCCTGTGGTGCACCTGGGCATCCTTGCCTGTGGAGCACCTGGGCATCGTTGCCTGTGGAGCACCTGGGTATTCCTGCCTGTGGTGCACCTGAGTATTCTTGCCTGTGGTGCACCTGGGTATTCTTGCCTGTGGTACACCTGGGTATTCTTGTCTGTGGCACACTTGGGCATCCTTGCCTGTGGTGCACCTGGGTATTCCTGCCTGTGGTGAACCTGGGTATTGCTGCCTGTGGTACACCTGGGTATTCCTGCCTGTGGTGCACCTGGGCATCCTTGCCTGTGGTGTACTTGGGTATTTTTGCCTGTAGTACACCCGGGTATTCTTGCCTGTGGTGCACCTGGGTATTTTTGCTTGTGGTGCACATGGGCAACCCCAGCTTTAGTGCCACTGAATCTAATAATCTCATCACCATGGCACTGAATATCCTTGGCTCTGGAGTCACAGGGCATCTTCACCTTTGTTCCTATTGGGACATCACTGGCTCTGATACCACAGGGCATCCTTCTCTCTGGCGCCATTGCATTTAGCCAACCGGGCACTGGGCATCCTCACCTTTTGTACCACTGCATCTAGTAAACACAATATCATGGCACTTTGCATTCTCTATTCCAGTGCTTCTGGCCATCCTCATCTCTGGTGCCACTGAGCCATGCATGCCCATGGTGCCACTGTCTCTAGTAAACTCAGGACCATGGCATAACCTCCTCTCTACTGCTGCTATCCAAGACCTGTTATATTATGTCTATGAATGCATTTTCATCATATTTCCGTCTCTAAAGACTTGTCCTAGTATGCAGGCATGGAGCGATGGAGGCATCTACAGTGCACGACAACCTCCTTTCTTTGCAAAGTAGAGATTAGACGTGTCCTGAGATAAGAAGCTTTCTCTATCCAGGATGTAACCTCCATACACCAGTGTATGACAACAGACCTCAGTGATGCTTGTCCAAACATCAGGAAAGGCAGGATCTCTTTTAGATCACACAATGGGGGACCTAGGAAACTTTCTTAGATTTCAAGCAAAAGTTGGTTTCTTGTTTTTTTCCCTGTTCATGCAATGTTTAAAAAATCTCTTCTCCTAACTTTCCACCCCACATAATAAAAGTCAAAAAATGTACAGTGCGAGACGTCGATGTTTCTATGACTGCCCTCTTTTTGAAAAACCATTGAAAATATGAGATTGAGACAAATTTCTGGAATTCCTTGGAACATTTTCCACGTTGTCTTGCCGATAGACTCTGACCTGGAGGGGATCCTGTAAGTCAGGTCCGTTCTGTTGTACTCGTGTGTCCATTTTGGGGGCAGATGTAACAGAGATGAATTGGTCATTTTACTTGCACTAATTGATACCTTAGTATCTGAGTCTCATCAACATAGCACATGGACGACTAAAGGCAAAGGGGCCTAGTTCTTCCACAGATAATGGGCTCCAAGGCCCCTGCAGAGACCCTGATATTCCCGGGCTGCCCTTCTCTATGTGGACATTACATAAGGTCCCAGTTTCCCTATAGATTACCACCGATGTCACAAAGCTAGAATGACAGAAGAATAACAGGTTCCTTCATGAATTCTACCTTCATACGTTCTGTTCCACATCCGCTGAACAAGTTTCTCTCCATCTTTTTTGCTAAAACCGCTCCGCACCAGTTCATGTAACGCCAGGGCATAAAGGATGATGGCATCATGGAAACCTTCCACAAACATGTTGACCTGGAACAGAAGATGTAACGGTGAGCACAACCTTATAGAGATCCTCCAACTACATATAAAGGGAATGTTTCATTAGAACATTACATATTGAATGAGAGCATGTGGTTTCAGGTACCTGTCTCATGTACATTTGGAACAACAGCGTTTTCGGCCATTATATGACTTGCAGTTTCCCCCACTGCCGGCTCCATCTCTAATTTTCAGTTGTCTCTGAGCTGGTGGGTAGAAACTCGCTGCTATGATGTCTCCTATACACAGCACACACGGACATGAGAGATTCCTGATCTCCCATGTCTATGCGTGTATGCAGTACTAGTTCAGAAGTAGAAGCACAGACAATATTATACAGCAGTACTGAGCAATGTAGCTGTGAATCTAGCTCTTAGTTGAAATAAAACAAAAGTTTCAACAATATCTGTCTTACATCCTGCATTCTCAATCTACTCCTCCAATCTCCTCAAGCTTTCCTTTCCATAGACTTCAATAGGCAGCTGTAATCTGATCTCTCAGTGGGTTGCCAGTCTATCTTAAAGACATATTTTTGCAGTTTTGTGAATGATGAGTTCAGAAGGCATAGGAGAAGGGAAAAGGTGACTTGTGAGCTAAGAAAGAGGCAGATCTCTATGATAAGATATGTTACCATCTTTCCTAGGCTATGTTCACATGTCCGGTAATCATCCGTCAGAATGGATCCAGGAGCAATCCGTTCACCAAAAAGTAGTGCAGATACAATTTTCTTGTCCTGTTAAAAAACTGACTTCAACTGGATAGGTTTTTTTAACATTGAAGTCTATGGAAAACAGATCTGTTAAATAGCCAATCGTTTTCTTCCATTTGAAATTGATCCAATAAGCAAAAAACGGATCATTTTCAAATGGAAGAAAAACGGATCCAGTTGGAATCAGTTTTTTTCTAGCCAGACAAAATAATGGAGACAAACAAAAGGAAGGCTAGCAATGCTATACAGACAGATATACAGTATGTACGCAGCTGACAGAGATCCGGGAAAGCTGAGCGGCCTCACAATACATCCTAAGCAGATACAATCATTCTCCTTATTCATCCATTTTTGCCCGTGTAATGATGACTCCCACTTGATGATTGGCGATTCTGGATTCTGCTCAACGTAATATCTTCAGACCAGATGAAGAATTAGACGGACTGCTCTGCACAATCGCATTCTGCTCAGCGCTGCCAAGAAAACACTTCAACATCCTCCAGACATCTCACTTTAAGCAACTGACAAGAGATCCTAAAACACCAGAACACCCCAACAGAAGAACAGATCATGGAAAATGGAGTGACCAGTGATTGACACTGACTTATGTGATAGTCCGCAGAACACATCTCCGGGGGAGTCACCAATTCACACACATTCCTACATTCCAGTTTCTTATGTAGCAGAGTTGAGTTTGTCTTGCCTGTGGTTACACTGTATACTGGATGGCAGACACATAATGCAGGAAATACGGCCTCTCATCCTTCTTTCCCTGTTTAATAAATAGCAAATTTGCCTTGTTGTGCAGTAATGCAGAGCTGCCAAATCTGAGAGTATTGGGGACAACAATGGGGTCTTGTTTGGCCTCTAACGCCCTTCCTTCCCAGGAAAAGTTCATGAAGCCAACTCCTTTCTAAAAACCCCATTAAGATATTCGGAGGGGGGATCCCAACTTAGGAAACCCATCTACTCGCTAACAAGACCCAGACGCCCTACCCCCAAGTATTACATGGTCATGCAATTGAATAGTCAGCATGCAATGCTACATTTCCCCTGCAGGGGCACAGTACAGTTTTTATGGGGTTATGCAGCATAGATGCGTATCTCAAAAATAGGAGAAAAGTCTGAAAAAGGCTCAATGTAATTATAAGAGGACCTGGTGGATCATATCACTTTTTTTATGGACGACCTTTTATCCAATTTTCTAAGAAACATACCCAGAAGTCGGGAAAAAAAATGACAACAGAATTAGAAATTCTTCAAATGTTGCATTTATCTCTGATACATTGTGTTCCTAGACATCCTTTCCAGATGTTCGCTTCCTTGAGTAAATAAATGGCCCCCTACATATCGCCTCGTATTGTCATCGCCATGTGCTGAGTGCATTTAGCGTGGCTAAACATACGTCACCCGTGCTGGCACCGGACCAGTACTAGCATAAGGAGAACCCGTACATGACACACGCACATCGAGGAGGAAATGATAAAGAGAGGGAATAAGGGTGGAACGCAGCTGGAGAACGGAGACAAGTGTTATCTGCGCTCATGGGGCTGCAACGTAAAGGGGCCGAAAGATCTACACGAACCTACAAAGCGGACAACCTCTAATTCTGCCACATTACAATGTATATTATCATACAGCAAAGACAACACACATTGCATCATTTTTTTTTCTTTTACATTTTCTTTCCTTTTTTTCCACCACTCTCGCTCACTTTCTTTCACTATTTCAACTTCTTATCATTTTATTCTCCTACTTTACATTTTCATTTTTTCCTTTTTCCACTTCCCATCTTTCTTTGCTTTTCCTCCCTTCCTTAATCCATTCCCCACCTAACCACCTTTTGCTCTTTTTCTCTCTTCCTTTTTTTCTTTTTTCCTATCTTCATCTGTTCCGTTTTCTCTCTCATACGTTCTCTCTCCCCTTCATCTACCTGTTCTTTTTTCCCCAAAACTTTGCCTTCTGTTCTCTTTCTTCCTTATATATCTCTCTCTGTGTCTTCCCTCCACCACAATTCCCCTTTCCCTTTCTTTTCGTCCCTCTACCCCTACACCATAGCACTCTTTATCTACCGTTTTGCTCTTTCTCCACTCTCTTCCCGTCTTCCTCTATCCATTTACATTTCCCCTCTTTCTCTCCTCCTTACCTTCTTTCCATTTCCCTCTTTTTCATTCTCTGCACCTTCACTTTCTTACTCTTCCTTCCTGCCATACTACTTTTGCCTCCCATTTTCCCTCTTTCTCTACACCTTTACCCTTGCTTGCTCCCCTCTTACACTCTCTATTTGCATCTATTTCATTCTCTATTCCTTGACTCTCATCTTCTCCCATTCTTCCTTTTTTCCTTTACTCTCTTCTTCTCCCATTTTTCCTCTTTTCTCTTCTCCCATTCTTCCTCTTTTCCTTTGCTCTCTTCTTCTCCCAGTCTTCCTCTTTTCCTTTACTCTCTTCTTCTCCCAGTCTTCCTCTTTTCCTTTACTCTCGTCTTCTCCTAGTCTTCCTCTTTTCCTTTACTCTCTTCTCCCATTCTTCCTCTTTTCCTTTACTCTTTTTCTCCCATTGTTCCTCTTTTCCAATACTCTCTTCTCCCACTCTTCCTCTTTTCTTTTACTCTCTTCTTCTCCCAGTCTTCCTCTTTTCCTTTACTCTCTTCTTCTCCCTTTCTTCCTCTTTTCCTTTACTCTCTTCTTCTCCCTTTCTTCCTCTTTTCCTTTACTCTCTTCTCCCATTCTTCCTCTTTTCCTTTACTCACTTCTCCCTTTCTCTCCCAGTTTTCCTCTTTTCCTTTACTCTCTTCTCCCATTTTTCCTCTTTTTCTTTACTCTCTTCTCCCATTCTTCCTCTTTTCCTTTACTGTTTTTCTGCCATTCTTCCTCTTTTCCTTTACTCTCTTCTTCTCCCATTCTTCCTCTTTTCATTTACTCTCTTCTTCTCAGTCTTCCTCTTTTCCTTTACTCTCTTCTTCTCCTAGTCTTCCTCTTTTCCTTTACTCTCTTCTCCCATTTTTCCTCTTTTTCTTTACTCTTTTCTTCTCCCATTCTTCCTCTTTTCCTTTACTCTTTTTCTCCCATTGTTCCTCTTTTCCAATACTCTCTTCTCCCATTCTTCCTCTTTTCTTTTACTCTCTTCTTCTCCCAGTCTTCCGCTTTTCCTTTACTCTCTTTTTCCTCATTCTTCCTATTTTCCTTTACGCTCTTCACAGGGTGACCACTTATAGGTAATTACGGCATAAACATCTACAAAGTATCACAAAATCGTGTTTTGTTTTATTTTCAAGAAGCAAATAATCTTGTTCACCATAAGATACATCAAGAAATGAATATGATCTACTATAAAATTACTTGTAGTTACTTAGCTCCTCCTGAGGGTCATATTTTTAACATACTGTACCTCCTCCTGGATGCCTACATACCTTAGTACATTACAAGGAGCTGGTGGTCCTCATGGGACAACCTCTTCGACCCCTTATTAAACAGATATACAAAAAATCAAGCTCTGAATGTATTTACTACATCACTATACATCTCTCATAAAGTTAGTGGTCACGTGGAAAGAAAGTCAAGCAGTTACAGAAGAATTGCTCCCTGCAAAATACACTAATGTGGGTGCAAATTCTGCAACGTTACGTCCAAATACTGTACGTCTATGCCGTTATCCCAGGCAGGGGTTATGCATGGATTTTATGCCTCGGTCCCACATTACTTTTAATTTATTGCCAAACATTTTTGGCTTGGCGTTTTCCCACGAATATGCCAGCAGACAAAATATCATCCACTTCACAGGGATACAGGGTTAACGACTTTGTAACATCATGGGAAATGCCATGAGAGGTCTGATCCCGGGTATGCTTATGATCACCAGACCAGGATACGTCTGCTCATTGCAATCTGTATGAACACTGATGGTAAAGAGAACCGCTCCCCAGGATTTATTATTGCCCTGGATGGTATAGGGCTATATATGGAGCACGTGGAGACTTTTCCATGTCTGGTAGAAAGTGTGGACTCATTGCATCTAGAATGTAAATATCCTGCAATATACAATCCTCAAATCTGTCTGTGAGGACTTGCATAATATAGGGGCACGGCTAACACAATAGGACCCTAACACAAAGGGAAAAAGGGGGCAGCTGGTCCTGTATGCAGCAGGTAATGCCCCCATCCAAGGGATGATACGGGTGTATAGGCGAAACAGACAGAGCAGCGAGATCGGGCATAGAGAGCAATGCCCTGTGAGCTACACAGCCTGGACTTCAGACTGATACACTATGGTTCCAAAGTTGAGGGTCACCCAGACAATTTTGTGTTTTCCATGAAAACTCATACTTTTTTTAATCAAATGAGTTGCCAAATGAATTGAACATCTAGTCCAGACATTGACGAGGTTCAAAAAAGATTTTTATTTGAAATAATAATTTTCTCCTTCAAACTTTGCTTTCGTCAAAGAATGCTCCCTTTGCAGCAATTCCAGCATTGAAGACCTTTGGCATTCTAGCAGTTAATTTGCTGAGGAAATCTGGAGAAATTTCCCCCCATGGTTCCAGTCCAGATGCCCCTCACACAAGTTGGTTTGGCTTGATGGACACTTTTTGCACCACACGGTCAAGCTGCTCCCACAACAGCTCAATGGGGTTGAGATCTGGTGACTGCGCTGGCCACTCCATTACAGATAGAATACCAGCTGCCGGCTTCTTCCCTAAATAGTTCTTGCATAATTTGGAGGTGGCTTTGGGGCATTGTCCTGTTGTAGGATGAAATTGGCTCCAATCAAGCGCTGTCCACAGGGTATGGCATGGCGTTGCAAAATGGAGTGATAGCCTTCCTTATTCAAAATCCCTTTTACCTTGTACAAATCTCCCACTTTACCAGCACCAAAGCAACCCCAGACCATCACATTACCTCCACCATGCTTGACAGATGGCGTCAGGCAATCTTCCAGCATCTTTTCAGTTGTTCTGCATCTCACAAATGTTCTTCTGTGTGATCCAAACACCTCAAACTTGGATTCGTCTGTCCATAACACTTTTTTCCAATCGTCCTCTGTCCAATGTCTGTGTTCTTTTGCCCATATTAATCTTTTCCTTTTATTAGCCAGTCTCAGATATGGCTTTTTCTTTGCCACTCTGCCCTGAAGGCCAGCATCCCGGAGTCGCCTCTTCACTGTAGACGTTGACACTTGCGTTTTGCGTGTACTATTTAATGAAGCTGCCAGTTGAGGACCTGTGAGTCTTGTTGCTCAGTTGTGCAGCGGGACCTCCCACTTCTCTTTCTACCCTGGTTAGAGTCTGTTTGTGCTCTCCTCTGAAGGGAGTAGTACACACTGTTGTAGGAAATCTTCAGTTTCTTGGCAATTTCTCGAATGGAATAGCCTAGATTTCTAAGAACAAGAATAGACTGTCGAGTTTCATATGAAAGTTCTTTTTTTCTGGCCATTTTAAAAGTTTAATGGAACCAACAAATGTAATGCTCCAGATTCTCAACTAGCTCAAAGGAAGGTCAGGTTTATAGGTTCTCTAATCAGCCAAACTGTTTTCAGCTGTGCTAACATACTTGTGCAGCGCCCCAGAGTCCTGGTCGTTGCAGTAATGTCGCTCTTCCACCTTGGGGAGTGATATTACGTCTGATGGTACCAAAGGAGTTCACCTTGCCAGGTATCACAAGTCACACACTACACTTCACACTCCAGTCCACCAGGGGGAGCCTTGCTTCTATCTATTAGGGCACTCCTCACACACGGGTAAAACTGGTGGGTTGGATAGAACAGTCAGAGAGAAGCTACCTGGGTTTGACCCAGAGAGGACCTGTCAGGCAGACAGGGGGAGAAGGAGGAACATCTGAGCTGCAGACAGAGGGTCCCTGTCAGGGGTGGGATCCTGACAGAGGCCAAGCACAAGATCGACAGTTACGGAGCTGCGCCTGCACCCATTGCAGCAGCATCCTAAGAAAGGACAGGAAAGGAATTGTATTGTGGAGAGTGAGAAACGAAGTCACAGCACAAGGAGATAATACCGGGAGGAGTTCTGCCCCAAGATCGGCAGCCTCCTTCTGAGGCACGTAGCCGGTGGCCGGAACACCGAGGGAGTAATTGACTCTACGTATTACTTCAGAGACCAGCAGGACAATCAATTCCAAGTTGGTTGCCCGACCTTAATACCTAAGAAGACATGGAGGCAAATTGTGGGAGAGGGGCGTCACTAGGGTCCCTATAAATAAGCTCCAGGCCTACCCCGTCATACGGGTTGTCCTATCCATACCATCTGGGGGACAGAGAGAGAGAAGATCAGAAACATCCACGAAAGTTGTGAGGACTATCCCGTGGTGCTCGGTGGGGAGGTACTGCAGCACACAGGCGCTGGTAGGAGGGCTGCTGATTTCCACCTGGATAAGGGAACTCTGGATGTGCCTTCGGACCGGCCGGATTCTGCCTGCCCTGTGGACGGTGCTCTGGACTGTGGATGCTGAAGTCTTCAGTAAAGGGTAGGGAGACTGCAACCTTTGTGTCCTCGTTATTCGCTGCGCCTTGCATCGTCCACCATCACCACCAACACATCCGGGAAGCCCTGGGGACATACTTCACCTGTGGGAAGGTATACCATCTAGCCGCCATTCCATCACCCCAGCGGACCCCTAATCGGCGTCGGTCGCCCTGGCCGAGTACCACAGGTGGCGTCACGAACACCAGACAAACTACACCTTTAATTGGGCGCCCCTCAGAAGGGCCACGGACCGGGTGGGGCCACCGTGACATCCCCAGAACCGAGAGAGATAGACCTGGTACCGAGTACCCCATTGCCCTACACGTGGGGGCGCTTCACTTGCACAAGCGTTTTCAAGGGTATTCGAACCATCCATTAGCCTTCTTACACAGTTAGCAAACACAAAGTACCATAAGAACACTGGAGTGATGGTTGTTGGAAATGGGCCTCTATGTACCTATGAAGATATTGCATTACAAACCAGACATTTGCAGCTAGAATAGTCATTTACCACATTAACAATGTATAGAGTGTATTTCTGAATCATTTAATGTTAGCTTCATTGGAAATAAACTGTGCTTTTCTTTCAAAAATAAGAAAACTTCTAAGTGACCCTAAACTTTGGAAAGGTAGTGTACATTGTAGCAAGTTACCAGAGAGATTTTTACAGCTGATACTATACATTTGTTTTCTGTTCTTTCCTTTCAGACACAGTGACCCTGTACATGTATAGTCCTGTACTCAGCTGATGCAACTGTATCCAGTGTAAACAATGCTCTGTGAGATAAACATCAGCAGCTGCGCAGATCTCTGCTGCCCTGTTACAATGTATCAATTTGGAGTCCAGGCTGCTTAGGTCACAGAGCTTTGTCTACACCAGTGCTCCCCAACTTCGGTCCTCAAGAGCCACCAACAGGTAATGTATTCAGGATTTCCTTAGTAATTGCACAGGTAATGGAATTCTTGCCTTTCCAGGTAAGGCAATTATCACCTTGGCAATACTAAAGGTACCGTCACACTAAACGATATCGCTAGCGATCCGTGACGTTGCAGCGTCCTCGCTAGCGATATCGTTTAGTTTGACACGCAGCAGCGATCAGGATCCTGCTGTGATGTCGCTGGTCGCTGAATAAAGTCCAGAACTTTATTTGGTCGTCCGATCGCCGTGTATCGTTGTGTTTGACACCAAAAGCAACGATACCAGCGATGTTTTACACTGGTAACCAGGGTAAACATCGGGTTACCAAGCGCAGGGCCGCGCTTAGTAACCCGATGTTTACCCTGGTTACCAGCGTAAAAGTAAAAAAAAACAAACAGTACATACTCACCCAGCGTCATACCTCCCCCAGCGTCATACCTCCCCCAGCGTCTGCTTCCTGACACTGACTGAGCGCCGGCCCTAAAGTGAAAGTGAAAGCCGCTGTGCTGTTAGGGCCGGAGCTCAGTCAGTGTCAGGAAGCAGACGCTGGGGGAGGTATGACGCTGGGGGAGGTATGACGCTGGGTGAGTATGTACTGTTTGTTTTTTTTACTTTTACGCTGGTAACCAGGGTAAACATCGGGTTACTAAGCGCGGCCCTGCGCTTAGCAACCCGATGTTTACCCTGGTTACCCGGGGACCTCGGCATCGTTGGTCGCTGGAGAGCGGTCTGTATGACAGCTCTCCAGGCGATCAAACAGCGACGCTGCAGCGATCGGCATCGTTGTCGCTATCGCTGCAGCGTCGCTTAATGTGACGGTACCTTAAGGAAATCCTGAAAACATGACCTGTTGGTGGCTCTTGAGGACTGGAGTTGGGAAACACTGGTCTACACTAATGGACAGGACTTTTTTTTAAATGGCTATTGGTTTGATCTTGAGCCATGGTGACATGATGAATGAAAGCATTGTAGAAAGATCGATGTTGAACAAGTCTAGATACGTCCACCAGGGTCTTCTCCGCTGTTATCTTGATAGTATCAAGCCATCGTGTTGCTGGTCTTTCTCTTTGTCTTGTACCTTCTATTCTTCCCACCATGATGTCCCTCGTCCAGAGACTTGATTGTTGATTTGCCCATAGCTATTCCCCTATTGACTTCTGGTGTCGTCACTGCATCTTCAGTGATCATCGATCCGAGTAGGCTGAAGTCCTTTACAATTTCCAGATCGTCGTCGTCCATCTCAAATGTATCCTGG
The DNA here is from genome assembly GCF_051348905.1 of Ranitomeya variabilis. Classification (NCBI taxonomy): domain Eukaryota; kingdom Metazoa; phylum Chordata; class Amphibia; order Anura; family Dendrobatidae; genus Ranitomeya; species Ranitomeya variabilis. Next base: position 33,792,593 of record NC_135232.1, on the reverse strand, counting down.
TCTTACCTGGCAGTGGTCAATATCTTTATCTTCTTTGTATGGGGCAGCAGTCCCATGTTGGAGCTTTCCATCTTGAAACTCTGTAATAAATCGTTCATTCCATGTCCACTTGTTGCTACCCATCAAGACATATTAATATTAATCAGTGCGTGATTATGGCCTCTAAATAGAAAGGGTATTCTCAGGCATACGGACTCCTACCTTAATACTAGAGTCTTCTCGAGGAGCAGAGAAGATCCAAGTCCCCTCAGATACCAGGACCTGAGTGTGACTCCTACGTGTATACCTACACCTCTAGAAGTCATACAGAAATAAAAAGATTATGGGTGCCAAATTATGGATTCACATGACGGAGATCTGTAAACTTTGCCCAAGGGCATAAATCTTTTCGGAATGTGCGCTAGTATAAAAGCATGAAAACATTTTACATTATTTCAATATTTCCACTCTATGGGGGCCAAGAAGGAAAAAAGATGAAAGACTTTGCGTCTCCTTTATAACACGGCTTCGTAATCATCCCAAGCTGTTCCTCTGTGATCCTCCTCCAGCCTTGTTTGATCATACACTGATAATCACTATGAGCGGAGCCTAAACCCAGGGCAGAGCTTTTACCAGTGGGGTCACAGTAATTCCCAGCTGCCCGGCTCGCGTGCTCTTGATGAATATCACTTCTCATTAAATGTGCTCCATTGTCTACTCAAGAGTCAAAAATGTAAGTTTTCCTGACACTTGACTTAAAAATGCAGAAAGTCGTCTACGATAAGTCATTGTCTAACGTCTACTTTCTGTGGACGATGTCTCTGACTCGAGCCCCCCCACTTTGAGTGCACTATTAAGAAATTACAAAAATGAAGAATATGGAAAGTTCCAATCGATCAGCTGTAACTTCTTAGTGTTTTGTCTTTCAGCAGCTTCATCGAAGGTAAACTAAAGAATTACAACATTCACATTAGAATCAGTGAGGTGTCCATGCAATGCTCAAACAAGCAAGGTCCTCCAAAGGAGGCAATCTGTCAGTCTCATGCCTCCTGGTCCACCCAAGCCCCCACCACTTATTGGCAGCTTTCTGCCTATACACAGTGCACACAGAAAGCTGCCAATCAGAGGTGTGGGCGGGGTTATACAGAGCTCAGCATTCCGAGCACCGCTTGAACTGCAGCAGAGAAAACGGTGATTGTATCAAAATGACAGCAATCATCCCCAGTAAGTGACACATCGCTGAAATCAGCGGTTTAGCCCCTACATCATGCTGCTCTCAGATTACATCTCAAAAAACTGCTCACAGGTTACCTTTAATAACTCTTCTCTACAGGGGCTGTCTAAACATGATGAATGATTAACATTGAAAGCGCTTGTAAAAACAAGAAACTTCGTAATTTACTTGTTATTCAAAATTGTCCAGAAGGAATTTTAATTTTATGGTTTACTGCTTGTTGCTTAGGTTACTGGCCACCTCTGAAGTTTATTAGTGGTGGCCAGTCTCCTAGGCAAGGAGGGCTGAGCTTACAAGTCTCTTTTTTTTCATAGAGCAACTCCATTCATGAAGGGGAACAAATGTGCCCCATTCTGGTGATCTTTTGGGGTTCCATCAGTTGGGCAAGCAACCAATCTAGAAATTATCATCTATCCTGTGAATCAGTGATTACTCAGAGGTGTATTCCATTAAGAAGAAGTTCAGAAGGAAGAGCCGCTGTGGAGAAAAACTGCAGCTCCAAGAAAGGAGAAAGGAGACCCTGAACAATACAGGGTACATTTTGCTACTTGAGCTGAGTTCTGCTTTAAAGATTGGACAAGACCAGACACAGCACCCCTCGTGTCCATTTGCTATGTCTGGTATTTCCAGAATAGGCCTGAGCTGCAATACCTGCCGCAGCCAGTGCACGAGAGTGGCACTGTTTGCTCTTTTATAATCTCAGGTATCGCGACTTATATAGTTTGGTGACTTTAAAAAAAGGGGAATAGTCTTTAATGTAAAGATGTAACTCTGCAGAACCTGTAAAGCTGTGGTTCTTCGTGCTACCATCTTGCCTCCTGCTGCCCAGCACACTTGGGTCACTGAATCTTACTTAAGCTTTTGTCCTTTGGTTTAGCGGCTGAAATAATTTTTATCCCTACAGAGTTACCATGGTGCGGTATTCTCTCGCCCGCTTGTGGTCGGCTTTTGTACTTTCCAACACAATTAGTGCAGCACTCTAACTAATGAAAGGGCCTATTCATGGGGACAAATTGTTCTCTGGCCGGGCAGAAAAATACCCCCAATTCTATTGCAGATGAAGCGAATACAAAAGCCGCCACTTATTCATCCTGCCTCGGTGATCTGGGGCTGGTAATACCGTAATGGCTGCTACGTAGGTCGTGGTGACTAGACTAATCGGCAGTACTTCGGCGGGAGTCATAGAAAACCCGCAACTTTATCAAAGAAATGAGTCAAGTCCAGGGGTAGACTGCAGTGATCAGGGGCCCACATGTCAGATGCAGGGTATTCCACTCCATGATGTATGTGGGACCCGCGTCTACAGATATACAACTTTTTCAATGATCCATCATAAAGTGTGTCAATCATTTGTGTAGCATAGCCCTTGTAATATGGAGCTACGTAGTTGACTTGATGGCCCACACTACTGACTTAGTGCTCTAAAGTGGGCAAAATGGCGTTTGCTACACCTGTAACTGAATTATTGTGTTTCCCAGAACCCCGTTGCGTCTCCGGCAAAGAATAAATGCAATGGTGACCCTGCAGCTCTCTCCAGTTACTTTTACAGGAGTCATGGCTCTTTCATAGTGGAAGGAAAATGGAGCCCCCAAATGTTGTCTTGGTGTCACGCACAGTGTAGGAAAGACTACGTACAAAAACAAAGGGATAAGGGGAAAGGAACCCAACACTAAGGAAGGGGGGAGAGGTGACCCCTAGGCATATTTAACATCACCCTGTCTGCCCTAACGTCCCTATATAGGTTCTGCACCCATCGCTGAGCAGAAACCTAATCCCTGCCTGACCCTAGCAGTAAGCCATGCATAGGGAAGGACGAGATGTAAACTAGTCAATCCTCACTACAACTAAAGACAGAAGAGGATAGACGAACAAGGGAACACTTAGCTTGAGTAGACTCAGAGAGAAAAACAGACGTCCTCCAAACACCAAAGAATAAGATAGCCAATTGCTATAGCTCCAAGTCTCAAGTCTGGAAATATCACCGGCAACTCCCAGCAGCCAGGTTGCCAATGGGTCCTAATGTCAGAAGGACCAGGAAGAAGACTGCAAAGCAAACTGCTGAGACCTTCTGCAGTCAGATGCAGAGCGACAGTCTGCAGCCTTTGACAAACCCGTGACACTTGGCCCCTGATCTGAAGGTTCACAATCTTTGCTTCCATTCAGTCTTTTAAATACTTCATCCCAAAGGAGGTCCCCTGGTAAAGTGAAAGGTGCATGGTGCGCCCTGTCAATTAGAATAAGACACATGCACGATACCGGCCATTTATGCCATCTGCACCACTCATCTCCAAAGCAGAAGTGAGTAGCGCCAGACAACCCCTCCAATGCCCCCATACACATTACAATAAAGTTGTCCAAACCCAAAGATAGCCATGGGATCACAAAGCATCTAATGTTTTTACAGGTCTCCAGACTTGTCATCCATCGGGGACGATAAGGGCTGGGATGTATGAATTCAATTGCCCAATCCTTTTGTTCCCCGTGAAATGTCTGGCTATGGTGTCTACTTCTCCTCCATTGAAATCTCATTAACAATCGGCCAAGAATACATGTCTATGGGATGCATGTACCCTGACTCTACCATTCCAGTACTTCAACCTTCTCTCAGCAATAGGATTAGACAAAAGTGTCTTCCTTTCCACGTAGATTTGTCCATGGACCTGAAAAATGAGCAGGTGAAGACAACTGGCGCCATAATGCCTTGTATCCCAAACATCACCGGGTCTGTCATACAGACGTTATGGCACCAAAACCAAGGGTTTCCCATACTAGGGGCAAAATGGAGACGTACCAGCAGAAGACAGGTTTGGGATAAGGAGTACAGATTTTGGGATGACCGTGGTTATTATATGGATGATTGATGCCATCCCGGCTGAGTATTTGGAGCACTTTGGGGCAGATCTGTGGGACTTCTCCTATTTATTCCTTGGTTATCGTTTTTCTTGCAAAGTGATTTACGAATGTTAAACAGATTTCCATATTGTAGTAAGTGCACGAAACTGCGTCCTGTCCGGCCAAGTCTCGGTTGTGTAGACTGGCACCGACGAATATAAGAAAAGTACAGTGTAACCAGGCGCTGCCTAATGTGCCGGGTATAATGAGAGCAGTCACGTGGAGAAGGAATTAATGGGACGTTAAGTTTCCCACCATGAATATTCATTAAGGCTCCTTCAGACTTCCCAATGAGAAGCTGCTGCGGGCACCAAACCGGCATCAGTGACCCATTACCTCCACATACATGTACAGGCATCAGTGACCCATTACATCCATATACATGTACAGGAATCAGTGACCCTTTACCTCCATATATATGTACAGGTTTCAGTGACCCATTACTTTCATACACAGGCATCAGTGACCCATTACATCCGTAATACATGTACAGGCATCAGTGACCCATTACCTCCATATACATGTACAGGTATCAGTGACCCATTACCTCCATATACATGTACAGGCATCAGTGACCCATTACCTCCATATACATGTACAGGCATCAGTGACCCATTACCTCCATATACATGTACAATCATCAGTGACCCATTACCTACATATACATGTACAATCATCAGTGACCCATTACCTTCATATACATGTACAGACATCAGTGACCCATTACCTCCATATACATGTACAGGCATCAATGACCCATTACATTCATATACATGTACAATCATCAGTGACCCATTACCTACATATACATGTACAATCATCAGTGACCCATTACCTCCATATACATGTACAATCATCAGTGACCCATTACCTACATATACATGTACAATCATCAGTGACCCATTACCTTCATATACATGTACAATCATCAGTGACCCATTACCTCCATATACATGTACAGACAGCAGTGACCCATTACATCCATATACATCTACAGGCATCAGTGACCCATTATATCCATATATATGTACAGGCATCAGTGACCCATTGCCTCCATATGCAGTACATGTACAGGCATCAGTGACACATTACATCCATATATACTGTATGTACAGGCATCACTGACCCATTACCTCCATATACATGTACAGGCATCAGTGACCCATTACCTTCATATACATGTACAGGAATCAGTGACCCATTACCTCCATATACATGTACAGGCATCAGTGACCCATTACCTCCATATACATGTACTGGCATCAGTGACCCATTACGTACATATACATACATGTACAGGCATCAGTGACCCATTAAGTACATATACATGTACAGGCATCAGTGACCCATTAAGTACATATACATGTACAGGCATCAGTGACTCCACTGATCTCCATGTTTTCGGCAAGTCCACTGTGGTCATGAGCGGACACTGTATACTCTTATGGCAGCTCGTCCACCTGTTGTGTGTAATAACATAGACATTACTAAAGAGGATTACCTGAGACCTGGTACTGTAAATGGCAATTTGAGGGGAAGTGGTAGATATTATTTAATGGCGCCAAGATACATAAACTGGGTGGTCTGGTTTAGAAAGCCCACTCTTACAATACTCTATTGAAATAATAGCGACCCCCAAAGTGGTGCTCAGGTACCGAGATAGTCTTTGGAAGACTTGCCTGTGCAATACTTAATTTCCTCTGTGGTGGCGCTGTAAGGAAATAATCGGACACTAGATTCTTTCGTCAATGAAATGTGATTCAGCAGTGAGATACTATAATCTGCGTATTGCCAGAGACTACATTAATGGACTATCCCTTTTATTACTTGCCTCTCCTGGATCTAGGCCCCGTGTCCTCCTCCCCCTCCTGCCGCCAGTTCTTTCTGGTCCTGGACACATCAGGCTGTGATGACAGCCAACATCCTGCCTCCAGGCCTTTTAGGCCTGCTCAGGCAGTGGTTCGCCACCTGAGTAATCAGGTTGTGAGAGCCATGCCGCTACCATGGACAGCATCTGATCTAGGACTTCACGACGAAGCCAGATCTGGTATACTGCAAATCAGATGTACATCACTAAACCCATTGATAAACCCATATCAGCTATACTGGACTCTGTGACAAACTCAGCACTGCTACGTTGCTAAGTCACTGAGTCAACTTTGGCATACCGCTGCCAGCTTTATATTGGACTTTGTGCCAGACTCAGCTCTGCTACGTCACTGAGTCAACTTTGCCATACCACTGCCAGTGTACTCTGTGACAAACTTATCTCTGATACCAGTGAGTAAACTCTGCTTCCATCTCTACACTAGACTCTGTGACAAACTCAGCTCTACTATCACTGTATCAGCTCTGCTGCACCACTGCCAGCTTTGAATTAGACTTTGTGGCAAACTCAGCTCTCATATATCACTGTCTAAACTTAACTAAGCATTCATTGAATCCCATTAGTCCCCTTAGCTCCTCCTTTTTGTTGTTCTACCACTATCGCTTCTGTTGTTCCTGCTGTACCAACATCTTTTGTCCGCGATGCACAACTGCTCATCTGGACCAAAGACTTCGCTTCGAGGATCCGCCGCACTAGATGAGATATAGCACCTTTAAGTTATTCTGCAAAGTCTCATATTACTCATATTTATGAAGCAGCTATACCCCTCTTTCCTTCTTAAAGGGGTTGTCCACATTTAATGAAAGCAGGGGAAAAACGGCTGCTTTCTAGGACACATGTAGACAAGTTTTCTTTATTTGTGGACAAATATTGTCACCCTTCGGATTGCAATAAAAAAAAAAAAAAAATAATAAAAAATAAGGAAATCCTGAAAAAGTTCTATGATTATTTTTTGCCTTTTTAGTGTCCCTTTAAGAGCCTTCTCTCCACATTTACACAGAAGCCAATGAATAAGAAAGCAGTGACTGGAAGTGCATCACATACCACTAAACCTAAGGCAAACTGGCTGTATGTCCTGCGGTTTACTTTGCTAACCTCACATAATAATGGTTTATGCTACTTTTACGCTTCGCCTAATTAATTTGTTTCATTGGTTTTTCATCCTGGGGTCGTCATGCTACGTACACAAAACGACGCATCCACCTCTCGCAAGAATAAACCTTTTTTTTTTTTGTTTTCCTTGTCAGAAATTCCGACAGATGAAGGCGTTATTATGCTTTTCATTTCGTTTGGTTTTTGTGGTTTCTCTGGCGATCCCTGGTGGCCGTTTTAATTCATTCCCGGTATCCTGCATTTCAGGCATGCTATCCGAGGAATGGAGCTCACTGGGATGACACAGAGCGGGATTTAATGGAGTTGGACGTGCAGAATGAAAACACGTTAAATAAACTTTGGTCTATGGGGTGGGTCTGTTTAAGTGAGAGGCAATGAAGCTGTAAACGAATCTGATTAATGCCGGCGACTCGAAGTGAGGTAAGAGCTCGGTGCTAAAAACGAGCTCCCAAATAGGAGTAATAACGGCCAAAGAAACAAAAACTGACAAACCGTACTAAAAGTGCATCACAAGTCACAAGAAAAGCGGCCAATATCATTCACACACACTGTGCACTGTATCCACAAAGCATTAATACACGTCTTAAACAGGGAATTCAGGTTTTTCATTCAGCCTCATTGCCCCCCGGAGTATAACATCCAGCCCCATTGCCCCTGGTGTATAACATCCAGCCCCATTGCCCCTGGTGTATAACATCCGGCCCCATTGCCCACAGAGTATAACATCCAGACTCACTGCCCTCCGAGTATAACATCCAGTCCCAGTGCCCCTGGTGTATTACATCCAGCCCATTGGCCCTGGTGTATTACATCCGGCCCCATTGCCCCTGGTGTATAACATCCGGCCCCACTGCCCCCAGAGTATAACATCCAGCCCCATTGCTCCTGGTATATTACATCTGGCCCCATTGCCCCTGGTGTATAACATCCAGCCCCTCGCACCCAGTCTACAACATCCTGCCCCATTGGCCCCCGGTGTATAACATCCGGCCCCATTGCCCCTGGAGTATAACTTCCAGCCCCGTTGGCCCCCAGCCCCTCGTGCCTAGTATACAACATCGTGCCCCCTTGGACTCCAGTGTATAAAATTCAGCCCCATTGCCCCTGGTGTATAACATCAGGCCCCATTGCCCCCTGGAGTACATCATATCATCCGGCACCATTTCCCCCATAGTATAACTTCCAGCCCCATTGCCCCCTGGTATGTAACATCGGGCCCCATTTTCCCCCAGAGTATAATATCTGGCCTCTTGCGCCCTTGTGTAAAACACGTCACCGGTATAACAAGTCCGACCTTGACATTTCTTCCTCCTGAATCTTCCCCTATCACCTGTGAGTGATACTATTGAGAATTGGACAGAACAGCAGCAACTCAGCCACAAAGTGGAGACCCCATAACATTACAGAGATGGGGTCCGATAACTGAGGAGCAGAAGGCAGAAAAGTCACCACGATTTGGCTGACCCCGTAACTGAAGAGTCCAGACCAGCTCTGGTATAACATCAGCACAAACACTGGGAGCTTCATGGCCGAGCAGCCGTACATCACAAAGCACAATGCCGAGAGTCGGATGGAGTGTTGTAAAGCCGCCACCACTGGACTCTCCACCAATAATGGAGATTGTGAGCCCGGCCTCTATCCAACATCAGGGTCTGACCTCACAAATCCTCTTGATGAAAGGGCAAAAAATCCTCACAGATGCCTCCAAAATCTTGTAGAAATCCTCCCCAGAAGATCGAGAGCCGTTATATCTGCAGAGGGGAAGCTCCATATTAATGTCTATGGATGTAGAATGGGAGGAGAGAGAAGCCCCTGGAGGTGTCATATGTCTGGGTCCCAAGAGTTTTCTCCATATAGTAGTATGTACAGTACATAGAGGTCTACATAGATATACCACCATGTAATCAACTTATTGTTGATGGAAACATTTCCAACTAAAAGAAGTTGTCCAAAATGGAGAGCCCCTTTAAACCTTGGATTGCTACAGGTCTTTACATTCTTATGTTAATGGAGGTACCAGGAGGTATAGAGTGCATGTATGGTAAGTTGTATAGGGTTAATTAGGGACAATTTGGGCCTTGGTAACTACGAATATCCAGGACCGACAACGATTCCACTCCAGAATACTGATCAAGAAATGAAAACAGCATTTAAGGAATTCTCGTCATCCCGGGAACAGAGGTGGCATTAAGGAGCTCAATCTGTGCTGAAGAAAATCTCTATGAAGGAAGTGTCGGGAATTATTTTATAGAAAGCGGCTGAATGTAGAGTTTACTGGTGAAACACTGGGAGATTTAGCACGCTATCTGGAATTATTTTCACATAAAGGAATGTTGTTTGGAGGCCAAAGCTCAACGTTGTGCTCCTTGTGCCGCCTGATGCAACATTTCAGGGCTCGGAGTACGCCTCCTATGCTCGCTGTATTCCTGGGAGAAAAGGACTTTTGAGGACAACTACATGTGGAATCTGCTGGAACGTCTTATTAAATATCGAGTACGAGGCTCAGCGTGGCCAAACGGAAGTCTACACGCTTAGACGTAGTCCTATGTAAAACCCTAATGTAATGTGACGTCATGACAAATGATGCCACGATATGTATATGTGAATATGTGTCCAACCTTGGCCTGAACAATAGACTAACCCGAAGACGAGATAATTACATTTAAGGAGTTGTCTCCTCTTCGTAAATAAGTAAAATTACAAAATGATTCTAAATGCGGGGTACAGCGTTCAACTTTTTCCAGCAGTCCCATGCGGCTCATTGCTTCTCTCTAATATTCCGGGATCTGTGGTGGTCCCAGGTGTCCAACCCCTATAGACCAGTTTAGAATAACTCTTTAAGGAGTCACCATAAAGCTAATTCCTGGACTCGGACCTGAAGCCCTAGTGTCAGGGCATTGAGGATCCTTACTGGACTCGGACCTGAAGCCCTAGTGCCAGGACATTGAGGATCCTTACTGGACTCGGACCTGAAGCCCTAGTGTCAGGACATCGAGGATCCTTACTGGACTCGGACCTGAAGCCCTAGTGTCAGGACATCGAGGATCCTTACTGGACTTGGACCTGAAGCCCTAGTGCCAGGACATCGAGTATCCTTACTGGACTCGGACCTGAAGCCCTAGTGTCAGGACATCGAGGATCCTTACTGGACTCGGACCTGAAGTCCTAGTGTCAGGACATTGAGGATCCTTACTGGACTCGGACCTGAAGCCCTAGTGTCAGGACATTGAGGATCCTTACTGGACTCGGACCTGAAGTAATAGTGTCAGGACATTGAGGATCCTTACTGGACTCGGACCTGAAGCCCTAGTGTCAGGACATTGAGGATCCTTACTGGACTCGGACATGAAGCCCTAGTGTCAGGACATTGAGGATCCTTACTGGACTCGGACCTGAAGTCCTAGCGTCAGGACATTGAGGATCCTTACAGGACTCAGACCTGAAGCACTAGTGCCAGGACATCGAGGTTCCTTACTGGACTCGGACTTGAAGCCCTAGTGTCAGGACATTGAGGATCCTTACCAAATGTTCTGGTGGCCCCTATGGCTACTAGCTTTATCATTAGGATGCATGTAGAGGACACATGCCTTCTTGTGTTCCTTGCCCCCGCATTCTCTTCTGAGGTCCCATTTTTAGCATACAATGCCTGGACTAGCCTCTCGGAGTCTGGATTGTGTAACTTAAAGCATTTCTGACAAATTACAAGCGTGCAAACCACAATTGAAAGGGACAATAATCTGTTTTGCATTTTCCTTTCATGTTTCGCTGCACTTTCATCTGATCACATAGGACAATGTCAGAAGCATTTTCTCAACATCTGACATCTCGATCGTAGTAATTCACATTAACTAACCACAGAGCGGCTGACACAAGGGAAGAACAAGCAGCGCTGTCATTGGCAGGCAGTACAACGCCGCAGCTCACTGCGGAGACATAAATTGGTTTTTCTTCATCTTGAGCAAAATTTCAGTTCACAGACCCGATTCTGTATCTAAACACTCTGGACGAGGCTCAGTGGCTTGTAGCCACCCCTCTGACACCCAGTACAAGCCATGTTAGCACACAAGCCATGCCACTGCAGTCTATGAGCCTTCATCTTCTCTGGCAAATTACAGCAATACTAATGTTGTGTGAATGTACGAACACACGGGATCCCCAAGGAGATCCGTCATCATGAGTGCACAATAAAAGCAACTATCAGGGGCATAACAAACAACTATAGGGGTCCTACAGAAAAAGCTGGAATAAGAACGCACTTGCCATGGCCTTGATTGCTCTCCCAAATACATAGGCATAATACACACAGTGATGTCACAGTACAGGGATAATGCACACAGTGATGTCACAGTACAGGGATAATACACACAGTGATGTCACAGTACAGGGATAATACACACAGTGATGTCACAGTACTGGGATAATACACACAGTGATGTCACAGTACAGAGATAATACACACAGTGATGTCACAGTACAGGGATAATACACACAGTGATGTCACTGTAGTAGGATAATACACTCCGCAATGTCACAGTACAGGAATAATACACACAGTGACGTTAGTGTAGTAGGATAATACACTCCGCAATGTCACAGTACAGGGATAATGCACACAGTGATGTCACTGTAGTAGGATAATACACACAGTGACGTTAGTGTAGTAGGATAATACACTCTGCAATGTCACAGTACAGGGATAATGCACACAGTGATGTCACAGCTCAGGAATGCCGCACAAAAAAGGCACAGGGAGAAAACGATGTCTCATACAGGTATTAGGCACGTAGAATGCTCAACACAGGAAAAACATAGTGATGTCTCAGCACTGGAATAATGTAATAAGTAATGTCACAGAGAATGATAATACAGGCTGGGGTAAAACTTGGGGCCACATCCAATTTTCCATGCCAACGTACACATAATATATCATTAGCTGCATCATATTTCCCAGCTGAAATGTCCTCCCTCAGCCGTCGGGCCTGCTACCCTGGTAGACACACCCTAGACAGACATGTAGCTTCACATGTTGCCGGCAGTTTGGCTTAAGCCTTGGTGCAGCGATAAAACACTACATTATAGCCACTGTCCGTGGTGCTGACATTAATAGACGATATCAGAATATTATATATGGGCCTGTAGTGTACTGTGATACACAGAGGTACGCGGTACATTAGAATAGCTGGCATAATCTGCGTGTACGGAATTCAGACACTTCTGGCATGAAGAAATGGGACTGGCACCCTCGCCAAACCCTGCAAACTAGACTTTCTCTACATTAAGACCATCAGCCACAGTCCAATATTGGACAGGTTATGGTCTAGGTAGAATTGCTAATCCTCTTGCCAACTGCGAGATTTGGAAGATACAAGACCAACTCAGATTACAGATTGTCTCTTGTCAGGATGGAAGTTTGGACCTGGACACCATCTACAAGGCGTCCTCAGGTTTTGATGGTCAAGTCCACTGAATGTAAACATGGAATATAAGCCAATCTACAAAGAAGGAGAAATTATACCCAGTGGCATAGCTACAAGGAGTCAAAAGGTTACAGTTGTAAACTTGTGCCTGAGGGTCCAACGTGGGACAAACACCTCTCAATATACTTATACGTATACAGCATATTGCAGTTGGGCTAAAGAACTTAAATCTCAACAACCAATTTCCTGAAGGTTATTCAAGCTCTGGCTTTACCAAATGACCAGAGTGTTAGAAAAGATGCGAGCTCTACCACTACCCAATAACCAATCTCCTCCAGGAGAACCAAGCTCATTGACCAGTTTCCTCCTCTGCCTCTGGTCACTAACCAGTCTTGGTCAGGAGATCCAAGCTCTGCCTCTGCCCAATGATCAATCTCGTCCAGGAGAAACAAGCTCATTGACCAGTTTCTTCCTCTGCCTCTGCTCACTAACCAGCCCACATCAGAAAATCCAATCTCTGCCCCTGCCCAATGACCAGTCTCCTCCATGACAACCAGTTCAGGAGATCTTAGATCCTTTGCCTTTGCTCACTGACCAGTCTCGTCCAGGAGATCCAAGCTCTCGCTCTACCCAATGACCAGTCTCCAGCAGATCCAAGTTCATGCCTTTACCTAATGACAAGTCTCCTCTAGGAGATCCAGCTCTGCCTCTGCTCAATGGCCAGTTTTCTCCAGGAGATCAAGTTTCTGCCTCTGTCCAATGAGCAATGGAGATCCAACCTGTGCCTCAAACCAATCAAGAGTCTATTCTAGGAGATTCTATTCTGCCTCTGCCCAATAACCTGACTCCTCAATGAGATCCAAACTCTTCTACTGCCCAATGAACAGTGTCCTCCACAAGATTTAACCTCTGCCTCTACCCAAGGATCAATCTCCTCCAGGAGATCCAAATTCTATGTCTACCCAAACACCAGTGTCTTGCAGGAAATAAAACTTATGGCCTTGCCCAATGACCAGTCTCTACAAGGAGATCCGAGCTCCGCCACTGCCTAACATTCAGTCTTTATCAAGAGATGTAAAAAAAAAAAAAAAAACTTTCAAACTAAGATCATTGTTAAAGGGGTTGTCCAGGATTGGAACATTGGATGATCTTTTCACATGATAGACCATCAATATTTGATTGTTGGATTACCGTAAAAACGCTGAACAGTTCTAATGGCCCATCCTAAGGATAAGTCCCAAAACATCCTGTTACACCTACCCTGATTATACCACAATGTCCTATTTCACATCCCTCTTGTTCTATCTGTTTGTGGCTTTCAGATTTTTCCTAAATTTCTTTTAGAATTTTTTCTATACTTTTTATTTCCAGTAATGGAGGAGTTTATAAAGAAGCCTGTGCAGTCTAAGGAGGCAGTGCATTGTACTGCACATAGACCTTCCTGCCAACACTATATGGACTCAATTCATGGTCACTTACACAGAAATTTAAGTGGCTGGTTGACAACCTCAACAGGCCTCGGTATTACACAATTCTAATGATATTTTTTGCTATTTTTGCAGTGGATTTAGGCAGTAAACAGCTTCAAACGTTTACAAATCGAGCCAAATTGGAGCCAGATTTACAAATAAAAGGAGCAGGAAATTATAATTAACTTTTTATTAACTTCTCGTGCTTATGAATGTTGTGAAGGTCATGTTTACACATACACGATGGTCGAGATAAGCAAAGGATTGTCCAGGATATACAGAGAGTCAACAGAAAAGCCACCATGGACCTCCCAGTGTTCTCCAGGTGATGGTCGGCAGGGCCGTCATAGTCCTTTCCCTACATAAAATGGCCCTTTTTAGGCTGTTTGGGAAGAAGACGTCAGATATTTATGAGTTTTGAGGGGAATATAAATAGGTCTCTTACCCCTGCTGCTTACTTTCTGATGAGAAATGCAAATTGTGCCTAATAAACTCTGTGCAAAGTCAAACCACTTACATTTTTTATGGTTTTTCGATGGAGCAAATATTTTTCTTTCAAACTAGATTACACTGGACTCGGGCCCATGTTTGTCTTTCAATACAACGATTTGTAAAGCTAGATAGCATTCTTTCCATAGAAAAGTCAGGGACAAATTGTCTATTTTGAGGCCCTACAATGGCGCGTGATAGGCCGCGTTATCAGGAGGCGCAGGCAGCGCGCAGGATTTCCATGAACATCTTTTATCTGAATGTTCTTTCATTCTCAAGAAGAAAAACAAAAGTCGGAATTGAGAGAGAAAAAAAAGTTAAAAACCACAAACTAATAGTCTTGTAAGGAACCAGATGTCACGGTGGTTGGATAGACAGGATCGAAAACCTCAACCCTCTTTTGAACAGTGTGTGGCATTAATGGCGACTGCCACCCTGTAAGTGTAACGCCTGGGGTGCGTCAAGAACCAATCGAACATGGCCGTGATAGTTAGACACAGGGTTAGGCCGGAGTCACACTAGACCGTAATACGGACATGTGCTATGCGATAAAAAATCTCATAGCACTCGGCCCAATGATAATCTATGGTGCAGCTCCCATCATCCGTTGTTTTCTCGGCCGTATTCAGGATCCGAGTGAAATCACAGCATGCTGCGATTGTCAGCGTATCTCGACCAAGAATCGCCAATGCAAGTCTATGAGTGCGAGGAAAACTCGCACACCACACGGACCATCAGTGTGACATCTGTATGGCATCCGTATGCAATGCGATTTTACATAGAGAGAACTGCTGTATGTAAAAGCTCATGTTAAAATCGCATTGCATACTGATGCCATACAGATGTCACACTGTCACTGGATGCGAGAAAATCACACCCTCGCATTGAACACAGAAGACACACGGATCACTGTTCAGGAATATTTGTGCGATTTTCGGCTGTCACAATCGGACCGATTTTTTATACGGTAAGTGTGACGCCGGCCTTAGGGTAACATACTTGGTGAGGGCCCATGTGGGTAATGTAACGGTGGTAATCTTAGATCCTCCGATTCCCTATGGCTCCATATTACAAGCGCTGCTATATGATACCTCCCCATTCTGCATCATAATATGGATTACTTCATGAATTAGGTGAGCTAGAAAATGTCAGGTACTTACTCTATTATAAGGCTGAAAGTGAATAACACAGGATCCACCATTCACAATGCATGGTATCTCAGCTCACATCCTCCTGTACAATGACTGATCACACCTCTACATACAGGAGATAACACAGGATCCACCATTCACAACAGGTGATGTCACAGCTCACCTCCCCTCCTCCTGTACAATGACTGATAACACCTCTATATACAGGAGATAACACAGGATCCACCATTCACAATAGGTGATGTCACAGCTCACCTCCTCCTCCTGTACAATGACTGATGACACCTCTATATACAGTAGATAACACAGGATCCACCATTCACAATAGGTGATGTCACAGCTCACCTCCTCCTCCTGTACAATGACTGATAGCACCTCTATATACAGGAGATAACACAGGATCCACCATTCACAATAGGTGATGTCACAGCTCACCTCCTCCTCCTGTACAATGACTGATGACACCTCTATATACAGTAGATAACACAGGATCCACCATTCACAATAGGTGATGTCACAGCTCACCTCCTCCTCCTGTACAATGACTGATAACACCTCTATATACAGGAGAAAACACAGGATCCACCATTCACAATAGTTGATGTCACAGCTCACCTCCTCCTCCTGCACAATGACTGATGACACCTCTATATACAGTAGATAACACAGGATCCACCATTCACAATAGGTGATGTCACAGCTCACCTCCTCCTCCTGTACAATGACTGATAACACCTCTATATACAGTAGATAACACAGGATCCACCATTCACAATAGGTGATGTCACAGCTCACCTCCTCCTGTACAATGACTGATAACACCTCTATATACAGTAGATAACACAGGATCCACCATTCACAATAGGTGATGTCACAGCTCACCTCCTCCCACCCTGCACAATGACCTCTGTACGGGTCACAGAGCATGTTCACAACAATCTCCCATAGAAGGCAATGATGTCACGTCCGGCTTGCAGCTTCTTTGTGCCATGTGACTGCGGAAAAGCAGACCTGTAAATAGCTACTACCAGGGCAGTTTGGAATCTAAGGCAAAAATACTGCCACTGTAACCACGTACAGAAAATAGAATTATAAATATGAAATATACAATCAGAACATTCAGGAAAAATATGTTTGGGAAAAAAATAATATGTTTAATTTAAAAAGAATGGGACAACTCATTTTCGATATAGCTCAATAAAATAAAATAAAAAAAAAATAAAAAATATACTCCCCTCCCAGACCAACACTATTCCCCAACGATCTCACGACATTGTTACGTCTGATGATACTGCGGAGGCTGCAGCCCATCAGCAGCCACTGATGGGCTGCAGCGCTTACAAGACAAAACAATGTCATGAGATCTGAGATCACCAAGGAACGGAAGAGTTGCCCTGATCCAGGGGGCGAATATAGTTTTTGGGTTTTTGTTTTTTTTTGCTGAACACCGTAGTGACAAGCCCTTTAAGTTGTGAAAGAAATCTGTACAAAGCAGGAAAATTCCTTTAAAATTTGCTTTGTAATCTGACAGCAGCAGGATTCCCTTTGATTCTCAATAATAAAAAAAAGCAGAAATTGCTGTTATTTGCTACAATGTATCAGTGCAGTGTACTGATACACTTTCAATGCACTGATACATTGTAGCAAAGTTTTGAGCAGTTCCAAATGACAGACCCAGCTCTGCTTTATCTCAAAATTCCAAGCAATCCAATGCAGCCGTTATATTTTTACATGTATATATATATTTTTTTAAATAAAATACTAAAAAAATTAAATCCATCTATGTTTTGGCGTCTCTTGTGGCCGGCAGGGCCGAGCCGAGCGTTTTGCCACCTTTGATTAAATTATGAGGTTGTTTACAGACAGCTAAGGCCGGCCATCAGCTACTTACGTAATCGTCTTCGGTCAGTCCCAGCTTTTGAACAGAACTTTTCACCTCGATGGAAAACTTCTCAAACTCGGGTTTTACTGTCCTGAGTAGAGTGACTGTTTGCAGGGATGAGTACGCTTGCTTCGCCTCAACGTCGTGCTTGTCTCCTCGCCTCCACGAGCCATCTCCTGGGGGACACATAAAAATATTTACAATCTGGGCCAGCTTCTGCATGCAGTAAATAGCCATGTTAGTAAATAACAGTATGGACTATTGTCTGCTAAAGTTGCAAAGTTCCAGTCAAAGTTGGAAAAAAAAAATGGCAGGAATGCACCCAGGGAGCACTTTATTTAGCCCCGTCCACTCCTAAAAGACAGGTCGTCTGTCGGGACCAGTGGAGTTTCCATCAGCATTATAAAGAACACAGGGCAGGATGGGGACGGCCATGTCTGGGCGAATATACAGTATCTCTATGCGTTGCTTCCGATATCAGATGTCCCCACATGCCCCAAGGATGCTCTTGGTTTAGACATTGAGGACGGACAAGTAAATGTTTGTACTCCCCGGGAAATACTTTTATAAACTTGCTCCTCTCCTATTAGGTGGCACCGTTCCTCCTGCCAGGTCTCCACAAACTTTGACTCTTTTATAGCAGCTGAGACTAAACCAACCCATTACTTGCCCCAGTGACTGGACCACCATTGACTGGACCACCACCCATCAGTGCGGTAGGGGTAGTAGACACCTCTCCCTACTTGTTGATAGGACTTCCAGGACCTCACTACACAGGGGTGTCACCAGCACCAAAACTCCTGGACTTCTGGCTGGGAGCCCGACTATCCGGCGACATGTTGAACAGTATTGGCATCAACATGATGGTGCTACAGTTCAATCCCGGTGTAACAGGCCAGATTATACCCCCAGGCCAGACTCTACCCGGGGTTAAAGTGGCCTAGGCTAGATTATACCCCGGGTATACTTTGGCCTAGGCCAAACTATACCCCGGGGTATAAAATAGCCTAGGCCAAAGTATACCCCTCCAGGCCAGATTATACCCCCCAGGGTAAGCTGAGGGAAAGCTGCTCATTCTTCTAGGTCACAGCTCCCCCTCCCATCGGGCACTGCTCCTTTTCAAGCTCCTCCACCTCTGGTGACGCCAGGGATCTCCCTTTCTAAGCCCCACCCCCTCCCTATAGTCACATGTGACATGAAATCTTCAGCCCTGCTCGTGCCAGCTCGTTGTCTTGGCGCCTTGGATATGCTTGGAAAAGGGCTTTGTATACCTAGGGGGCACTGACGAGCACTGAGGGGTGGGTGGGGAACCCCTTTACTGGTTGCTATGGGATATAGCATGATCACTCTATCCTAGCAACACCTTGGATACGCTTGGAAAAGGGGTTTATCTATCTTGGGGGCACCATTGCAGCACTGCGGGTGGGTGGGGAAACCTTTTACTGGTTGCTATGGGATTTTACATGATCACTCTATCCTAGCAACGCCTTGAATACGCTTGAAAAAGGGGTTTATCTACCTTGGGGGCACTCTCGCAGCACTTAAGGATAGGTGGTTAACCCCTTAGGTGGTTGCTATGGGATTTTACATGACCACTTTATCCTAGCAACGGCTTGTATACGCTTGGAAAAGGGGTTTATCTACCTTGGGGGCACCCTTGCAGCACTGTGGGGAAGCCGGGGAACCCTTTTACTGGTTGCTATGGGATTTTACATGACCAATTTATCCTAGCAACGCCTTGTATACGCTTGGAAAAGGGGTTAATCTACCTTGGGGGCACCCTCACAGCACTGCGGGGTGGGTGGGGAACCCTTTTACTGGTTGCTATGGGATTTTACATGGCCATTCTATCCTAGCAACGCCTTGGATACGCTTAAAAAATGGGTTTATCTACCATGGGGGCACCCTCGCAGCACTGCGGGGAAGCCGGGGAACCCTTTTACTGAGGAAGGAAACAGCACAAAAATTCAAAAGCTGACTTAGGCCATAGTATACCCCCGGGGGATAAACTTTATACCAGGGGGTATAAAATAGTTTTTATAGTATTTCTCTAGGCCATAATGTTATCACTTCACTGTTTTTCTCACCCTATTGCTTATTTGTTGAAAAGTGTGCAGATCTGAACTGACAGTAGATGGCGCTGTCCTGTCAGTGCATAGTTAATGATAACTTGTTTTGTATGTTCTCTATGACACCTCTCTGCTCTCTATGACACCAAATCTTTTCCAATTTTGACAACCATGGAAGATCAATTGTATGACCAGCTTTTGAGATTCTACACTGCAACAGAACAAAGGTACCCTCAGTATACCTACGATCTACCTCCTGAGAAACGTGCAAATGCCAAGTCCCAGTTTAGACAAACAGCAAAGCCATATCGAGCCCAAGGAGGAATTGTTTATCATAGGGAAAAGGAGGTTCTTACTAAAAGTCGACTGCCAAATATCCTGAAGGCCTGTCATGACAACCCAATATCTGGGGGCCATTTTGGCAGAGATAAAACTTTAGCCAAAATCTCTGACCGGTTTTACTGGAAGGGAATGAAAAATGACGTTCACCAGTATGTGAAAGCCTGTCAAAAATGTTTTGTTATAAATCCCAAAATCACAAAGGAAGCTCCACCACTCAACAGTATATCAGTGCCTGGAAAAGTATGGAGCTTAGTTGGGATTGATATGATTGGCCCTCTTCAGGAAACATCAAATGGCAACAAATATATAGTTGCTGCCACTGATCATTTCTCCAAATGGACTGAAGCAACAGCTGTCCCAGATAAGAGTGCCAAGTCAGTGGCAAATTTTTTGTACTCCGTTATCTGTCGCCTTGACTGTATGGAGACTCTGATTAGCGACCAGGGACGAGAGTTTGTAAACTCGATCATTGACAACCTGATGGAACATTTTCAAACAGATCACCGTATTTCATCTGCATACCACCCACAAACAAATGGCCAGCGGGAACGTGATAATCGGACACTTAAAGAAGCTCTTAGTAAGCTTGTCAATGACCAAGGAAACAACTGGGATCAATTCATCCCTGGTGTTCTGTTTGCCTATCACACATCTGTGCATGCTTCAACCAAGGTTACTCCATTTGAGGTCATGTATGGACGGAAGGCCAAGCTTCCCATGGACCTTAATCCCTCAAAAGATGATACGGTGGATCCCATGCCCATTTCAGATCATGCCACCCCTGATGTGCTAAATACACTGTCAAGCATTCTTAAAAAGCTGCACTCAGACGTCAGTACCAACATCCACTCTGCTCAAGAACACCAGAAGTGTGCCTTTGATCGCCGACACAAAAGCAACAAAGAAATCACTGCTGGTACCATAGTTTATATCAAGAATCAGTGCCGTATTCAACGCATAGGTTCAAAGATGGAACCACGCTGGATTGGACCTTATTTAGTTGTGGAATCCTTGACCAAGGGACGAGTAAAACTTAAGAACAACAAAACTGGCAAGATATTAAGCAACACATACCACACCAGCAACCTAAAGATTTACCAGGATAAAGAGGCTTCTCCACCATCCGATGATGATTATTCCAGTGACTCTGCCACACAGAAAAATAAGCAAACTAAGGCTTTCAACCTACTACCAAGTTCAAGAAGGAAGTATCTTAGCACCACTCTTGGCCTTACGTTTAGTAAGGTTGTATACTGTGGATGCAGACGAGACCTTGAACAACCACGGCGTACATATAAAACCAAAGGTGATGGAAACTGCTTCTTCCGGGCCATCAGCTACATCTTGACAGGAACAGAGGACAACCATTCCCTTCTCAGAGATAAAGTCATCCACCATATGAAAACTGACTTGACAAAAAAACTACAGGACTACTTGAACCAAAATGTGAATGAATATGTGAACATCTCTGGAATCTCTCGTGATGGAGTCTGGGCAACTGATGCAGAGATCATGACCACGGCGAATCTGTTGAGTTGCGACATAATAATCTACACAAACGTCGGTGACTCCATGGATTGGTTGACATATCCTGCAAGCTTCAATCTGCAGTCAACAACTGAACATGCACTGTATCTTGAAAATAAGCACGATCATTTCAATGTTGTTATCAGTGTTTAGCTTTAAACGTTAATTTGGTAGCAAGGACATGCTAGACTAAATGTCATAATACACAGAATGACTGTTGGGCGATTTGTTGCCCCAGATAATTGCATTGCATGATAAGTGACTTATAGCTAATGAGAAATTATTGCCCCCCCTCCCACCGCTAGGTGGTGCTGGCTCTGCTTCTACAAGCTCCAACGGCACTAGCCAGGTGCCGCTCTCCTCTATGGCGCCTGGCTGTGACGTCGGCGCATGGAGAGGCAGCGCCACCTAGCGGCAGGAGGGGGACCCCGTCTACCAGGAGACGGGCAGCGGCGGTTAGCGAGGGGGGGTAATCGGGCAGCCCCCCTAAGGTAACTATAAAATGGGGGGGTATTTGTAATGCATATGCATTACAAATACCCCCCTTTACAACTACTTTTGCCATGGGCAAAAGTTTTGTATAGTGGGAGGTACTCTTTAAGAATTGTCAGTTTGGTTTCTCAATAAAATGTTGAAGCATTAAGTAATTCTTGTGTATATCACTCAATGCAAATGATTTCATTGGGGTATAATATGAGCTGAGAGGTATAAATTGGGCTAGGCAACTTTAACCCCAGATTAGTTACATAATCTGGCCTGGAGGGGTATAGTTTGGCCTAGGCTATTTTACACCCCGGGGTATAGTTTGGCCTAGGCCAGTTTATGCCCGGGTATACTCTGGCATAGACCAAATTATACCCGGGGTTAATCTGGGACAGGGTTACTTTGGCCTGTTACACCGAGGAACCCTTTTACTGGTTGCTATGGGATTTTACATGACCACTTTATCCTAGCAATGCCTTGTATATGCTTGGAAAAGGGGTTTATCTACCTTGGGGGCACCCTGCTTGCTATAGGGTTTTACATGGTGTAAGTACCTTAGATTGATCATTTGAAATCGCTTAGCAACCAGGAAAAGAGTTCCCCAGCCTCCATGCAATGCTGCGACAGTGCCCCCAAGGTAGATAAGCCCCTTTTCCAAGCGTATCCAAGGCGTTGCTAGGATAAAGTGGCCATGTAAAATCCCATAGCAACCAGTAAAAGGGATCCCCACCCACCCCGCAGTGCTGTGAGGGTGTCCTCCAAGGTAGATTAACCCCTTTTCCAAGCGTATACAAGGCGTTGCTAGGATAAATTGGTCATGTAAAATCCCATAGCAACCAGTAAAAGGGTTCCCCGGCTTCCCCGCAGTGCTGTGAGGGTGCCCCCAAGGTAGATAAACCCCTTTTCCAACCGTATCCAGGGCGTTGCTAGGATAAAGTGGCCATGTAAAATCCCATAGCAACCAGTAAAAGGGATCCCCACCCACCCCGCAGTGCTGTGAGGGTGTCCTCCAAGGTAGATTAACCCCTTTTCCAAGCGTATACAAGGCGTTGCTAGGATAAATTGGTCATGTAAAATCCCATAGCAACCAGTAAAAGGGTTCCCCGGCTTCCCCGCAGTGCTGTGAGGGTGCCCCCAAGGTAGATAAACCCCTTTTCCAACCGTATCCAGGGCGTTGCTAGGATAAAGTGGCCATGTAAAATCCCATAGCAACCAGTAAAAGGGATCCCCACCCACCCCGCAGTGCTGTGAGGGTGTCCTCCAAGGTAGATTAACCCCTTTTCCAAGCATATACAAGGCGTTGCTAGGATAAATTGGTCATGTAAAATCCCATAGCAACCAGTAAAAGGGTTCCCCGGCTTCCCCGCAGTGCTGTGAGGGTGCCCCCAAGGTAGATAAACCCCTTTTCCAACCGTATCCAGGGCGTTGCTAGGATAAAGTGGCCATGTAAAATCCCATAGCAACCAGTAAAAGGGATCCCCACCCACCCCGCAGTGCTGTGAGGGTGTCCTCCAAGGTAGATTAACCCCTTTTCCAAGCGTATACAAGGCGTTGCTAGGATAAATTGGTCATGTAAAATCCCATAGCAACCAGTAAAAGGGTTCCCCGGCTTCCCCGCAGTGCTGTGAGGGTGCCCCCAAGGTAGATAAACCCCTTTTCCAACCGTATCCAGGGCGTTGCTAGGATAAAGTGGCCATGTAAAATCCCATAGCAACCAGTAAAAGGGATCCCCACCCACCCCGCAGTGCTGTGAGGGTGTCCTCCAAGGTAGATTAACCCCTTTTCCAAGCGTATACAAGGCGTTGCTAGGATAAATTGGTCATGTAAAATCCCATAGCAACCAGTAAAAGGGTTCCCCGGCTTCCCCGCAGTGCTGTGAGGGTGCCCCCAAGGTAGATAAACCCCTTTTCCAACCGTATCCAGGGCGTTGCTAGGATAAAGTGGCCATGTAAAATCCCATAGCAACCAGTAAAAGGGATCCCCACCCACCCCGCAGTGCTGTGAGGGTGTCCTCCAAGGTAGATTAACCCCTTTTCCAAGCGTATACAAGGCGTTGCTAGGATAAATTGGTCATGTAAAATCCCATAGCAACCAGTAAAAGGGTTCCCCGGCTTCCCCGCAGTGCTGTGAGGGTGCCCCCAAGGTAGATAAACCCCTTTTCCAACCGTATCCAGGGCGTTGCTAGGATAAAGTGGCCATGTAAAATCCCATAGCAACCAGTAAAAGGGATCCCCACCCACCCCGCAGTGCTGTGAGGGTGCCCCCAAGGTAGATTAACCCCTTTTCAAAGCGTATACAAGGCGTTGCTAGGATAAATTGGTCATGTAAAATCCCATAGCAACCAGTAAAAGGGTTCCCCGGCTTCCCCGCAGTGCTGTGAGGGTGCCCCCCAAGGTAGATAAACCCCTTTTCCAACCGTATCCAGGGCGTTGCTAGGATAAAGTGGCCATGTAAAATCCCATAGCAACCAGTAAAAGGCTATAGTCTGGCCTGAGGGTATAGTGTGGCCTGTTATAGTTTGGCCTAGGCTGTTTTACATCCTTAGGTATAGTTTGGCCTAGGCCAAAATATACCCAGGGTTAAATGTAGCCTAGGCCACTTTAACCCTGGGGGGTATAATGTGGCCTGGAGGGGTATAGTTTGGCCTAGGCTATTTTACACCCCGGGGTATAGTTTGGCCTAGGCCATTTTATGCCTGGGTATAGTTTGGCCTAGGCCAGTTTATACCCCGGGGTATACTCTGGCCTAGGCCAAATTATACCCGGGGTTAATCTGGGACGGGGTTACTTTGGCCTGTTACACCGGGGTAGAGAAGGAAGCCGCCATCTCCCTGCCCCAGCACTCACTGTCTGTAAAGTGCAGGGCAGAGTAGACCGTTGGCCTTCAAGACGTCAGCGTCCCGGTGCAATGATGTCATGGCATTGTGCCGCCGGTGCTGGCCCTCTATTGCTTGCAAAGGAAGATGAGACCTCAGTGACTATGGAGGTTACATGAGTATATACTTTCTTTGTGGGGGCTATTTTGGGTCATTAGTACTTAAAGGTCACGAATTAATCAAATTAACTAAAAGGGCACTCAGGGGGCATTACTGTATTACTTGGAGGGGGCACTGTGCAGGCATTATTACTGACAGGGGCACTCTAGGGGCATTATTACTGAAGGGGGACACTCTGGCGTTATTATTACTGATGGACACTGCGGAGGCATTATTGCTGACAGGGGCACTCTGGGGGCATTATTACTAGTGATGAGCGACTATACTCGTTGTTTGGGTTTTCCAGAGCACACTCGGGTGGTCTCTGAGTATTTGTTAGTGTTCGGAGATTTAGTTTTCATCACCTCAGCAGCATGATTTGCGGCTACTAGACAGCTTGAACACATGTGGGGATTCCCTAGCAACCAGGCAACCCCCACATGTACTCAGCCTGGCTAGTAGCTGTAAATCATTCAGCTGCGGTGATGAAAACAATCTCCGAGCAGTCATAAATACTCGGAGGTCACCCGAGCGTGCTCAGGAAAACCCGAGCAACGAGTATACTCACTCATCACTAATTATTACTGAAGGGGGACACACTGGAGTTATTATTACTGCTGGACACTGCCGAGGGATTATTGCTGACAGGAGCACTCTGGAACCATGATTACTGAATGGGGGCACTCTGCAGGCATTATTACTGATGACCACTCTGGAGGCATTATTACTAAATGGACTAAATGGGGCACTTTGGAGGCATTATTACTCACAAGGGCACTCTGGGGGCATTATTACTGAATGGGAACACTATGCGGGCATTATTACTGACAGGGGCACTCTGGAGGCATTATTACTGAAAGAGAGGCCCTCAGGGGGCATTACTGTATTACTTGGAGGGGGCACTCTGGGGCCATTATTATTGACAGGGGCACTCTGGAGCCATTATTACTGAAGGAAGACCCTTAGGGGCATTACTGTATTACTTGGAGGGGGCACTCTGGGGGCATTATTACTTGGAGGGGGCACTCTGGGGGCATTATTACTGAATAGGGGCACTCTGGAGGCATTATTACTGAATCAGGGCACTCTGGAGGCATTATTACTCACAAGGGCACTCTGGGGTATTATTACTGAAGGGGGGCCCTCAGAAGGCAAAACTGTATTATTTGGAGGGAGTGCTCTGAGGGTATTATTACCGACAGGGGCACTCTAGAGGCATTATATCTGAAGGGGGGCATTCAACGGGCATTATTACTGACAGGGGTACTCTGGAGTCATTATTAATGAAGAAACCACCATGGATGTGGATAATAACAACTCACTTCCCTAGACCACCAGGGATGTGATACCTCTTCACTTCCATTGACCACCAGGGATGTGATACCCACTTATTTCCCAAGACCACCAGGGATATGATACCCACTTACTTCCCTAGACCACCAGGGATGTGATACCTCTTCACTTCCATTGACCACCAGGGATGTGATACCCACTTATTTCCCAAGACCACCAGGGATGTGGATAATAACAATCCCTGACTTTCTAATCAGTGGTCGGTGATTGGCTGCAGCCTTTACTATTTCATTAGGGCAGAAGTCTTGTGACAGCCGGGACACAACGGTTATAGGCCAAACCTCTTGTGGAATAATCACTTTAATTTTTCTTGACGTCAGGGACACTGGACAATAATAGCGCTTAGAGTATGTGCACTGTGAGATTTTTTTAGATTGTTTTCGGAGCAGAAACTGAGCAGGTACTCACCAAATTCTCCACAAAAAATCAAAACTCCTCAAAAACTCGGAGGTTCTGCTCTGAAAGACTCTGAGCACATAGCCCCTGGATGCCTCTCTCAGGGTCGCAGCTTCACACACTTTTCATTTGGCCTGTATTTTCTGAGAAAAGGTGGAACCCCCCCAATCACTGGACTAGAGCAGGATGTACTGCGAACACTCAGGATCATTCTCCCCGGCCATTATCATCCAGTAATGTATCACTGACATATTTATGGCTGCATTAATAAATGAGTGCTACCTCTGGATCGCTGCCTCCATGGACTTGGGTGCGTTACAATTGCAGTCACATTGGGAATTATTTGCCTTATCACTTAGCAGAGCTGACAACTGACACCCGGGAAAGCAGATTCGTCTCCGTGCTGCTTGTTTGTCATGTGCTGCTATTAGGCGACAAACACCAGACTGATGAGGTCATTGACCTCTATGGGCATCAGACGCCAGGTTATCAGGGGATGCCCTCTCTTTTGGTTGACATTGCTGGTTACTCTGCCTCCCTGCCAAAAAAAGTGTCAGGATGATTTTGGTTTTCCCAAACTTAAAGCAGATTTTTAGCAGAATCCTTGTTATTCATATTATTTTAAGGATCATAAAGATTTATTTCTATTTTTAATTCCATTTTATTTTAGAATACTTTGGACTCGGTAATATGCTTATCTTTTGGGATTTTTTTACATATAAAAAATATAAAAAGGAGGATTATTCAAATATATATCTATATATATATAATTGTCTAAGGGTTTTTCCGTCTGTCTGTCTGTCTGTCTGTCTGTCCTGGAAATCCCGCGTCTCTGATTGGTCGAGGCCGCCAGAGCTCGACCAATCAGCGACGGGCACAGTATCGACGGTGATGTCATAATGGTTGCCATGGCGACGATAATGTCATAAAGGTTGCCTCGACCAATCAGCGACGGGCACAGTATCGACGGTGATGTCATAATGGTTGCCATGGCGACGATAATGTCATAAAGGTTGCCTCGACCAATCAGCGACGGGCACAGTCTGCCGCGAATTCTGGAATCATCATTGTCCATATACTACGGGGACATGCATATTCTAAAATACCCGATGCGTTAGAATCGGGCCACAGTCTAGTGTATATATATATATATATATATATATATATATATATATATATATATATATATATATATATATATATATATATATATATATATATATATATTATTACTATTATTTTTTTATTTAAAGGGAATCTGTCAGCTTCTTAGCTCACTCCATCCACTAGCAACTATCATCTATGTACGTGCTTGGAAGGGATTAAAACGGATATATAATTCTAAAAAATATATATATATAAAAAAAATGATGATAAGTTAAAAAATAAAAGACAAAAAAACGAAACCCTCTCCCACCATTAGCGCTCTGTCGTCCTCAAAGCCTTTGCTTACAAGTGTCCTCAGCGATGATGTGCCGTACAACAGGTATCACCACTCAGCGATAATGCTGGCAGTACGGCACATGAACACTGATTGGCTGCAGTGGTCACATAGCTGAGTGCAGTAGCCCAACAGAGAATTAATAGATGGCATTTTAGAACCTCATTTTTGGGATCGGTTTTCGGATGCCCCACAATTAGCAAGTAATTAACTATCTTTGGATAAGGGATTCATGAAGGTAATAAAACTTTAACGATCAGGCATGGAAAATCAAATATGTCCAATCTGTCCTACTTTGACATCTGCCACTGGGATAGTTAGGACGCCTCCAAGAACATTTTATAGCTGATCCTGACTTCAAACAAAATTTATCTAATGTGAAAGGGGACAATTAGGGCCGAGCTGTGTGTAAGGAGACAATATGGCAGCAGACCAAGCCCCTATGGTTTCCTGCCAAGGAGCTGTGGATGTATGAAATCAGAGGCAAATGGAGGTCCTGTATGGCACCATGAGTGGCGTATTGTGGCTCTGTACCACTCTCACCTTGTACCGAGCTATACTGGAGGAAGTAGGAAACGATGGTTAATGGATCTGCTGTCATAAAACCCTTCAAAATGTCAACATTGACTTATTCCAATGAAAACACTGCACTAGGAAATGATTGTTGAGTTCTGGCATCGTCCAGGCTAAACATGGCATGTAAGAATGTGGATGAGCCCGGTGTGGGGCGAGGTCGCAGGTGACAGGGAAATTCCTTGCAGTGTGCAAACAGAAATGAGGGGATTTCTTTGTTATCGTTATTTCCTTCTTATTATGGGGGGAGATTACAGTCAGAGCAGGGCTCGGATATTTCACCTCCTGGCATTTGGGATGGCTTGGGATAGCGCCAACGGGGGAAACCTAAACCTGGTGCACCGTACCAGCACCGTGCCAGTCTAACACCCAGAGCAGCGTCTGCCCATACGCCAATTTTTCCTGACCACGTGCTGCCCTTTTCTGCCTAGCCAGTGACTGGGAGACCCGCCGCACAGACCCTTTATTCTCAGAACGTGTAGGCAATACCATGGGATTAACCCTTTAATTCTTCCATTATTAGTCGGCTGTGATGAATTAGTGTATCAGGATGTGTTCTTTTCCTTTTATTCCTTTGCCCCTGCTTCCAAGTGGGTGTGGTCCTCAAGGTGACGCCCACGAGGAACAGTTGACGGACACACCCATTTGGAGAAAAAGATTACATTTACATACAGGGATGAGGGGTCATATCTCAAGAACGGAGAGTCTCAAGAACACAAGAAAAACAACGTCAAACTCTGGAGAACAATGGCGTTTACACCAGGTTAATAAAATTACCTTTTTTTTGGTAACAAGTCCTCATCAAACCTGAGTTTCAGCATGATTTTTCTTATGCTGTGTTCACATTTGTATTGTATGACCCCCAGTAATTATACATATTTATGATTAATGACCCCTTTAAGGCTTAAAGGGGTTGCACAGGGTTTTAAAAACATGGCACCGCACTTGGCCACAGTTTGTGTATGATATTGAAGTTTAGCACAGCTCACTTTAATGGAGTTGATCTGCAATACCAGAAAGAAACAGTGGAAAGCGGTGGCGCTGTTTTCAGGAGAAATCAGCCATGTAGGTCACCTTACACTAGAAATGATGCAAGAGAAGCTATCTTTTTCGTGAGCGAGGGCCGTTCAGGGCCGATTCACAAGATTAATGCTCAACCTGGAAAGCGGTAAGCTAAGTTTACTTTTCATCAGTCTTCGCAGCAAACAGCATCTGGCTCCGTCAAGGACTCGGATTTGTTGACACATTGATGCCAGGATACAGAAAGCATTTCCAATACTTTGCACCTTCAGGACTCTAAACAATCCTAAAATAAATCAGATCTCCCAGGTCCTCGCCCAAGTGGCAGATGGGAATCTGGTTTCACTCATCGATCAATTTATTTATCTGTTCTCACGCACGACGGGCTACATTTATGAGATTAAACAATGCAATAAAATCAGCTGAATAACATACGTCTCGGAACAGAATTCAGCTAACATAAGCAAAGCAGCAGGAGAGGAATGTGCTGATCTTGTAGGAGGCAGTGACCTCGCCACTCTTGTCCCTGTAATACTGAGAACATGGCGGCATAGAGCAGAGACAGAGCCACAGAGCAGGTAAGGACAGAACCCTATGCAGTCAATCAGATATGAGTGATCACCGCAGCAGAGGGGGAGTATGTTGATTTTGTGAGATGCAGTGACCTGTTCATTCCTATCATTGTATTATTGATAACTTGGCTCCCTATGGAATGACTGTATGATAAAGTAGGCAGGGAAAAAACACTCTGAAGTCAATCACATGATAGAAGCGGTCAAAGCAGCAGAGGGGGAGTATGTTTATCATACGAAAGGCAGTGACCTGTTTACTCCAGTCATTGAATTATTAAAAACTTGACCCTGTGGAAAGACAGTGCCACAGAGCAGGTAAATAGAAAACTACAGGCAGTGAAAGAGATGATAGGAGTCATCACAGCAGAAGGAAGAGAGTGTTGATTTTGTGAGAGGCAGTGACCTTTTATAGGGACTGCATTCACTATATTGTGGATTCAGTATGGCATGGTCAGTGTCACAAAGAAGGTGAGGTGATAAGGAAAGGTGACTAGGCAGCCAATCAGATATGAGTGGTCACAGCAACAGAGGAGAAAGATGCTGACTTTGTGAGAGGCAGTGACCTGTCCTCTGCTTTCACAGTATTACTAATAAAATGACAGTGACAGTGTCAGTGGCAAGCAGTTGCATGCCAGCCCTGGTCCTTAAAAGAGCGTGAAGACCCCTCTGCACATGGTAATTTGGGCCCTGGTACAGATTTTACATTGAGTCCCACCAACGTTACTCTACATCACTGGGTGGCAGGTAAAAGTTCACAACAAAAGAAGAGGGGTGTGCCGATCTTGTGGGAAGCAGCGACTTATCCAGTCATCTGATTATATTAGTAAGGGTAGGCCTACGTGTAATAAAGCCATTAGTATAAATTGCATATAGGTAAACACTTTTTTTTCCAGGCACTGAATGTGTGAAAATAACAGCAGCAGCAGAACAAGAGGGTGTTGATTTTGAGATAGACAGTGACCTGTCTTGGTGATAAGTATGAGGTTGAACAAACACAGAGACCGTTAACGGAACTGGTTAGCAAGATGAAGCTCAACCTACCATATGACGAGCTGTTGAAGAGTTCAATGTTGATGAAGACGTAGTCCCCTTTGGTCAGTCCTTGTCGGTGTGCGGCCAACATGATGTTCCTGACGGTGTCGCTGCTCGCGCACATTATCACGACTGAAGGAGAGAAACAGAGAAAATAAAATCAACCACCTAGAATATCAAGTCTAAGTACTCACAATGCACCTAAAAAAAAAACTGAGGATGTAGTAGAGATGATTTTGTCACCATATATTTGGAGAAATCCAATTATATGGACTTATCGAACTATCATAATGCGACTCAGAGCTGTTATATAACCCCCAATCCAGACCGTCAGATCTGACAGTCAGCCTTTGAATGACCCCAAAACTAGTGGTATGGCGAGTACTACACTATTTAAAGGGACGTTACATACATCAGAGTCTCTTTACTTTTTGTCTTCATCTCTTTATTGCAGAAGTTAATAAAACACTTAGAAGGTAAAATAAACATATTGTGCCTCGACGTCTTGCCCACTCGACGTGCTGCAAATTATAAGCTCGGCCTGCACTAATTAACCGGCAGAGCGGCAGAGCCGGGCACAATGAGCACATTCACCCGATAAATATCATTTTATGTAAATAGCAGGCAGCTTGTTTGTGTGCTTCACATTCCATGTAAATGAGGCGCTGGAAGCGACCGCGCTCCCCCCACAAGGAGCGAAGTGAAGTCCAGCAGACAAGAAAGACATCAAAACTACTACAAACTTCTCACCTCCTGGAATATATCAGAATTTGGCTGCTTTCTTCTTAAAACCTCACCAGTCCTGACCAGGATTTGTGTCTGACACTGCAAGTCAGCTCCATTGAAGTGAATGGAACTGAGCTGCAATACCAGACAATACCTGTTGACAGGTGTGGCGCTGTTTGTGAAACAGTCATCATTGACCCACCTGCAAAACATGGTTCCACAATTCCTCTCCCCCTTGGAGCTACGGGGGGCAATGGCTGCCTTAGATCAGGTCTACTTATAATTTAACATCTAAGTCAAACCCTTTAAGGAAGACGGCTCAGAAATGGGGTGATAGGGAACAGATCATCATCGGGGGAAAATATGGCTGCCACACATGGGCTCCACAGTGGCTTTGAGTGAGAATACGTGGTATAATGCAAATAAATGGCTGTTTGTGCAACACAAAACCAACCCAAGTCTGCAAATGCGGAGCCATTCCTCTTAATTCCCAAGCAGAAGGACATCCTCCAACTAGTAGGCAAAATAGAAAGGGCCTGAGCCAAACCCATAAATTAGTTGCTATCCCTTTTTCATTCCTGAAATCTGGAAAAAAAATATACTCTTGCCTATCGAACCATCATTGCGCCTTCTTCTGGTATGTATGTAGTTTCACGATACGGATAGTTAGAAGCTGTAGTCTGCCCAGCAACAGGTAGTTGGCAGGGACAGTTAGAGTTGAGTTTAGGACTAGCCCATAGTCGGAGCGGCTGAGTCGCAGGGAAAGTGACAGTTTCCTGTTATGAGGCCTGGAGTGCATAGTGAGTGGACCTAAAGGCCCAAGGTGAAGCCGTGTCACATTCTGGAGTGATCCTAAGTGAGAGGAGATCAAAAGAAAAGGGATAGCGAGATCTGGAGCAAAAGTGACTAAGATATAGAATAACCTTCAGGAAACAGGTCTAAGAAGAGGATGCCTATCCACGAGACCCCGAGCTTTTGAAGGTGACGGGCCTGAACAGGACTGAGTACACGGGAAGAGTAAAGTGTAAAGAATAAAGGAGCTCCAAATTGTCAACTTTACAAGCCATACTGGCACCCTAAGGGGAGGAAGAACGCGGAACCGCAGGATGAGTAAACGACTCGTGGTGAGCAGTACTGTAGTGTAAAAGCTGGGTTGTGGTGAAGTAGTGAGAAATAGTGGACTTAGAGAACACTAAAAAAATGAAGGAAGGAAACTGTGGAAAATGCTTTGAGTTGTAAAGGAAAAGTTCACAAGGCTGTGTACCCACTGTCCCTTGTATATATTTTCTACCAAGAAAAAAAACTTATTTTTGACTGGTGGTCTTCCTCATTGAATTGCGAAACATCTGGTCCTGGCAAACCAGCAATATCGGTTACATGCGGCCTGAACGGATGTAATGTCCTCACAGCACAAGTCCACACACCCAGCCAGCATGCTCACTGGCGAGCACCTCGCTACCGACCCTCGCCATGTTACACTTGCAAAGGAGACTGGTGGGGGACCGGGAAATCCGTATCTGAAAGTGGATTTTTATTTTAGATTTTTAGATGGAGAAAAATAAAAAGTGGAAAACCCCTTCCGGCTTCAATGCTACTGAACATCCTCTACGAGGCCACATATTACATGCTTAGCAACTGATTTCAATGGCCAACAATGGTCAATGGATCCTGGGAACCATGCTCTACAGAACTGTTTTATGGCACAACTAGAGAGAACCAAACACTGTTGACAGGTATCAAGCTGTTTTTGGCACATAGCAGCCATAGTCAATCACTTTAATGGGAACCTGTCATCAGGATTTTGCTAAGCAAACTACAGACACTGTCAGGTTGGCGCCGTTATACTGATTAAAATGATACCTAGGGTGAAGAAATCCTTCTTGTGGTTGCTGTTTAATTTTTGCTTACAGTTTTAAGTTAATGAGATTCTCGTACTTCGGCGCGGGTCTGTGGTCGGAACTTTTTTCCGTGCTCTGGCCTCATCATCTCTCAGATTGAGAGCTTCGCTTGCCAATAGATGCTACTGGGCATGTGCAGCTGCCGAGCCATTTTGTTGGAGCTAAAAAAAAGTTTGTGAATACCACACTATTAAATGTGCAAGCGCAGTATTTAAAGTAGGAAGCAAGTCACTGAAAGCTCAGTGACCTGTCATTTAAGCCCATAAGGATGACGATGAGGCCAGAAAGCATGAAAAAAAGACCTGCCCACAGTCCCGCCCCGGAGAATGAAAATCTCATTAACTCAAAACGTCTAACACTGATTACACAAGAACCACAAGACGGATTTCTTCAACTTAAGTATCATTTTAATCAGTGTAACAGCGCCAACCTGACAATGTCTGTAGTTTACTTAGCAAAATCCTGATGAAAGGTTCGCTTTAATGCAGGAGCCATGTATAGTCACTTGTGGTTTATAGGCAACTGCTGTAACATACAGAGAGAACGCACATAGAAAGTGTGTTAGAAGACTTCAACCCATCGATATCCACAGCCGGGCTTCTAGCATCCATAAAGAAAGACATGCATCCCTCCAAATCCCCTAGTCCCAAAAAAAAAATTAGTGGCCTGATCAGTTTGGAGAGGGGGATCAGCTAAGATATAATACCTTGCGTGTTAGTGTGGCCTAACCCCTCCATACATGAATGTAATTATACCATTAAGGTAGACAAGATAATCCTTGAGCAATTACCTCCGGGGCACCAATCACAAGCATTAATTATAGCAATGTAATACTCAGACATGGAAATTAGCAATAGCTGGAGCCTGGAAATCAAAAGATTAGTGGAAATATGTGAGGGCAGCAGCACCATGTACCTAAGGCACGCAAGAATGCACAGGGATATATGTTCCACCGGGTCTAAAGGATGGCATGTAATCGTGTGCGTCATCACAAGGCTCATTAACCAAAAACACGTGTGCGGTAGAATAATCTATGAACATCGGGGAGAATATTCTAAATATAATACAAATAGCTTGTTATAGAAATATTTATTCCTGATCTCTATCTATCTATCTATCTATTATATAGCTATTATCTGTCTATTATCTATCTATGATCTATCTATCTATCTATTATTTATCTATTATCTATCATCTATCTATCATCTATCTATTATCATACTATTATCTATCTATCATATATCTATTATCTGTCTATTATCTATATATTATTTATCTATCTATTATCTATCTATTATCTGTCTATTATCTATCTGTTATCTATCATCTATCTATTATCTATCATCTATTTATAATATATCTATTATCTATCTATTATCTGTCTATTATCTATCTATTATCTGTCTATTATCTGCCTATTATCTATCTATTATCTGTCTATTATCTATCTATTATCTATCTATCTCTTATCATAGATTAAAAAATTGGAACAGCATCAAACAATACCTTTATATACGTGCAGAGCTTTTCCAACCAACAATTCAGTGGCTCCCCATAATAAAGCAAAAAAAGAAAAGCAGCACAAAAAACATGAAAAAAGTGGACTTTATTGCCCCATGTGCTGCTTTTCTTTTTTTGCTGTATCTCACAGGATGGAGACATGTTACTGATTTGCAAATTATGAAAAAATGGAAACTACATTTTCAAAACATCGCGATTTATTCAGGAACAAGTGTGAGATCCACGTGCAGAAATCCCGACACTTCCAGCATTGGCTGCTTAACGTCTACTGTATATTATTCCAATGCACACTACAATCTGGGAGTAGGACCTCTTGTCATTCCAGTGCTGGCATCTTGACCTACACACCTTGCAATCTGCCAGAGTGATATATCAAGGTCTCTTCGTTCAAAGATTTTGTCTCAATTTGCAACAAGAGTCTATAAGGGGCACATCAATAAACAGGGGCCATCGCACAATCATCCCGCAGGACATGATCCGGTTTTTGATGTCTTATGTGGCTAAAAGAAATTTGCTTTCAATCTGGCTTTTATGCTCCTCTCACGTGCCACAGATAGGAGCGAGGTGCTTGTAAAGTTGATCATTTGTAGATATTAGCGACACCTACGACACCGCGATTTGCACAATCTTATATATCCTTCTTGGTATTGTAATTTCAATGTTGAGGAGTGTAATTTATATATTTATTTATTAGACAAAGATAACCCAAGGAAACACAAAATGCAGTTTTTAAGTGAAGGTCTTTATTATTAAGGGAAAAAGAAATCCAAACCTACAGGGCCCTGTGTGAAAAAAGTGATTGACCCCTACACCACTAACTGGTCGGACCACCCTTAGCAGCAACAACTGCAATCAAGTGTTTGGCAATAACTGGCATTGAGTCTTTTACAACGCTCTGGAGGAATGTTGTTTCACTCATCTTTGCAGGATTGTTGCAATTCAGACACATTGGAGGGTTTCCGAGCATGAACCTCCTTTTTTAAGGTCATGCCACAACATCTCAATCGGATTAGGGTCAGGACTTTGACTAGGCCACTCCAAAGTCTTAATTTTGTTTTTCTTAAGCCATTCAGAGGTGCACTTGCAGGTGTTTTGGATCATTGTCCTACTGCATAAAACAAGTACGCTTCAGCTTGAGGTCACGAACAGATAGCCGGCCATTCTCCTTCAGGATTTTTTGGTAGACCGCAGAATTCATGGTTCCAGTAACCACAGCAAGTCTTCCAGGTCCTGAAGCAGCAAAACAGCCTCAGACCATTACATTACCACCACCATATTTTACTGTTGGCATGATATTCGTTTTCTGAAATGCTGTTACTTGTTGTGAATTCCGTTCTCGGACTCCCTCCTGTGGTCATGAATGGTACTTTGGTGAGTTCTGTCCTTGGACTCCCTCTGGTGGAGAGTAGAACTGCTGGTCCTTGAGGTTGGCTTTCTCAGCTGCCCTCGTTTATTGCTATGTTGGCTTCCCTATTTAACTCCACTCAGATCGTTACTTCATGCCAGCTGTCAATGTCTCAGTATTGGTTCAGATCTCTCTTGGACTTCTCTGATGACCTGTCTACTCCAGCAGAAGCTAAGTCCCTGCTAGTTCATTTGTTGTTACTGCTTCATGAATATATTTCTTTGTACTGCTAAATTCTTGTCCAGCTTGCTATCATGATATTTCCTTGCTAGCTGGAAGCTCTGGGGGTGCAGAGTTGCACCTCCACACCGTGAGTCGGTGTGGAGGTCTTTTTGCATACTCTGCGTGGTTTTTGTAGTTTTTTGTGCTGACCGCATAGTTCCCTTTTCTATCCTCTGACTATTTAGTGAAGACTGGTCTCCTTTGCTAAAACCTGTTTCATTCCTGTGTTTGTGACTTTCCTCTTAACTCACAGTCAATATATGTGGGGGCTGACTTTTCCTTTGGGGAATTTCTCTGAGGCAAGGTAAGGCTTCTATTTCTATCTTTAGGGGTAGTTAGCTCTTAGGCTGTGAAGAGGCGTCTAGGAAGAGTTAGGTACGCTCCACGGCTATTTCTAGTGTGTGTGATAGGAGTAGGGTTTGCGGTCAGCAGAGTTCCCACTTCCCCAGAGCTTGTCCCTATTTCTAGTTTAACCATCAGGTTATTCCGGGTGCTCCTAACCACCAGGTCCATAACAGTTACTTCTATGTCAGATGTAATGGGACATACACCTTAAAAAAAATAAACTTTTGTCTCAATAGTCCACAGAGTATTCTCCCAAAAGCCTTGGAGATCATGAAGATGTTTTCTGGCAAAACTGAGACAAGCCTTTATGTTCTTATTGCTCAGCAGTGGTTTTCATCTTGGAACTCTGCCATGCAGGCCATTTTTGCCCAATCTATTTCTTATGGTGGAGTCATGAACACTGACCTTAACTGTGAGGCCTTCAGTTATTTGGATATTGTTGTGGGGTCTTTTGTGACCTCTTGGATGAGTTGTCACTGCGCTCTCTGGGTAATTTTGGTTGGCCAATCACTCCTGTGAAGGTTCACCACTGTTCCATGTTTTTGCCATTTATGGATAATGGTTCTTACTTTGGTTCTGTGGAGTCCCAAAGCTTTAGAAATGACTTTATAACCTTCACTAGACTGACAGATGTCAATTACTTTGTTTCTCATTTGTTCCAGAATTTCTTTGGATCGCAGCATGATGCCTAGCTTTTGAGGTGCTTTTGGTCTACTTCACTTTGTCAGTCAGGTACTATTTAAGTGATTTCTTGATTGAGAACAGGTTTTGCAGTAATCACACCTGTGTGTGACTAGGAAAATTGAAATCAGCTTCCCAAAGATGTGATAAACCACAGTTATTTTATGTTTTAAGAGGGAGGAGGGGCAATCACAATTTCACACAAGGCTCTGTAGGTTTGGATTTCTTTTTCCCTTAATAATAAAGACCTTCATTTAAATTCTGCATTTTGTGTTTACTTGTTTTATCTAATACTTAAATTTGTTTGGTGATCTGAAACATTTAAGTGTCACAAACATGCAAAAGAATAGGAAATCAGGAAGGGGGCAAACACTTTTTCACACAACTGTGTGTATATATATATATATATATATATATATATAACGATATATGCACAGAAAAATGATGTATTGATGTCACAGCAGTGAGAATCATGGACGATGAGAGAGCGCACCGGCTTTGGCACAATAAAAGTGCGCCAACGGTCCAGCCAAAAGGTTTGATCGTAATATGAGTGGGAGCTGTAATAACCGGCATATTGTTTCTACAATTACAAAGAACTAAATCAGGTCTGGCTTTACAGGCAGCTAACTGACATTTTTGAAGAAGACAATGGAGGTTTGTGCATCTGGTTCCTTTCTTCCTTCTACATAATGCCCCCAATACAGCGGTCTGGCACTATCCATGGGTTTGGGTTATCAGGAAATCTTAAACCTTCACAGACCATTGAATTGTTTGGCTGCGGAAAACCTTCTTGTGCAGATCTCTGGGCTCCAGAATTCTTCCATCCACAACTTATGTTATTGTTCTGTGTGCCATGAAACACAGCTTGTTCCCCCGTGCTTGAAACCGAGCCATTGTTACAAGGACCCGGCTCAATAAGGAAGTTTTGCCGCAGGCAATAGAGGAACTTTCTCATGAATGGGGTCAACAGAAGCTCAATTAGGAAGGTTTTACCATAGATCTGATCAATAGGGAGAAAGCTTGGACTCATTGTCTGCTATCTAATCTAATAGCTGAAGAGCAGCGGGTTAGGCTTAACCCTAACACTGCAGCTGCATACACTAGACACTGGATCTATACAGATCCACTCCTATGGATGCATTGTATAGCCAATTATTGTACAATTACTCCTTTATTTAAACAAAAAAAATGTAACAAAAAAGAATGAAACTTCAAAAAAATTAAAAAAATTGATAATAGAAAAATTTTAAAAACCTGCAGAACAGTAAAAAAAATCGTAATATGAAAATAAAAAAATGCAAATACAAAAATGTAATAAAAAATCATTTTAATATGACAATAAAATTAATACAAAAGTACAAGAAAATGAATAAAATATTTAACGCAAAAAAACTATGCAAACAAAAAAATAGAAATATAATATACAGAAATATTTAAAAAATGGCTGCAGGAATTCTATATCATAAAACACAGGGAAATTGCGCAATAAAAATACAAATCTTCCTATTGGTGAAGTCGATTATAATTGGCAGTAAAAGCCAATCGCTCCTGTATTGAGACTCGAATGAGATTTTGCTGTTGATTCCCTTTTTATTGATCGAGAGAAGAAACAATCAGAAATGATAAATAGTGGAAGAATATAAAAGTGATGTGTATTAATGTGAAGATGTAGCGGAGCAGAATTTGTTATGGTGCAGTTACAATGTGTTATACAGTGAGTACGGAAAGTATTCAGACCCCTGTAAATTTTTCACTGTTTCATTGCAGCCATTTCGTAAATTCAAAAAACGTTCATATTTCTCTCATTAATGTACACTCTGCACCCCATCTTGACTGAAAAAAAAGAAATGTAGAAATATTTTTCAAATTTATTAAAAAAAGAAAAACTGAAATATCACATGGCGATAAGTATCCAGACCCTTTGCTCAGACACTCATATTTAAAGGGAATCTGTCACCCCAAAAATCGTATATATGATCTGCGGCCACCGGCATCAGGGGCTTATCTACAGCATTCTGTAATGCTGTAGATAAGCCCCCGATGTAACCTGAAAGGTAAGAAAAACAGGTTATATTATACTCACCCAGGGGCGGTCCCACTGCGGTCCGGTCCGATGGGTGTCTCAGGTCCGCTCCGGTGCCTCCTATCTTCATTCCATGACGTCCTCTTCTGGTCTTCACGCCGCGGCTCCGGCGCAGGCGTACTTTATGCTGCCCTGTTGAGGACAGAGCAAAGTACTGCAGTGCGCAGGCGCTGGGAAAGGTCAGAGAGGCCCGGAACCTGTGCACTGCAGTACTTTGCTCTGCCCTCAACAGGGCAGCATAAAGTACACCTGCGCC
Source organism: Ranitomeya variabilis (assembly GCF_051348905.1). NCBI lineage: Eukaryota > Metazoa > Chordata > Amphibia > Anura > Dendrobatidae > Ranitomeya > Ranitomeya variabilis. The sequence goes on along the minus strand of NC_135232.1, from coordinate 33,752,157 downwards.
TGAGCCGTGACAGGAAGAAAAGAAGAGGACGTCATCGCATGAAGATAGGAGACCCGGACCGCGACGGCCATCGGTCCCAAAACGAACCGGGACCGCCCCTGGGGGAGCATAATATAACCTGTTTTTCTTACCTTTCAAGTTACATCAGGGGCTTATCTACAGCATTACAGAATGCTGTACATAAGCCCCTGATGCCGGTGGCCTTAGCTCATATATGACTTTTGGAATGACAGATTCCCTTTAAGTCACATGCTGTCCATTTCCTTGTGATCCTCCTTGTGACGGTTCTACTCCTTCATTAGAGGCCAGCTGAGTTTAATTAAACTGATAGGACTTGATTTGGGAAGGCGCACACCTGTCTATGTAAGACCTCAAAACTCACAGTGCATGTCAGACCAAATGAGAATCATGAGGTCAAAGGAACTGGCCAAGGAGCTCAGAGACAGAATTGTGGCAAGGCACAGATCTGGCCAAGGTTACATACCACATCCAAGACTTCTGTACTTCCCCCAGACTCACCTCTTCTGACAAGCCTACAGCCTGCAGTGATCCTCAACCTACTGAATCGCCGCCCGACCAGCTCTACCCTCTCCTAATGTATCATCACCCATCCCCTGCAGACTGTGAGCCCTCGCGGGCAGGGTCCTCTCTCCTCCTGTATTTGTGTGTGCCTTGTATTGCTCATGTTTATTGTATATGTCTATATTTTCCACCTTTTTCACATGTAAAGCACCATGGAATAAATGGCGCTATAAAAATGTATAATAATAATAATATGGACAGTGTAACAAGGTGAACTCTGCTAGACTAGCTTCCATGTTTGTGAAACTCTTTGCAGGTAATGACTGATCTAATTTTGTCACAATCACAATAACAATTACACGTGATTCATAAACCTGTAGATGCAGCCAGAAAGTACAAGAACTTCAAGTTCTCCCCATTCACATGGAAATCAGCTACATAAGCCTCCGGGGCAAGTCCTTCCTGTGTGATGATTTTTGTAAGACATTTTTGGAGCCCAAATTTAAAGGGGCCTGTCACTATGGTACTGCTCTCAGCTGGAGAAAAAAAACACATGGAAGCAATTTCTTGCACAAATGTAGTATTACACAGGTTCCTATTTAATAAAGTGATGACATTTCGCCATCATTGTATAAATATGGGGTCAAACTTCTGTGACCCCCACCAGTCCTCAGAATGTAGGATTGAGCATTGATGCAACGCTGCATTACCTTGTCATTTTTCCCAGCACAGAGGAGCGTAAGCAAACCAGCAGTGCAGGGACCTGCCGCCAGGTGACGGGGGCAGGAGAAAACTAGTAAAGAGGACGCCGAACTTCCTTCATTATCATCAGTGGGGGCAACGCAGCTCTGAACAAAGCATAGTGTAGTGAAATGTCTCAGCAGCCATAAAGGCGACTAAGGCCAGAACATGCGATCCCATTATAAAAGGGATACAGAATAAATGCTAAGTGTATAATCAGTGGGGGTCTGCCCTCTGGAAGTCCAACTGATTGAGAAAACGGACCACCGCTCCATTCACTTCTATGGGTCTGTGGGAGTATTAGGGCATGTGTGACCACCGTAAATGCACACAACCACTCCATTCATAAACGGGTCACAGAACTCCTTTCTCAGATTTGGTAGGCGTCCCAGTGGCTGTACCCCCAATTGTTCAGTCCCCCTATTGACTTGTTGTGAATGAGAAACGTGGAGTAATCTGCGGGCAGACTCCTCTATCAGAGGTATATCTCCTCTGAGATCAAAAGGATTGGTCATGCAGAAATCCATCAGCCCCATCATTATTTTTTATTTTTATATCCACCACAAAGATTAAATCTAATATACAAGGCCTGTGAGTACATGTCAGCAAGGAAGACGGGATCTGAAGGGTCAAAATCATAGATGAGCGAGTATGCTCGAATAAGGTGTTATCTAAGCATGCTCGTGTCATAATCGTGCATTTTCGACGTGCTGTAAAAAAATGCGCGAGTCGCCACGGTGGCATGTCTCGCGTCTGTTCGACAACTGCAACACATGCAGGGATTGCCTGTTTGTTAGAAAATACCTGCATGTGCTGCAGCTGTCGAACAGCCGTCAGACATGCAGCCGCGATGACTCGAGCATTTTTTTCGAGCACGTCGAAAATACTTGAGAATAGTCAGATAACACCTTATCCGAACACGCTCAAAATCTATTTTAACTATTCCATCATGCAGAGCCATTAGAAGTAAAAAGATGAAGTAAAATCAGCTTTACAGCATGTCAGCCCTAATATCTCAGCTCCCTGGACCCATGTGACCCCAAAGTGGGGGCATATATTCCTAAAAATATTCATGGTTTCAGTGCAGGCTTCAATGACTAATTCAGCTCTCCTACATCTGTACTCCCTGTACTCAATAGCTGAATACCATGTAAATGGGAATTATCACCTTGTTAGGGTTTAGGGTAATTAGGGCCTGGGCAGGGGATTACGGTAACATGTCCCAGGGATTAAAGCCTGCTTTGAAAGCTGTGTGAACGTGTCAGTGAGGGCGGCCTCTGTTTCCCGCCATGCCTGCTTGTGCCAGTAACCTTTTGCCACATGATAAGGTTACAGTGAATATAAGGCTTTTTACAAGGAAAAAAAAAATTTGTTTTACACAATGTGTTATTTAGTCTTTAGGAGAGGATTAGAACGAGCGCAGATTATTCCAAATTAAGATACCGAACTGGGGCAACGGCTGCAAAGTAGTAACAGGGGTTATAATTAAGCTCAATCGGAATATCACAGGACCCCATTAACTGGTACCATCAATTTCCCATATGGAGCACTTCAGTAAGGCGTCAAACTTGCTTGACTGGCTACTGAATCACAAGGTCAAAAAGTAGCCAGTTTTTACTTTTATATTATTCCCAATGTTCCCCTATTTATTCTATTTTTTAAAAAAATCTACCATATGGTTAAAGAGATATGGGCCTTTTTCTTTTTTGCTAATTTGTATGGTCTTTACAAGGGTGCATGGCTCACAGGATCCTCAGGGGCGTGTCTTTCAGCTGCTTTGCATTAGTACCCAGTGAACCACGCCCCCTTGGTGAACACCATAAAAATAAGCATTAAATAAAAAGGCCAATATCTCTGGAACCTGATGGCGGATTTTAACAAAACAAATAATGACCCATATTTTTATGCCATTAGATGAAACCTACAGGCGTACAGCACTGGTTCCTTCCATTTCCCATTCCCATTTGTGATGTAGGGGCGACAAGTGCTATGGTCTTAGTTAGGGCCGAGCTGCTGCTCCCTGCACAGCTGGAAACAATCACTGCCTACAAATATACTGCTACTTGCTGGAGGCAGTATTTTCTCTCCTCATTCAAGGGTTAATGATGAAGTGGCAATAGATTGGGGTATAGCTACAGCGGGTAGTTGTGTAGTTGGCGCCATAGTCTTTTGTAAAAAATGTAACGGTTCTGGGTTGTTCCAAAAACTTGTTCCTTCTCTCAGATACAAGAGATGGTGGGGTACTTGGTACCATTTTTTTTTTAGCCCCGCTTCTTCCTCAAGACGTAACAGATAATTTACACTAAAGATTTAGCCACAAAATCCACCTAACGTTGTGAATTTCACCCTATCCAAACAGAGTGAAATCTGTGGTAAAAATACAAAGCTTTTCCTCCCAAAAATTAATTTTTAGCATTTTTTGTATGTAAATTACCTCCCCTTTATCATGACACACAAAAATAATAACTTAATTGGCGTCACTATCCGCTCAACATCGCATATATACCTGGCTGATGATGACATTTTATAATGCAGCTATAACAACCAATCAGAATTCATGTTTCATTTTTCCAGATCAGGTTTCAAAATGGAAGCTGAACTTTCATTGGTTGCTATGGGTAACAAGGGTCCAGACAAGGCAAATTTAGTACATGAGGCCTAGTGTGGAAATGCAGAGCAGGATGCGAATATTAGATTATATATAGAGAGCACTGTGATATAAATAGTTATGAAGACCCTACAGATCACACACATTGCGGTATCCATGTATATTATATATATATATATATATATATATATATATATATATATATATATATATATATTTTATATATATATATATATATATATATATATATATATATATATATATATATATATATATATATATAGGGTCGTACACAACAAAGTGGCCACCTGGTCTTTGTTAACAATTTCAGCTGCTCTCCTTTCTCTTGAGGTGTTTATATCTCCTCCTACATCTCCTGAATTTGGCGTGTGATAACACCACCATTGAGGCTGCGTCTTAACCCCGGCAATTTTCCACTTTCGTTTTTCCTTGCCCTACTATAATAATGTACTTATAAAAGGGGAAAAAAATCCAATGAAATGATGGGGAAAAAAGCATTTCCACCACAGTTTTTTGGGGTTTCCATTTTATGATGTTCTGTGGTAAAAAAAAAACAACAATCTGACGAAATGATTCTCCAGCTCAGAATTATTATAACAATACAAAAAAATTATATATAAATATATATATATATTTTTTTTTTAAGTGCTGAAAAAAATACATAAATTTGGTTTTGTCGCTATTTTCTGAGACTCATAATATTTTCTTCCAATGGAGCAGTGAGGGCTTTATTTTTTCATTGCAAGCTGTAGTTTTTGTTGGCACCACTTTGGGGTGGGGTACATATGATGATTTCATTGTTTTTTAGAGGAGAGGTGCAGCGACCAAAAAATGACAATTCTGGAATTTTTTAGGGTTTTTTTTTCTTTTTTTTTTAATTACTTTATGGCGTTTTCCATGCAGGTTTTATTTTGTAGGGCCAGGCTCATATAGATTTTAAAAAAACTTGTGTTGAGCCCCCTGTGCCCCGTAACATCTATCCAATTCATAACTCATTTTTACTGACATACCTCACCCTTGACAATATGGTCTAAATGTGCAACATGCAGGGGCCAATATAGAACAGGATGGGTACCTCAGCATCCGATACAAAAAATGGCCCTAAGTATTAACCCTAGAGGCCGATAAGTGGCCAATGCAATTTTAGAATTGGGACCCCAAATTCTAAAAATCAGGAGATCGACGTAATAACCTGGATAGTCATGGATACTGGTGGTGGTCTCACTGGTTCCCAGTCCCAGCTCTGACGGCAGGTGACGTTCAATGTCGGAAAGCAATAAAAACAAAGGAAGGATGCAAACTAATATTTGTAAGCGTTCCTCCCGGAGCACAAAAAGGAGTCGGCGGTCCGAGCTGACGTCAGTCCAAAACACAAAACTTAATGAGGTTTTAGGTATAGGAACTCGTGAAATCCGCCCCCATTTCCTGTAAATTTCCACAACAAGGAAGATGCTGAGAATACGATAATGACTACAATCTCCGGCATAGTGTCAAAGTCCCATAAGGCCCTTTATGGGGTGACGAAACTCTATCATATGGGGGTTTTCAACTGAAACTTGGTAGACTATGATCAGTGAAGCCAATATTATGGCGGCACACAAGGTCTAGGATCAGACAGCTCTCCATACACTATAGATACTGACAGACCCAGATGTTCCTTGACCAGAGGTAATACAGCCCTGCATCGGGTGGAGAGTGGGGACAGACATGTCTACAGATATCTGAAGGGTACAGTGCACCTGTCCTATTCTAATGGAACTCCTTGCTCCACAAAAGATGATTTATCCCTAAGGCCGGGGTCACACTTGCGAGTGCAGCGCGAGTCTCTCGCATTCCACTCGCAAGTGTGACCCCGGCCTTAGGTAGAGAGAATCATAAACAAATGTCGTAACCCAAGAGAAAAAATACAAGGAATGTCAAAATCCAAAATGCTTGATTCTACTACCCCTTTTATGGCCAAAATTTGGGTGGTGGTTGGGAGGCCCCCATACACAGACTGCAGGCCACTGCAACCAAAACCAGTGGGTCCACACGTTTACCCCACGATGGGTTTGAAAAGTATAGACAGTAAACCATTGTCCGGGGTCATCTCAAGCTACGCAGATTGATCCGGTCTATTGAGATGACCCCAAGCGATGATCAGAGGGGGCAGCACATGTGCAGATCGATAGGCAGACGACTCTTGCTAGCGATCAGTACGTGCGCCGCCCCTCTGATGAGACCACCATGGGCAATGGTTTGGTGCCTGTGCAGAGTCTCACGTAGCCATAGAAGAGTGACTTGTCAATCACTGGAGACTGACAGCGGGCAGGGAAATCAGTAGGCAGGCACTGGAGCTGGAAGTGCAGTGTCCTCCCACTGCACTTGTCATTAAAACGTCAGAGCTGGACTGCTCTACAATTTCCATACTAAATACTACAAGAAAGATAAGCATTAAAGGGCCTTTATAAACATCATACCTTTAGTTGGGGATCTAATTTCCTGATGACAGGTTCCCTTTAAATCCAGAAGTTAAAATTCCAGAGATTTTGTACTGCTCACATCTGATACAATTGAATCTAGTCCAGACAATTCTAGCTGCACACATCTCCCTCTCCTGTACTAACAGTTTGTTACAATGTATCACTGCAGGTCAAATGTATCAGCCGGGACTCCAAATATTACCAATACTTTTTATATCCAACTCTTTGTTTGATGTTTCAGCCTTTCCACTTAAACAAGAATTTGCTGAAAGCAGAGATCATGAAATGATGAAACTCTATTAAAAAGTTGTAGAACTTTTCCATTTTATTAGAATCAGGTTTCAGTCCAGAACTGAATCTCCAATATTACACCACATTATAATGCCGTGTGCTACTGCAGTCTTTAATAATAAGTCTTTTTTTATGGGGCTCCCCTATTCACAAGGGCCTAGGTACAATTGCAAACCCCGCACCTTATAGTTACGCCCCTGGTCGCCAGCATTACTGCCTGCAGACTGTCATATTTATAAGTAAGATGGCAGCCAGAACATGGATTATTTTTTTTTACTTGAATGCAAAGGACTAACATAACATGGGGTAGTGGAATGACTGTGTGACTGAGAACTAAAAAGAAGCCAGCGGAAATGTAGAAGCAGTTCTGTACGCAGGCAGATATGATGTCATTGAGAATCTGCATTTAGAAAATGCTAAATATTTGCAAAATAACTAAACCCTACATGTAGTATTATATCTAGAATATACCTGCATACAGTGAACAGACATTGCTCAGATGAGAGCTGCAGTACAGCTTACGGCTTTGTAGATTTGTCAGTTGTGAACAATGCAGACTAATGGTACCGTCCACCGGTCACGTACAGCACGGCCAGGAGGATGTGGGTCAAGGATTTTCAGGAGTCATTAACCTGGATTTACATGTGAATACAGCACACAGGATTCTCAGTGTCAGAGGAAAGGGTTTTCTGTGGACCCTCAAAAATCAATAGGCTCTGCCAACAATGTAATGTTTTTAGGGTCCCCCCCCCGGGGCATAGTTATAGAGGAAGCAGTTGCACCATAAGCTCCTGTGCCACATAAGAATCACCAGTAATATAAGTGGCTTTTGGTAGGTTGGGGTCCTGTTACAGATTTTGAATTGGGGGTCTCCAGTTGCTCCCTAATGTCTCCAGTTGCGGAAAAGATAGATGTGATCCCATCCAGTCCTAATGTGAAAGCAGCTACAGAGGATATCCCCTTGCGCTGGAGGACCCAACATACCCATACACCACAATCTGATTTCAATGGAAGAGGTGCAATACTTAATTCCTCCTGCGGAGGCACTGCAGGAGAATTAAACACTTGCTGATTGGTTCTTTCACAGACTCAGCTGATTGTTGGGGATCTATGAGCCCAAAAACTGCTCAGTATGTTACAACTATCCTCTAAAGTGGACAGAAGTTCAATGACAAATTCAACATTGCTACATCTGTTTCCCCAGATCAGTACAGTCCACGCAGCAGGACAACCTGTGATTAAGAGTGTTGTCCTGATAATCCGGAAAATCTGATATTCCGCCAAAACCTAATTCATTAATAATCTCTCATCGGGTCCCAACAAGACACCACATATTCTTAGGATAGATGATGAAGAGGCTGTCTGGTGGAAACAAGTTGAGTAACGTATTGATGTAGCAGAGCTGAATTTGTCATGGTCACATCTCACAGAATTAACTAGTTATTGGGTGATCAATATGTTTAACCAAGCTCAGATGTGTGATGTTTAGATGGAGATCCCTTTTAAGATTCTGAATCAGGCTGCTGTCTTGAAAATGCCGCTGATCATGTAATACAGTACAGACCAAAAGTTTGGACTCACCTTCTCATTTAAGGATTTTTCTGTATTTTCATGACTATGAAAATTGTACAATCACACTGAAGGAATCAAAACTATGAATTAACACATGTGGAATTATATACTTAATAAAAAAGTGTGAAACAACTGAAATTATGTCTTATATTCTAGGTTCTTCAAAGTAGCCACTTTTTGCTTTGATGACTGCTTTGCACACTCTTGGCATTCTCTTGATGAGCTTCAAGAGGTAGACACCGGGAATGGTTTTCACTTCACAGGTGTGCCCTGTCAGGTTTAATAAGTGGGATATCTTGCCTTATAAATGGGGTTGGGACCATCAGTTGTGTTGTGCAGACGTCTGGTGGATACACAGTGGATAGTCCTACTGAATAGACTGTTAGAATTTGTATTATGGCAAGAAAAAAGCAGCTAAGTAAAGAAAAACGAGTGGCCATCATTACTTTAAGAAATAAAGGTCAGTCAGTCCGAAAAATTGGGAAAACTTTGAAAGTGTCCCCAAGTGCAGTTGCAAAAACCATCAAGAGTTACAAAGAAACTGGCTCACATGAGGACCGCCCCAGGAAAGGAAGACCAAGAGTCACCTCTGCTTCTGAGGATAAGTTTATCCCAGTCACCAGCCTCAGAAATTGCAGGTTAACAGCAGCTCAGATTAGAGACCAGTTCAATGCCACACAGAGTTCTAGCAGCAGACACATCTCTACAACAACTGTTAAGAGGAGACTTTGTGCAGCAGGCCTTCATGGTAAAATAGCTGCTAGGAAACCACTGCTAAGGACAGGTAACAAGCAGAAGAGATTTGTTTGGGCTAAAGAACACAAGGAATGGACATTAGGCCAGTGGAAATCTGTGCTTTGGTCTGATGAGTCCAAATTTGAGATCTTTGGTTCCAACCATCGTGTCTTTGTGCGACGAAGAAAAGGTGAACGTATGGACTCTACATGCCTGGTTCCCACCGTGAAGCATGGAGGAGGAGGTGTGATGGTGTGGGGGTGCTTTGCTGGTGACACTGTTGGGGATTTATTCAAAATTGAAGGCATACTGAACCAGCATGGCTACCACAGCATCTTGCAGCGGCATGCTATTCCATCCGGTTTGCGTTTAGTTGGACCATCATTTATTTTTCAACAGGACAATGACCCCAAACACACCTCCAGGCTGTGTAAGGACTATTTGACCAAGAAGGAGAGTGATGGGGTGCTACACCAGATGACCTGGCCTCCACAGTCACCAGACCTGAACTCAATCGAGATGGTTTGGGGTGAGCTGGACCGCAGAGTGAAGGCAAAAGGGCCAACAAGTGCTAAGCATCTCTGGGAACTCCTTCAAGATTGTTGGAAGAACATTCCCAGTTACTACCTCTTGAAGCTCATCAAAAGAATGCCAAGAGTGCGCAAAGCAGTCATCAAAGCAAAAGGTGGCTACTTTGAAGAACCTAGAATATGAGACATAATTTCAGTTGTTTCACACTTTTTTGTTAAGTATATAATTCCTCATGTGTTAATTCATAGTTTTGATGCCTCCAGTGTGAATGTACAATTTTCATAGTCATGAAAATAGAGAAAAATCTTTAAATGAGAAGGTGTGTCCAAACTTTTGGTCTGTACTGTATATGTAGATTTACATAGGACTGCATTTAAACCTGTTTAACCTTGACTTCACAATTTACAACGTTTAATGACAACCTCAGCTCTGCTACTTCTCTATATATGAAAACATTAACAGAATGTGGGTAACTGGAAGTAAGGAAGTCGCAACTCACAAGGTATCGCAACAAGCAAGTCACAAAAACTCCAAATAATTCAGACTTTTTGCTGTCGGTGCCTTGGGGGGTGCAGTGCGACCCCATTCACTTGCACTATGCAGCAGTGGAATGCGGCCATCTTTGGGGGCACAACCTGTTTCACAGCCAAAGTCACTGTGTAACCCCAGCATTAATCTCAGGAATCGCTATGTGTTTAAATGACATACTCAGCACTGCTACATCTGTATGGGTGTCACGGCTGACGTCATTATGTCACCTCCATCCCACCACAATAAGTTTACCTGCAGTCCTATGGAAAAAAAAACCCTCAAATAATGCATGAGAAGATGAGGGAGTGCAAAATAACCAACTCAACACTGCTACATCTGTACGTACAAGAGGCTTTGAATAAGTTTACATGACAAGATCATCGAAAGCTATAAACAGTAGTTCTCAGGTAAATGGCAAATTCAGCTCTGCTACATTTGGACAGTTTCTTACTATCTTCACACATCAAAGGGTCAAAATTAGCTGCGACAATTTACAAACTCAGCTCTCCTACATTGACAAATTCAGTTTAGGAAAAAAAAGATGTAGCAGAGCTGATTTTGTCATTATCTTTGCATTCTAATAATTTTATGGGTAAAGATAATATAGTAGGTTTACTAGCAGTCCTATGTAAACCACAGGTAACCCCATTGTAGTTGCACAAATGTCAGCTCCAATCCATATGACAAGCTCAGCTCTGCTACATCTGCATTCAATATACTTTCTCATTATGTTTAGCAGTCAGAGATCCCCCAGATGTCTGCAGAGTCACTTTTTTCTTCAAAAGAACCTAATCCTTGGATACAAGACCGGCATCTAATCTCGGCTTCATGCTTTCATTAATGTCATCTGAACTCTGACTACAACATTAGGGAAATCCCAGTCCCAAGATGTATTACAGATGTAGCAGGGCTAAGTTGGTTGTTTGGCACCACTCAGTGTGCTGCGGGCGGCTCAAAAATGTCTAATGACAAATTCAGTTCTGTTACATCAGTGGTAACAAATGTCTGGGAACAAGAAACCTTACATTGTGGCACTTGATGTCACATGCAGGGACTTGTGAAGGGTTAATATTCTGCTACCATACATTCCCCATTACAGGTCTAGCAGACTTTTATGTCTCTTTACACCATCAGCACCTCTCAGTCATATGTCAGTCAGCGCACATATCAGGATGTCAACATGAACTGTGCCAAATGACAAACTCATCTCTACTGCTTCTTTCTACACCAGTCATTCATTTTGGGGGGTATGAGCTTATTTGGATGATGTAAATGGTTCATGTTCTAAATAGCCATATACAGTGCTACAGATGGAGCAGACCTAAGTTTCTCATATATGTTGAAGTTGCATCATTATCATCAACGGTCAGTCCTATGTAAAAGTACATGCACTCTCATCGTCACTCATCATGATCTTCATGTGGCTACAGGGGACACTAAACAGCCACTAGTCGTGACCAGGCACTGTAGACACAGGACTGCGGCAGGGATCTGATCCTCCAAGACTGAACCGTGCCAAGGACAAACTCAGCTCTTCTGCATCTCTCTACATCAATCAGCCCCAAATAAGTGGCTACAGTACCTCTCCCAGTTCTGGATGTGAAGTGGATGATGTGAAGGGTTAATATTCTGTGCTAATGACAAGTTCAGCTCTGCTGTAGACACAGGACCAGTGCAGAGATCTGTGCTAATGACAAACTCAGCTCTTCTGCATCTCTCTACATCAATCAGCCCCAAATAAGTGGCTACAGTACCTCTCCCAGTTCTGGATGTGAAGTGGATGATGTGAAGGGTTAATATTCTGTGCTAATGACAAGTTCAGCTCTGCTGTAGACACAGGACCGATGCAGAGATCTGTGCTAATGACAAACTCAGCTCTGCTGTAGACACAGGACCAGTGCAGAGATCTGTGCTAATGGCAAGCTCAGCTCTGCTGTAGACAGGACCGATGCAGAGATCTGTGCCAATGACAAGCTCAGCTCTGCTGTAGACACAGGACCGCTGCAGAGATCTGTGCCAATGACAAGCTCAGCTCTGCTGTAGACACAGGACCAGTGCAGAGATCTGTGCTAATGACAAACTCAGCTCTGCTGTAGACACAGGACATGTGCAGAGATCTGTGCCAATGACAAGCTCAGCTCTGCTGTAGACACAGGACCGGTGCAGAGATCTGTGCTAATGACAAGCTCAGCTCTGCTGTAGACACAGGACCGGTGCAGAGATCTGTGCCAATGACAAGCTCAGCTCTGCTGTAGACACAGGACCGGTGCAGAGATCTGTGCCAATGACAAGCTCAGCTCTGCTGTAGACACAGGACCAGTGCAGAGATCTGTGCTAATGACAAGCTCAGCTCTGCTGTAGACACAGGACCGCTGCAGAGATCTGTGCCACTGACAAACTCAGCTCTGCTGTAGACACAGGACCGGTGCAGAGATCTGTGCTAATGACAAGCTCAGCTCTGCTGCATCTTCCTGCCTGAATCGCCCCCATCACTTAGCTACAGCACCTGGATGTGAAGGGTTAATAGCCCCCTACAGCTGGAGCACACCTAGGTGTCTCGTGTGCTTTGTGGATGCATCCTTCTCACCAGCTGTCAGTCCTATGTAAATATTGCCGCCTGCTCCTCAGTGCAGCCCCTTGCCTTGCCCCGGGCTGCCGCGGAGCTCCGACCCCCTGCCCGGGCGCACGGTGATCGCTCCTGTCCGCGGCCGGCACGTCTTACCTCGCTCCTTGTTCTGGATGGAGTGCACCACGTCCTCCACGTCCACATGCTTGGCCTCGTCGAAGCTGTGCACGGCCATGTGGTAGCCTTCCTCCTTGAAGGCAGTGTGGACCCCCTCCACCGTGAAGAAGCAGTTCCGCTCCGCGCCGTCGTCACTGTAGAGCAGCAGCGCCCGGCTCCACTTGTGGTAGCGGAACAGCCCGAGGAACATCTCGCCCATCTTGGTGTAGGCAGGGGCCACGCGGGTCAGGTGGGAGTACTCGTCCGCCTTGTGCATGAAGCCCGTGGCCAGAGCCCCGGCGGAGAGCATGGGGATGTTCCAGTGGGAGGCCAGCCGGGCCACCGGGGCCGCCGCGTACTCGCACACGGGGCCCAGCACCACGTCCGGCTTCTGCTCCTTCAGGGCGGCGTCCACCAGGCTGAAGAGCGCTTGGTTTCCGCAGTCCGAGTCCCGGTACGTGACATTGAGCGTAAAGCCCGGCAGCAGACTGGCATTGTGCTGCACGGCCCGCAGCGCGTACTCTATGGCGGGCTGCACCCGGCTGATGGAGAACATGTAGCGGTCATCCCGGGGCAGGATCACCAGCATGTTCACGGTCTTATCGTCCAGGGGGGCGCCCTGTCCTAGGACCACCAAAGCCAAGGCCAGCAGCAAAGAGGTCATCCTTAAAGGGGAAGTGCGGTGGAAGGTGAGCTCTGCTCCTAATCGGGGGTTTTGTATCTGTGTAGCTGAGTTCTGCTCCTGCCCTGGTGTTCTGTAGCTGTGTAGCCAGGTGACCTCTGCTCTGCCCCTAATGATCTGGATCTGTGTAGCCAGGTGAGCTCTGCTCTGCTCCTACCCCTGGTGTTCTGTAGCTGCGTAGCCAGGTGAGTTCTATCCCTTCCTTTGATGCTCTGGATCTATGTAGCCTGGTGAGCACTACTCTGCTTCAGCCTCTGGTGTCCTCTGGCTGTGCAGCCAGGTGAGCTCTGCTCCTGCCCCTGGTGTAGCTGTGCAGACAGGTAAACCCTGCTTTGCTCCTGCCCTGATGTTCTGGATTTGTGTAGCCAGGTGAGTTCTGCTCTGTTCCTACCCCTGATGTTCTGTAGCTGTGTAGCCAGGTGAGCTCTGCTCCTGCCCCTTCCTCTGATGTTCTGTAGCCAGGTGAGTTCTGCTCTTCTCCTGCCCCTGATGGTCTGTAGCTGTGTAGCCAGGTGAGCTCAGATCATGCCCCTTCCTCTGGTGGTCTGTAGCTGTGTAGCCAGGTGAGTTCTGCTCTGCCCCTTCCTCTGATGGTTTGGATCTGTGCAGCCAGGTGAGTTCTGCTCTGCCCCTTCCTCTGATGGTTTGGATCTGTGCAGCCAGGTGAGTTCTGCCCCTGTGGTTCAGTAGCTGTGCAGCCAGGTGAGTTCTGCCCCTGATGTTCTGTAGCTGTGCAGCCAGGTGAGTTCTGCCCCTGATGTTCTGGATCTGTGCAGCCAGGTGAGTTCTGCCCCTGTGGTTCTGTAGCTGTGCAGCCAGGTGAGTTCTCTGCTCCTGCCCTGATGTCCTGTAGCTGTGCAGCCAGGTGAGTTCTGCCCCTGATGTTCTGGATCTGTGCAGCCAGGTGAGTTCTGCTCCTGCCCCTGGTGTGTAAGGATTCTCTACGGTAACAGGCTTCTCATTGATGGCACCTCTGCTGTTTGATCTTATTGATTCTTCTTCTTTAGTTTATCCCCAGTTTAAATAGTGTGGCAGCCAAGCCTATTACCACACATGGTGCACTCACTCAGAAGGGGCTTTTTTTTTCTCCCGAGTTACTCATTAACATTCCCACGTCATCTGTCAGACTGCCGCCTCTTTCTTAAAGCTGTACACACCGCGGTTAGCAGCAGGGTATTGTTTTTTTTTTGTTTGTTTGTTTTTAAAGCCCCCCCCCCCCCCCAAAAAAAAAAAAGAAAAAAAAAATGTGCAAAAAAAGAAATCTGCATTTTGTGATGGAGCAGGGGGCCCCTATAGGCGCTTATGGGAACACAGATTTTTCTTGGTATGCAGGCAATCTGCAAAATAATAGCGAAGCATGCAGAGAATGTAGAACACTTCACATCCCCATTCTCCAGTGCCACTTACTGACTCATTCCCTGGGCTGGCAAATATGCAGGTTTGTGAGATGGGGGCATGCAGATGTAGCTGAGCTGAATTTGTCATTGAACTCATCATATATTTTTATAGTATACCTATAGGATGTAGGAGAGTTGTGTTTGTCATTTACCTCTATGCTAATATATTGTGTCCTGACAATATGCCTGTAGGATGTAGCAGAGCTGTTTTTTACGATAACTCACTATGCTATGACATTTTACCTGAAGGATGTAGCAGGGCTGAGTTTGTCACATAATATGATAATTACTCCCTAAATTAAGATAGGTGGGTGTCAAATGTAGCAGAGTTGAGTTTGTAATTGAACTCTATGATAACTCACTATGTTCTAATTTGTGCGTTTGTCAGTTATGTCTGCAATAACACTCTCTAACCTGTGAGACGTAGCAGAGCTGAGTTTGTCATTTAACCCTATGATAACTCACTATGCTGTGATAATACACCTTATGAATGTAGCAGAGCAGAGTTGAATTTGTCATGATAACTCACTAAGCTGTGATTATACAGTAGATATAGGTGTCCAATCTAGCAGAGCTGAATTTGTCATATATTTAGTGCTAATAATGTACCTGTGGGACGTAGCAGAGCTGAGTTTGTCATTTAACTCTATGATAACTCACTATTTTATGGTAACATATCTGTAAGATGTAGGAGACCTGAATTTGCCCTTAAATCAGGAAGTTGAGAGAATACATAGCTATTGCTGTGGGATGTAGCAGAGCCGAACTTCAAGATGTAACTGGTAAGTCATGACATTTATGTAGAGCTGTGTAGCAGAGCTGACTTTATCATTTAATACTTTGAAAACGCGCTTAGTTAAGATGATTTTGTATATACCTGTGGGATATAGCAGAGCTGACTTTGCCATTTAACACTATAATAAATCAGTAAAATAATCTAGAGGGGAGAGCGGTCAGAAGCCGCAGAGTTGACTATGTCATTCAGCACAACTCTTGATAAGTATGAATATCTGTGTGATGTAGCAGAGCCGAATATGTCACTTAACACTGTGCGAATCCTCTCTGTTAAGATATGTAGGTTTTGATGGAGTAGAGCTGGGTTGGTCGTCATGTTTAGTCTTGTGGCGGCATTAATTGGGATCATAAAACCTCATTTTCTTGGCTTATAATGATGCACAAACTCAGCACCGCTACATCTGTGTGCATATATTATAAAGAGGAGGCAGAAGCAATGCTCAGAGGTAGCAGTGCTGAGTTTGTTATTGGGGCGCATTTCTGATGCTGATATGACAATGTTTGCATGGTACTACACGTGTATCTACTCAGACTGCACAAACTACCTTATATACAGATGGAGCAGAGCTGAGTTTGTTATTGGGCTGATTCCAAAATGACTTTTTTGCAGGATTCTAATAAGACTGAAACTGAAGCAACTTAAAGGGCTATTCCCAAATTATCACATTTATCCTTAGGATAGGGGACACTTTACTGATCGCTGGGGGTTGACCACCCGAACCCAGTAACCAAGCTCTGCAGATGTGCACATGCTGGACCTCCACTCCATTCATTGTCTATGGGACCAACGGAGAAAGTACTAAATTATCTTAACTAGTAGGGTTAGCAGACTGCACACACAATGTGCAGATATAGCAGAGCTGTGTTTGTCATTTTGTTATTAGCACTTATCAGGCTGACATCACAGCGTCATATTTGTCATATTCCAAATGATCAAAAGTTAAACTTATTACATTTTGAACTCAGACTGCACAGCATGCAGGTATAGCACAGCTAAGTTTGCTATCGCGCAGCGCTCATAATTTCTTTATCGTAAAGTCAATTTTTTCGTATTTTTTACTATGTAATTAAAAGTAAGACTGAAGTTTTGCAATAAAGTAACAACTGAGCCCCCAAATAGTGAAATAACACATTCGGCTCTGCTACATCTGAATATTTTTTTTCTTCTATTTGTCAGGAAATGAATGCATTTGTGATTTGGATCGTTGCAATGAGTGGACAGTGGCCGGGCAGGAATCCCTGCAGCTCCTGGTATGTTTCAGGGCACGGAGTGGAATTAGCGCTGGGGGGATCGCAGCAGATACCGGAGTGGAACATTCTTTGGGGGAACTGTTTTCACACTCTTATCTAATGAAGCTGGAATGAGAAGCCAGAGTCGCTCAGTGAGTGGCACTTGGAACGCACAGTCACTTTGTACAAAAATAAACATTTTTTTTTCTAGGGAGGTAAAAAAAAAATTGGAAGTAATGACAAGAAAAACAAGTAAATAAATAAAAACAAAAATATTTGGCTTTGTTTCCAGAAGTATTCGCCTTACAGGAGGGTGAAAGTTCTCGGCCTATGAATAATCATGTGAGAGGCTGCAGAGGAGCTGACTGAGGCTCTTGTGTCTCTGGGAATCTCACCGGAGAGGTAGAGGAGAAGCAGGGGTTACAGTGCGCGCTCTCATGCCTCCAGCTCACACACATGCTCCTATGGAAAGCTCCCATGGAGTGATGGAGCAGAGACGAGCGCGCTTTTCATTTTTTTTGCACATCATGAAGTTGGAGAACAAGATTGCCTGCTTTCCTATGTCACGCCATCACCGATGTATGAAGATCGGCAACGACAAACTCAGCTCTGCCCTGTCCATGGGATGGACTGTACGAATGCTACTGTGAAGCTGTGAACTGATATGGCTGCTGTTATATTATCCATAGGTTTCTGCAAAGAACTCCACGACAGATATTAGAAAATAGATAGTTAGATAATAAATAATAGATAGACATTGCTCCAGAAAATGAATATTTCTCCCACACCATTATTGCAATCACACATTTTGTTATACACTTGTTTATTTCCCTTGTGTGTATTAGAACAGCACAAAAAAACACAGAAAAAGGGCAAATTGGATATACAGTACAGAGCAAAAGTTTGGACACACCTTCTCATTTAAAGATTTTTCTCTATTTTCATGACTATGAAAATTGTACATTCACACTGAAGGCAACAAAACTATGAACTAACACATGTGGAATTATATACTTAACAAAAAAGTGTGAAACATCTGAAATTATGTCTTATATTCTAGGTTCTTCCAAGTAGCCACCTTTTGCTTTGATGACTGCTTTGCACACTCTTGGCATTCTCTTGATGAGCTTCAAGAGGTTGTCACCGGAAATGGTCTTCCAACAATCTTGAAGGAGTTCCCAGAGATGCTTAGCACTTGTTGGCCCTTTTGCCTTCACTCTGCGGTCCAGCTCACCCCAAACCATCTCGATTGAGTTCAGGTCTGGTGACTGTGGAGGCCAGGTCATCTGGTGTAGCACCCCATCACTCTCCTTCTTGGTCAAATAGCGCTTACACAGCCTGGAGGTGTGTTTGGGGTCATTGTCCTGTTGAAAAATAAATGATGGTCCAACTAAACGCAAACCGGATGGAATAGCATGCCGCTGCAAGATGCTGTGGTAGCCATGCTGGTTCAGTATGCCTTCAATTTTGAATAAATCCCCAACAGTGTCACCAGCAAAGCACCCCCACACCATCACACCTCCTCCATGCTTCATGGTGAGAACCAGGCATGTAGAGTCCATCCCTTCACCTTTTCTGCGTCGCACAAAGACACGGTGGTTAGAACCAAAGATCTCAAATTTGGACTCATCAGACCAAAGCACAGATTTCCACTGGTCTAATGTCCATTCCTTGTGTTCTTTAGCCCAAACAAGTCTCTTCTGCTTGTTACCTGTCCTTAGCAGTGGTTTCCTAGCAGCTATTTTACCATGAAGGCCTGCTACACAAAGTCTCCTCTTAACAGTTGTTGTAGAGATGTGTCTGCTGCTAGAACTCTGTGTGGCATTGACCTGGTCTCTAATCTGAGCTGCTGTTAACCGTTTCTGAGGCTGGTGACTCGGATAAACTTATCCTCCGAAGCAGAGGTGACTCTTGGTCTTCCTTTCCTTTCCTCATGTGAGCCAGTTTCTTTGTAGCGCTTGATGGTTTTTGCCACTGCACTTGGGGACACTTTCAAAGTTTGTCCAATTTTTTTGACTGACTGACCTTCATTTCTTAAAGTAATGATGGCCACTCGTTTTTCTTTACTTAGCGGCTTTTTTCTTGCCATCAGGGCTGCCACTAAAAATTTCAGGGCCCCATACTGGCAAAATTTTCGGGGCCCCCTTGAGACTCCGCCCAGGCTCCACCCCAGCCCCACCTCCACGCTCCACCCCTCAAACTGTCCACAGTCCCACCGCTCTCTATTGGAAAAACTCCACTTCTCACCTATCACACATTGACAGGTCCCATCACCAGATCACACATATAGCTGACAGCTTTTGTTTTGGCCAAAAGATTTTTTTAAGCCACCAAAAGGACAAGGTAGACACTTTTGGCCAGGCCCTACTCTACTGTAACCTATTAAATATTTGTTAAAATATGCAATACAATTTAGGTATATTTTTATTTATTTTTCAATTTTTAAAATGACCTATAATACCACATACAAGGAACAAATACCACAGCACCATGACCAGATAACATATTACCACCACAGTGATTGAGTAATATCAAATACAAGGAACAAATACCACAACATCATGACCAGACCACATATTACCACCACATAGTGACTGAATACTACAATACTGATCAATAATAAAAAAAAAACCCACAATACTATCACCATCAGTGCCAATATACACAGGAGATCTGTACATAATGTATAGGTAATACAGTGATCACTGGTGACATTATACACAGGACCAGTGTATATAGTATACAGTGTATAGTGTCAGTGTATAGGTAACACACTGACTCACCAGTGACGTCTCCAGGTGAAGTCCTTCATCTTTCATCCAGCACAGACCGCCATCACTTCATCCAGCCAGGACTCCTCACTGCAGGAAATAACACCGTTATCTCGAGTTCCACTTGCAGAACACATTACTTAATTTTCCCAACTTCTACATTACACAACATGAAGAAAAAAAGGCGATATAGTGTCACTCTACACAGTAACAGGACCGCCCCCCCATTTAAAACAGTATACTCAAAAAATAAAATAAATACATCAATGCAGTAATAATATCCCTTAATTAGCCCCTATGATAATAATATTCGCCATCCTAGCCCCCGTGTGTCTCATTCCTGGCTTCAGCCATATGTTCTCCCATCCTGCCCTAATGAGTATCCATTCTGCCCCATATGATCTCCCCATCCTGCCCCATCTGTCTCCATTGTATCCATCCTGCCCCATGATCCTGCATGATCTGTCTCCAACCCTGCCCCATCTGTCTCCAATCCTGCCTCCAGTGTCTCCAATCATGCCCGTATCACCAATCTGCCCCGTCTCCAATCATGCCCCCATGTCTGCAATCATGCCCCCTGTGTCTCCATTCTGCCCCATCTGTTTCCAATCCTGCCCCATCTGTCTCCAGTCATGCCGCCATGTCTGTCATCCTGCCCCCTGTGTCTCCAATCATGCCCCGTTTCTCCATTCTGCCCCGTGTCCAGCTTTCTGCCCTTGTGTCCAGCTTTCTGCCCTTGTGTCCAGCTTTCTGCCCTTGTGTCCAGCATTCTGCCCTTGTGTCCAGCATTCTGCCCTTGTGTCCAGCTTTCTGCATCAGTGTCCAGGATTCTGCCCCAATGTCCAGCTTTCTGCCCAAATGTCCAGCTTTGTGCCCCCGTGTCCAGCTTTGTGCCCCCGTGTCCAGCTTTGTGCCCCAGTGTCCAGCGTTCTGCCCTGGGCCCCCCGGATCGCTGCTCTCAATTAAAAAAAAAAAAAACAAGTTCTGCTTACCTGGCCGCGCTCCTGCTCTCTCCACGCAGCTGAAGCGTGCACTCGCCAGCAACTGACAATGACGTCAGACGCCGGCGACATGAACTCTGCAACTGACGTCAGCTGCCAGCCTCAGATTGGCTGCCGGCGGGCCCGCACGTCAATAGCGTTAAACAGCTGCAGCGCCGCTAAGGGCCCGGTTTAGCCTGCGGCTGCCGGTAGGAGCCCGGTGAGCAGATGAGACGGGGCCCGATGCGGGCCCCCTCTGCCCACCGGGCCCCATACGCCAGTCACAGCTGTAATGCCCTGATGGCGGTCCTGCTTGCCATAATACAAATTCTAACAGTCTATTCAGTAAGACTATCAGCTGTGTATCCACCAGACTTCTGCTCAACACAACTGATGGTCCCAACACCATTTATAAGGCAAGAAATCCCACTTATTAAACCTGACAGGGCACACCTGTGAAGTGAAAACCATTCCCGGTGACTACCTCTTGAAGCTCATCAAGAGAATGCCAAGAGTGTGCAAAGCAGTCATCAAAGCAAAAGGTGGCTTCTTTGAAGAACCTAGAATATAAGTCATAATTTCAGTTGTTTCACACTTTTTTGTTAAGTATATAATTCCACGTGTTAATTCATAGTTTTGATGCCTTCAGTGTGAATGTACAGTTTTCATAGTCATGAAAATACAAAAAACTCTTTAAATGAGAAGGTGTGTCCAAACTTTTGGTCTGTACTGTAACTTCACACAAATTTCACAATATTGCAACCCAATATATTTTCTGGTAATCTGTAGTATATTCAGTTAAGGCACCCAGTGCCAGAGGCAGCAAAACCACCCCAAAATATCTGTGAATCTCCACCATATTTGACTGTAGGTACTGTGTTTTTTTTGTTTTAGGTAAACAGTAGAATGATGTGTTTTACCAAAGAGCTCTATCTTGGTCTCATCTCTCCACAAGACGCTTTCCAAAAAGGATTTTGTCTTGAATATATTTTGGCAAACCGCAGTCTAGCTTTTTTTTATGTCTCTGTGTCAGCTTTGGATCATCCTGGGCATCCTGCCATAGCGTTTCATTTAATTCTAAAGACGATGGATAGTCCCCGCTGACACTGATGCACCCTGAGCCTGCAGAACATCTTGAATTTTGTTGGACTTTGATTAGGGCTGCTTATCCACCATCCGGACTAGCCGTCCTTGCAACCTTTCATCAATTTTTCTCTGCCGTCCATGTCCAGGCAGATTACCTACAGTGCCATGGGTTGTAAACTTCTTAACTATGTGGTGCACCGTGGAAAAGGAACATCAAGATCTCTGGAGATGGACTTGTAGTCTTGAGATTGTTGATATTTTTCAACAATTTTGTTTCTCAAGTCCTCAGACAGTTATCTTCTCTTTCTGTTCTCCGTGCTCAGTGTGGCACCACAGACTCACAATGCAAAGATTGAGTCAACTTTTTTATCTAGTTTCAGGTGTGATTTTCATATTGCTCACATCTGTTACTTGCCACAAGTGAGTTTGAACAAGCATCACACGCTTTTAACAAAGTTGTTTACCCATAATTTTGGAAAGGTGCCCACAATTTTGTCTGACCCAATTTGGAATTTTTGTGTGTAATGAGTAATTGCAATAATTTTCTTGGAGAAATACTTAATTTTCTGGAACAATTTAAATAATGCCAACACTTTTGGGCATGACTGTATGAGATAGATAGATATGAAATAGATAGAGACATAGATAGATAATTTCCAAGATATAGAAGCAGATCCCAGATCCTTGACCAGGGTATTTGTATACATAAATGAGAAGAGGAAGTACTTAAAAGTTCTATAGCAAAGTAAAAGTATTTGCACTTTTATAATGCCAAGTTTTCAATTCCAACTGAGATCTTTTCAGATAGATAGATAGATGATATGAGCGAGAGAGAGAGAGAGAGGTGAGAGATAGATACTAAGAAATGATATATACAGTGGGTACGGAAAGTATTCAGACCCCTTTAAATTTTTCACTCTTTGTTTCATTGCAGTCATTTGGAAAATTCAAAAAAGTTCATTTTTTTCTCATTAAATGTACACTCTGCACCTCATCTTGGCTGAAAAAAACAGAAATGTAGACATTTTTGCAAATTTATCAAAAAAGAAACTGAAACATCACATGGTCATAAGTATTCAGACCCTTTGCTCAGTATTGAGGAGAAGCCCCTTTTGAGCTAGTACAGCCATGAGTCTTCTTGGAAATGATGCAATAAGTTTTTCACACCTGGATTTGGGGATCCTCTGCCATTCTTCCTTGCAGATCCTCCCCAGTTCCGTCAGGTTGGATGGTGAACGTTGGTGGACAGCCATATTCAGGTCTCTCCAGAGATGCTCAATTGGGTTTAGGTCAGGGCTCTGGCTGGGCCAGTCAAGAATGGTCACAGAGTTGTTCTGAAGCCATTCCTTTGTTATTTTAGCTGTGTGCTTAGGGTCATTATCTTGTTGGAAGGTGAACCTTCAGCCAAGTCTGAGGTCCAGAGCACTCTGGAGGAGGTTTTCATCCAGGATATTTCTGTACTTGGCCGCATTCATGTTTCCTTCAATGACAACCAGTCGTCCTGTCCCTGTAGCTGAAAAACACCCCATAGCATGATGCTGCCACCACCATGTTTCACTGTTGGAATTGTATTGGTCAGGTTATGAGCAGTGCCTGGTTTTCTCCACACATACCGCTTAGAATTATCACCAAAAACGTCTATCTTCGTCTCATCAGACCAGAGAATCTTAGGGTACCGTCACACAGTACCATTTTAATCGCTACGACGGCACGATCCGTGACGTCGCAGCGATCGTATGATTATCGCTCCAGCGTCTTAGACTGCGGTCACACGTTGCAATCACGGCGCTGGAGTGATGCCGAAGTCCCCGGTAACCAGGGTAAACATCGGGTAACTAAGCGCAGGGCCGCGCTTAGTAACCCGATGTTTACCCTGGTTACCAGCGTAAACGTAAAAAAAACAAACAGTGCATACTTACATTCCGGTGTCTGTCCCCCGGCGTTCTGCTTCTCTCCACTGTGTAAGCGCCATAGCCGGAAAGCACAGCGGTGACGTCCGACGTCACCGCTGTGCTCGCTCTCCGGCTGGCAGACGCTCACACAGTGCAGAGAAGCTGAGACGCTGGAGGACAGACACCGGAATGTAAGTATGCACTGTTTGTTTTTTTTACGTTTACGCTGGTAACCACGGTAAACATCGGGTTACTAAGCGCGGCCCTGCGCTTAGTTACCCGATGTTTACCCTGGTTACAAGCGAACACATCGCTGGATCGCTGTCACACACAACGATCCAGCGATGTCAGCGGGTGATCAAGCGACGAAAGAAAGTTCCATACGATCTGCTACGACGTACGATTCTCAGCAGGATCCCTGATCGCTGCTGCGTGTCAGACACTGCGATATCGTAACGATATCGCTAGAACGTCACGAATCGTACCGTCGTAGCGATCAAAATGGTACTGTGTGACGGTACCCTTATTTATCAAAGTCTGGGAGTCCTTCATGTGTTTTTTTAGCAAACTCTATGCGGGCTTTCATATGTCTTGCACTGAGGAGAGGCTTCCATCGGTCTACTCTGCCATAAAGGCCCGACTGGTGGAGCGCTGCAGTGATAGTTAATTTTGTGGAACTTTCTCCCATCTCCCTACTACATCTCTGGAGCTCAGCCACAGTGATCTTGGGGTTCTTCTTTACCTCTCTCACCAAGGCTCTTATCTCACGATTGCTCAGTTTGTCTGGACGGCCAGGTCTAGGAAGACTTCTGGTGGTCCCAAACTTCTTCCATTTAAGGACTATGGAGGCCACTGTGCTCTTAGGAACCTTGAGTACTGCAGAAATTCTTTTGTAACCTTGGCCAGATCTGTTCCTTGCCACAATTCTGTCTATGAGCTTCTTGGCCAGTTCCTTTGGCCTCATGATTCTCATTTGGTCTGACATGCACTGTGAGCTGTGAGGTCTTATATAGACAGGTGTGCGCCTTTCCAAATCAAGTCCTATCAGTTTAATTACACACAGCTGGACTCCAATGAAGGAGTAGAACCATCTCAAGGAGGATCACAAGGAAATGAACAGCATGTGACTTAAATATGAGTGTCTGAGCAAAGGGTCTGAATACTTATGACTTTGTGATATTTCAGTTTATCTTTTTTATTAAATTTGCAAAAATTACTACATTTGTTTTTTTTCAGTCTAGATGGGGTGCAGAGTGTACAGTAATGAGGAAAAAATTAACTTTTTTGAATTTACTAAATGGCTGCAATGAAACAAAGAGTGAAAAATTTAAAGGAGTCTGAATACTTTCCGTACCCACTGTATATTGATATATTCTGTTATTATGATTCCCCCTAATATTCTTTAAATTCCCTCTCAGAACATCCACCAAAAATGTCCAGTGTTGGTGAGAAGGACCTGCTTATAGTGCTGAATCACAGTTTCCGAGTACAAGTGGTGATGGGACTGAGCTTTTATGGCCATCAGCACTGGACGCATGCGATGAACATTGTGAGTATGTAGCTCAAGGGACTACACCATATGTAATACTGACAAGTATGTAATAGCATGGGTCACCATAACAAGTACATAACGGCAACAGACCCTAGCTTATTCAAAATCATATGGCACGAGAACCAAGTTTATATTATAAATAAAGCACAAGAGCCAAGCTGATAACAATCGCAGAACCAGATCCAAGCTCATAATTAATATATATAGCGCCAGAACTAATAATATAACAATAATTGATCTCATTACATAAATATACCACAAGAACTGAGCTCATTACATAAATATAGCACCTGGACAAAGCTCATTACATAAAAACAGCACCATAACCAAGCTTATAACAAATATACATCATAAGAACTAGACTCGTTTCCTAAACACAGCACAAAAAACTAATAGCACAAATACAGCACCAAAACCTGTGTCGTAACATAAATACAGCACAAGAATCAAGCTTCTTATATGAACACCTCACCAGAACTAATGCCATAACATTCATACAGCATGAGAACCAAGTTCATAACATAAATCCAGTGCTAGAACCAAGTGTATAGTATAAATACAGCACCAGAACAAGGCTCATCTCATAAACATAAATGCAGCACTAGAACCAAACTTAGTCTTAAATATAGGACAAGAATCAAATTCATAACATAAATGCACCAACAGAACCAATGTCATAACCAATGTTATAACATACAGTATGAGAATCAAGCTCATTACATAAATGCCACATGAGGACCAAGAACATCGCATAAATACAGCACCAGAACCAAACTCATTACCTAAATTTAGCATTGGAACCAAACTCAATATCTAAAATACAGTACGAGAACTGAGTTGATTGCATAAAAAAGCACAAGAACATAGCTCATAATAAAAATATGTAATGAGAACAAAGCTCATACTAAATATGGAATGAAAACCAAGCTCATTACAGAAACACAGCACAAGAAGCAAAATTATAATATAAATACAATACCAGAAACAAGCTCTCAGAAAAAAGAACACAGCACCAGAACCAATGTCATTACATATATACAGAATGAGAACCAAGCTCTTTACCTAAACAAAGGACCAGAGCAAAGCTCATAACATAACTTCACCACCAGAAACAATGTCATAACATACATGCACGCAGCGCGAGAATCAAGCTCATTACATAAACATTTTACTAGAACTAACGTCATAACATAAATGCAGTACCTGATTCAAATTCATAACATAAATACAGCTCCAGAACCAAGCAAGAAACAAAATTACAGGACCAAAACCAAGCTCATTACCTAAATTTAGCACCGGAACCTGTATAATTACCTAAATACAAACCAAAAACATAGTTCATTACATAGATACAGCACAAGGACAACATTCGGAATAAAAAAAAAAGCATGAGAACCAAGCTCATAACCTAAGCTGGCATGAGAACCGTACTTAGTACACATATACATCCACAAGAATTAAAGTTATAATATAAATACAATACCATAATCAAGTTCAGAACATAAATACAGCACCAGAATCAATGTCATAATATATATACAGCATCAGATCTAAGCTCATAATAAAATCACAGTACCAAAAGCAAGTTCCTAACATAAATACAGCACCAGAACTTAGCTCATTACATAAATACACTACCAGAACCAAAGTAATGCCATAAATACAACACCAGGATCAACTGCATAAGATCTTGACAGCAGCAAAATCAAGTACATGACCACTTTTCACTGATGAGGGGCAGCACCCCGAAACACAGTGTCTGCAAATTGAGATTCTGGCTTGGCTATTATTCTAAGTCATGTGACAAGGCTCGTTAAAGGGTCAACATTAACTTGTAGGATTGCTACCTTCCAATAGGTGGCACTAGAGTTCTAGTTCTTTTCCTCGTTGAAGAGACAATTTGCATAATTCCCTAATATGAAGAAATTCAGTGGTATAGTTCAAGCAATTTCATCATAAATGAC
Organism: Ranitomeya variabilis; assembly: GCF_051348905.1. Classification (NCBI taxonomy): domain Eukaryota; kingdom Metazoa; phylum Chordata; class Amphibia; order Anura; family Dendrobatidae; genus Ranitomeya; species Ranitomeya variabilis. The sequence goes on along the minus strand of NC_135232.1, from coordinate 33,725,072 downwards.
CTAACTGAAGAGAAGGATACTATTTTACAGATAGAAAAGAATAATAATAATATAATACTACCTGAATTATAAATATTGGGGGACTAGTGATCAGCTAAGTTTCAATATACATATATAAATACAACCTCAGAATCCAGTCCATAAAATACAAAGCTAAAACCGAGCTTATAAACACAGCATCAGAACCAAGCTTATAATTAAAATACTGTCCTAGAACTAATCTCATAACAAGAAAATATAACACCAGAACCAATCTCATAATAAATACAGTATTACACTCAAAATAGGAATACAGCATTGTAACCAAGGTCACAACAAGAAAATATAAAATATGTAACTAAGGTCATTATACATACAGAACTAGAGCCAGGCTTAAAACAAGACCAGAACCAGAATTAAGATCATAATAAAAAAAACACAGCACTTGAACCAAGGTCATAACAAAATATGACACAAAATTAAAATGACAAAAATAACACAAGTAATGAATCGTGGCCATTATCTTTCTATTTTTTTTTTTAAAGCCTCATGAAAACTTCCCCCAGCCATGGCTTGTTTGTGCAGACTAACTAACACATAAAGTTACACTCTGTAACATGCAAACATGAAATAGGAATTGCATTACTGCTCTAGAAAATTGGAAAAAACGAAGATACTTAGCTCATATATTGAGCAATTCATGTGTGCCCAGCAGCCACAGCAAGGCGATCTTCTGCTGGGAACCTAATCTAATGTGGTTCCTCTCATGGGCTGATAACCTACATTTATATGGGTAGATAGGATCCTGCTATGATTTAAACCATCATAGGCTGATGGGTGGAGGGCTCAGTCAGTCAATCACAGAAGGATTCTATCCACAGCTATAAATGTAGTCTATCATCCCATGAGAGGAATCACATTAGGATAGGATCCCAGCAAAGAAGATCACCTTGTCGTGGCTGTTGGGCATAAATGAATTGGCCTAGTTATGAGCTAAGTATCTTAATTTTTTCCTATTTTCTAGAGCAGTAATGCAATCCAATATCATATATTACATGTTTTCATGCTGTAGCGTTACAGAGTACAACTTTATTTGTTAGTTATATATAGAGATGACTATTAGTAAGCACCTGTACATGCCAGTTTTCTGTTTGGAAGTGATGGTCAGTCTTTTGATATTTGTTTTGTGCAGACCTTAGCACTCAGAAGTTTTTTGCTCTTCGCTTTTGCAGTGCACCCTTGCAGCATGCCCCAGAATATTGTGTTATTCACTATAAACGTGACACACTGTGTCTCTGAGTATAACACAAGCAAGCACCATAACCCCTGAAAGTAGTAGTACCACACATAGTGACCCTAAAAATAATAATGGTGCTTTCAAAATAAAAAATGATTTGCACTATGCTCTCTTAATTTAAAATTAAAAAATTCTACCAAAAAGAATCCTGCAAGAACTTTTTCCACTTTTATCGTTATCCATAATATGTACAGATACATAGAGAAACAAACTGATATCATTTTGATGGTGAAAATAAAAACAACTAAACTAAAATGATGTGGTTGCATGTGTGTGTGAACACCGTCTTATAACTACGGCTGTCGTTGTGTTCAGAATTAACCAATGACATTTGAACTCATGGTAAATAGTAGTCAGTGCACAGCTGCTATCTTATATAGTGAATCTGGGTCTGATTAACTCCATATAAAGTTTCGCTGTTTTAGTAGGATTTTTCTGAAATTTTCTTATTTGCATTTTACAGCAAACGCCGTGGGCCCTATCAGCTGACAACACAGCAAAGGGATTTCATTGTTGAAAGTTACCAGTCAGGAGACGGGTATAAAAAAAAAAGGCATTAGATATAACATGGAGCAATGTGAAGACGTCATCAAGAAGTGGCTTAAATTTGACACAGCAGTGAAATTTTGCACTAATTTCTGGCAAGTACTGGTTGTGTCCGTCATGTGACCACAATCTCCAGTATTCTTCATATGTCTGGCCTATGGGCTAGGGTGGAAAGAAGGAAACCTTTTCATACAATAGAAAACATCTAAACCTGGATTTGTTATGCCAAAACCTACATCAAGTGTGGCAAAAGCATGTGGGAAAACATGTTATGTCTGATGAGACCAAAGGAGAACTTTTTGGCCATAATTCCAAAAGAACACTATACACACAGTGAAGCATGGTGGAGGAAGCTTTAGGGTTTGTTTTCAGCACCTAGGATTGGTGCTTTAGTCAAGGTTGAGGGAATGATGAATAATTACAAATATCAGTCAATTTGACATCACAACTTTCAAGCCTCTAATAAAAAGATGAAGAGGAATTTCACCTTTAACCCCTTTCTGACGTCGGACGGAATAGTACATCTGATGTCAGAATCCCCGCTTTGAGGTGGGCTCCGGCTGTGAGCCCACCTCAAAGACGCGACATGTCAGCTGTTGAAAACAGCTGACATGAGCCCACAATAGGCACGGGTGGAATCGCGATCCCTCCGCGCCTATTAACTAGTTAAATGGCGCTGTCAAACTCTGACAGCAGCATTTAAATTGGGCCGGAAATACGCGCACCGCTGACCCCCATCACGTGATCGGGGGTCATCAATGCGTCGGCATGACAATCAGAGGTCTTGTTGAGACCTCTATGTTTGTTGATGCCGGATTGCTGTGAGCGCCACCCTGTGGTCGGCGCTCATAGCAATGCAGTAATTCTGCTACATAGAGGCGATCTGAGCATCGCTCCTATGTAGCAGAGCCGATCGAGTTGTGCCAGGTTCTAGCCTCCCATGGAGACTATTGAATCATGACAAAAGTTAAACAAAATGTAATAAAAAATATGAAAAAAAAAAAAAAAGTTCAAATCACCCCCCTTTCGCCGCATTCAAAATAAAACAATAAAAAAAATCAAACCTACACATATTTGGTATCGCCGCGTTCAGAATCGCCCGATCTATCAATAAAAAAAGGATTAACCTGATCCCTAAACAGTGTAGTGAGAAAAAAAATCAAAACGCCAGAATTATGTTTTTTTGGTCGCCACGACATTGCATTAAAATGCAATAAAAGGCGATCAAAAGATCTGCACCAAAATGGTATCATTAAAAACGTCAGCTCAGCACGCAAAAAAATAAGCCCTCACCTGACCCCAGATCACGACAAATGGAGACGCTACGGGTATCGGAAAATGGCACAATTTTTTATTTTTTTTAGCAAAATTTGGAATTTTTTTTCACCACTGAGATAAAAAAATAACCTAGACATGTTTGGTGTCTATGAACTCATAATGACCTGGAGAATCATAATGGCAGGTCAGTTTTAGCGTTTAGTGAACCTAGCAAAAAAGCCAAACAAAAAACAAGTGTGGGATTGCACTTTTTTTTTTGCAATTTCACCGCACTTGGAATTTTTTTCCTGCTTTCGAGTACACAACATGGTAAAACCGCAAAAAACAAGGCCTCACAAAAATAAAAAAAAGCTTCGGTCATGAAGGGGTTAAGGATGACAACGACCCTAAGCGACCTCCAAATCACCAAAAGAATGGCTTCATCATAAGAATATTAACATTTTGGAATGGCCCAGCCAGAGCCCAGACCTGAATCCAAGTGACAATCTGTAGATGACCTGATGAGGGCGCTGTACACAGGAGATGCTGACAGATCTGGAGCTACTGCAGGGAAGAGCGGGCAAACATCACCAATTCTAGATGTGCCGTGCAGATAGACTCCTACCCAAAACGACGGCATGCTGCCTTAAACTCAAAGGGGACTTCAACAAAATATTAGGTTAAGGGTGTGCATATTTATTCAAGCACAGTGTTTTAGTTTTTTTTTTTTTTTTTCACCCAAAGTTATTTCAGTTTATTTCCCAATGGACTTGTACAGATTAGGGGTTAAAGGTTAAAAGGTTGGAAAGTTCAGAAATAATACGATTTCTTTATGTGAAAAAAATCTGGCGCTTACCATGGGTGTGTAGATTTTCTATATTCACTATATATATATACTGTATATACACACATATTAAAGATGTCCACACTGTTCCCTCTTGGTAAAAAAATGGCCTTCCTCTGAGTAGAAAAAAAATACCCCCCATGTCCTCTAAATAATAAAATCTATCACACCACTAGGTGGCGCTCACTGCAGACAGATTACACGGCCCCCATTGAGCACAGCAGTACTAAATCTGAATGGAGTGTGCTCCCCCTAGTGGCAGTTACAGGTAAACTGAATGTGTCACTTTTTTTTTACATCTGCATTTTCTGGTGTTGGAATGTAGAAAATAATACAGTGTAGAAGTCATACTGTGTCCATACTAATACATGGACCACAAACCCTTTATTCACATACAAATGTAAAGTGACAATAGATTTTAATTTCTAAATCAGAGTTCTCCTCTCTGGAGTTCAGATTGTCACCTTTTCATTATATTTGTTACCATCGGTATTTTTTGCTCTTTCATTCAAGTGCGACAAATGTCAATTTTTTGTAATTTGGTCTAAGAGTCTTGTGAAGATCAAGAGTGCCCTCTAGTGTTTATTTTGGAGGACTGCGAATGTTAGCAATGTTAAGAGTGCAGGGCCACCACCCCAAAAAAATTAAAATTAAAGTTTAAAGAGTTAAACACATTTCAAGGCATCCATGCACAGACTGATATATTCACACATACATAAACATGCAGATAAATACATTTACCTAATACAGTCATACATGTATACACACCTACATGCACATATACATTGATGCAGATCCATACACAAATACAGCACATGAACTTAAATAGTCACAGATACATACAGTCGTGGCCGAAAGTGTTGGCACCCTTGAAATTGTTCCAGAAAATGAAATATTACTCAGAGAAAATTATTACAGTTATACATGTTTTTTTATACACCTGTTTATTTCCATTGTGTATATTGGAATAAGGAAAAAAAAACGAGACAAAAATGCAAGTTGGGCATAATTTCACACAAAACTCCAAAAATGGGTTGGACAGTCGCCCTCAATGTAATATTTGGAATAAATAACTGCAATCAATCGCTTCTTATAACCATCCACAAGCTTCTTACACTCTCAGCTGGAATTTTGGATGACTCGTCTCTTATAAACTGCTCCAGGTCTCTCATATGTGAAGGCGCCTTCTCCCAACAGCAATGTTAAGATCTCTCAATTGGTATTCAATGGGATTTAGATCTGGACTCATTGCTGCCACTTCAGAACTCTCCAGCACTTTGTTTCCATCCTTTTCTGGGGGCTTCTTGAAGTATGTTTGAAGTCATTTTCCTGCTGGAAGACCCATGATTTAGGACACAAACCCAGCTTTCTGACACTGGGCACTACATTGCGACCCAAAATCCTTTCATAATCTTCAAATTACTTGATTTCTTGCACACAGACAAGGCACCCAGTCCCAGTGGCAGAAAAACAACCTCAAAACATATTTGAACCTCCACCATATTTGACTGTAGGTACTGTGTTTTTTCTTTGTAGGCCTCATTCCATTTTCTGAAAACAATAGAATGATATTCTTTGCCCAAAAGCTCTATCTTGGTCTCACCTGTCCACAAGTTGCTTTCCCAGAAAGATTTTTGCTTACTCCAGTACATTTTGTCAAACTGCAGTCTAGTTTTATTATGCCTCTGTGTCAACAGTAGGGTCTTCCTGGGTCCGGTGCCATAACGTTTCATTTCATTCAAATGTGGACGGATACTTTGTGCTCACAAGGATGCACCTGAGCCTGCAGGACAGCTTGAATTTCTTCAGAACTTGATTGGGGCTGCTTATCCACCATCCGGACTATCCTGCATTGCAACCTTTCATCAATTTTTCTCTGCCATCCATATCCAGGTAAATTATCTACAGTGCCATGGGTTGTAAATGTCTTGATTATGTGGCGCACCGTGTACAAAGGAACATCAAGATCTCCGGAGATGAACTTGTAACTTTGAGATTATGGATATTGTTCACCGATTTTGGTTCTCAAGTCCTCAGACAGTTCTCTTCTCCTCTTTCTGTTCTCCATGCTTAGGCTGCCATCACACATTCATTATTTGGTCAGTATTTTACATCAGTATTTGTAAGTCAAAACCAGGAGTGGGTGATAAATGCAGAAGTGGTGACTGGTTTCTATTATACTTTTTCTCTAATTGTTCCACTCCTGGTTTTGGCTTACAAATACTGATGTAAAATACTGACCAAATACTGCTAGTGTTACGGCAGCCTTAGTGTGGCACCACAGACTCACAATGCAAATATTGAGTGTACTTCTCCCAATTTTATCTGGCTTCAGTTGTGTTTTTCATATTGCCAACACCTGTTACTTGGCACAGGTAAGTTTGAAAGAGCATCACAACTACATATATATGCAGTGATTCACAGATACAGACATACACATGTACACACATATGTAGTCATATACACAGATGCGTATATATCTACAGATCCCTGCACACATATGTACACACAATTACACACATGCAGTGATATCTGCACACGTGTACACAGGCTTTGTTTCATCAGTTTTCTCGCGTGCACTAGTGATGCATCTCGCCTATTATCTCATCATTATTCTGGCAGGATAATCAGCCTGAGACAAATCTTACATCAAACACATTGAGAACAAGAAGTGATTTATGTGACGGCCGATTCCCTCGCAGCTTCCAATATCTGCTCCACCCATGACAGGGTGTGTACAACAGGTCACACAATCTGTCCACAACATCCCCCTCTAATAAAGTACAGAACATGACCCCGCACAGGTCACGGTCCGCAGTCATGTGACTCTAGAGGTAGCGGTCACACCCTGCCCTGGTCCATGCGGGGTCCAAAAACTACGTATCACACCCGTATAATATATGGCACATGGTGTGTGGGGTCCTCTTATAGATATTGCATTGGGTTCCCTGGGGTTTGGCCTTGGTGAGGTGCGGAGGTGCCGTTATATGGAGGTATTTCATCCCGGCATATCTGGCCCATGTGGGAGAGATCAGAAAGGTTAGAATAATTGAAAACTGTTACAGGACAGGAGGAAGCTGAGAAAAGTATTTCTGAGCGTCCTGTGGGAGCATTGGTCATGCCTGATAGTCTGGCACTTGCCGTTTCGTGGAGGAAGGGGTGTTGGAGGAGCCCATTGTTGCCTTCTCTAGGAAACTGTGCGGCGTGAGGGAGATTTCTCTTGTGAGGAGCATTCCTCTGGAACGGCGAAACCCGCTGCGGTTAGTGAGAGATGTCTGGAAAGGGAGTAGGTGTTTTCTGGGATCACCCTCCCTTCTGGCAGGAGCTTCTGAAAAGTTTACGGCTTATTAAGGACACAACAAACTGTTAGGAAACTTCAAAGCAACGAAAATCCACGGTACGGAAAACATGTAATACTGAAATCATAAACTGTACAATTTACATTAACTCATTCATTTATAGATCCCGTACTGATTTACAGGGGGTTTTACAATAAAATTGTTAGAATATGCCTCCACTTACTGATCTCGGGGGTCTGGTGGTGGGTCATCCCCAATAATCCTTAGATTGAAGGGCTGGCAGCGTTACATTCACTTGAAAAGGACTGTGACCGAAGTGGTCACCCTAGTAATGGGGGCAATACAATAACTTGGATACAGATAGTACTTTTTCCTTGTCTCTCCCTTTAAATGATGTAGATACAGATAGAACTGCCTCCTAGTCCCTTAAGGTACCTTCACACGAAACGACATTATAACGATATCGCTAGCAATCCGTGACGTTGCAGCGTCCTGGCTAGCGATATCGTTTCGTTTGACACGCAGCAGCGATCAGGATCCTGCTGTGATGTCGCTGGTCGCTGAATAAAGTCCAGAACTTTATTTGGTCGTCCGATCGCTGTGTATCGTTGTGTTTGAAAGCAAAAGCAACGATACCAGCGATATTTTACACTGGTAACCAGGGTAAACATCGGGTTACTAAGCGCAGGGCCGCGCTTAGTTACCCGATGTTTACCCTGGTTACTAGCGTAAAATGTAAAAAAAACAAACAGCACATACTCACATTGCGTCCCCTGCAGTCTGCTTCCTCCTCTGACTCAGCGCCGCAAAGTGAAAGTGAAAGCAGCACAGCGGTGACGTCACCGCTCTGCTCTCACTGTACGGCGCTCAGTCAGTCAGGAAGTGGACGCAGGGGGACGTGAATGTAAGTATGTGCTGTTTGTTTTTTTTAGATTTTACGCTGGTAACCAGGGTAAACATCGGGTTACTAAGCGCGGCCCTGCGCTTAGTTACCCGATGTTTACCCTGGTTACCAGGGGACCTCGGCATAGTTGATCGCTGGAGAGCGGTCTGTGTGACAGCTCTCCAGCGACCAAACAGCGACGCTGCAGCGATCGACATCGTTGTCGCTATCGCTGCAGCGTCGCTTCGTGTGAAGGTACCTTTAGTCTAAATGGTGTAAATACAGATAGCACTGCCTTCCTGTCACTCCCTGTAAGTGATATAGACACAGACTTGTTTGTCTATTGAGATAATGTCAGCACAGATAGTACTGCTTCCTTGTCTCTTAATGTAAATTATGTAACTACAGGTAGTACAGCTGTCCAACTACTCCCTGAGAATTATTTAGGCAAATATAGTACTACCTCCTTGTCCCTTCGTGTAAATTGTGTAACTACAGGTAGTGCAGCTGCCCAATTACTCCCTGAAAATGATTTAGGTACAGATAGTACTACCTCTTTATCTCTTCATATAAATTATGTAAATACAGAGAGAACTGATACCCAGTTCATCCATGAAAATTATTTAGGCACAGATAGTACTGCGGCCTTGTCCTTTCATATAAATGATGTAAGTACAGAGAGTACTGCTTCCCAGTTTCTCCATGAAAATTATTTTGGCACAGATAATATCGCCTGCTTGTCTCTTCATGTAAATACAGATAGTACAGCCGCCTAGTTTCTACCTGAAAATGATTTAGGTACAGATAGTACTGCTTCCTTGTTTCTTTATGTAGGTTATGTAAATACAGATAGTACAGCCGCCTAGTTTCTACCTGAAAATTATTTAGGAACTGATAGTACTGCTCTATCACCTCCTAGAAATAAAGTGGACAAAATTAGCACTGCATTCCTCTCTCTCCATGGAAAAGATGTAAATACTGATAGAACTGCATCCTTGTCTCTTTGTGGAAATTATGTAGGCACAGACAGGACAGGTTCTTTAAACACTGGAGTATACATTTAAACTTACGTTTAAAGGGAACCTGTCACCTGAATTTGGCGGGACCAGTTTTGGGTCATATGGGCGGGGTGTTCGAGTGTTTGATTCACCCTTTCCTTACCCGCTGGCTGCATGCTGGCCGCAATATTGGATTGAAGTTCATTCTCTGTATTCTGGAGGAATCAAACACCCGAAAACCCCACCCATATGACCCAAAACTGGTCCCGCCAAATTCAGGTGACAGGTTCCCTTTAAGGTAAGCCTTATGGGCCCCAAGAAGCCCCTACATTTGCTCTCACTAGGCACCACCCCTATGAAGTGGTGGGAGACACAGAAGAAAACAATGAAGGTACAAGGGTAGAGCTTGTGTAAGTGGAGTCAGGCTTGAAAAATACTGATTTTCTCCACTTCAGACCTAGACATCCTGCTAACAAAAACTGTGCTCTGCATTGCCAGAGTAAATGTGCACTTGCAAGGAAACGTCTCCTTCATAGGTGGTCCTTTTATTTGACTGCGGTCTAGACAAGCTTATCATATATTTATTGTATTATACCAAAAATATGCAAATCAGCGCAGGTTCCAGCCCTGGAACGGTTTCTGTCTATGTTGATATTAGCGCTGGGCTTTCCATAATACACTAATATAGACGGTCTCGGTGATTCTCCATTAACTTCTGTTCGTAGAGGAAAACACTGTATGGAGAAAAGCAAATAATGGCGTGAGAGGCGTTCTACCTATATGGCCTCATCACTGGGACCAGATCTTTCTTTCCAAAAATTAAATTGAGTCATAATTATACAGACTTTCCAACCTGCATGGAAAAATGGGGGATATCTCAGAATCACGGAAGGGTTGGCAAATTGCCCCACAGAAGCATCGTGAAAACCAAGTGTTTCCCAGTGCGTGGTGCAAGATGCAGCCCCGACATCCAGACGGAGATTTGTCGGGCAAGGAAAGAGGTTAGACATGAAAAAAACATTCAGCCGGCCAGAAAAACACAAGGGGCACTAAAATCATCAGACCAGTGACATTCACAAATTGCAGACGTGATAGTTTTGGTATGGAGCAAGTGGATGGGGCAGGAGACACCTGCACTAGTCTGGTCCATAAATTGGTCCATGTAGGGCATGCTGTATTTTTCCCATATGGACCAAGTGGAGAATAGCCCGTGTGCACTAGCACATAGGCCAACATTCGGTACGTGGGAGGTCCATTCTTTCCTATGAACGTAGTCCTAGGTGGAGGTTCTCAAGGTCGAGTTTTGAGCCGACCTCCGTTCTCCTGACCTGAACTCAACAGCCAAATATATGCCTATGGGACTGTTGAGCTTGGGTCTGATGTCCACAACTAGAAGCGGTAATAGAATTGGGCATGGCCGGCACAAGGGGCCATGGTCATAGTCCTCTATCAGGTGAGAATTTCTAAATGTTGGGAAGTGCGATGGACACTTGCAACCATTCTATTTTTCGCTGGACTTTACAGCAAACCGGACAACAAAAATGGCAGAATGTATATAAGTTAGAACCAATCTGTTAGAGGAGTTCCCGGAGGCGCAGCTTACAAATGCGTCACGATTTCGGCAGGTGTGACGTAGCTCTACACAGCAGCTGTGGACACAAAACGGTAGATTTTATTTCAGCACTATCGGAAAGTTTCTTCTTTCTTATTTTAGATACATTGGAATAAACAGATTTTACAAATTTCAGAAATGGACATACCCTTTAAGAACAAGTTGCAAAGACCCCAGGAGTTGTCACCCAGCGTTTGCCTCCTGTGCAGGGAGTTTCATTTACTACTGTAGAATAGGATTGTTTGCAGTTTCCCGTATAGAGGTGCTAGGGGACGCCATAGGGACCCTTGGCCTGTCTTTCCCATGGTTAGCAGTGGTCCCAGATTTTGGACCCCAATGATATGATAAGAAAGCCCTTTTAACCACTTCCTTGCTGGAATCTAATAATGCAGGTACCCTCTTGAAATCTTAGCAAATACTCTGCCTAATTTAGGAAGGATCTCGATGGCTGGATATAAAGTACATCAGAGCGCGGCGAGAGGAATGTTATGTCGGGTCAGCGCACAATCTGGTTTCAGCAGCTTTCGTGCAGTTCTCTTTGGCATTGCCTCCTCGCTCTGTTCTTCAGCACAAATTGTTGGACTCTCATCAAGCAATATCATTACGGCTTTTCATGGAACTCTCATCATTAGATCAGGAACATTACGCCTCTCATCCCTGCAGATTTCTGATGCGTAAAAGCAAAGACAAATTTTAATTTGGCCATAAATACACGTTATATAGACCTAGGTCTATGGAGGTAAAAGTAACCCTGGGGAAGTCGACGGAGACCACTACTGAGTTGAGGAATATTTATCCGGGAGACCTCATGTGAAATGTTATGTATATAAATAATAAATACAGTTGGTGCAAATCGATTTAGGATACCCCCGACAGTGATGTGTGTCCACTGGATGGGAGCAGTGAAAAAATCCTCCTACCTGATGGTATCCGTGGCTCTTTTGATTAGACATGGCACCACGTCACACGTATGTCAAGTTGCGCTTCATTGACAGCTTTGGATTTATAGAGCAAGGGAAGGGTGGAGATCTAGGGAAAACAAGTAGGTGGTAAGGTGCTTTTAAATGTTTGATCGCAACAAGGGGGCACCGAGCGCCTTCACTTGGTGTGAACAGTCATTGTGTGCTGACAGAGGGCAAGGTAGTGCATTCTAGGGAAGCGGTGAAACACAAGGAAAGTCATGAAGACGGGAGTGGGAAGTTTGGATTATGGAGGATTTTAGTCATTAGCAGACTAGAGCGCACAGGTAGGGTGGTAGAAAAAGATCAGGGAGGCGATGTAGGGGAATGCAGCACTGCACAGAGGATGGGTAGGGTGGTAGACAGAGATGAGCGAGGAGATGTAGGGGAATGCAGCACTGCACAGAGGACGGGTAGGGTAGTAGACAAAGGAGGAGGGGATGTAGTGTGGTGCCACACTGTGGAGAGGATGGGTATGGTAGTAGACAAAGATGAGGGGGAGATGTAGATCGGTGCAGCACTGTGGAGAGGGCAGGAAGGGTGGTGGACAATGATAAGGGAGGAGATGTAGAGGAATGCAGCACTGCACAGAGGACGGGTAGGGTGGTAGACAGAGATGAGGGAGGAGATGTAGATCGGTGCAGCACTGTGGAGAGGGCAGGAAGGGTGGTAGACAGAGATGAGGGAGGAGATGTAGAGGAATGCAGCACTGCAGAGAGGATGGGTATGGTAGTAGACAAAGATGAGGGGGATATGTAGATCGGTGCAGCACTGTGGAGAGGGCAGGAAAGGTGGTGGACAATGATGAGGGAGGAGATGTAGAGGAATGCAGCACTGCAGAGAGGATGGGTAGGGTGATAGACAGAGATGAGGGGTTTTGCATCACTATGGAGAGGATAGATGCAGCTCCCTAGAGAGGATGGGAAGGAATCGGGTGAGCGATGTAGGACTGTTCAGCACTTTGGAGAGGTTTCTTGGTGAGATAAGTTTATGTTATATTTTGTAGTGGATGGTTAACCAGTGCAGTGTCTGGGATAGGGTGGAGGCATCGGTGTAACAGCTGGACGGAAATACAGTATATGCCTGGATGCTGCATTCAGGATATATTGGACTAATAAAAAGAGAGATTTGCAGTAGACCAGACGAGAATGAATAAGAGAGAGGGTAAGAGCTTTTGCCGTTTCAAAGATAAGAAAAGGATGAATTCAAGCAATGTTTTTGGAGTACAGGTGACATGAGTGAGAAAGTGATTGGATATAGGGAGTGAAGGCAAACATAATCACAAGTCAAGGAGTGTGCTGCTTGTGACTTATGGTAGAACCAATATGGCAAATGCCAGAAGGGCCAGTGCCAGTAGTGGGCCGCTACACGCCGACTCACCCCCTCCACCAGCGCCGCCGCATTCAACTATACCGGCGTCTATGACGCCGGTACAGTTGAATGCAATGATGGAGGAGAGAGCGTCTGCTGATGCCCCCTCTCCCATCATTCCCCGCTCTGCCTCTGACACTGCGGGTGCGCGCGCACTCACTGTGTCCCAGGCAGTGCAGCGGCAGCCGCCGAAACAGGAGCAGGGAGCAACGCAGGCACGAGGAGAGGTGTTATGACCCCAGTGGACAGGGTCTCAGAGGAACGTGTAAGTCTGCAAGATACAAAAATCCAGCTCATAGGGCTGTGGTAACTGGGTTGACCAAATAGCTACTCCTAACGCAAACACTAGAAGTAGCCGGGGATCATGCCTACGGTGATCGCTAGATGACACGCGCCAGCCGGAGAATCTAACTACCCCTAGGAGAAGAAAACAAAGACCTCTCTTGCCTCCAGAGAAAGGGACCCCAAAGCAAGATACAAGCCCCCCACAAATAATAACGGTGAGGTAAGAGGAAATGACAAACACAGAAATGAACTAGGTTCAGCAAAGAGAGGCCAGCTTACTAATAGCAGAATATAGCAAGATAACTTATCTGGTCAACAAAAACCCTATTAAAATCCACGCTGGAGATTCAAGAACCCCCGAACCGTCTAACGGTCCGGGGGGAGAACACCAGCCCCCTAGAGCTTCCAGCAAAGGTCAGGATACAGATAGGAACAAGCTGGACAAAAATACCAAACAAAAGCAAAAGCAAAGAAGCAGACTTAGCTTGGAAAACAGGAACCAGGATCAGAGGACAAGAGCACAACAGATTAGCTCTGATTTCAACGATGCCAGGCATTGAACTGAAGGTCCAGGGAGCTTATATAGCAACGCCCCTGAACTAACGGCCCAGGTGAGGATATAGAAAAAGACAGACGCTCCAGAGTCAAATCACTAATGACCACTAGAGGGAGCAAAAAGCAAAATCACAACAGTACCCCCCCTTAGTGAGGGGTCACCGAACCCTCACCACGACCACCAGGGCGATCAGGATGAGCGGCGTGAAAGGCACGAACTAAATCGGCCGCATGAACATCAGAGGCGACCACCCAGGAATTATCTTCCTGACCATAGCCCTTCCACTTGACCAGGTACTGAAGCCTCCGCCTGGAGAGACGAGAATCCAAGATCTTCTCCACCACGTACTCCAACTCGCCCTCAACCAATACCGGAGCAGGAGGCTCAGCAGAAGGAACCACAGGCACAACGTACCGCAGCAACAAGGACCTATGAAACACGTTGTGGATAGCAAACGACACAGGAAGATCCAGGCGAAAGGATACAGGATTAAGAATTTCCAATATCTTGTAAGGACCAATAAAACGAGGTTTAAATTTGGGAGAGGAAACTTTCATAGGAACAAAGCGGGAAGAAAGCCACACCAAATCCCCAACACGTAGTCGGGGACCCACACCGCGGCGGCGGTTGGCAAAGCGCTGAGCCCTCTCCTGTGACAACTTCAAGTTGTCCACCACAAGATTCCAGATCCACTGCAACCTATCCACCACAGAATCCACCCCAGGGCAGTCAGAAGGTTCCACATGACCCGAAGAAAAACGAGGGTGGAAACCAGAGTTGCAGAACCAAGGTGGCGGAACTAGCCCGATTATTAAGGGCAAACTCAGCTAACGGCAAGAAGGTTACCCAATCGTCCTGATCAGCAGAGACAAAACACCTCAAATAAGCCTCCAAAGTCTGATTAGTTCGCTCCGTCTGTCCATTAGTCTGAGGATGGAAAGCAGACGAAAACGACAAGTCAATGCCCATCCTACTACAAAAGGATCGCCAGAATCTGGAAACGAACTGGGATCCTCTGTCTGACACAATATTCTCAGGGATGCCGTGCAAACGAACCACGTTCTGGAAAAACACAGGAACCAGATCGGAAGAGGAAGGCAGCTTAGGCAAAGGAACCAAATGGACCATCTTGGAGAAGCGATCACATATCACCCAGATAACAGACATGCCCTGAGACACCGGAAGATCAGAAATGAAATCCATGGAGATATGTGTCCAAGGTCTCTTAGGGACAGGCAAGGGCAAGAGCAACCCGCTGGCACGAGAACAGCAAGGCTTAGCTCGAGCACAAGTCCCACAGGACTGTACAAATGACCGCACATCCCTAGACAAGGAAGGCCACCAAAAGGATCTGGCCACCAGATCTCTGGTGCCAAAAATTCCTGGGTGACCTGCCAACACCGAGGAATGAACCTCGGAAATGACTCTGCTGGTCCACTTATCAGGCACAAACAGTCTGTCAGGTGGACAAGAATCAGGCCTATCAGCCTGAAATCTCTGCAACACACGTCGCAGATCTGGAGAAATAGCTGACAAGATAATACCATCCTTAAGAATACCAACAGGTTCAGCGACTCCAGGAGCATCAGGCACAAAGCTCCTGGAAAGAGCATCGGCCTTCACATTCTTTGAACCTGGTAAATACGAGACAACAAAGTCAAAACGGGAGAAAAACAATGACCAGCGGGCCTGTCTAGGATTCAGGCGTTTAGCAGACTCGAGATACATCAGATTTTTGTGATCAGTCAAGACCACCACACGATTCTTAGCACCCTCGAGCCAATGACGCCACTCCTCAAATGCCCATTTCATGGCCAACAACTCCCGATTGCCCACATCATAATTTCGCTCCGCAGGCGAAAACTTCCTAGAGAAAAAGGCGCAAGGTCTCATAACAGAGCAACCAGGGCCTCTCTGCGACAAAACGGCCCCTGCTCCAATCTCTGAAGCATCCACCTCAACTTGAAAGGGAAGCGAGACATCAGGCTGGCACAAAACAGGCGCCGAAGTAAACCGACGTTTCAACTCCTGGAAAGCCTCCACGGCAGCAGGAGCCCAATTAACCACATCGGAGCCCTTCTTGGTCATATCCGTCAAAGGTTTCACAATGCTAGAAAAGTTAGCGATAAAACGACGGTAGAAGTTAGCGAAACCCAAGAACTTCTGAAGGCTCTTAACTGACGAGGGCTGAGTCCAATCAAGAATAGCTCGGACCTTGACTGGGTCCATCTCCACAGCAGAAGGGGAAAAAATGAACCCCAAAAAGGGAACCTTCTGTACACCAAAAAGACACTTTGAGCCCTTGACAAACAAAGAATTTTCACGCAAAATTTTAAAGACCATCCTGACCTGCTCCACATGCGAGTCCCAATTATCAGAAAAAAACAGAATATCATCCAGATAAACGATCAGAAATTTATCCAGATAGTTCCGGAAAATGTCATGCATAAAGGACTGAAAAACTGAAGGGGCATTAGAGAGCCCAAAAGGCATCACCAAGTACTCAAAATGACCTTCGGGCGTATTGAATGCGGTTTTCCATTCATCCCCTTGCTTAATGCGCACAAGGTTGTACGCACCACGAAGGTCTATCTTGGTAAACCACTTGGCACCTTTAATCCGGGCAAACAAGTCAGACAACAGCGGCAAAGGATACTGAAATTTGACAGTGATCTTATTTAAAAGCCGATAGTCAATACAAGGCCTCAAAGATCCGTCCCTTTTTAGCCACAAAAAAGAATCCCGCACCAAGAGGGGAAGAAGACGGACGGATGTGTCCTTTCTCCAGAGACTCCTTGATATATGAACGCATAGCGGTATGTTCAGGTATCGACAGATTAAACAGTCTTCCCTTAGGAAACTTACTGCCTGGAATCAAATCTATTGCACAGTCACAGTCCCTATGAGGAGGCAATGCACTGGACCTGGACTCGCTAAAGACATCCTGATAATCAGACAAGTACTCCGGAACTTCCGAAGGCGTAGAAGAAGCAATAGACACAGACAGGGAATCCTCATGAATACCACGACAGCCCCAACTAGACACTGACATAGCCTTCCAGTCAAGGACTGGATTATGGGTCTGTAACCATGGCAGCCCCAAAACAACCAAATCATGCATTTTATGTAGAACGAGAAAACGTATCACCTCGCGGTGTTCAGGAGTCATGCACATGGTAACCTGTGTCCAATACTGCGGCTTATTTTCTGCCAATGGCGTAGCATCAATACCCCTAAGAGGGATAGGATTTTCTAATGGTTCAAGAATAAAACCACAGCGCTTAGCAAATGAGAGATCCATAAGACTCAGGGCAGCACCTGAATCTACAAACGCCATGACAGGATAAGATGACAGTGAGCAAATCAAAGTTACAGACAGAATAAACTTAGGATGCAAATTACCAACGGTGACAGGACTAACAACCTTAGCTATACGTTTAGAGCATGCTGAGATAACATGTGTAGAATCACCACAGTAGTAGAACAAGCCATTCCGGCGTCTATGAATTTTCCTCTCATTTCTAGTCAGGATTCTATCACATTGCATCAAATCAGGTGTCCGTTCAGACGACACCATGAGGGAATTTGCGGTTTTTCTATCACATTGCATCACATCAGGTGTCTGTTCAGACAACAACATGAGGGAATTTGCGGTTTTGCGCTCCCGCAACCGCCGGTCAATTTGAATAGCCAGGGACATGGTATCATTCAGACCTGTGGGAATGGGAAAACCCACCATAACATTCTTAATGGCCTCAGAAAGGCCATTTCTAAAATTAGCGGCCAGTGCACACTCGTTCCAATGTGTCAGCACGGACCATTTCCGAAATTTTTGGCAATACACCTCAGCCTCGTCCTGGCCCTGAGACATAGCCAGCAAGGCTTTCTCTGCCTGAATCTCAAGATTGGGTTCCTCATAAAGTAAACCGAGCGCCAGAAAAAACGCATCAATATCAGCCAATGCCGGATCTCCTGGCGCCAACGAAAAAGCCCAATCCTGAGGGTCACCCCGTAAGAATGAAATAACAATTTTTACTTGTTGAGCAGAGTCTCGAGACGAACAAGGTTTCAGGGACAAAAATAATTTACAATTATTCCTGAAATTCCTAAACTTAAATTGGTCTCCTGAAAACAGTTCAGGAATCGGAATCTTGGGTTCAGACCTAGGATTTCTGGTAAGATAATCTTGTATACCCTGCACACGAGCGGCAAGCTGGTCCACACTTGTAATCAAGGTCTGGACATTCATGTCTGCAGCAAGCTTAAGCCACTCTGAGGTAAAGGGGAAAAGAAAAAAAAAATGAGAGAGGGAAAAAAAACCCTCAAAATTTTCTTTCTTATAATCCCACTTCTGCAATGCATTAAACATTTAATACTGGCCTGGCATACTGTTATGACCCAAGTGGACAGGGTCTCAGAGGAACGTGTAAGTCTGCAAGATACAAAAATCCAGCTCATAGGGCTGTGGTAACTGGGTTGACCAAATAGCTACTCCTAACGCAAACACTAGAAGTAGCCGGGGATCATGCCTACGGTGATCGCTAGATGACACGCGCCAGCCGGAGAATCTAACTACCCCTAGGAGAAGAAAACAAAGACCTCTCTTGCCTCCAGAGAAAGGGACCCCAAAGCAAGATACAAGCCCCCCACAAATAATAACGGTGAGGTAAGAGGAAATGACAAACACAGAAATGAACTAGGTTCAGCAAAGAGAGGCCAGCTTACTAATAGCAGAATATAGCAAGATAACTTATCTGGTCAACAAAAACCCTATTAAAATCCACGCTGGAGATTCAAGAACCCCCGAACCGTCTAACGGTCCGGGGGGAGAACACCAGCCCCCTAGAGCTTCCAGCAAAGGTCAGGATACAGATAGGAACAAGCTGGACAAAAATACCAAACAAAACAAAAGCAAAAGCAAAGAAGCAGACTTAGCTTGGAAAACAGGAACCAGGATCAGAGGACAAGAGCACAACAGATTAGCTCTGATTTCAACGATGCCAGGCATTGAACTGAAGGTCCAGGGAGCTTATATAGCAATGCCCCTGAACTAACGGCCCAGGTGAGGATATAGAAAAAGACAGACGCTCCAGAGTCAAATCACTAATGACCACTAGAGGGAGCAAAAAGCAAAATCACAACAGAGAGGTGAAGAGTGTGTTTTTTTAATGGACTGTGGGGCCATTCTCAGGGAGGGGAAGGAGAGATGTGAGCTGTGCTGTATACTACTACTATGTGGGCTGTGCTTTATACTGCTAAGTGGGCTGTGCTGTACACTGCTACATGGGCTGTGCTGTATACTGCTATGTGGTCGTACTGTATACTGCTACGTGGGCTGTGCTCTATACTGCTAAGTGGGCTGTGCTGTATACTGCTACGTGGGCTGTGCTGTATACTGCTTTATGGGCTGTGCTGTATACTGCTACGTGGGCTGTGCTGTATACTGCTACATGGGCTGTGCTGTATACTGCTACGTGGGCTGTGCTGTATACTGCTACGTGGGCTGTGCTGTATACTGCTAGATGGGCTGTGCTGTATACTGCTACGTGGGCTGTGCTGTATACTGCTACGTGGGCTGTGCTGTATACTGCTACGTGGGCTGTGCTGTATACTGCTACATGGGCTGTGCTGTATACTGCTACGTGGGCTGTGCTGTATACTGCTGCATGGGCTGTGCTGTATACTGCTACATGGGCTGTGTTATCTGCTATGTGGGTTGTGCTATATACTATGCGGGTTGTGCTATATACTATGCGGGCTTTACTATATACTATGGGGGGTATATTATATTCTATGGTGGAGGCCGTGTTATATACTATGTATGGTATATTATATTCTATGGGGAGGCCATGTTATATACTATGGGGGGTATATTATTTTCTATGGGGAAGGCTGTGTTATATACTATGGGGGATCTATATATATAATTGTCTAAGGGTTTTTCTGTCTGTCTGTTTGTCTGTCCTGGAAATCCCGCGTCTCTGATTGGTCGAGGCCGCCAGGCCTCGACCAATCAGCGACGGGCACAGCATGGCGACGATGATGTCATAAAGGTCGCCTCGACCAATCAGCGACGGGCACAGTCTGCCGCGAATTCGCCTCGACCAATCAGCGACGGGCACAGTATCGACGTAGATGTCATAATGGTTGCCATGGCGATGATGATGTCATAAAGGTTGCCTCGACCAATTAGCGACGGGCACAGTCTGCCGCGAATTCTGGAATCATCATTGTCCATATACTACGGGGACTGTTGTGTATTTGCTTTTTGGCTCCCTCTAGTGGTTACTAGTTTTTTGACTCTGGTTTTTCTGTCATTCCTTTTTTCCGCACCTGGGTCGTTAGTTAGGGGTGTTGCTATATAAGCTCCCTGGACCTTCAGTTCAATGCCTGGCATCGTAGTTATCAGAGCTAATCTGCTGTGCTCTTGTCTACTGATCCTGTTCCGGTTATATCAGCTAAGTCTGCTATTTTGCTTTTTGCTATTTGTTTTGTTTTGTATTTTTGTCCAGCTTGTTCCAATTCTGTATCCTGATCTTTGCTGGAAGCTCTAGGGGGCTGGTGTTCTCCCCCCGGACCGTTAGACGGTTCGGGGGTTCTTGAATTTCCAGTGTGGATTTTGATAGGGTTTTTGTTGACCATATAAGTTACCTTTCTTTATTCTGCTATTAGTAAGCGGGCCTCTCTGTGCTAAACCTGGTTCATTTCTGTGTTTGTCATTTCCTCTTACCTCACCGTTATTATTTGTGGGGGGCTTCTATCCTGCTTTGGGGTCCCTTTCTCTGGAGGCAAGAGAGGTCTTTGTTTTCTTCTACTAGGGGTAGTTAGATTCTCCGGCTGGCGCGTGTCATCTAGAATCAACGTAGGAATGATCCCTGGCTACTTCTAGTGTTGGCGTTAGGAGTAGGTATATGGTCAACCCAGTTACCACTGCCCTATGAGCTGGATTTTTGTATCTTGCAGACTTCCACGTTCCTCTGAGACCCTCGCCATTGGGGTCATAACAGTTTGCCAGGCCAGTATTATATGTGTAATGCATTGCAAAAGAGGGATTACAAGAAAGAAGATTCTGAGTTTTTTTTTTCCCTCTCTCATTTTTTTTTTCTTCATCCCCTTTACCTCAGAGTGGCTTAAGCTTGCTGCAGACATGAATGTCCAGACCTTGATTACAAGTGTGGACCAGCTGGCTACTCGTGTGCAGGGCTTACAAGACTATGTTATCAGAAGTCCTAGGTCAGAACCTAAGATACCGATTCCTGAACTGTTTTCCGGAGACAGGTTTAAGTTTAGGAATTTCATGAATAATTGCAAATTGTTTTTGTCCCTGAGACCCTGTTCATCTGGAGACTCCGCTCAGCAAGTAAAGATTGTTATTTCGTTCTTACGGGGCGACCCTCAAGATTGGGCTTTTTCGCTGGCGCCTGGAGATCCGGCATTGGCCGATATTGATGCGTTTTTTCTGGCGCTCGGTTTACTTTATGAGGAACCCAATCTTGAGATTCAGGCAGAAAAGGCCTTGCTGGCTATGTCTCAGGGGCAGGACGAGGCTGAAGTGTACTGCCAAAAATTTCGGAAATGGTCCGTGCTGACACATTGGAACGAGTGTGCACTGGCCGCTAATTTTAGAAATGGCCTTTCTGATGCCATTAAGAATGTTATGGTGGGTTTTCCCATTCCCACAGGTCTGAATGATACTATGGCACTGGCTATTCAAATTGACCGGCGGTTGCGGGAGCGCAAAACCGCAAATTCCCTCATGGTGTTGTCTGAACAGACACCTGATTTAATGCAATGTGATAGAATCCTGTCTAGAAATGAGCGGAAAATTCATAGACGCCGGAATGGCTTGTGTTACTACTGTGGTGATTCTACACATGTTATCTCAGCATGCTCTAAACGTATTGCTAAGGTTGTTAGTCCGGTCACCGTTGGTAATTTGCATCCTAAGTTTATTCTGTCTGTAACTTTGATTTGCTCACTGTCATCTTATCCTGTCATGGCGTTTGTAGATTCAGGTGCTGCCCTGAGTCTTATGGATCTGTCATTTGCTAAGCACTGTGGTTTTATTCTTGAACCATTAGAAAATCCTATTCCTCTTAGGGGTATTGATGCTACGCCATTGGCAGCAAATAAACCGCAGTATTGGACACAGGTTACCATGTGCATGACTCCTGAACACCGCGAGGTGATACGTTTTCTTGTTTTACATAAAATGCATGATTTGGTTGTTTTAGGGCTGCCATGGTTACAGACCCATAATCCCGTCCTGGACTGGAAGGCTATGTCAGTGTCAAGTTGGGGCTGTCGTGGTATTCATGGGGATTCCCTGCCTGTGTCTATTGCTTCTTCTACGCCTTCGGAAGTTCCGGAGTATTTGTCTGATTATCAGGATGTCTTTAGCGAGTCCAGGTCCAGTGCATTGCCTCCTCATAGGGACTGTGACTGTGCTATAGATTTGATCCCAGGCAGTAAATTTCCTAAGGGAAGACTGTTTAATCTGTCGGTACCTGAACATACCGCTATGCGTTCGTATATCAAGGAGTCTCTGGAGAAAGGACATATTCGTCCTTCTTCTTCCCCTCTTGGGGCAGGATTCTTTTTTGTGGCTAAAAAGGACGGATCTTTGAGGCCTTGTATTGATTATCGGCTTTTAAATAAGATCACTGTCAAATTTCAGTATCCTTTGCCGCTGTTGTCTGACTTGTTTGCCCGGATTAAAGGTGCCAAGTGGTTCACCAAGATAGACCTTCGTGGTGCGTACAACCTTGTGCGCATTAAGCAAGGTGATGAATGGAAAACCGCATTCAATACGCCCGAAGGTCATTTTGAGTACTTGGTGATGCCTTTTGGGCTCTCCAATGCGCCTTCAGTTTTTCAGTCCTTTATGCATGACATTTTCCGGAAGTATCTGGATAAATTTTTGATAGTTTATCTGGATGATATTTTGGTTTTTTCTGATAATTGGGACTCGCATGTGGAGCAGGTCAGGTTGGTCTTTAAAATTTTGCGTGAAAATTCTTTGTTTGTCAAGGGCTCAAAGTGTCTCTTTGGTGTACAGAAGGTTCCCTTTTTGGGGTTCATTTTTTCCCCTTCTGCTGTGGAGATGGACCCAGTCAAGGTCCGAGCTATTCTTGATTGGACTCAGCCCTCGTCAGTTAAGAGTCTTCAGAAGTTCTTGGGTTTCGCTAACTTCTACCGTCGTTTTATCGCAAATTTTTCTAGCATTGTGAAACCTTTGACGGATATGACCAAGAAGGGCTCCGATGTAGCTAACTGGGCTCCTGCTGCCGTGGAGGCTTTCCAGGAGTTAAAACGCCGGTTTACTTCGGCGCCTGTTTTGTGCCAGCCCGATATCTCACTTCCCTTTCAGGTTGAGGTGGATGCTTCAGAGATTGGAGCAGGGGCCGTTTTGTCGCAGAGAGGCCCTGGTTGCTCTGTTATGAAACCTTGTGCCTTTTTCTCTAGGAAATTTTCGCCTGCCGAGCGAAATTATGATGTGGGCAATCGGGAGTTGTTGGCCATGAAATGGGCATTTGAGGAGTGGCGTCATTGGCTCGAGGGTGCTAAGCATCGTGTGGTGGTCTTGACTGATCACAAAAATCTGATGTATCTCGAGTCTGCTAAACGCCTTAATCCGAGACAGGCCCGCTGGTCATTGTTTTTCTCCCGCTTTGATTTTGTTGTCTCGTATTTACCTGGTTCAAAGAATGTGAAGGCCGATGCTCTTTCTAGGAGCTTTGTGCCTGATGCTCCTGGAGTCGCTGATCCTGTTGGTATCCTTAAGGATGGAGTTATCTTGTCAGCTATTTCTCCGGATCTGCGACGTGTGTTGCAGAGATTTCAGGCTGATAGGCCTGAGTCTTGTCCACCTGACAGACTGTTTGTCCCGGATAAATGGACCAGCAGAGTCATTTCCGAGGTTCATTCCTCAGTGTTGGCAGGTCACCCGGGAATTTTTGGCACCAGAGATCTGGTGGCCAGGTCCTTTTGGTGGCCTTCCTTGTCAAGGGATGTGCGGTCATTTGTGCAGTCCTGTGGTACTTGTGCTCGAGCTAAACCTTGCTGTTCTCGTGCCAGCGGGTTGCTCTTGCCCTTGCCTGTCCCGAAGAGACCTTGGACACATATCTCCATGGATTTCATTTCTGATCTTCCGGTGTCTCAGGGCATGTCTGTCATCTGGGTGATATGTGATCGCTTCTCCAAGATGGTCCATTTGGTTCCTTTGCCTAAGCTGCCTTCCTCTTCCGATCTGGTTCCTGTGTTTTTCCAGAACGTGGTTCGTTTGCACGGCATTCCTGAGAATATTGTGTCAGACAGAGGATCCCAGTTCGTTTCTAGGTTCTGGCGATCCTTTTGTAATAGGATGGGCATTGATTTGTCGTTTTCATCTGCTTTCCATCCTCAGACTAATGGACAGACGGAGCGAACCAACCAGACTTTGGAGGCTTATTTGAGGTGCTTTGTCTCTGCTGATCAGGACGATTGGGTGACATTCTTGCCGTTGGCTGAGTTTGCCCTTAATAATCGGGCTAGTTCCGCCACCTTGGTTTCGCCTTTTTTCTGCAACTCTGGTTTCCACCCTCGCTTTTCTTCGGGTCATGTGGAGCCTTCTGACTGTCCTGGGGTGGATTCTGTGGTGGATAGGTTGCAGCGGATCTGGAATCATGTGGTGGACAACTTGAAGTTGTCACAGGAGAGGGCTCAGCGCTTTGCCAACCGCCGCCGCGGTGTGGGTCCCCGACTTCGCGTTGGGGATTTGGTGTGGCTTTCTTCTCGCTTTATTCCTATGAAGGTCTCCTCTCCAAAATTTAAACCTCGCTTCATTGGTCCTTACAAGATATTGGAAATCCTTAATCCTGTATCTTTTCGTCTGGATCTTCCTGTGTCGTTTGCTATTCACAATGTATTTCATAGGTCCTTGTTGCGGCGGTACGTTGTGCCTGTAGTTCCTTCTGCTGAGCCGCCTGCTCCGGTGTTGGTTGAGGGCGAGTTGGAGTACGTGGTGGAGAAGATCTTGGATTCGCGCCTCTCCAGGCGGAGGCTTCAGTACCTGGTCAAGTGGAAGGGCTATGGTCAGGAGGATAATTCCTGGGTGGTCGCCTCTGATGTTCATGCGGCCGATTTAGTTCGTGCCTTTCATGCCGCTCATCCTGATCGCCCTGGTGGTCGTGGTGAGGGTTCGGTGACCCCTCACTAAGGGGGGGGTACTGTTGTGTATTTGCTTTTTGGCTCCCTCTAGTGGTTACTAGTTTTTTGACTCTGGTTTTTCTGTCATTCCTTTTTTCCGCACCTGGGTCGTTAGTTAGGGGTGTTGCTATATAAGCTCCCTGGACCTTCAGTTCAATGCCTGGCATCGTAGTTATCAGAGCTAATCTGCTGTGCTCTTGTCTACTGATCCTGTTCCGGTTATATCAGCTAAGTCTGCTATTTTGCTTTTTGCTATTTGTTTTGTTTTGTATTTTTGTCCAGCTTGTTCCAATTCTGTATCCTGATCTTTGCTGGAAGCTCTAGGGGGCTGGTGTTCTCCCCCCGGACCGTTAGACGGTTCGGGGGTTCTTGAATTTCCAGTGTGGATTTTGATAGGGTTTTTGTTGACCATATAAGTTACCTTTCTTTATTCTGCTATTAGTAAGCGGGCCTCTCTGTGCTAAACCTGGTTCATTTCTGTGTTTGTCATTTCCTCTTACCTCACCGTTATTATTTGTGGGGGGCTTCTATCCTGCTTTGGGGTCCCTTTCTCTGGAGGCAAGAGAGGTCTTTGTTTTCTTCTACTAGGGGTAGTTAGATTCTCCGGCTGGCGCGTGTCATCTAGAATCAACGTAGGAATGATCCCTGGCTACTTCTAGTGTTGGCGTTAGGAGTAGGTATATGGTCAACCCAGTTACCACTGCCCTATGAGCTGGATTTTTGTATCTTGCAGACTTCCACGTTCCTCTGAGACCCTCGCCATTAGGGTCATAACAGGGGACATGCATATTCTAGAATACCCGATGCATTAGAATCGGGCCACAATCTAGTATATTATATTCTGTGGGGGAGGCTGTTATATACTATGGGGGGCTGCATTATATATTATGGGGAGGTGGGCTGTATTATATTCTATGGGGGGCTGTATTAGATTTTATGAGGGATGATTGCATCATACTCTTTGATGGGGCTGCATTATATTCTGTGGGGAGGTGGGCTGTATTATATTCTATTCGGGCTACATTATATTCTATGGGGGGCTGTATTATATTTATATTCTTTGAGGGGTGATTGCATCATGCTCTATGAGGGGGCTGCATTAAACTATGAGGGGGCTGCATTATATTCTATGGGGTGGCTGCATTACTGTATACAGTGGGGTGGCTGCATTATACTCTGGGGTAGCTGCATTATATTCTGTGGGGTGGTGGCTGCATTATACTATATGTGGGCTGCGTTATACTGTATCGAGGACTACGGGGAATACGTTATACTATATGAAGAACTATGGGGTGCATTATACTACGGGAAGTGAATTGTAGTACATGGATGACTATGGCGGTGCATTGTACTATATGGAGCACTATGAGGAGTGTATTATGCTATATGGAGGACTGAGCAGTGTATTTTAATATATGGAGGACTATAGGGAGTGTATTATGCTATATGGAGGACTGAGGTGCACATTATAATATATGGAGGACTATGGGGTGTATTTTACTAAACAAGTAAAATGCTGCATATTCAGATTGTTTTTGCTGGAACAAAAAATCATTGTTCTCAGCAGCACATCGCCCCGGTGTAAACTGTAGATGTGCTGCTGATAACATGATACTGTATGGTGATCTGTTAGTGATCTATTAGTGATCGTTCTGTCCCATCATTCTGTCTCAGACGGTGGAAAGACGCCGGGAAACAAGCGTTGAACAACTTCAGTACTGTCGATCACACTCGTTTAGCGGCCTGAACTCAGCGCTCGTAAATACAACCGAAATGCTTTTGTGTGATGTGCAATATGTTAGCATTTGGGGCCCCATTTTAAACTTTGCCTAGGGCCCCACTTTGCCTAAAACTCCGGCCCTGCCTACAAGTGTACAAAGGTATTATACAGTCACCATGTGACAAGTGGGCCTGTGTAACTTCAAATGCCAGGGCTGAATTTTAGTCCCAGTCCGGCCCTGGTAGAACCACTCACAGAAATAGAAATATCAGGTTTAGGTAGATTAGGAAAAGGGGGGGAAACACAAGAAATTCAGTTTTGGAAACATTCAGTTTCAGATATAGGGAGGACATAACGTTAGAGGCCGCAACTCCTCCGAAAAGTACATATAATGGGACCACACGGTGATCTTTGTATGTGTTAGCACAGTGCCCCCTTAAACAGTGGCAGATCAGTGCCCCACCCCAAAAAAATCAGATTATGCTCCAAAAAAACCCTAAAAAAATTACTTAAACACTTTAAAGATTCTTATTCTTTTCTATTGTACAACCAATTTGCTGTCATATCATCAGTATTTTCAGTATTTTTCTTCTGCTTCAGGTTTTGAAAAACAGCCGGTCAGACAGAGGAAAGTTCATAAAATCTGCATCAAATGAGGCACAGTCCAATCAAAAGGCTGAAAAGAAAAACTTCAGGAAAAAAAAATAAAAAAACGCTTCCAAACTGCATCAGGAAACAAAAACTTCTCTTTAAAACTCCCCAAAGATGGCACATTTGGTAAAGAGGGTTTCCCCTAGAAAACTCTTTCTGGCCATCTAAAAAAAAATCTGTGTGCACATAGCAATAAGAAGTACAAGACGAATGTCCCCATCTTTGCAACAGTGCCGCTTCAAAGGATATGCTCACACTGTAATGTAATACCAGGAGGCGCCATAACAAGTATGTAACACCAGGGGGCACCATAACAAGTCTGTAACACCAGGAGGCGCCATAACAAGTATGTAACAGCAGGGGGCACCATAACAAGTATGTAACACCAGGGGGCGCCATAACAATATGTAATAGCAGGAGGCGCCATAACAAGTATGTAACAGCAGGGGGCGCCATAACAAGTATGTAACAGCAGGGGGCGCCATAACAAGTATGTAACAGCAGGGGGCGCCATAACAAGTATGTAACACCAGGGGGCGCCCTAACAAGTATGTAACAGCAGGGGGCGCCATAACAAGTATGTAACACCAGGGGGCGCCCTAACAAGTATGTAACAGCAGGGGGCGCCATAACAAGTATGTAACACCAGGGGGCGCCCTAACAAGTATGTAACAGCAGGGGGTGCAGATTCTGTGCAGAAAATTCTGCAGACAAATCTGCAATATGTGCACATACTCCAAATGTATTTGTGTGTGAAGATAGTGTGGACACAGGTGAGTCTGGCATTATATACAGGGAGACCGCTGCAATCGCTGGTACTGGAGATAACTCTGATCCCTGATATCAGTCCCTGAGATGTCAGGATTTGTTTTTCTTTTTTTAAAACATCTATTCTAAAGTAAATGCCTTTTATATCCACCCAGTGATAACACAGTAGCAGGCCCCTACTGTCACCCCAGTAATAAAATCACAGAGCACCCCCTAGTGTCCCCAAGTGATATAAACCACAGCGTGCCCCCCAGTGATTAATGAAGATGTTTGGTACTCGCTGTAAAATCTCTTCAATGGGGGACACAAGAACCATGGGTTAGTGCTGCCACCTGGAGGCTGACACCAACAACAATACATCTTAAAAAAAAAAAAAGTCATCTAAACAGCAGACTATACCTGGCTTGCTAGCACCAGGCCTCATCAATTTTATACATCAGGGTAATAATAAAAATAATAGTCAATGTCAGAAAATATATTTTGGGAAAATAACGCACCTGAAACAAGCGTGTAATGATGTATAGTGGCTCTAAAATAATTGATGAATCAAAGAAGACCTACAAAAAGGCAGATAGCCAAGAATGAGAGTATAAATATAAGCTGCTTATAACATTTTAAGAGACAAGTGTTAAAAATATGGGAAACACTAGAGGGCGACAAACAGCAGAAGGAGATAAAATGTCCCATATAATTCAGCATGTGTGGATGTAAGTGGTGAAGTATACAGAAGAACATTAACTATAGTGGTCCTGTATGTATAGATATGGACATGTGCAGCAAGAATGAAGTATCTTATGTAAGTATATTATGCTGTATGTACGGTAAGGAAGAAAGCCTCCGTCAGGGGGTCATGTACTCCTCCTGCTGGAATGGCGTCATCCCCAACTTGCGTTTTGGTGCAAGCCTTAGTCAGGGGGTCATTTATTCCTCCTGCTGATATAGAGCCAGGTCCAACGCATGTTTCGATGCAAGGCTTTATAAGTGAATAATGTCCTCTTTCTGCCGAAACGGCGCCAACCCCAATGTATGTTTCGGCGTAAGCCTTCATCAGGGGTCATAAACTAGTCCTAATGTACGTTTCCGCACTAGCATTTGCCATGGTGTCATGTACTCCTGCTGCTAGAATGATGCCATCTGTAATACGTGTTTTGGCACTAGTCCCCTGACAAAGGCTCTTGCGCCGAAATGCACATTTGTTCTGGCGCCATTCCAGCAGGAGGAGGACATGCATGGCTAAAGTCGACTTTGATACTTCATTCTGGATGTTATTTCACTTTCTTCCTTACTGTACATACAACCTAATATACTTACATCAGTTACTTACCTCTTACTGTACATGGTTGGTGAACCCACTGTGCCACAGACTGGAGCTGCCCTGGAGGGGCGCGACTAAGCAGCTACCTTGGTGTTCACTGGAGCATCTAGTGGTGAGGTCAGGCTTGTGCGGTAGGTAGCTGCCAGGTACTACTCCAGGGCGACGTCGGGCAGTAGCAGCTGATCCCAAGGGTCTAAGCCACTAATCCAGACTCCTGGACAGGACAGGACATCCACTGGATTAAGTTCACACTGAGCAGGCAGGATGGGTTCAGACTATGCCGACAGGATGGCCACAGGGACAATTTCAGACTGTGCACTCTCCATATAGCAGACGGGACGGCCACAGGGGCAGGTTCAGACTGTGCCAACAGGATGGCCACAGGGACAGGTTTAGACTGTGCCAACAGGATGGCCACAGGCACAGGTTCAGACTATGATAACAGGACGGCCACAGGCACAGGTTCAGACTGTGCCAACAGGACAGGCACAGGTTCAGACTATGCCAACAGGATTGCCACAGGTTCAGACTATGATGACAGGATGGCCACAGCGACAGGTTCAGACTATTCCAACAGGATGGCCACAGGGACAGGTTCAGACTATGCCAACAGGACGGCCACAGGGACAGGTTCAGACTATGTCAACAGGACGGCCACAGGCACAGGTTCAGACTATGCCAACAGGATGGCCACAGGTTCACACTATGTTGACAGGACGGCCACAGGAATAGGTTCAGACTATGATGACATGATGGCCACGGGTTCAGACTTTAATGTCAGGATGGCCACAGCGACAGGTTCAGACTATGCCAACAGGATGGCCACAGTGACAGGTTCAGACTGTGCCAACAGGACAGCCACAGGGACAGGTTCAGACTATGCCAACAGGATGGCCACAGGGACAAGTTCAGACTATGCCAACAGGATGGCCACAGGGACAGGTTCAGACTATGCCAACAGGACGGCCACAGGGACAGGTTTAAACTATGTCAGCAGGATGGCCACAGGGACAGGTTCAGACTATGCCAACAGGATGGCAACAGGGACAAGTTCAGACTATGCCAACAGGATGGCCACAGGGACAGGTTCAGACTATGCCATAAGGACGGCCACAGGGACAGGTTCAAACTATAATGACAGGACAGCCACAGGTACAGGTTCAGACTGTGCCAACAGGATGGCCACAGGGACAAGTTCAGACTATGCCAACAGGATGGCCACAGGGACAGGTTCAGACTATGTCAACAGGACGGCCACAGGGACAGGTTCAGACTATGCCAACAGGATGGCAACAGGGACAAGTTCAGACTATGCCAACAGGATGGCCACAGGGACAGGTTCAGACTATGCCAACAGGACAGCCACAGGCACAGGTTTACACTATAATGACAGGACAGCCACAGGGACAGGTTCAGACTATGCCAACAGGATGGCCACAGGGACAGGTTCAGACTATGCCAACAGGACGGCCACAGGGACAGGTTCAGACTGTGCCAACAGGGCAGCCACAGGGACAGGTTCAGACTATGATGACAGGACGGCCACAGGCACAGGTTTAAACTATGTCAGCAGGATGGCCACAGGGACAGGTTCAGACTATGCCAACAGGATGGCAACAGGGACAAGTTCAGACTATGCCAACAGGACAGCCACAGGCACAGGTTTACACTATAATGACAGGACAGCCACAGGGACAGGTTCAGACTATGCCAACAGGATGGCCACAGGGACAGGTTCAGACTATGCCAACAGGACGGCCACAGGGACAGGTTCAGACTGTGCCAACAGGGCAGCCACAGGGACAGGTTCAGACTATGCTGACAGGACGGCCACAGGCACAGGTTTAAACTATGTCAGCAGGATGGCCACAGGGACAGGTTCAGACTATGCCAACAGGATGGCCACAGAGACAGGTTCAGACTATGCCAACAGGACAGCCACAGGCACAGGTTTACACTATAATGACAGGACAGCCACAGGGACAGGTTCAGACCATGCCAACAGGATGGCCACAGGGACAGGTTCAGACTATGCCAACAGGATGGCCACAGGGACAGGTTCAGACTGTGCCAACAGGGCAGCCACAGGGACAGGTTCAGACTATGATGACAGGACGGCCACAGGCACAGGTTCAGACTATGCCAACAGGACAGCCACAGGGACAGGTTAAACAAGCTGGTCTCAGTAAACAGTTCAGGTACTGCCAGTGCGGTTTCAGGGTGCGGACACCATCGAAGCAATCACAGGAACAAGGGCTACCTAAACTAGGCTAACGGGACACAGGATATGGAATCAAGTTAAAGAGAACCTGTCACGTCAAATTGGTGGGATCTGTTCCTGTTGTCCGTAGTATGTTCGAGAATTAGAGTACTTGTCCTCCATAGTTTGCACGTGGGCAATGCAATCTTCGCTCGTGCACGCGCAGTAATGCTTTTCGGCCTTGCCCGCACTTGGGCAAAGCATACTGTGCGTGCCTGAGCGAAGATTGCATTGCCCACGCGCAAACTATGGATGACAAGTACTCTAATTCTCAAACATATTGCGGACAACAGGGACAGATGGGGTGGAGAAATGAAGATGAAACGCAGCCCATCGGACTGGAAAAAAGGCATTTACATATCCCGCCAACTTGACGTGACAGGTTCCCTTTAAACAGACTAGGGACGGGTGTTATGACCCCAGTGGACAGGGTCTCAGAGGAACGTGTAAGTCTGCAAGATACAAAAATCCAGCTCATAGGGCTGTGGTAACTGGGTTGACCAAATAGCTACTCCTAACGCCAACACTAGAAGTAGCCGGGGATCATGCCTACGGTGATCGCTAGATGACTCGCGCCAGCCGGAGAATCTAACTACCCCTAGGAGAAGAAAACAAAGACCTCTCTTGCCTCCAGAGAAAGGGACCCCAAAGCAAGATACAAGCCCCCCACAAATAATAACGGTGAGGTAAGAGGAAATGACAAACACAGAAATGAACCAGGTTCAGCAAAGAGAGGCCAGCTTACTAATAGCAGAATATAGCAAGATAACTTATCTGGTCAACAAAAACCCTATAAAAATCCACGCTGGAGATTCAAGAACCCCCGAACCGTCTAACGGTCCGGGGGGAGAACACCAGCCCCCTAGAGCTTCCAGCAAAGGTCAGGATACAGATAGGAACAAGCTGGACAAAAATACCAAACAAAACAAAAGCAAAAAGCAAAGAAGCAGACTTAGCTTGAAAAACAGGAACCAGGATCAGAGGACAAGAGCACAACAGATTAGCTCTGATTTCAACGATGCCAGGCATTGAACTGAAGGTCCAGGGAGCTTATATAGCAACGCCCCTGAACTAACGGCCCAGGTGAGGATATAGGAAAAGACAGACGCTCCAGAGTCAAATCACTAATGACCACTAGAGGGAGCAAAAAGCAAAATCACAACAGACGGGGGACCTGGCAACATACAGTTGCACACACCTAACACTAAACTATAGTGGTTGCTCGGCCCCTCTATGTTGGGGATAGTGTCTTTTATGCAAGCTGTCTTCCACCTATTGGCTGAGAGACATCTTGCAGGTGAACACATTACTAAATGCCTCTCAGCTGACGGCTGGGGGTATATTACCATGTGCACGCTGCCTCTTTAAGAACAGGGGAGCGCACACACTAGGCATGCCTCTGAAAAAACAATGTGGCGTGCACACAAGGAAGTGACAGGAGGCAGGAGAACGCCGGGGACCGCGCTGAGGACCGAGGCAGTGAATCGTCCCTACACGAAGGGAGAAGGGGACACCATGCATGGGCGCCGGCAATAGCGCTACAAGGATCTTCTGTATACGAACCTCATCAGTTCTCATTTTCCCACATTCCATGCTTTGGACTGTTCGCCCACATCTACACATGCTGAATTATATGACATTTTATCTCCTCCTGCGGTGTTTGTCGCCCTCTAGTGTTTCCCGTTTTCAACACTTGTCTCCTAAAATTTTGCTATAATAAACTTATGATTATACTCTCACTAGATGGTGGCCCGATTCTAACCCATCGGATATTCTAGATTTCTAGAATATGTATGTACTAGATCAGTGGTTCCCAACCTTTCTGACCTGGGGAGCCACATTCAGCTTAGAGAGAGGGTCGCGAGCCACATTCAGCACTGAGAGGTTCGCGAGCCACATCCAGCTCCCACCCCCTTCAAAGTAGTGTCAACCAAAGCCCCCATTACAGTTATAATGATAACCAAAGCTTTTGCACAGAAATCACTCCAAAGCAGTAAACTGAGAACCATGGGTTCCCACAATACCCCCATTCAGTATTCTCCCATCAAGGACTCCCAACACACTATCACATCCAGCTTTGAGCATCTCCTCTAACAGGTAGTACCATCTTCTAGTGTACCATACCTAAAACATCTCTAAACCCCTAAGACCAGTAAATGTGCATCCAGATCTGCACTTCTGTGCAGGGCTACTCACAAAATTCACCATTTTGAGATGTGCTCTTCATACCAGTTTGTTAGACATGGAGCTAATGCACCAAGCTAGCACAGTCGCGAGCCACAATTCATGGGACTGCAGCGCCCCAGAGTCCTGGTCGTTGCAGTACTGTGGCTCCGCCGCTAAGGGGGGCCATGATACGTCTGATGGCACTGAAGGAGTTCATCTGACCAGGTATCACATACACCAATACATTTCACAGTCGGGCCTCCAGGGGGAGCTAAGGGTGCTATTTACTAGGCCACTCCTCACCACTGTGGGTAAACTGGGGGTCAGGCAGGAAGTTAGATCAGAAAGCTGACTGGGTTGGAACCAGGCAACACCTTGTGGCAGAGGGTGTTGTGGGGGAAGATTCGGTAGGGTCCCTGTTAGGGTGGGACCCTGACAGAGGCCTGGCAACGAGGAAGAACGTCACGGGACCGTGCCTGCTCAGCATAGCGGCGGTGCCCTAAGAAAGGATCAGAAGCGAGATATATTGTGCTGAGTGAGAAACGAGATCAAAGCAAGAAGGAGAATACCAGTAGGAGTCGTGCTGTAAGACCGAGGCAACATCCTACTGAGCAGCCCCGGGAGCGTTCTCTTCACTGCACGGCGTCCATAGTCTCTCTGATGTTCAGCATTGCTTCCCTTGCGAGTACCTCGCTTTGTCTCAGCACTGCATTTGTACATCACCATAGGCCTTCAGACGCCTTGCGCTCCCGCACCCTGGCTGTTTTCTAATTTAGTGTGTTCTGTCACACATGGTCTCCAGCACTTACAACTGTATCTGATGAAGGTCTTATTTGTGTAGACCGAAAACGTTTATACATGTTGAACTGGATGCACCGAATAAAATCCATTTCTGAATTTTGCAACAACATACCTTCTGAGTGCCAAGTAATTTCATATTAACATCCTACTGAGGCGCACAACCGGCGGCCGGAACGCCGAGGAAGTATTTCTATATATAGCTCCAGGCAATACTTCAAACCAACGGCAGGACAGTCAGTCACAGGCGGGCTGTCTCACATACATCACCTATGAAGACATGGGGGGGCACGCTAGGAGAGGGGCGACTATAGGGTCCCGGAAGAGCTCCGAGCCTACTCGTCATACGGGTGCCGTCCTAACCAGAACATCAGGGAGGGACGGAGGAGAAGAACATCATCCGAACGAGTTGTGAGGGAACACGAGAAACAGACACAACAGTTGTGGGGTACTATCCCGTAAGCTTAGCAGGGGAGGACCACAACACATAGCGCTAGTAGGAAGGCACAGATTTCCACCTGCAAAGAGAACTCTGGAGGTGCCATTGGACCGGCCGGACTTGCGCAGCCTGGTGGACCGTATTCCAGACTGAGGACCCAGAGACCTTCAGTAAAGAGGTAAAGAGACTGCACCCCTGTGTCCGTGTGATTTACTGCGACTGGCACTACACCGAACTGTCACCCTCATTCATCCACCCTTCTATTGGGCGCCCCTCAGCAGCAGGGTCACGGATCGGGCCTAGCCACCGTGACAACCCCAGAACAGAGACTCAGAGGCCCGGTACTGGGTACCCCTCAGCCCTGCGGCAGTGGGGGCGCTGCAACAACCACGAGCCACATGTGGCTCCCGAGCTACAGGTTGGGGACCCCTGTACTAGATGGTGGCCCGATTCTAACGCATCGGGTATTCTAGAATATGTATGCATGTATGTATATAGCAGCCACATAGTATATAGCACAGGCCACACAGTATAAAGGAGCCATGTAGTATATAGCAGACAAACAGTACGTGGCCTGTGCTATATACTATGTGGATGCTACAGTATATACATACATACATATTGTAGAATACCTGATGCGTTAATACAGGCCACACAGTATATAACAGTGGCCACATAGTATATAACAGTGGCTACGCAGTATATAATACAGCCCAAGCAGTATATAACAGCCCACGCAGTATATAGCAGCCACGCAGTATATAACACTGGCCACGTAGTATATAACACAGGCCACGCAGTATATAACACAGTCCACACAGTATATAGCAGCCACGCAGTATATAACACTGGCCACGCAGTATATAACACAGTCCACGCAGTATATAGCAGCCACGCAGTATATAACACAGCCCACGTAGTATATAACACTGCCCATGTAGTATATAGCACAGCCCACGCAGTACAAAACACAGCCCACATAGTATCTAACACTGGCCATGTAGTATTTAGCAGCCATGTAGTATATAGCAGCCACGCGGTATATAACACAGCCCACGTAGTATACAGCAGTGTGGGTGCCATATTCCTTTAAAAAGAATAGTTAAAATAAAAAATAGTTATATACTCACCTGCCGGGATCCAGCGAAGCTCTGGCGATAATAAGACATTTTCCAGATTCATATTTGTGACTCCAAATAGTCACTAAATCAGTGTATATACCTCCACATAATAAGCTAATAAAAAAACAGAGAAGAACTGGGAGTTTTTGTATAAAAAGTACCAAAAGCTTTATTATAGACCAATAACAAACAATTAAAAACACAAACACAGTGATGAAAGTGTTAATAAATAAAGACACCAGATAAAGGTGGCGCTCAGTACAATATCACATACCTAATTATAGCAGTACCAGTATAAGTTAAATCCAGTTAGGACAAAACCCTCCTAAAAGTGTACCACATGCACACCACCCTCATTAGCATAAACCAGGGTCATTGTGGCAACAGCCATCAATTATAGTAACCCACGGGTGTGCACATTCCACATACCACCAATAATTAATGTACCGCCATAACATGCACCCAGCCTGGTAAATCTAAAGATGCGTACGAAAGAAGAGCATGTCTCACCTAGAACTGAGGAGCCTACTGCACGTGCCCCGACGCGCGTTTCGCCGCTGTCAGCATTCGCTTTCTCAAGGGGAAGTGTGATTTGGGATATCTGCAGGACATTAAGTATCCATGGAAACGTATCATGTGACCATCACCTGACCCCACTTAAGCAGTGCTATGTAAGTATGGCGCGTGCGCCCGCCGCCGCCCAGGTTAACCCACCCCTGCCCGGATGAACCCGGCCACACACATGAATGGGCACCAAAGGTCCCAGTCACGTCCGCAGCAGAATGTTGCCGGACAGGAGGGGGGGAAGCACAGACCTCGAATACGCGCACGCGCACCACAGCTATAGATCTTAAAAGTGTAGCCTGGAATATATACAAGTCATTTAACCATTAATAGAGCGATAGTAACAAACAGAAAATCTTATAAACAGATTTTAAAAAACATAAATGATGAGATGTAAAGTCCATTCCAGATCTTAAAGAGCAGTATTTAACTCCTTCTTCATATGGGAGTTCACATCAAAAAGGAGCCGGTGGTATGACATTTATCCAAAAGAAGCCTATATAAAAATATTACAAGAAAATTCATATAAAAAAAAAAAACACATAAATACAGTTTAAAATACAGGTGGATAGTATTTTTTAAGGGTGAAACAGGTGCGGTATTCTACAAAAAAAAGGGCCAAAATGTAAGGAATCATTTAGGCCAGCAGGTTTCATGTTTCCCAAAGTCACAATCCATTTCAATTCGCGTTGTGCCAGAAGTTTTTTTTACATTTCCACCCCTAATACCTATATGTACCACGTCTATACCCCTAACCTTAAAGTCTTTAGGGTTGCAGTTATGGACCATCCTGAAATGTTTCGGGATGGTCTTGAGGGTTGACACATCCTCTACTGTTCTGGCTGCACAAATATCTCGTACGTGTTCTCGGACACGCACCCTTAGTTCCCGTGATGTCAGTCCTATATAAATAAACGGACAATTACATGTGGCGTAATAGATCACATTGTTAGTATTACAAGAGATATACTCTCTGATCTCAAATTCTTTGTGATCCACAGAACTAAACTTGGACGTTTGGAGAACATTGGTGCAAGCCATGCAGTGGCCACATTTAAAGGAACCTTTCCTAGGTTTAGAGTTGCCAAAGAAATTTGTAGTCGGTGCTACATAATGGCTTGATATTAAAAGCTCTGGCGATGCGCGCATGGCTGCCGCCATCTTCTGTTCCCAGGATGCATTGCGAAATAACCCAGATAACTTAGCGGTCTCGCGAGACCGCTAAGTCTTCTGGGTAATTTCGCAATGCATCTCTGGGAATGGAAGCTGGCGGCAGCCACGCGTGCCTCGACGGAAGGTGAGAATAGCAGGTTTTTTGTTTTTTTATTATTTTTAACATTACATCTTTTTACTATTGATGCTGCATAGGCAGTATCAATAGTAAAAAGTTGGGGACACACAGGGTTAATAGCAGCGATAACAGAGTGCGTTACCCGCGGCATAACGCGGTCCGTTACCGCTGGCATTAACCCTGTGTTAGCGGTGATTGGAGGGGAGTATACGGGCGCCGGGCACTGACTGCAGGGGAGTAGGGAGGGACTAATAGGACTGTGCCTGTCGCCGATTGGTCGCGGCAGCCATGACAGGCAGCTGGCGAGACCAATCAGCAACGCGGGATTTCCGTTACGGAAGTTGAGGACAGAAATATAGAAGTACCCCTTAGACAATTATATATATAGATTCTTGGTTATATACATTTTTTTGTAGGTGCTCTGAAAATTATCTTTGTTGACTGCACTTCAGAGAATCCTCTGGTGTGTCGGGAAGATGTGACTATGAAGGCAAGCATCCTTAGGACACTGAGGACAGAAACTCCCTGTTCATGGAGGCGATCAACAATTAAAGTGTCCATCCTTAAGAAGCATATAGCCGAACCTTCTCATTCAGTAGCCTTAGGTCCAGCACCGAGCCATCCTTCTTAGGTATGACGAACAGATTCGAGTAGAACCCCTTGAAAAGTTCTAGGTGGGACATGCACAATGACCAAGATGCCACCAATTTAGCTGAGAATGGGTAAGACATCTCCGTCATAGATGTAATTGTAAAATCTATAAAGCCATCTCATAATGAACATTGAAACATGGCTTAATTAAAAATTGGAAAAGAAAAAAAGGCACCTCACACTCTATGACACTCCACGTGACCCTTATTCATCTGGGAGCCCCCAGCTGCAAACAGGTACCGTAATTAAAGTGGGTTATCTGATGGATCGCAGACATGAATTCCAGGCACAGCTTGCAGAAGAATGTGAGAGGCGATAGATTTATGGCCTTTGGAGATGCCTTATAGCCCTTGCCTCCATATGTCAGAGAACTGCAAACAGACTGCTATGAGCCTGGGGATTTCAGTTATGAATATTGTTTTTTTTTTTTGAACAGCAAGGATCCTACACATATACAAGGCATATTTCCGGGTAACGTAACGCATTTACTTGCAACACTGGATGTTCGCCGCATCAGTCCCAAGTTAAAATCTGACGGATGGATGACAATATATATATGCCATGTTTCCTATCTATGCAAAGCTAAAATCATATAGAGAATATGGCATTATTATCTCCTACCAGGAGTAAAGATATCCTGAAAGTTGGGAATTTCTTAATTTTTGGGACTCTAACCACATCCTATGACCAACACCCATATGAACTTACAGAGGAGAGGTATGTGGGCATGTTTTTTTTTTTATAAAATAAAGGCAGATTTTCAGTTTTTGTCATTGTCAGTCCTGGAAGACACAGCTGTGGTTCTCTACTGTTTCCCTAAAAGGAGTGCTTCCCTCCACTACGATCTGCTCCATTTCCATGACAAAGGTTTAGTACTTTTCTTTTGTTACGCCTTTGCATTTTATGTGATGGTATATCCTGTATTGTTTTGTCCATTTTGAAACATCTTTGCATATTTTTATTAACACTGCCTAGTGCCTACTATTCAGATTAAATCTATAAAATGTAATAGCTCTGTTCCTCTTGTTCTGTAAACCGCACCCCTGAAGCCATACGTTGTCTAAAACAGGCATCCAATCAGCCTAAATAAACAATTGGTGGTGGCAGCTGGTTCCTTTTCTTACTGTGGAGCTGGCAATGACAGTACGAGGTATATATATACTTGAAGCATTGGAATCAGCCGTGTATATACCATACGTTCACTGTGAGTTCCACAATAACTGGCATAGTAGTTGATGCATCTGTGTCCTCGTCCATCATTTGTCAGTCAATTGCGTAATAGTCCTGACGATTAGGGGCGGCGGAGTGTTTATTTTTGACCATTAGTAGCAACCGGGAGATCTGCTTGATTCCCCAGCTGTGTTCTTGTGACAAATTGGGCTCTTATCCTTGACAATCTCCATGCGACCATGTCTTTGAAAACATCTGTCTGAATGTTCATGTGCCTTAGGTAGTACCCCTACAAACTCCTCATGGTTGGAAAAAGATCTAGCCCCTTCTAAAGAACCCTGATTCAGTGGAGGGAGGGGGATCTGCTCTGTGAACTTTAGAGAAAAGCTTACCACTAAAACAAGACTATCCATCATCTTCCAACTTTCCCACCTGATAGAGGTTCAAATCAGAATTTATGCTAGCAGTAGGCTCTGACCTCTGTGGCGAGTAGATGACTGGTGCAGCCGCTGGGTACTGATAGTATCAGGCCATCTACATGGTCCACAAATCCACAGATAGGTGAGCCCTCAACAGGATGGTGACCGCAGCGACCTGGATAACCATGGTCAGAGATGGTGAGCAGGGTTGTGGGACGCAGAGGAGCCACGACCAGAAGCAATCTCAGCACTAAAAATGGAGCCACACAAGAAGCCGAAGGGGCAGGGATAGTGGTGGGGGAGAACTTACTCACCCACTCCGACTAGTGCATGGGGCACGCTACCCCTGCTAACTGGCTAGGATAATAGTCAGAAAATGGCAGATTAACATATTTTCTCTAGCAGTAGTGCAGTTCCAATTTTATATATTCAATACATTATATCATATATATTCAATGTTTGCGTACTACAGCATTTCAGAGCGCAGCAGTATTTTCTTGGTTATATTGAATGGTCGTGACAGCTTGCACCTGTTCACACTCGTCTTATTCTGTTTGGAAGTTCTGGATAGTTTTTTATTTTTCAAATTGACAAGAGGGGGATACCATGTGTGTCGGTGCACACGCGGACCCTTCTGAATGGCCAGAGGGAGGAGCTTAACAAGGGCATGCGCTCACCAACAAAAACGAATGGCCGGCTGGCAGGGCCTGATGACCAGCGACCGTAGAGAGACAGGAACGGCGGTGACAGGCTCAGTCTCGACCATAGGGGGAACAGGGACATCCCCCGGTGGGCCCCTGTGCAGATCTGGGCCCCAATGCCACTTTATGGGCAGTACTTGGCATAATTCACTTGATTTACTCTGTACAAAAAAAGTGAGTCGCCCGCCAGGGCCGTGGGGTACTCGGTACCAGGTCCGGTCGCAACTAAAGGGGATGTCACTGTGACTGCGACCTGGTCCATGGTCCTGGGTGCCCAAGTAAAGGGAAAGGTCTTTAAAGGGATTTTGAGAATAAAGTTTGTTCGTGACGCCACCTGTGGTATTCGGTCAGTGGGGACCGACGCTGCTTAAAAGGGTCCTCTGGGGTGATGGTATGGCAGCTAGATGGTATAACTTCCCACAGGTGAAGTGTATCCCCAGGGCGCCCGGTGTGTAGATGGAAGATGGTGAGGAGTGCAGTAAAGAACGGAGGACACAGGTTTGCAGTCTCTTTACCTGGTTTACTGATGGTAGCAGGCAGCCACAGTCCAGGGCACCAGATCACAGGTACAGGCAGGGTCCGGCCAGCTTGGAAGCAAGTTGGGAGTCCCCCTCACCAGGTGGAGTTAGAAGCCTTCCTCTTAGCGCAGTGATGTTGTAGTCCCTTACTGCCTACGGCTTCTGGTAAGGTCCTCACAGTTCTCTCTGTCCTCCATGAAGGTGGGATACAAACCCTTATAACAGGTGACTCGTGCTTTTTTATAGGGTCTCTATCACGACCCGGGCTCTATGCGCCACTGTGTCTCCTGGGTATTAAGGCGGACAGGTGATGCCTCCTGAAGTCGGACATAGCCTCGGTCTTCCAGCCACCGGAATCTGCGCTCGGCCAGGGTGACAGTCCAAACGCTTCTGTGCCTCCCTGGTATCACTCTCCTGTGCTTCGTCCTCCTGCACACTCAATCAACACTGTTCTTTCCTTTATTATGTCTCTATCCAGGAGCTGCAGCACCTCTGGCTGCATGGCCCCTCACACGTCCTCTGTTCTGTCACTCTGACAGGCTGACTCACTCAGTTCCTGTCTCTGGCAGACTAACTCACTTTCCCTCCAAGCCAGAATTTATTTATAGGGGAGTTCTCCATAAACCAGGTTCAGGGCTCCTCTTCTGGCTTGGAGTGTGAACGTGTTGTGTGCTCTGTGGTTACCTGTTGTGAATTCCGTTCTTGGGCTCCCTCCTGTGGTCGTGAATGGTACTTTGGTGAGTTCAGTCCTTGGACACCCTCTGGTGGCTTTGAGTGGAACTGCTGATCTTTGAGGTTGGCTTTCTCAGCTGCCCTTGCTTATTGCTTCTGCTGGCTTCCCTATTTAACTCTGCTCAGGTCGTTAGTTCATGCCAGCTGTCAATGTCTCAGTACTGGTTCAGATCTCTCTTGGATTTCTCTGATGACCTGTCTACTCCAGCAGAAGCTAAGTCCCTGCTAG
The DNA here is from genome assembly GCF_051348905.1 of Ranitomeya variabilis. Classification (NCBI taxonomy): domain Eukaryota; kingdom Metazoa; phylum Chordata; class Amphibia; order Anura; family Dendrobatidae; genus Ranitomeya; species Ranitomeya variabilis. The sequence goes on along the minus strand of NC_135232.1, from coordinate 33,682,486 downwards.
TTCATTTGCTGTTCATTGGTTTTTGAATCTATTTCTCAGTACATGCTATGTTTCTAGTCCAGCTTGCTATTATGATATTTCCTTGCTAGCTGGAAGCTCTGGGGGTGCAGAGCTGCACCTCCACACCGTGAGTCGGTGTGGAGGTCTTTTTGCACACTCTGCGTGGTTTTTGTAGTTTTTGATACTGACCGCATAGTTCCCTTTCCTATCCTCTGTCTGTCTAGAGAAGATCCGGCCTCCTTTGCTAAAATCTGTTTCATTCCTGTGTTTGTCACTTCCCTCTTAACTCACAGTCAATATTTGTGGGGGGCTACCTTTACCTTGGGGAATTTCTCTGAGGCAAGGTAGGCTGCTATTTCTATCTTTAGGGGTAGTTAGCTCTTAGGCTGTGAAGAGGCGTCTAGGGAGAGTTAGGCTCGCTCCATGGCTATTTCTAGTTTGTGTGATAGGATTAGGGATTGCGGTCAGTAGAGTTACCACCTCCTCAGAGCTTGTCCCAGGTTTTCCGTTTTAACCATCAGGTCTTTCTGGGTGCTCCTAACCACCAGGTCCATAACAGTACAGCTGGCCAACAAAGTGTTAATGCATCTCAAAAGAGGGATAAGAGAAGTTCTGGGTCAATTTTTTTTTCTTTGCAGCTTGTTTTGTCTTTCTTTTCCCCTTAACCTCTGGGTGGTTCAGGACTCAGGTGTAGATATGGATATTCATGGTTTGTCCTCTTGTGTGGATCAACTCACTGCAAGGGTACAAAGTATTCAAGATTATGTAGTTCAGAATCCGATGTTAGAGCCTAGAATTCCAATTCCTGATTTATTTTCTGGGGATAGATCTAAATTTCTGAATTTTAAAAATAATTGCAGACTGTTTCTTGCTCTGAAGCCCCGCTCCTCGGGTGACCCCATTCAGCAAGTAAAGATTATTATTTCTTTGTTGCGTGGCGACCCGCAAGACTGGGCATTCTCCCTTGAGCCAGGAAATCCTGCACTGCTTAATGTAGATGCATTTTTCCTGGCGCTTGGATTGCTTTATGACGAACCAAATTCTGTGGATCAGGCAGAAAAGATCTTGCTGGCTCTATGTCAGGGTCAGGATGAAGCAGAAGTATATTGCCAGAAGTTTAGAAAGTGGTCTGTGCTTACACAATGGAATGAGTGTGCCCTGGCAGCAATTTTCAGAAAGGGTCTTTCTGAAGCCCTTAAAGATGTTATGGTGGGGTTCCACACGCCTGCTGGTCTGAATGAATAAATTTCTTTGGCCATTCAGATTGATCGGCGTTTGCGCGAGCGCAAAGTTGTGCACCATTTGGCGGTGTCCTCTGAGCAGAGGCCTGAGCCTATGCAATGTGATAGGACTCTGACCAGAGCTGAACGACAAGAACACAGATGTCAGAATGGGCTGTGTTTTTACTGTGGTGACTCCTCTCATGCTATCTCTGATTGTCCTAAGCGCACTAGGAGGTTCGCTGGGTCTGTCACCGTTAGTACTGAACAGCTTAAATTTCTCTTGTCTGTTACTCTGATTTGCTCTTTGTCATCCTATTCTGTTATGGCATTTGTGGATTCGGGCGCTGCCCTGAACTTGATGGACTTGGAGTTTGCCAGGCGCTGTGGTTTTTCCTTGGAGCCTTTGCAGAGTCCTATTCCCTTAAGGGGGATTGATGCTAGGCCATTGGCCAAGAATAAACCTGAGTACTGGACTCAGCTGACCATGTGCATGGCTCCCGCACATCAGGAAAATATGCGCTTTTTGGTGTTGCATAATTTGCATGATGTTGTCGTGTTGGGTTTGCCATGGTTACAGGTTCATAATCCAGTACTGGATTGGAAATCAATGTCTGTGTCTAGTTGGGGTTGTCAAGGGATACATAGTGATGTTCCTTTGATGTCAATTTCTTCTTCCACTCCTTCTGAAGTCCCTGAGTTTTTGTCGGATTACCAGGATGTATTTGATGAGCCCAAGTCCAGTGCCCTACCGCCTCATAGGGAATGTGATTGCGCTATTAATTTGATTCCTGGTAGTAAGTTCCCTAAGGGCCGACTTTTCAATTTATCTGTGCCAGAACATGCCGTTATGCGGAGTTATGTAAAGGAGTCCTTGGAGAAAGGGCATATTCGCCCGTCTTCGTCACTGTTGGGAGCAGGGTTCTTTTTTGTGGCCAAGAAGGATGGCTCTCTGAGACCCTGTATAGATTACCGCCTTCTCAATAAAATCACGGTCAAATTTCAGTACCCTTTGCCTCTGCTGTCTGATTTGTTTGCTCGGATTAAGGGGGCTAGTTGGTTTACCAAGATTGACCTCCGAGGGGCGTATAATCTTGTGCGTATTAAACAGGGAGATGAATGGAAAACAGCATTTAATACGCCCGAGGGCCATTTTGAGTACCTGGTGATGCCATTCGGGCTTTCTAATGCTCCATCTGTGTTTCAGTCCTTTATGCACGACATCTTCCAGAAGTATCTGGATAGGTTCATGATTGTATATTTGGATGACATTTTGGTCTTTTCGGATGATTGGGAGTCTCATGTGAGGCAGGTCAGGATGGTATTCCAGGTCCTTCGTGCTAATGCGTTGTTTGTGAAGGGGTCTAAATGCCTCTTTGGAGTTCAGAAGGTTTCCTTTTTGGGCTCCATTTTTTCCCCTTCTACTATCGAGATGGACCCTGTTAAAGTTAAGGCCATTTATGATTGGACACAACCTACATCTGTGAAGAGTCTTCAAAAGTTTCTGGGCTTTGCTAATTTTTACCATCGCTTCATCGCTAATTTTTCTAGTGTGGTTAAGCCTTTGACTGATTTGACGAAGAAAGGCACTGATGTGGTGAATTGGTCCCCTGCGGCCGTTGAGGCTTTTCAGGAGCTTAAACGTCGCTTTACTTCGGCCCCTGTGTTGCGTCAGCCAGATGTTTCGCTCCCTTTTCAGGTCAAGGTTGATGCTTCTGAGATTGGGGCAGGGGCTGTTTTGTCTCAGAGAAGTTCTGATGGCTCTTTGATGAAGCCATGTGCTTTCTTTTCTAGAAAGTTTTCGCCTGCTGAGCGTAATTATGATGTCGGCAATCGGGAGTTGTTGGCTATGAAATGGGCATTCGAGGAGTGGCGACATTGGCTTGAGGGAGCCAAACACCGCGTGGTGGTCTTGACTGATCACAAGAATCTGACTTACCTCGAGTCTGCCAAGCGGTTGAATCCTAGACAGGCTCGATGGTCGCTGTTTTTCTCCCAGTTCGATTTTGTGGTCTCATACCTTCCGGGATCTAAGAATGTGAAGGCTGATGCCCTTTCTAGGAGTTTTTTTACCTGATTCTCCGGGAGTCCCTGAGCCGGCTGGTAATCTCAAAGAGGGGATGATTCTGTCTGCCATTTCCCCTGATTTGCGGCGGGGGCTGCAGGAGTTTCAGGCTGATAGACCTGACCGCTGTCCAGTGGACAAACTGTTTGTCCCTGATAGATGTACTAGTAAAGTTATTTCTGAGGTTCATTGTTCAGTATTGGCTGGTCATCCTGGGATTTTTGGTACCAGAGATTTGGTTGCTAGATCCTTTTGGTGGCCTTCCTTGTCACGGGATGTGCGTTCTTTTGTGCAGTCCTGTGGGACTTGTGCTCGGGCCAAGCCTTGCTGTTCTCGTGCCAGTGGGTTGCTTTTGCCTTTGCCTGTCCCGAAGAGGCCCTGGACGCATATTTCCATGGATTTTATTTCTGATCTTCCTGTCTCTCAAAGGATGTCCGTCATCTGGGTGGTTTGTGATCGGTTTTCTAAGATGGTCCATTTGGTACCCTTGCCTAAATTGCCTTCTTCCTCTGATTTGGTTCCATTATTTTTTCAGCATGTGGTTCGTTTGCATGGCATTCCGGAGAACATTGTGTCTGACAGAGGTTCCCAGTTTGTTTCTAGGTTTTGGCGGTCCTTTTGTGCTAAGATGGGCATTGATTTGTCTTTTTCTTCAGCGTTCCATCCTCAGACAAATGGCCAAACCGAACGAACCAATCAGACCTTGGAAACCTATCTGAGATGCTTTGTTTCTGCTGATCAGGATGATTGGGTGACCTTCTTGCCATTGGCCGAGTTCGCCCTTAATAATCGGGCTAGTTCGGCCACTTTGGTTTCGCCTTTTTTTTGTAATTCTGGTTTTCATCCTCGTTTTTCTTCAGGGCAGGTTGAGCCTTCTGACTGTCCTGGTGTGGATTCTGTGGTGGACAGGTTACAGCAAATTTGGTCTCACGTGGTGGACAATTTGACGTTGTCTCAGGAGAAGGCGCAACGTTTTGCTAACCGCCGTCGTTGTGTTGGTCCCCGACTTCGTGTTGGGGATTTGGTTTGGTTGTCTTCTCGTTATGTTCCTATGAAGGTTTCTTCTCCTAAGTTTAAGCCTCGTTTCATTGGTCCTTATAAGATTTCTGAAATTATCAATCCTGTGTCGTTTCGTTTGGCCCTTCCAGCTTCTTTTGCCATCCATAATGTGTTCCATAGGTCGTTGTTGCGGAGATATGTGGCGCCTATGGTTCCTTCCGTTGATCCTCCTGCTCCGGTGTTGGTTGAGGGGGAGTTGGAGTATGTGGTGGAGAAGATTTTGGATTCTCGTATTTCGAGACGGAAGCTTCAGTACCGGGTTAAATGGAAGGGTCATGGTCAGGAGGATAATTCCTGGGTTGTTGCCTCCGATGTCCACGCTGCCGATTTGGTTCGTGCCTTTCATTTGGCTCGTCCTGATCGGCCTGGGGGCTCTGGTGAGGGTTCAGTGGCCCCTCCTCAAGGGGGGGGTACTGTTGTGAATTCCGTTCTCGGGCTCCCTCCTGTGGTCGTGAATGGTACTTTGGTGAGTTCGGTCCTTGGACACCCTCTGGTGGCTTTGAGTGGAACTGCTGATCTTTGAGGTTGGCTTTCTCAGCTGCCCTTGCTTATTGCTTCTGCTGGCTTCCCTATTTAACTCTGCTCAGGTCGTTAGTTCATGCCAGCTGTCAATGTCTCAGTACTGGTTCAGATCTCTCTTGGATTTCTCTGATGACCTGTCTACTCCAGCAGAAGCTAAGTCCCTGCTAGTTCATTTGCTGTTCATTGGTTTTTGAATCTATTTCTCAGTACATGCTATGTTTCTAGTCCAGCTTGCTATTATGATATTTCCTTGCTAGCTGGAAGCTCTGGGGGTGCAGAGCTGCACCTCCACACAGTGAGTCGGTGTGGAGGTCTTTTTGCACACTCTGCGTGGTTTTTGTAGTTTTTGATACTGACCGCATAGTTTCCTTTCCTATCCTCTGTCTGTCTAGAGAATATCCGGCCTCCTTTGCTAAAATCTGTTTCATTCCTGTGTTTGTCACTTCCCTCTTAACTCACAGTCAATATTTGTGGGGGGCTACCTTTACCTTGGGGAATTTCTCTGAGGCAAGGTAGGCTGCTATTTCTATCTTTAGGGGTAGTTAGCTCTTAGGCTGTGAAGAGGCGTCTAGGGAGAGTTAGGCACGCTCCACGGCTATTTCTAGTGTGTGTGATAGGATTTGGGATTGCGGTGAGTAGAGTTACCACCTCCTCAGAGCTTGTCCCAGGTTTTCCGTTTTAACCATCAGGTCTTTCTGGGTGCTCCTAACCACCAGGTCCATAACAGTTACCTGGTTAAAGATATTCTTCCTTGCTTCCAAGCGTGACATCACTCTCCCCAGGAGGAAAGCAATGCCACTGTGACAACCAGGTCTCTGGGGCATCACAAAAGCAGCATCTCATCATTCACTAACCAAACTACTCAGTTTATTATTCTATAGAAACATGGGTACATTTGTGAATGAGAGAAGTGTAAAATTTGAATGTAGGTGAAAAGTGGGCCCCCCAAAGTCAATGTTACTGGTGGGCCCTTGGCACCCAGTCCGACACTGGGCAGTGATGCATGCGTTATGCATACTCCTGGTCAGACTCTAACTACAGCTATGTTTCTTGGGGCGTAATCTCCGCGCTTTGGATGCAGTGGATAACCTGCTCCTCCCAAAGTGCCACCCCCTGTTGTATGCGCAGTGATTCCGCATGTGTTCATAGACTAGGTTATTTATCTTGCTGAGACGGAGCGTCTCCGCAAGATAAACAGACATGCTGCGGTCGGTAAAGACGCACCGCATATCCGGTTACGCAGGGCCACCGGATGCATCCCTGCAGGCATAGTGCAGATGGGATTTCATAAAGTCCCCTCCACTATGCTGTAACATCTGGACGCTGCGGATTGGACACTGCAGCTGTACACATCGTCCAATCGGCAGAAAATCCTGAAGGTTTCCTGACCGTGGAAACAGCCACTGGGTGTGGACTTGGTCCATACACTACTATTGAATGAGGCCACATCTTCTGATCCATGAAAATGCACAGTGCTATGGTGGGTGGCTGCACAGCTCACCCCCTAGTGATAACACCACACAGTGCGCCCCCTAGTGTCCTCCAGCTATAACACCACAGCTCACCCCCTAGTGTCCTCCAGTGATATCACCACAGCTCGCCCCCTAGTGTCCTCCAGCTATAACATCACAGCTCGCCCCCTAGTGTCCTCTTGTGATAACACCACAGTGCGCCCCCTAGTGTCCTCGTGTGATAACACCACAGCTCGCCCCCTAGTGTCCTCCAGTGATAACACCACAGCTCGCCCCCTAGTATCCTCCTGTGATAACACCACAGCGCGCCCCCTTGTGTCCTCCAGTGATAACACCACAGCTCGCCCCCTAGTGTCCTCCAGTGATAACACCACAGCTCGCCCCCTAGTGTCCTCCTGTGATAGCACCACAGCTCGCCCCCTAGTGTCCTCCAGTGATAACACCACAGCTCGCCCCCTAGTGTCCTCCAGTGATAACACCACAGCTCGCCCCCTAGTGTCCTCCAGTGATAACACCACAGCTCGCCCCCTAGTATCCTCCTGTGATAACACCACAGCTCGCCCCCTAGTGTCCTCCAGTGATAACACCACAGCGCGTCCCCTAGTGTCCTCTTGTGATAATACTACAGCTCGGCCCCTAGTATCCTCTTGTGATAACATCACAGCTCGCCCCCTAGTGTCCTCCAGTGATAACACCACAGCTCGCCCCCTAGTGTCCTCTTGTGATAACACCACAGCTTGCCCCCTAGTGTCCTCTTGTGATAACACCACAGCACTCCCCCTAGTGTCCTCTTGTGATAACACCACAGCTCGCCCCCTAGTGTCCTCCTGTGATAACACCACAGCTCGCCCCCTAGTGTCCTCCAGTGAGAGGACAACAGCTCACCCCCTAGTGTCCTCCAGTGATAACACCACAGCTCGCCCCCTAGTGTCCTCCTGTGATAACACCACAGCTCGCCCCCTAGTGTCCTCCAGTGATAACACCACAGCTCGCCCACTAGTGTCCTCCAGTGATAACACCACAGCTCGCCCCCTAGTGTCCTCCTGTGATAACACCACAGCTCGCCCCCTAATGTCCTCCAGTGATAACACCACAGCTCGCCCCCTAGTGTCCTCCAGTGATAACACCACAGCTCGCCCCCTAGTGTCCTCCAGTGATAGGACAACAGCGCGCCCCCTAGTGTCCTCCAGTGATAACACCACAGCGCGCCCCCTAGTGTCCTCCAGTGATAACATCACAGCTCGCCCCCTAGTGTCCTCCAGTGATAACACCACAGCTCGCCCCCTAGTGTCCTCTTGTGATAACACCACAGCTTGCCCCCTAGTGTCCTCTTGTGATAACACCACAGCACTCCCCCTAGTGTCCTCTTGTGATAACACCACAGCTCGCCCCCTAGTGTCCTCCAGTGATAGGACAACAGCGCGCCCCCTAGTGTCCTCCAGTGATAACACCACAGCTCGCCCCCTAGTGTCCTCCAGTGATAACACCACAGCTCGCCCCCTAGTGTCCTCCAGTGATAACGCCACGGCTCGCCCCCTAGTGTCCTCCAGTGATAACACCACAGCTCGCCCCCTAGTGTCCTCCTGTGATAACACCACAGCGCACCCCCTAGTGTCCTCCAGTGATAACACCACAGCTCGCCCCCTAGTATCCTCCTGTGATAACACCACAGCTCGCCCCCTAGTGTCCTCCAGTGATAACACCACAGCGCGCCCCCTAGTGTCCTCCTGTGATAACACCACAGCGCGCCCCCTAGTGTCCTCCTGTGATAACACCACAGCGCGCCCCCTAGTGTCCTCCTGTGATAACACCACAGCGCTCCCCCTAGTGTCCTCCTGTGATAACACCACAGCGCGCCCCCTAGTGTCCTCCTGTGATAACACCACAGCTCGCCCCCTAGTGTCCTCCAGTAATAACACCACAGCTCGCCCCCTAGTGTCCTCCAGTGATAACACCACAGTGCGCCCCCTAGTGTCCTCCAGTGATAACACCACAGTGCGCCCCCTAGTGTCCTCCAGTGATAACACCACAGTGCGCCCCCTAGTGTCCTCCAGTGATAACACCACAGCTCGCCCCCTAGTGTCCTCCAGTGATAACACCACAGCTCGCCCCCTAGTGTCCTCCTGTGATAACACCACAGCGCGCCCCCTAGTGTCCTCCAGTGATAACACCACAGCGCGCCCCCTAGTGTCCTCCTGTGATAACACCACAGCTCGCCCCCTAGTGTCCTCCAGTGATAACACCACAGCTCGCCCCCTAGTGTCCTCCAGTGATAACACCACAGTGCGCCCCCTAGTGTCCTCCAGTGATAATACCACAGTGCGCCCCCTAGTGTCCTCCAGTGATAACACCACAGTGCGCCCCCTAGTGTCCTCCAGTGATAACACCACAGCTCGCCCCCTAGTGTCCTCCAGTGATAACACCACAGCTCGCCCCCTAGTGTCCTCCTGTGATAACACCACAGCGCGCCCCCTAGTGTCCTCCAGTGATAACACCACAGCGCGCCCCCTAGTGTCCTCCTGTGATAACACCACAGCTCGCCCCCTAGTGTCCTCCAGTGATAACACCACAGCTCGCCCCCTAGTGTCCTCCTGTGATAACACCACAGCGCGCCCCCTAGTGTCCTCCTGTGATAACACCACAGCTCGCCCCCTAGTGTCCTCCAGTGATAACACCACAGCTCGCCCCCTAGTGTCCTCCAGTGATAACACCACAGCGCGCCCCCTAGTGTCCTCCTGTGATAACACCACAGCTCGTCCCCTAGTGTCCTCCAGTGATAACACCACAGCTCGCCCCCTAGTGTCCTCTAGTGATAACACCACAGCTCGCCCCCTAGTGTCCTCCAGCTATAACACCACAGCGCGCCCCCTAGTGTCCTCCTGTGATAACACCACAGCTCGCCCCCTAGTGTCCTCCAGTGATAACACCACAGCTCGCCCCCTAGTGTCCTCCAGTGATAACACCACAGCTCGCCCCCTAGTGTCCTCCAGTGATAACACCACAGCTCGCCCCCTAGTGTCCTCCAGTGATAACACCACAGCGCGCCCCCTAGTGTCCTCCAGTGATAACACCACAGCTCGCCCCCTAGTGTCCTCCTGTGATAACACCACAGCTCGCCCCCTAGTGTCCTCCAGTGATAACACCACAGCGCGCCCCCTAGTGTCCTCCAGTGATAACACCACAGCTCGCCCCCTAGTGTCCTCCTGTGATAACACCACAGTGCGCCCCCTAGTGTCCTCTTGTGATAACACCACAGCGCGCCCCCTAGTGTCCTCCTGTGATAACACCACAGCTCGCCCCCTAGTGTCCTCCAGTGATAACACCACAGCTCGCCTCCTAGTGTCCTCTTGTGATAACACCACAGCTCGCCCCCTAGTGTCCTCCAGTGATAACACCACAGCTCGCCCCCTAGTGTCCTCCAGTGATAACACCACAGCTCGCCCCCTAGTGTCCTCCAGTGATAACACCACAGCTCGCCCCCTAGTGTCCTCCAGTGATAACACCACAGCTCGCCCCCTAGTGTCCTCCAGTGATAACACCACAGCTCGCCCCCTAGTGTCCTCCAGTGATAACACCACAGCTCGCCCCCTAGTGTCCTCCAGTGATAACACCACAGCTCGCCCCCTAGTGTCCTCCAGTGATAACACCACAGCTCGCCCCCTAGTGTCCTCCAGTGATAACACCACAGCTCGCCCCCTAGTGTCCTCCAGTGATAACACCACAGCTCGCCCCCTAGTGTCCTCCAGTGATAACACCACAGCTCGCCCCCTAGTGTCCTCCAGTGATAACACCACAGCTCGCCCCCTAGTGTCCTCCAGTGATAACACCACAGCTCGCCCCCTAGTGTCCTCCAGTGATAACACCACAGCTCGCCCCCTAGTGTCCTCCAGCTGTAACACCACAGCTCGCCCCCTAGTGTCCTCCAGTGATAACACCACAGCTCGCCCCCTAGTGTCCTCCAGTGATAACACCACAGCGCGCCCCCTAGTGTCCTCCAGTGATAACACCACAGCTCGCCCCCTAGTATCCTCCTGTGATAACACCACAGCTCGCCCCCTAGTGTCCTCCTGTGATAACACCACAGCGCACCCCCTAGTGTCCTCCAGTGATAACACCACAGCTCGCCCCCTAGTATCCTCCTGTGATAACACCACAGCTCGCCCCCTAGTGTCCTCCAGTGATAACACCACAGCGCGCCCCCTAGTGTCCTCCTGTGATAACACCACAGCGCGCCCCCTAGTGTCCTCCTGTGATAACACCACAGCGCGCCCCCTAGTGTCCTCCTGTGATAACACCACAGCGCTCCCCCTAGTGTCCTCCTGTGATAACACCACAGCGCGCCCCCTAGTGTCCTCCTGTGATAACACCACAGCTCGCCCCCTAGTGTCCTCCAGTAATAACACCACAGCTCGCCCCCTAGTGTCCTCCAGTGATAACACCACAGTGCGCCCCCTAGTGTCCTCCAGTGATAACACCACAGTGCGCCCCCTAGTGTCCTCCAGTGATAACACCACAGTGCGCCCCCTAGTGTCCTCCAGTGATAACACCACAGCTCGCCCCCTAGTGTCCTCCAGTGATAACACCACAGCTCGCCCCCTAGTGTCCTCCTGTGATAACACCACAGCGCGCCCCCTAGTGTCCTCCAGTGATAACACCACAGCGCGCCCCCTAGTGTCCTCCTGTGATAACACCACAGCTCGCCCCCTAGTGTCCTCCAGTGATAACACCACAGCTCGCCCCCTAGTGTCCTCCAGTGATAACACCACAGTGCGCCCCCTAGTGTCCTCCAGTGATAATACCACAGTGCGCCCCCTAGTGTCCTCCAGTGATAACACCACAGTGCGCCCCCTAGTGTCCTCCAGTGATAACACCACAGCTCGCCCCCTAGTGTCCTCCAGTGATAACACCACAGCTCGCCCCCTAGTGTCCTCCTGTGATAACACCACAGCGCGCCCCCTAGTGTCCTCCAGTGATAACACCACAGCGCGCCCCCTAGTGTCCTCCTGTGATAACACCACAGCTCGCCCCCTAGTGTCCTCCAGTGATAACACCACAGCTCGCCCCCTAGTGTCCTCCTGTGATAACACCACAGCGCGCCCCCTAGTGTCCTCCTGTGATAACACCACAGCTCGCCCCCTAGTGTCCTCCAGTGATAACACCACAGCTCGCCCCCTAGTGTCCTCCAGTGATAACACCACAGCGCGCCCCCTAGTGTCCTCCTGTGATAACACCACAGCTCGTCCCCTAGTGTCCTCCAGTGATAACACCACAGCTCGCCCCCTAGTGTCCTCTAGTGATAACACCACAGCTCGCCCCCTAGTGTCCTCCAGCTATAACACCACAGCGCGCCCCCTAGTGTCCTCCTGTGATAACACCACAGCTCGCCCCCTAGTGTCCTCCAGTGATAACACCACAGCTCGCCCCCTAGTGTCCTCCAGTGATAACACCACAGCTCGCCCCCTAGTGTCCTCCAGTGATAACACCACAGCTCGCCCCCTAGTGTCCTCCAGTGATAACACCACAGCGCGCCCCCTAGTGTCCTCCAGTGATAACACCACAGCTCGCCCCCTAGTGTCCTCCTGTGATAACACCACAGCTCGCCCCCTAGTGTCCTCCAGTGATAACACCACAGCGCGCCCCCTAGTGTCCTCCAGTGATAACACCACAGCTCGCCCCCTAGTGTCCTCCTGTGATAACACCACAGTGCGCCCCCTAGTGTCCTCTTGTGATAACACCACAGCGCGCCCCCTAGTGTCCTCCTGTGATAACACCACAGCTCGCCCCCTAGTGTCCTCCAGTGATAACACCACAGCTCGCCTCCTAGTGTCCTCTTGTGATAACACCACAGCTCGCCCCCTAGTGTCCTCCAGTGATAACACCACAGCTCGCCCCCTAGTGTCCTCCAGTGATAACACCACAGCTCGCCCCCTAGTGTCCTCCAGTGATAACACCACAGCTCGCCCCCTAGTGTCCTCCAGTGATAACACCACAGCTCGCCCCCTAGTGTCCTCCAGTGATAACACCACAGCTCGCCCCCTAGTGTCCTCCAGTGATAACACCACAGCTCGCCCCCTAGTGTCCTCCAGTGATAACACCACAGCTCGCCCCCTAGTGTCCTCCAGTGATAACACCACAGCTCGCCCCCTAGTGTCCTCCAGTGATAACACCACAGCTCGCCCCCTAGTGTCCTCCAGTGATAACACCACAGCTCGCCCCCTAGTGTCCTCCAGTGATAACACCACAGCTCGCCCCCTAGTGTCCTCCAGTGATAACACCACAGCTCGCCCCCTAGTGTCCTCCAGTGATAACACCACAGCTCGCCCCCTAGTGTCCTCCAGTGATAACACCACAGCTCGCCCCCTAGTGTCCTCCAGCTGTAACACCACAGCTCGCCCCCTAGTGTCCTCCAGTGATAACACCACAGCTCGCCCCCTAGTGTCCTCCAGTGATAACACCACAGCGCGCCCCCTAGTGTCCTCCAGTGATAACACCACAGCTCGCCCCCTAGTGTCCTCCAGTGATAACACCACAGCTCGCCCCCTAGTGTCCTCTAGTGATAACACCACAGCTCGCCCCCTAGTGTCCTCCAGTGATAACACCACAGCTCGCCCCCTAGTGTCCTCCAGTGATAACACCACAGTGCGCCCCCTAGTGTCCTCCAGTGATAACACCACAGCGCGCCCCCTAGTGTCCTCTTGTGATAACACCACAGTGCGCCCCCTAGTGTCCTCCAGTGATAACACCACAGCGCGCCCCCTAGTGTCCTCCAGTGATAACACCACAGCTCGCCCCCTTGTGTCCTCTAGTGATAACACCACAGCTCGCCCCCTAGTGCCTCCAATGATAACACCACAGCTCGCCCCCTAGTGTCCTCCAGTGATAACACCACAGCTCGCCCCCTAGTGTCCTCCAGTGATAACACCACAGCTCGCCCCCTAGTGTCCTCCTGTGATAACACCACAGCTCGCCCCCTAGTGTCCTCCAGTGATAACACCACAGCTCGCCCCCTAGTGTCCTCTAGTGATAACACCACAGCTCGCCCCCTAGTGTCCTCCAGCTATAACACCACAGCGCGCCCCCTAGTGTCCTCCTGTGATAACACCACAGCGCGCCCCCTAGTGTCCTCCAGTGATAACACCACAGCTCGCCCCCTAGTGTCCTCCAGTGATAACACCACAGCTCGCCCCCTAGTGTCCTCCAGTGATAACACCACAGCTCGCCCCCTAGTGTCCTCCAGTGATAACACCACAGCTCGCCCCCTAGTGTCCTCCAGTGATAACACCACAGCGCGCCCCCTAGTGTCCTCCAGTGATAACACCACAGCGCGCCCCCTAGTGTCCTCCAGTGATAACACCACAGCGCGCCCCCTAGTGTCCTCCAGTGATAACACCACAGCTCGCCCCCTAGTGTCCTCCAGTGATAACACCACAGCTCGCCCCCTAGTGTCCTCCAGTGATAACACCACAGCTCGCCCCCTAGTGTCCTCCAGTGATAACACCACAGTGCGCCCCCTAGTGTCCTCCAGTGATAACACCACAGCGCGCCCCCTAGTGTCCTCCAGTGATAACACCACAGCTCGCCCCCTAGTGTCCTCCAGTGATAACACCACAGCTCGCCCCCTAGTGTCCTCCTGTGATAACACCACAGTGCGCCCCCTAGTGTCCTCTTGTGATAACACCACAGCGCGCCCCCTAGTGTCCTCCTGTGATAACACCACTGCTCTAGGTCACTGTGACTGTCCGCCCTATGTGGCGGTTTCCACTCCCTGAGCACATGACTGGTGACGTCACGCGGCCGCACGTCAGGAGCGGTAAGTGTGTGAGGAACCGGACACGGCCATGAGTTCTATTGTTACTGCAACCAACCTTACTATAGCTGCTCCCTGATTGGTCGTCCGGGACAGGCCTCCGTGTTTGTGGGCGTGTCTCTCCCTCTGATTGGCTCGTTCCTTTCCCTCATTCGCCGGGTTAGGTTGTTCTCTCTGGGTGCCGGTTGCGTCAGCTGCTGGCAGTTGCCGGGTAGTGACAGGAATGGCGGAGAACGTGGCGGCCACAATGCAGAGCCTGAACCTGAGCAAGGTGAGCGGGGGCTGGGGGCTGGTATGGGGGGCACAGCGGGGTCTGTGTATAGGGGGCCACATGTACAGGACACCCTGTGCTGCCATTGTGCAATGCTCCCAGGGGGCACCAGGCCGGCGCTATAGTGAGGGGATACGCAGCTGCAGACGCTCAGCTGTAGTGTCTATCCCATTCCCTGTGGGACGGCCGGAGACCCCGGAGCGCTGACCCCCGCTGTGTCCGTCACCCCCAGTGGTTGGCGCTGCACTGAGCATGTGCGACCACCATGCCCCCCTCTCGGTCCAGGACGCTCGGTCCCAGCGATCATACATGCACCTCCTATACTGGAGGGGACAGAACGCTTTATATATTTCCGCTGACTTCTCCGTACGAGGCTGGCGGGATGACTCCTAGTTCTGACGACACCGTTCACGGTCACTCATTTTCTCAGACTTGTAACTTTCTCATTTTTCCATCATCGCTGGGCTTGTTCTCTGCGCCGAGCTCCTGTATTTATTGATACCATTTTGGGCTACATCGGACACCGATCACTTTTTATTGAATTTTTATGGTGGTCAAAGAAATAAATTCTTGTGTCGGATTGATGGAATTTAAGTGGTTAAAGGGCAGCGACTGGCATTTCCTCTGGTCACAACAGATGCCGGCTGTAGCCCACAGCTGGCCCCTCTGTGTGTGCAGTGATCTGGGCTCCTGAGCTCGCTTCTGCCGTTCTCACCCACAGATACATTATACTGTACATTGGAAGGGAGTCGCTCAGTCCTCGCCGCTCATTAAGGCCGTGCAGGATATTTCTGCTGATGACTCATATACAGTGTGGGGCCATGTATATATGTGTACGGTGGATTACATCAGATCTCCCCGCCCCTATGATCATTATCTAGAGGTGTCACACTGTATTCTGCTACTGATCCGTCACAGGTTCAAAACTTTAAAGTACAAATTTGTAAAAAGTTTTAAGTTTTCCAAAATATATAAAAAAAGCACCAGAGATCCTAACAATGGTGAGAGCCTGACAGGGGTATTAGGAGCTGGGAGTGTCCAGTGCTCCCCTTTTGTCTCTCCGCACTCCCCGCTCCCCCTCCACTATTTTCAGTCTCTCGCACTTCCCGTTTCACACCGTCTTCCACTTATAACTTTTGTATTTTTCAGGCAAATTCAGAAGGCGGAAAACAGAAGGAAGGAGGAAAAAAGAAGAGCAAGGATGGATGTGGAGATGGGGGCCGCGCGGAGGTAAGTGTAGCGCCCCCACTGCCGCAGGGCCGAGGGGTACCCGGTACCGGGCCCCTGAGTCTCTGCTCTGGGGTTGTCACGGCGGCTAGGCCCGGTCCGTGACCCTGCTGAGGGGGGGGGGGGGCATACAGTGAATAAGAGATGCAGTTGATGGTGGTGGTGCGGTGCAGTAAATAACGAGGACACCAGGTTGCAGTCTCTTTACCTCTTTACTGAAGGTCTCTGGATCCTCAGTCCGGAATACGGTTCACCAGGCTGCGCAAGTCTGGCCGGTCCAATGGCACCTCCAGAGTTCTCCTCACAGGTGGAAATCTGTGCCTTCCTTCTAGCGCTATGTGTTGTAGTCCTTCCCTGCTGTGCTTACGGAAAGTCCCCACAACTGTTGTGTCTGTTTCTTAAGTTCCCTCACAACTCGATTAGATGATGTTCTGCTAATCCTCCGTCCCTCCCTGATGTTACGGTTAGGACGGCACCCGTTTGACGGGTAGGCTCGGAGCTCTTCCGGGACCCTAGAGTCGCCCCTCTCCACAAGTTGCCCCCCAAGACTGCATAGGTGATTTAGGTGAGACAGCCCACCTTAGACTGACTGTCCTGCCGTTGGTTTGAAGTATTGCCTGAAGCTGAATATAGTAATACTTCCTCGGCGTTCCGGCCGCCGGTTATGCGCCTCAGTAGGATGTTGCCTCGGTCTTACAGCACGACTCCTACTGGTATTCTCCTATTTGCTTTGATCTCGTTTCTCACTCAGCACAATATATCTCGCTTCTATTCCTTCCTTTGGGTACCGCCGCTATGCTGAGCAGGCACGGTCCCGTGACGTTCCTTCTTGTAGCCAGGCCTCTATCAGGGTCCCAAACCTGACAGAGACCCTACCGAATCTTCCCTGACAACACCCTCTGCCACCAGGTGTTGTCTTGTCCATCCCAGTCAGCTTTCTGATCTAACTTCCTGCCTGACCCCCAGTTTACCCACAGTGTGTGAGGAGTGGCCTAGTAAATAGAACCCTTAGCTCCCCCTGGAGGCCCGGCTGTGAAATGTATTGGTGTATGTGATACCTGGTCAGATGAACTCCTTCAGTGCCATCAGACGTACCATAGCCCCCCTTTGCGGCGGAGCCACAGTACTGCAGCAACCAGGACTCTGGGGCGCTGCATAAGGACTAGTGATGAGCGAATATACTCGTTGCTCAGGTGATCTCTGAGTATTTGTTAGTGTTCGGAGATTTAGTTTTCCTTGCCTCAGCTGAATGATTTACAGCTACTAGCCAGGCTGAGTACATGTGGGGATTCTCTAGCAACCAGGCAACCCCCACATGTACTCAGCCTGGCTAATAGCTGTAAATCATTCAGCTGCCCGTGATGAAAACTAAATGTCCAAACACTAACAAATACTCATAGATCACCTGAGCAACGAGTACACTCGCTCATCACTAGTAAGGACTTATTGCACATATTACAGGGGCTTCATTATAGGGATTGTCTGATGAAAACAAGTTATCTCCTGGCTGTAGGATCGGGGACAACTTATAGAGATGAGTGTCTGACTTCAGGGACCCGCACCGATCAGAAGAATGGGGCAGCTTTCTCCGCTAGAATGGACGGCAGTGCACATGGCCGACCATCACTCACAGGGCGGCAATCACTGTTACTGGCTTTTTCCGGCAGCCCCATAGAGCACTGATGGAGCGGTGGTCGGGTGTGTGCGCTGTCTCTGCATTGTGTAACAGGGAGAAACCTTCCCATTCTGCTGCCGATCAGTGCAGGTCCCAGCACCCAGACCTCCACCGATCCACAGGAGTGGTGATGACTTGTTCTCACTGGACAACCCCTTTAAATTGGAGTCCCCCCTCTCAGGACCACTCGTTTACTGGACTGAGTGAAAAGGTAGTGGAAGTGGGCCCTCTTGAGGGCTTGTTGACTCATTCTGGTGGAGGGCGTTCTCTTGCACATGGGGTGGAGGGTCTTCACCTTCTCTGGGGAGAGGGTATCATCTCTCTCTTTGGTTGGTATGGGGGGTTATTTCTCACTTTAGGCAAGGTTGGGGTTCCTTCCTCTTGGGTGGGGGGGGGGGGGTGTTTGCGCTCTCTGGCAGAGGGGTTTCACTTTTCAGAGAGGTGGTCTCTGCCCAGCTTAGCATGGCCAATCATTCATCTATACTCTGGGGTGTCCTGGTCTTCGGCCCTTCCCATCATACCTCCCTGCTGGCAGAGCACAGTTCTGTGTCCGCCTCTGTAAATATTGGCATGGACTGTGCTCCTGTGAATTGCTGCCAGGCGGAGGCGGGTACAATCCGGATAATCTGTGCCAGGTGAGCAGCTCAAATACAGGTTAACCCTTCTGCTACCACATCGGTAAAAAGATAAACAATTATGTTGTGACCTGAGATAAACACCGGCCTGTTCCAGATATCACTGCCCTGTAGGTGGCGCTATAATTCTAGGTTGTATTTCCCCTGGCGTTATATATTCTACATCCTGACATTTGTCTCTATCGTCAGCTCAATCCTTGGCCTGAATACATCAACCAGCGACTGGACATCTACAGTAAGCTGAAGGCCGAGCACGATGCCCTCCTGGCAGAGAAAGCCGCCAAAGCGAGCAAACCGATCAAGGTGACCCTGCCGGACGGGAAGCAAGTGGACGCCGAGTCGTGGAAGACCACGCCGTACCAAGTGGCTGCTGGGATCAGGTGAGGAGAGGACACGATGGTGGGCACTCTGGGGGCTGCCCCAGAGAAGGATGTCCAGGTGCTAGTAGTATAGACTTAAAGGGTTTTAACCATCTTGTCTAGGATATGCCATCACTGATTACTTGGGGGTCTGACCTCTGGGACCCCACTGATCCTGAGAATGAGGCGGACGTTGATGTTGTTTCCGCACCTTGTCCACTTCTGTGTTCCCAGCTCCATTTAAGTGAATGACGCTGGGAACGCTGCTGTCAGGGGCCCCAAGTTGAGATGTGGGGCACAAATTTTGGTTTTCTTGAATTTATTTATTTTTATCTGTGTACAATGTTTACCAATTGGGTTCATTATTTTGAGTTTTACAGATCGAACTTTTCTGAATGCGGCGATTCCACATATGTATTTTTTTTATTATCTTTATTTTTAATGGAGGCGAAAAGGGAAGTGATTTGGACTTTTATGGGGGTTTTTTTTCCCTCATATTTTTAATTTTTTTTTTATCTTTATAATTTTTCACTGCATTTATTAGCCCCCTTTAGTAGACTTTAACATGCAATCATCTGCTCGCAATACCACAGCAAATATCGTGGTCTCCTATGAAGCCCGGCCACACGCTGGGTGCAAAGGAGCTCCGCAATAATAAACACCAAGGTCTTCAGCAGATCCCCCGGCAGACATGGTCACACTTGGTGACCCTTGATCACGTCATGGGCTTGCTTTTGGCGCATTAAATCTAAAAATCCAAGTCTCAGAAAATGGCGACACAAGCCTCATTTTACTTCACCAAGTTTGGTATCGCCATAAGCGTACCGACCTAGATAATCTTTTTTTTAGGAAATTTTTACAGCACAACTAATGTTGTAAGATCAAAACTCTAAAACCGCCATATGCCGATTGCTTTGTCTCCTGCAGCCAGGGGTTGGCGGATAACACAGTGATCGCCAAGGTGAACAACGTGGTGTGGGACCTTGACCGCCCCCTGGAGGAAGACTGTTCACTTGCACTACTGAAATTTGATGATGAAGAAGCCCAAGCAGTAAGAGCTCTTCATGGTTTCTGAAGACTGAGTGGTCGGTGTATTATCCTCAGGTGTCGCTGCACTCGGTGACTTTCTTCTCCTCTTCCTCCTGCAGGTTTACTGGCACTCGAGCGCGCACATTATGGGTGAAGCCATGGAGCGCGTGTATGGGGGCTGCCTGTGCTACGGGCCGCCTATAGAAAGTGGCTTTTATTACGACATGTTTCTTGAAGACGGGTGAGCCTCTCCTTATCAGCTCAGCATCCACTCACCATAGGTCTGTGCTAAGATAATTGGTGGGACGGTTAGCAGATGTCCAGAGTCCGTACACGGGACCCGGAACCTTGCACCAGTGTGAGAGATGTTACGAATGACTCCGATCACACAAGTTTGGTCTTTTTCTCACCGTTCCTGTGCTGCGGATGGAGCTGTCACTGCAGAAATGTTCTAAGTCTTTTCTTCTCTTTTTCCTTCTCTCCCAGGGGGGTGTCCAGCAACGACTTCTCCAGCTTAGAAAACCTCTGCAAAAAGATAATGAAGGAGAAACAACCATTCGAAAGACTTGAAATTTCCAAAGAAACCCTGCTAGAAATGTTTAAGGTGAAGCCCCCGACTCTTGTAACAGCCTCACATTCATCTACATTTCCATAAAACCACATCTAAAGCCGATCCGACATCAAAATTCACAATGTTTGACTCTAATTATTTTCCTGTTGACTCATTAAGATTTTCTTTCTCACTTTAGTATAACAAGTTTAAATGCCGGATCCTAAATGAAAAAGTGGACACCCCGACCACCACCGTGTACAGGTAATGACGACTCAGAACACAGACTTTTTTCCCTCTCAGTCCCATAATCAACTTAAAGGGAATGTGGTGACAACTGCTCATTTCCCCACAGCGCCACCACAGGAGCACTGAGAAATTGCACTGTTTCCATTACTATCAGTGTAATGCACACGAGACTTGGGTCCTCCAGAGCAACAGACGCTATGTGTAGTTGATAGAACAGACTTTATAGTCATGGGCATATTTTTCTGGCATTGCCCTTGGAACAGGAAGTCACATGGATATGGCGTCCATGACTGCTGTTACCCTAAAAAGACCCAGCAGCGACTGTGGCTACTGCACTATTTACACTCTCTGTACAGCTTTCAGGTTTGTTAACTGGTGTTTTCATTCATAGATGCGGCCCCTTAATAGATCTTTGCAGAGGACCCCACGTCAGACATACCGGCAAGATTAAAGCCTTCAAAATTCACAAGGTAACGAGTACGGAGTCCACACCCCACAATACAGACATACACTGACGTGTCAGATCCTCTATATACTACACCACACGGGACACATCCTCTATATACTACACCACACGAGACACACCCTCTATATACTACACCACACGAGACACATCCCCTATATACTACACCACACGGGACACATCCTCTATATACTACACCACACGGGACACATCCTCTATATACTACACCACACGAGACACATCCCCTATATACTACACCACATGGGACACATCCTCTATATACTACACCACACCGGACACATCCTCTATATACTACACCACACGAGACACATCCCCTATATACTACACCACACGGGACACATCCTCTATATACTACACCACATGGGACACATCCTCTATATACTACACCACACGGGACACATCCTCTATATACTACACCACACGGGACACATCCTCTATATACTACACCACACATCCTCTATATACTACACCACACATCCTCTATATACTACACCACACGGGACACATTCTCTATATACTACACCACACGGGACACTTCCTCTATATACTACACCACACGGGACACATTCTCTATATACTACACCACACGGGACACTTCCTCTATATACTACACCACACATCCTCTATATACTACACCACACGGGACACATCCTCTATATACTACACCACACGGGACACATCCTCTATATACTACACCACACGGGACACATTCTCTATATACTACACCACACGGGACACGTCCTCTATATACTGCACCACACGGGACACATCCTCTATATACTATGTCGGGGTCGTAATACGACAATTAATCCTCATTCACCAGTCATTCCAAATTAAACTATGTGTGCAGGGCATCTGGTACCGGATAAGAATAAATCAGACAGGTAGCTGGTTCAAACTTAGTTAATGCCCCGTGCATCCACACATGTCTGCAGCGGTCACACCAACTGGCTTTATTCTAAAATACACAATACTATATTGAGTGTTAGGGGAAGGCGTGCATTAGGCGGGGTTTAAGCTAGCATCCAGTCTTTCTGATTTGTTCTGACGTCTTCTGGTGAATCCTCCCTTTCTCCACATTCCTGAGTTTCGATTCTGAAGAAATGAATCATCCCTCCAGACACAAACCAGAAACGAAACTGAACTCTGGCGACCATCTTTAAATACAATTACATATGCATTAGCTAGCAGATAGGAAAAACTTATTGTTTTACAGTGTAAGATATATAAAAGTACAAAGGTATATAAGAAAGTATATTTTCACCTTGACAATCCCCCCTAAACACTAAGTTTTTCCCTTAAAGAAAGATCCTTTGAGACTGTCCATGTGATGGGAAAAGGGGAGGTGGATTTCTTCATCCAGACACCTCAGAAGCTCTCCCCTAGCGAGAGGCCTCCAGGCAGCTGAACCCTTCACTAACCTCACATGGAGTTCTCCCACTGTCCCTAAACTAAGTCTCTTAGCATCATCTGAGAATGGGGGGTTTTGTCTACTCTCTTGAGGGGGAATGTACTTCGGGATCTCCCCTGGATCAGTACCATTGTACTCTGGTGGGTCTTCTTCTTGATTGTGGAAGGTGCCAGTCGGAGTTGCTTTGGCAATAACCTTTTTGTACAAAGAATAACACAACAGAAAATTATCGATTCAATTATAAGGAGGGCAATTAGTACTAAACAAACTTATTGAAGGAATCCCTTGATCCCACCTAACCAACTGGAGAAGAAAGATGTGTCTGCTCCAGCATACATGACACGTCGTCTTATTGTCCTAATTTGTTCAACTTCTTTAGAAACCTTCAGGTCTTTTGGATCTACATTTCGCCATTCAGGTCTGGCTATCTATATTTCGTCTCGTAAGTCTTTGGTCATACCGTCAATGAATGTATTTACCAATACTTTAACATCAAGTGGGTTTATGGGACTGTACCTCATGTCTTCCCATTTCAGCTGTAACCGTCCAAAGTATAGCTCTACACTTTCTCCTTTGTCACATCTGTAGAAGATCTTAATTTGTGTCCTAGCACGTCACCTGTTTTTGTGCTCACTAACTACCTAGGCCTGCCTAGGTGCACTTAATACGTCTATCATATGGTCATTATTTGTCTGTAGAATGAGAAAGGTTGGTTCTCAGGGTCAGCCAATTGTTCCAGCATAGCTAGCTAGTCAGAGGGCCTCCAGGGATAATACTCCTGTATCTGTCTTACCCTACCTGATGTGGTTGGTTCTCTGGTGGTGGGGGCGACATGACATGCTGGTCTACAGCTCCTTCCCAAAAGGATTACTGTCAGCCTACTCCTAAAAGTTAATGTCCCCACTATCCACCAACCACAATCCTGTGTCAGCTTCTTATATCACTACATGTGATCTTGTCTGGACAGGATTCAGTGTAATTCTCTTAGGTCGGGTTGCAGCACGGGTCATACAAGTGTTAGGGCCCAAATCCTCAACTATATCCTAAAAGGCATCACAGCTATAATTGACAAATCTTTGTTCACTGTAATATATATATTTGATCCATTCAACATTTTTATTAATCTGCATCTGTGGTACTATAGAAGCAAAGCCGGCATAAATCTGGTTCTGGGCTTTAAACTGGTCAGGTACCCCCCTTGGCACTCCAATGGCATCAATATATACTAGTGGATCTTCTTCATAACTCATGTGGAGCTGATCGAGACTTCTCCTCTTTCTGGTAGGTTCATCAGGTATCTTTGGTGTACATATATTGTGTATGTTTAATTAGCAAATCAGTATCTAGAGAACTGTTCTCTTTGCAGAAACTTGTCTTAAAAATCCCTACTAGTGTACCTGTGGTGTCGTGGGAATTATAGCAGGTGTAATTGTCAGCTAATACGGTTACTTCTCCTGGGACCTTTAGTTTAGGTTCCCTATGAAATAGTGGGACATAATCTGGGCAATCAGTGGGCTTCAAACCTTTCAACAGATTCATGACACAGGCAGTAGTGTTGTCATCAGGAAAAAGCAATGCATATGTGTAGAGATGTGTATTCGCAGCAGCACAAGCAATACATCCTACAGAGATATTCTGGACTCTTACATTGTATCTCACCCATTCTAACCATAGGTTTTTCCTTGGGGCTGTTTGTGTTTCTATGGAGAAAACCTCTTCCCAACTGAGACCTGGAATGGGGATCACTTCATTAACTACATTTTGCAAACGCTCACCTGGGCTTGTTTTAGGTGTACTGGTAACAGGGGCCTTGGTTGGTCTGAAACTAATATCCCGGAGCTGGATATGGCCTAAATTCCCATGGTATCCACTACTAAATACATAATTATAATGTCTTCCCAATACGAATGTCTGCAGATCAGCAGATTGGGCGTTCTCCAGATTCAGGAGGAGGGGGTGACAACTTTTACCCCATTTACAGCCCCTAAGTGGTTGCAGAAGGGCTGTTAGATGCATTCTCTCACGAAGACTCCTACCCGTCCCATCCTTGGGAACATGGCTTCACTAGGTTTATATCCCCAATCGTCTCCCGTATTCCAAGCAGCATCTGTCTAATAATAACAATTATTGTTGTATTGTCTGGTAACACATATAAAAAACTGGATAGTTCCCTCTACTATCCATTCAGTCTCGGGACACTTGACTACATCACAGAAATCAAATCGCCAGATATTCACCGGGGCTGTCAGGTTTACCCAGAGAATAGTGGGGCCAGAATTCTTATCTACAATAGGGGCCGAAGAGGTAGGAGCGAGGATGGCCCCCATTTCCAGGATCAAAAACAACAGCAACATTTCCCTTCAGTCACTACTGTGACTAAACACTGGTTCGGTCTCTTTTACAGTGTGAAGCGTGAATCCAGGTGCTCTTTCCTTCAAGTTTTACTGCAGTGGGGGTGACCAGGATCACCGTGTGAAGTCCTTCAAATCTCGGCTGGAGACAATCTCTGCGCACAAACTTTTTCACATACACCAGGTCTCCTGGCACAAAGGGATAGTGTCCAGGAACCTTGTCTGGGTCTGGAAGAGAACTGAAGACAGTTAAATGCACTTTGGCAAAGTGTCCATGTAAGGCCTGCACATAGCGAGTCAAGTCCTGGTACTTGAGCTGCAACTGTTGTGGAAAGAAACATTCAAGACTGGGGCTCCTGCCAAACAGAATCTCATACGGTGACAGTCCTGTCTTCCTGTTTGGGGTATATCTTACTGAAAACAAAGCTAGAGGGAGGCATTCTGTCCATGGTTTACCAGTCTCTGACATTGCCTTCTGGATTTTAAGCTTAAGAGTTCCATTTAGTCTCTCCACTCTTCCACTGCTCTGTGGATGGTATGGAGTATGCAATGCTTGACTTACCCCCAGTGCTGCCATTACCTCTGACATGATCTCTCCAGTAAAATGGGAACTCCGATCGCTTTCAATGACTTCAGGAACTCCATACCTGCATATGATCTCAGCCATCAGTTTCTTCGCCGTTGTCTTAGCCGTAGCTTTGGCAACTGGGTAGGCTTCTGGCCAACCTGAAAATAAATCAATGCAGACCAACACATACTCATACGTCCCTACCCTAGGTAACCGAATATAATCAATCTGCAGTCTCTGGAATTGGTTAAAGGGCCGGGGAGTGTGTTTGGATGGGGTTTTCACTGTCCTACTCTGATTATGTGTGACACATATCATGCAGCTCTGTACCTGCCTTTCTGCGCAGGTGGAAAACTCGGGGGCAATCCATTGTTTCTGTAGGGTGTCACACATGGCCGTCTTCGAGTGGTGCACATTCCCGTGCAGAACCTGTGCCATCATTGGGTACAGTACCTGTGGTAGGCAGACCTTTTCACCCCTCCCCCATAGTCCAGTGACGGTATCAGAGCAAGCCCCTATCTTTTGCCACCTATTTTTCTCCTCCTTACTTGCCTGTTCTTGTAACCGGGCTAAGATGTCTTTCAACACAAGTGGAGATGGTGGGGTGTCTAGGTGATGTACTTGAGAGGCTACAGGAGTGCTTGCTGCTTTCTTCGCAGCCTGGTCTGCCAGTGCGTTACCCTTCGTTCGTCCATCAGTGCCTTTGCTATGTGCCTTTACCTTTATGATGCCTGCTTAGGTGGGAAACTGTAGTGCATTCATAAGTTGCTGGACTGCCTCAGCATGTTTAATGGGGTGGCCATTTGCTGTCAGAAAAGCCCTGGCTCTCCAGATAGGCCCATAACCGTGTATAATGCCAAAAGCATACCTAGAATCAGTGTAGATATTTACAGTCTTACCTTCTGCTAGTTTGCTCTGCTTCTTGTGCAGACATATGAGCTGGCATTGACTCTACCTTGATTATCTCATGTTCTGAGACCACAGCATATCTGGTACAGTAGCATCCTCGGTCATCTTGGTGACGGGATCCATCTACAAAAAGCTCAAAATCAGCATTAGAATAGGCACACTAGAGACCAGCCGTTTCCTGAGACATCAATTCTAGACAATCATGTGGTTTGGAAACCTAATCTTGTTCCTCTGGATCCATTCTAGAAAGAAAAAGTGTCCTTTTTCATGTCACCTTCATGTCACCTACTCCTCCCCCCTTTGGATCCAGGGGAACTAGGAGAAAAGTAGCGGGGTTCAGGACAGTGCACCTTTTCAAAGTCTCATTAGTAGACATGAGAATAACACACTGAAGTCGCAGCTGTCCAGCCATGGACATATGTGGCTAGGTTGTACCTGATTAAGGATACTATATACATCGTGTGGGGTGTGGACCATCAGTGGGTAATCCAAAACAATCTCTGAAGACTTGTGTAGCAACAGCTGGACAGACAACACAGTCCAAATACAGAAGGGGCTTCCTCTTGCCACCGTATCCAGGCGGCCGCTGTAATAAGCAACAGGTCTCTGTTTGTCTCCATGAAGCTGAATCAGCACACCTGTAGCATGTCCTGCAGGTGAGCTCTGTCTGCAAGGCAGTCTGCAATACTGTACGGCAATGCTCGGGTGTCTTGTAATCAGTATCTAGGGCCTGCAGTGTGTAACACTATATCACAGGGCAAATTCCCTCCCTGGGTAGTCTTAGCATCTCCTGGATGCAAGGGGCCATGAGCGGCAAGGTAGGCCTGACACTCTTGGGCTATAACTGGCCCCCCTTTTTTTTTTTTTTTTTTAACGGGAAACACGGGTGTGTTACATGGGGAAACACAGGGTATCAGGGCACCATTATCGAATAACATTTGTATTTGCCCCTTGAGACACTGCTCCTGATCATATTTCAAAGAGTATTGATGGACTTTAGAAAAAGGGGCACCAGGTTTGAGAAACACTTTTACTGGTTCTACAGGCATTATTGGGGGAGAATCTGGGTCTATCAGGACCATCATAACTGTGGGAAGGGCAAGTAGGATACACATCTCTTTATATTCATCTGCATAGGAGTTATATAACGCAAGGACCATCTGACCATCATCTTGGAATTATATCCTGGAGCAGAACTGTAATAATAAATCTGCCCCCAGTAAATTTACCGAACATATAGAAAAGATTACGAACTGAGCAGTAACTTCAGGGAAAGGTCCCACAGGGATAGGTTTTATAAGAGTATATTCATTGGGTCTGTCATCTACTCTAATTAAAACAAGCTCTTGATCTGAGAATTTGCATGGCGGGGCTGGGGAGATAATGAAATTCCCATACGGGGTTAAAGGCGTATTGGAATGTGAAGCTGGACTCAATTCTTTTGAAAACCTTTTACTATTTGCAATGCATCATCCGGAGTGGAAATCTCAATATCGGGTCTACTACGAAAAAAAAAAAAAAAAAGGTATGAATGGGCTTTTTGTTACAATGGGAATCCCAGATCTTTAAACACTACCATAAGACGCCCATAGAACTTCTCGGCAATCCAGAATATATTGGTGCCTTTTACCAATCTTTCAATTACTTACAAGTTTTCATCTAAGACTAGGCAGGTCTATCTCACTTTCAATTTCATACAGTACTTAAATCTCTCAGTGTGTATTAAATCAAGGACAGAGAAAACTTTGGAATGCAATACATGGCCCCCCCCCCCTCCCCCGTAGCCCACAGCGCCGAGGGGAAAAATTGCAAGCAGGTCGCGCAGGGATTCACTCAGCCCCTCCCATCTAGTAACACGGAGATAAGAACTTCCACTGCATTCTTCAGCGCTGAAGGGAGAGCAAGAGCCCAACTCTATACCCCCCTTTCTCCAGCACGTAGCGCAGATAAGGAGAAAGAAGAAGTGACAAAGAAATCTCGCAGCGGTCTGCTCAGCCCCTCCCCTACAGTACACAGCACTGATACAAAGCTCCGTATCTTCTACAGTCACAAATTACAGCAGTTTTCAGACCTAATTTCTACAAAGCTTTCCTATAATCCTCCGTGGTCTGGGCGGAGCCCCAAGGACGGTCCGTACGCACACACAAGGCAGGTCTCCACCCAGATTGGATTCTGCACAACACAAACAGGACACACCTACACTTCTGGAGAGCTCGTCTCGCCACCATTACAGGGCGCTGGCTGAGACTGCATTTTCATCATCAGTGGCACGGCGGCCATTTTACAATCTGTAAGATCACAGTTCACAGGCATTTTATAACCAAACACGGGCTCTACATTATCTGATCCTCCCCTCCATCAACCTATTTTGATCCTTTGTTCTTTAAGCCTCGCGCAACTCGCAGATAAGCTTCTTGACTGTCTCTTGCCCTCCCGTGACCATTGTCTTGACTTCCACGGCATCCTCATCTAACTTGTGGGGCACGGACTTCTTCTGCTTTAAGATACGCAGCATGACTCACAGAATACTATGTCCTCCTGCAGTAGGCCACTGGCAGCGATACCAACACGGTGTTCTATACCACAGAACTTCGCGTTCAACGTACTAGGAAAAGAGCCTCGCGCTCAATATTTCCTGTCCCTAAACTAGAACAACAGTGATTAACAGGCTATCCTGCCACGATATTCCAAACCGTCGGGAGGCGGTCTCCTAGTGAGAGCCCTCCACAGAAATACAGGTGGTCCCCCTCCGGGACGTCTTAATTACCTAGCTGGTACAATATCACAGAGGCTGCGTCTCCTATCCCTTCCTCTAAGCTGCCCCACAATCTACAACTGGCTCAATCTTTCACTCCACTTCACTACTGGACAATAGTCACGGGTAGGGTGGTTGAACGGAGTACAATGACCGATGGAGGAGGTGTGGTGTACAGAGGTCGCACAGGATGCGACGTCTCTCAGTTGCTGGTTCAGAGCGTGGCACAGGATCACATTCGATCTCACCACTCGATCATTCACCTCCCGGACCCAAGGAGACTACAGACAAACCAATAACGGCTGAGACACTAGCAAGTGTGACATATACAGTGTACATGATCGCCACTTACCGTGTACGGAGGGTGATCAGTCCTCGAGGTCAGCCACTACGGGTATCATCCACAGACATCCATGCATGGGTCCAGAGGGTCTCGGATCGCTGGCCACGCCCCCCGTTGGTCGCGCCAAAATTGTCGGGGTCGTAATACGACAATTAATCCTCATTCACCAGTCATTCCAAATTAAACTATGTGTGCAGGGCATCTGGTACCGGATAAGAATAAATCAGACAGGTAGCTGGTTCAAACTTAGTTAATGCCCCGTGCATCCACACATGTCTGCAGCGGTCACACCAACTGGCTTTATTCTAAAATACACAATACTATATTGAGTGTTAGGGGAAGGCGTGCATTAGGCGGGGTTTAAGCTAGCATCCAGTCTTTCTGATTTGTTCTGACGTCTTCTGGTGAATCCTCCCTTTCTCCACATTCCTGAGTTTCGATTCTGAAGAAATGAATCATCCCTCCAGACACAAACCAGAAACGAAACTGAACTCTGGCGACCATCTTTAAATACAATTACATATGCATTAGCTAGCAGATAGGAAAAACTTATTGTTTTACAGTGTAAGATATATAAAAGTACAAAGGTATATAAGAAAGTATATTTTCACCTTGACAACTACACCACACGGGACACATCCTCTATATACTACACCACACGGGACACATCCTCTATATACTACACCACACGGGACACATCCTCTATATACTACACCACATAGGACACATCCTCTATATACTACACCACACTGGACACATTCTCTATATACTACACCACACGGGACACTTCCTCTATATACTACACCACACGGGACACATCCTCTATATACTACACCGCACGGGACACATCCTCTATATACTGCACCACACGGGACACATCCTCTATATACTGCACCACACGGGACACATCCTCTATATACTACACCACATGGGACACATCCTCTATATACTACACCACACGGGACACATCCTCTATATACTACACCACACGGGACACATCCTCTATATACTACACCACACGGGACACATCCTCTATATACTACACCACACATCCTCTATATACTACACCACATGGGACACATCCTCTATATACTACACCACACGGGACACATTCTCTATATACTACACCACACGGGACACTTCCTCTATATACTACACCACACATCCTCTATATACTACACCACACATCCTCTATATACTACACCACACGGGACACATCCCCTATATACTGCACCACATGGGACACATCCCCTATATACTGCACCACACGGGACACATTCTCTATATACTACACCACACGGGACACATCCCCTATATACTACACCACACGGGACACCTCCTCTATATACTACACCACACGGGACACATCCTCTATATACTACACCACACGGGACACATCCTCTATATACTACACCACACGGGACACATCCCCTATATACTGCACCACACGGGACACATTCTCTATATACTGCACCACACGGGACACATTCTCTATATACTACACCACACGGGACACATCCTCTATATACTACACCACACGGGACACATCCTCTATATACTGCACCACACGGGACACATCCTCTATATACTACACCACACATCCTCTATATACTACACCACACTGGACACATCCTCTAAATATCACATTTCTGGCTTATTTTCCATATAGTTATATAAATTTCCTATATGCCGTAGCCCTATGACATGATGTGACATATAAATGTATTATACGATGACATTTCTGTTCTATTGTCATTCTTGGTGATTTCTGCTCTGGAGCACACTTCTGACATCAGACTTCTGCTGTTTTGCTGTTGATTAATTTGCAGAATTCCTCCACTTACTGGGAAGGGAAAGCTGATATGGAAACCTTACAAAGAATATATGGAATTTCTTTTCCTGATCCAAAAATGCTGAAAGAATGGGAAAAATTTCAAGAAGAAGCAAAAAATCGAGACCACAGGAAGATTGGGCGGGTGAGCGCTGATAATTAGGATGTGGTGATGCGGCATCTTAGTATAATGTATTATATGTGCAAACTGTAAAGCGCTGCGGAATAAGATAGCGCTATATAAAAATATAGATTATCTGTTGTTTAACACAAGTATCGGGATTGGGTTATACATTTGTAAGTTTGCAATTACTCTTTACTACTCTTGCAGTCATGCCATATAGAAGACAGAACGACTTAACATAGGACTTTGGTATTGTGATGTCTGTAAACATTCTGTCTATGAGAATTAATGAACTCGTACGGTAATCGCCATAAAGAACAGAATCGCTAGAAATTGGCATTTTCAGCCATTTTTTTTTATTTCCCTCCCATAAAAATAAAAAATTTGCAATATATTCACAGTTTTACCACACTTGGTATTTTTTTCAGTACATTATATGGCAAAATTGATGGTGTCCTTCAAAATTACAATTGTCCCGAAAAAAAATAAAATAACCCTTATACGGCCATGTTAGAGGAAAAATAAGTTATGGCTCTTGGAAAAATGGGAAGGAAAAAAGAAAACTTGTCCAATCATAAAAAAAAGTTCAGGGATTTAACAGCTGGGATCGGTGTGATCTTTGGTATTGGCCGTTACGGCAGGATGTCAGTGGTTGTAGCTGAATCCCATGGATGACGGGTGATGCCACGACCGCGGCTTCTGTCACTAATACTGACCGTCTGTGCTGCCTCCTCTGGGGATGGGCTTGTGCCTGCCTATTTTCCATTTTTTGTATTTTTATGCTCCAATTCTTCCAAGAGCCATAACTTTTTAAATATTTCCATCAATATGGCCTTATGAGGGCTTGTTTTTTGCGGGACAGGTCATACTTCTGAACGACATAATTGATTTTACCATGTAGGGTACTGCAAAATTGGTGGGAAAATTCCAAGTGCGGTGAAATTACAGAAAAAGTAAAATGTCACAATTGTTTTTGTTTTATTTACCATGTTCATTATATGGCAAAACTGACCTGGCAATATGATTCTCCAATTTGTATGAAAAAAAAGTTTTGCGTTTTCATTTTTCGGGCCCCGGGCCTGGGTGAGGGCTTATTTTTTGCTCCCTGTGCTGAGGGTTTTTTTATACCATTTTGGGGTAGATCGCCTTTTATTACAATGTTGCCGCTACCAAAAAACTTAATTCTGGCTAATTGATTTTTTTTCTCATTATGCCATTTACCAATCAGATTATTTTATATTTTGATAGATTGAACATTTCTGAACACGGCGATACCAAATGTGTGGGGGTTTTATTGTTTGTTTTTTTAATGGGGCAGAAGTGAGATGATGTGAACTTTTTATTTTTTTACTTCATACTGTATTTAATATCCCCCTAAAGAGACTTGAAGCTGCGATCGTCCAATCCTCTGCCCTGTGCTGAGGCCATGGGCCGGTGTTCACAGGAGGGTCATAGACCCCTGGCTCTCATGACAACCTATCAGCGCCATGATCATGTGACAGGGGCACCGATGGACGGCATGTATGATGCTCTACTGGCATGTCGGCGACCGTTAGATGCTGTTGTCAGTGATTGACAACGAGATTTAACTAGTTAACAGCCAGTGCTGGATCTTGAATCCACCTGTGGCTGTTGGAGGCACGTGATGTCTGATTAAATCAGCCATCAAGTACGGGGAAAGATGCCGGCTCAGCGCTGGAGCCCGTATCAAAGGCAGGGACACCCGCCGATGACTTAAATATACATTATCGATCGTGATGGGGTAAATTGATGTGAACATGTTGGCTGAGATGTAAAATAGCGACAAGGTGTAGAATAGCGATTGTAATGTCAGCTACGAAGTGCAATGACTATTGTGTGTCTGCTCCAATCTAGGATCAGGAGCTGTTCTTCTTCCATGAGCTGAGCCCCGGAAGCTGCTTTTTTCTGCCCAAAGGATCCTTCATCTATAACCAGCTGATCGGCTTCATCCGGGTAAGGAGCAGGAGACGCGCGTAGGTGTAATGTCTCAGGTCACACACTGAGCAGCCTGATTAGTCCCACATGTACAGACACATCCCTGTTAAAGGGGTGACCAGGGACTTTGCTTATCTTTTTGCATAGTATATGGGGGCTAAGAACTTACCGGCTGTCAACTAAATTCCTGTTCTGCCTCGTGACATCTCTCTCGACTCTCCGGCTTCCTGTGACATCACGTTGACAGGGCAGTTCTATCTCTTACGCTCTGTCGATGACTCGGCATCACTGTCGACGTCATGATGATTGACAGCCGGCTGCCCCTCACCCCAGCTCTCAGCATTTTATGTGTAAAGCACAATGACTTGGAAACCCTGAATTTATGCATTACATGGCTGGTGTCAAAAGTTGCATTTTTAAAACGGATTATTAGCAACTTCTCGTTGGTACATTCTTAGCCTGTGCGAAGAAATAAGCAAAGTCCCAGATGAGTCATTTAATCATGACATGTGCAGCATCACACGCAGGTGAAAATATCATGTCGCTGCTTTCTCCCTCTACGTAGACGCCTCTGGGGCTCTCCGCACTGATTAGTCTCGGTGTAATGATGGGGAGCAGTTTTCTGGACTTCCAGTCTTTCATTCCATTGATAGGTTGCAGTCAGCCCTTCCTGAGCTGATAACAGAGAGAATACCTCCTCTTCAGATGCTCGGCAAAGAGATATGACGTAGACCTAAGGGCTAAGAACTTACCGGCCGCTAACTACCTTCCTGTTCTTCCCTGTGACATCTCTTGGACATGGCTGTGACTCTCTGACTTCCTGTGGCTTCACGTTGACAGAGCGTTTCTTTCTCTTACACTCTGTCGACGACGTGGCGTCACTGCTGACATGATTGACAGCCGGCTCCTCTGCTGCCTCTCACCATTTTATATGCAAAGTGTAGAGAGATGGACAAGAGAGGCTGAGGAGCTGTAAGCAAACACCGCCATCTGAGGGACGAAACGATAGTGAAAGTAAAAAGAATTGTATTAGCAGGAAACAAGAAGGAAGTACATGTTCCCCTGGGGAAGAGTTTTAGAGATGACACCAGGTCAGGTGACAGTTGTCGCAGGGACTAATTATAAAAGGCCTGGCCAGGCCAAGAAGAGGGAGTTGTCACCAGAACCTGCACCAGGGCAGGTCGTGTGGCTGCGAGGTGGGCTTACAGCCGCCATCACCACAGAAGTGTCGGAAAGTCAAGGCCCTGCTCGGTCAAGGCCCAGACATTATGTGTCCCAGCCAGATAGTCAACTGACACAGGCCCGTGTGTTGGGTTCTCCATGCATGTGTCGTGACTGTCACACCGCCGCGACACATGCAGCTGCGGAGCCGGACAGTTGATCAGCCGACGCGATCCAGGAAGCCGGGTTCCCTCTGCAGCTTATTCGGTAAGCGCTATAGCTGGCAGAATAAGCAGGGACCTGAGCAAATTCACTTAACACTAGTCTTTACTGATCAGCCTAAAATGAAACTGATCACCAGAAGACTAACCCCTGTCTTCGGTGCAGAACGTCCTGGTGCAGAGATGGGTAGTCATGGTGGGGTCGGGGGTGCAGGTCACATTCACATGTCACGGAGTTACTGACTTTATCTCTAATTTTGATCCACTTGTGTTTTTATCTCTTTTTTTGCTTCCACTTGTAGCAAGAGTACAGGAAGCGCGGCTTCCAGGAGGTGGTCACCCCCAACGTGTACAACAGCAAACTGTGGCAGACGTCCGGGCACTGGCAGCACTACAGCGAGAACATGTTTTCTTTTGAAGTGGAGAAGGAGATTTTTGCTCTGAAGCCAATGAACTGCCCCGGGCACTGGTAGGAAACGCAACACCCAGATCCGAAGATCTGAAATATTAAGGGCTTATTTCTTATATCTGTCCCCACAAAGGGCTTGTCAGGGTGACGGGATGTTGGGATCACACAGGTGGGATCTGTTACCTAGAGTGCGCTAGATTTTGTTAGGCACAACTGCATTCGGGAAGGCAGGTCGGGACGGCAAAAGGAAGGGTGCTTTCATTTCGTTTAGGCACCCGATCAGTGGCCTAGTCAGGGGGTTAGTGTCCCAACCCTCTTGAAAATTGGGGTTTGGGTGTATGTGCCTACAGGGCCATAGACTGTCACCACTCAGCTGTCAGGTGACCCTGGTCCAGGGGCACCTTCCCTGTCCCTAACAGTTGGGGGCGCACTATTGTCCAGGATACTTCTTGAGGTGAAGATGCCAGGGCCTCCTTCCTTGCCTCATCTCCTGAGTTAGCCCTCCGTCTGTTCTCTTTCCCCACCCAGGGAAGAGGGGAGCAACCGTGCACCGCAGTACACCAAACCGACGAACAAGGCAACAAGAACAAGAGTAACTGAAAATACCAGGCATACAAATATTCACTCACATATAAAAGAGGAATGCTCTGGGGAGTGGAGGACGGGGGAAAAACAAAATAAGAGGAATGGGAGTTATCACACTTACAAACTACGCAACAGTCACAGATAACTCCTCCAACACTCTTCATATAACCTCCAAAAGCCTCTCCTCCAAGCCATGCAGCAAAATCTAGCTCTGACATGGGTTTCAATCAGGACCCAGATTATATAGGGGATAGGAGTGGCTAACGGAGCTCAGCTGAGAGTTCAGACTCCCAGAGATCCCGGCATGGCCGATTAACCCCTGTACTGCCAAAAGAACTTAACACCATTTAAAAAGGTGAAGTGCTTCTTTTCAGCGCAGGAGTAGGAGCGATCAGTCGCTGCAGTTTTCTGGCTCCTCTCTGTTGCAGTAACCCTGTGACACTATGATGGTGCCGACATCGACCGCGTGCTCTGCTCTGCATCATTTCCGGACATATACGCCTCCTGGAGGCGGACACCCAGACATAGCAGATTGTACGTCAATAGACATCAGCTCTGAAGGAGTCACTGAAAGCAGTCTGAAAGCACCCTTGCACTGCAAGTGACTATTTTAAAGCTGACAATCCATTGTAGCCAAATGGCAGACCGGTCTCGCAAAACTTGTGTTAAAGACAATCGGAGCGAAGTTGCGTAATCTAAATCCATCAGTGATGTTTTTTCTGTATTGCTCGTCGTGGCCGCAGGAAGCAGCCGGATCCCAGTGATCATAATTAGCTGTAATGCAACAATATTTATGTTGTGCGGCCCATGTGCTGCCCACGTCTGACTTACCTTGTATAGGTGCTCGATGTCACTGTTCTATGCCAGTTGTACCCAAGGTTTTTTGCCCATTTTTGAGAAATATAAAGTCATATCGATCGGATATGCTATAAGTATGTATTCACACTGTGACTGATATTGGAGTTCTGTAACCTCACAAATTCCTCCTGGAAATCTCCGGTTGCAGTTTGATGTTTGACCACCGGCCACGCTCCTGGCGGGAGCTTCCCCTGAGGATGGCCGACTTCGGAGTCCTTCACCGCAACGAGCTGTCCGGTGCCCTCACAGGGCTGACCCGAGTCCGGCGCTTCCAGCAGGACGATGCCCACATATTCTGTGCCATGGAGCAGGTACGAGCGCTCACTATTCACATGTATTCCCCAATCCTGGGTCAGATGGGTTCTCTGAGGTCCGAGTTTTGTGCCAATCACCTCGGGGGGCTGCACAATAACCGATAATCTTTGAAAAGTCAGTGTGAGTCTCCAGTCTTCATGTGGAAGCAAAAGCGGCAAGTGACTTAACCAGCAGCGATGTGGCCCCAGTAGTGATGGCCGCAGAGCCCCCGATATGGGGCCGTTTGCCTATTTTGTTTCCTATAGGGTTTATAATAATATGCGCCCTACGATACTTTCCTGTGCAGAAGTTCGGGTCACTCCCCGGTGATGTCTTTCATCAGTCGGGATACGACGGTGCAGCTTCTCCGGAGGTTCCCGGTGATGAGAGAAAACGTGCGGATTTATCCAGCCTTTTTCCATCCCAGAGATAATAACCTGCCGCTCGCTTTATAATTACAGATAGAGGAGGAGATCATGAGCTGCCTGCACTTCCTGCGCGCCGTCTATGACGTCTTTGGCTTCACCTTCAAGCTGAATCTCTCCACGAGGCCTGAAAAGTTTCTGGGTGACATTGAAGTGTGGAATCAGGCGGAGAAGGTGAGGAGATGGGGGGCAGCGACTGATGGGCTCCATGTAGGCTGATGGGGGGGCAGCGACTGACAGGCTCCTTATAGGCTGATGGGGGGCAGCGACAGCGACTGATGGGCTCCATGTAGGCTGATGGGGGGCAGCGACTGATGGGCTCCATGTAGACTGATGGGGGCAGCGACTGACGGGCTCTATGTAGACTGATGGGGGCAGCGACTGACGGGCTCCATGTAGGCTGATGGGGGGCAGCGACTGACAGGCTCCATGTAGGCTGATGGGGGGGCAGTGACTGATGGGCTCCATGTAGGCTGATGGGGGGGCAGTGACTGATAGGCTCCATGTAGGCTGATGGGGGGGGGGGGGCAGCGACTGACGGGCTCCATGTAGACTGATGGGGGGCAGCGACTGACGGGCTCCATGGAGGCTGATGGGGGCAGTGACTGATGGGCTCCATGTAGGTCAATGGAACCGTACATTCAAAACATATGCACACATGGCAGTGCAGGATATACATAATGTATATTTTTGGCGCCTTCTATTGAGAGGTTGTTATTATATCCCAATATATTTAGTTGCATCCTGTACAGACTCCCTCCAAAGACAGCGCCACACTGGTCCACAGGTTGTGTCTGGTACTACAGCTCTGTTACAGTGACTGGGACTGAGCTGCAATACCAAACACAACCTGTGGATACGTGAGGCGCTGTTATGGAAAGAAAGCGGCCATGTTATTGTAAGTGTGGACAACCCCTCGAACTCTGTGTTTTAATACTTTTTGCAGCAACTTGAAAACAGTCTGAATGAATTCGGAGAGAAGTGGGTGCTGAATCCGGGCGATGGCGCCTTCTATGGACCAAAGGTTGGTGGATTTCTACAACAATATAGATTAGTGAGGGGTCAGAGTTTGGTTCTCTCAGAGGAAACCTGAAATGCACCCTCCTTCTGTGACCATTAGGGGGGGATCATTTTTTAGATAAGCTGTAAGAAGCCCCTGAGCTCCACCTAGTGGTGGCTGAAGACAGACGGTGGGCAAGAAGTGGATTTCGCGCTCCGTGCCAGAAGAAAAAAAGCTGCGACCCTCATGAAATGATTTTGGATCTAGAATTAAGATGAAATGATTGGTATTCTTATCTTCCACATAGCACTTAGATAAGCCTTTTTTTTTCCCCATCACAAACTACATGTCCCTCAGTCAGAACACATCACTTGTCCAGAGAATAGATCACAATTGTAGGATATCTTCAGGTCTGACTGCTGAAACCCCACTGATCACACGAGCAGAAATCACCGAGTGAACAGAGCCGTAGTGCACGTACGTGACCGCTGTCTATTGCTGAGATGGTGGAGGGCCGTGCTCAGCTTTCTTCAGAATTATAGAATGTTAGAGTTGGAAGGGACCTCCAGGGTCATAATGTCCAACCCCCTGCTCAATGCAGGATTCACTAAACCATCCCAGACAGATGTCTGTCCCACCTCTCTTTGAAGACTTCCATTGAAGGAGAACTCACCACCTCTCGTGGCCGCCTGCTCCACTCATTGATCACCCTCACTATCAAAAAGTTTTTTCTAAAATCTAATCTGTATCTTCTCCCTGTTCTATTGCTTCCATGTGCAAATGAGAATAATGATGATCATTCTACACTGTGACATCCCTTCAGATATTTGTAGACAGCTATTAAGTCTCCTCTCAGTCTTCTTTTTTGCAAGTTAAACGTTCCAAGATCCTTTAACCATTCCTCATAGGACATACTTTGCAGTCCGCTCACCATCCTCGTAGCTCTTCTCTGAATTTGCTCCAGTTTTCAATGTCTTTTTTTTTTTAAATGTGGTGTCCAGAACTGGACACAGTATTCCAGATTAGGTCTGACCAAGGAGTAGAGGGGGATAATTACGTCACATGATCTAGACTCTATGCTTCTTTTGATACATCCTAGAATTGTTTGCCTTTTATGCTGCATCACACTGTTGACTCATGTGCACTCTGTGATCTATTAGTATACCCAAGTCTTTTTCACACGTGCTGTTGCTTAGTTCTATTCCTCCCGTTCTGTAGATGTAATTTTTATTTTTCTTTCTCAGATGTTGAATCTTGCTTTTCTCCCTGTTAAATACCATTCTGTTAGTCACTGCCCATTGTTCAAGCTTATCTAGATCCTTCTGAATCCTTTCTCTGTCTTCTCTAGTGTTAGCTATCCCGTCTGCAAATTTGATCAGTTTACCTTCAGTTCCCTTATCTAGATTATTTATAAAAGTATTTAACAAAACAGGACCAAGCCTTGTGGTACCCCACTTGAAACACTCTTCCAATTGGATGTGCAACCATTTATTATCACTCTGAGTACGGTCACTGAGCCAGTTATGAATCCACCTAACTGTAGCCTTGTCAATCTCCTACTTGGTCATTTTTTTCAATAAGGATAGTATGAGATATTTTATCAAATGCTTTGCTGAAGTCGAGATATACTATGTCTACCACATTTCCCTGATCCACCCAGTTAGTGATTCCATCATAGAAGGAAATTAGATTAGTCTGGCACTGACTTTTTTGCTACAAATCTATGCTGGCTCTGGTTAATTACTGTATTCTTATCCAAGTACTTAGATACATTCTGTTTAATAACTTCTTCTAATATCTTTCCTGGTATAGAAGTAAGGCTCACTGGCCTGTAATTTCCTGGCTCTGTCTTCTTTACTTTTTTGAAGTTTGGGACAACACTTGCCCTTTTCCAGTCTTCTGGGACTTTTCCTGTTTTCCAGGATTTTTCAAAGATTCTGGCTAGGGGTTCTGCAATTTCCTCTGTTAACTCTTTCCGTACCCTAGGATGTATTTCATCAGGAACAGGAGATATAAATTAATGTAAATTAGCTAAGTGTTCTCTCACCATCTCTGTTTATGGATAGAGTGGATTCTTTTATTCCTTCGATGGCGCCATGAAGATCAGTTGGTGTTGCTTTTACTTTCTTAGAGAACACAGATGCAAAATAGAAATGTAAAAGTTTGCCCTCTCAACATCATTTTTGACCACTTCACCCTGTAAAAATCCTAGAGCATCTTTGACTTTTCTTTTTCCTTTGACATATCCCCGAAATCCTTTTTTGCTGCTTTTGGTCTCCCTTGCAAGCCTCACTTTATTACTGGCTTTAGCTCTTCTAACTCTTGCCCTGCATTCCCTGCAGACAGCATTAATATACATTTAATTTTTGCTTTTTAACAAGTTATTAAGTTATGTGTTCATCCATCCTGGTCTCTTTAAATGATTCCAATTCTTCCTTCTTTTCGAGATTGTTACCGATTGTGCAGTGAGAATTTCATTTAGCAAAATCTCCCATCCGTCTTGGACATTTCTGTCCTTTAGAACATTCGGCCATTGGACCTTTCCTACCCTCTTTCTCAGTTCCTTAAAATCTGCTTTTCTGAAGTCCAACCTTAAAGTCTGAGTTCTTGCTGGTCTTCCTCGTCTTGTAGGAGTCTCAACCCACAGTACAGCGCCATTTATACCGTGGACACAGGACGAACCCGAGAGATCACAACCAGAGCCTCTCTCTGATGACGCAGCCATATGGCGGCTTGTGTTCTCTCCTGGATGAGTTGTATTCTTTAATGGCACAAATAATGTGATGAATAACTTTTATGTGTTTGACGATGGGACAAAAAGGCAATTCTGCAGATGAATTCTGGGATTTGTTTTTACGGCCTTCACAATACAGTATAAATAATAATGTGTTTTGTTATGGAGACACTAAACGCACTTTTTATTTTTTATTGTAGAACAAAACCATTTTTTATTACATTCTAAACCCTCATTTTTTTTCACATTTTATCATTTTTTTTTATCATTACTTCATTATAGAACTGCAAAAGAGCTTTTTTAAAAATAAATAAAAGTATGGCTCCGAGTTTGCAGGTGACCCCCTGTCATAGCCAGAGAGGAGATATCGTGCCACTCTGGGGAAGCAGTGATATGACGGCAGTAAGAGCTTCGCCCCGCAGCGTTCCTTCCCGTCTGTAGGAGCGGACATTAATACGAATTCTGATTTCCAGATTGACATCCAGATTAAAGACGCCATCGGCCGGTACCACCAGTGCGCCACCATCCAGCTGGACTTCCAGCTCCCCATCAGATTCAACCTCTCTTATGTCAGGTCAGTGGGGGGCAGTGCCTGCATATAGGGGGGCACAGGTCAGCGCCTCGCCTCCTGTTCTAACATTGCCTTTCATTATTGCTGTAGCCCGGACGGTGACGACAAGAAGCGGCCGGTCATCATCCACCGCGCCATCCTGGGGTCCGTGGAACGGATGATCGCTATTTTAACTGAGAATTATGGAGGCAAATGGTAAATTTTGGGTCTGTGTCATCTGTCATGTATCACACAGAGGCTATAAAGGGGCGGTCTAGGACATAGGCCGTGATCGGTGAGGGCTCGGGGACCACAGCGTGTTCAGGGTATAGTTATATGAAGCTATCAAATTGTAGTGGTATCTTTTGATTTATTTTTATAAAGAATGGCGCATGGGTGCCCCAGAAATGCCTGTTTTGCATTAAAAAAA
Organism: Ranitomeya variabilis; assembly: GCF_051348905.1. Taxonomy (NCBI): domain Eukaryota; kingdom Metazoa; phylum Chordata; class Amphibia; order Anura; family Dendrobatidae; genus Ranitomeya; species Ranitomeya variabilis. Next base: position 33,640,947 of record NC_135232.1, on the reverse strand, counting down.
ATTGCACGATTTTGATCGCCAGGATGGAGCTTTCTGATGCCACAGTTCTGCTCTGTTCACAGTTGCAGTACCAAGCATAGCCACACTTGTATGGATGGCGCTGTGCCCGCGGAAATAAATAATAAAGATGCTTCAAACTAATTAGTGAAAAAGATGTCAGCTGCAAAATGCACATTATCGAGCATTTTCATAGCAAACACGCTAAAATAAACACATCTTGACAACAACTCGTAAAATGACCTCTGGTTGTATATCCAGGAGCAGCACCGTACACACAGGGGTGGACGTGGCGGCTACTGCAGTTTCTCTATTTGCTGGTGTAGTACCAAGCATAGCCACACTTATACGTATGGCGCTGTGCCCAGATAACACTGCAGCTGATCGGGGGTATTCCCGGGGTGGACTTGTCATACATCGATGGTCTGTCTGGACGTCCCCTTAAAGGACACACCTGGAGTCCGGGAGCTCTGGTGGACCGTGACATCACTGCCTGGCTGCTGTTATCTGATTGGCTGCCGGGAACATCAATGTCACTTTCTGGTAGAATGTTTGTACATTTATCTAAAAAATATCAATAAGTAGAAAAAATTTAATTATCAAAACGTGTCAAGGAGGTAAAAATGGCCAGAAAAAGGCCACGTCCTTAGTGTGCGATATTCAGTCCTTACTGACACCAAGGAGATGCAGCGTTACATACAGATCTACAGACTATTGGGAGCCATCCTCCGCCCGCTGATTTCTGGTCTTCTCTCCTCCAGGCCTCTCTGGATTTCCCCTCAGCAGGTGATGGTGGTGCCCGTGGGGCCGACGTGTGACGACTACGCCCAGAAGGTGAGGGCCAGCGACAAGTATTTCATTACTGAGGACTTCTCTTTCCTTGGGATGCTGGTGCCCAGATGATGTGTGATTTAGGTCTGTAATCCGGTGCTGCCTCCAGAACAGAGGTGTCAAACTGCATTCCTCGAGGGCCGCCAACAGGTCATGTTTTCAGGATTTCCTTGTATTGCACAGGTGATAATTTAATCACCTGCACAGAATGATTCCAGCACCTTGTGGAATGCTAAGGAAATCCTGAAAACATGACCTGTTGGCGGCCCTCGAGGAATGCAGTTTGACACCTCTGCTCCAGAAGAAGCCACCTGATCCACTGATCGCTGATCTGCTGGTCAGTGATGGCACCATTGTAAGAGATCCTCTTCATAAGGCTGCGAATCTCACCGGCACAGTCAGGTCTCCGCACACTCATCTAATGGTGCAGTGTCCACGAGTCCATGTGGTTCTCACCGACACCATCAGGACTCCGCACACTCCTCTAATGGTGCAGTGTCCGTGAGTCCATGCGGTTCTCACCTGCACCATCAGGTCTCCGCACACTCCTCTAATGGTGCAGTGTCCATGAGTCCATGGAGTTCTCAACGTCAGGTCTCCACACACTCATCTAATGGTGCAGTGTCCACGAGTACATGCAGTTCTCACCGGCACCATCAGGACTCCGCACATTCCTCTAATGGTGCACTCTCCGTGAGTCCATGCAGTTTTCACTGACACCATCAGGTCTCCGCACACATCTAATTGTGCAGTGTCCGCAAGTCCACGCTCTGAGACTGGGTCATTATATGGAGGGCATGCATGCTATCTGGAGGGCAGGGGGGCTGCATTAGATTATTACTTGGAGGTGACTGGATGTGATCGGGTGGTCGGACCCACGAGCTTCGCCTTATTTCTTGTATGATTCTTCGCAGGTGAGGGAGCAGTTCCACCACGCCGGCTTTATGGCAGATGTTGACCTTGACCACGGCTCTACCCTGAATAAGAAGATCCGGAACGCCCAGCTCGCCCAGTACAACTTCATTCTCGGTAAGAGGAACGCTCCTTGTTCTCCCCATAGGAGCTCATTGTAGTGATGGTCAGATCCATGACACGGCGGTCGATGGTGAGCGGTGATGGCTGCGCTCTTCATCATCACTTCCCTCATGGACTATTAGTGGTCAGCAGCGCTGTACAGTACGAGGCTGCTGAGCCGCCATTATATTGGGTGGTCTCAGTGTTTCCTCTATAACACAGGGGCAGGAAACCCAAATCTGATATGTAAGGACCCCAACAATTACTTGCTGTGACATGGGGGTAAGAGATATACACGGTAAGTATTTCTGCACCTCCTGGCAGGAGAGACGCAGCATACAATATGTGTGGTTTTGATGCTTTTTTTTTTTCAACTTGCGTTTTTGATGCAGATTTTTCCCCACTCATTAGTAAATCTGCACCAAATCTGCAGGTCACAAATAAGCACCGTGTGCTGAGACCTCAGGATTCTCTCTCACTTTGCTGGATTTGGGAAACCCTTCAGGATTTGTGACAAATCTGTGCAGAAAAAAAAGCAACAAATCTGCTTCGTGTGCACAGGGGTTACGGATACATCCTCGGCGCTCCCCCCACTATGGGAATATTAGTAGTGTGGAGGGTACATGTAATATAGGGATGGAGACTATGGCGCTTATTAGCAGCGAGCATTGCACCCTCACACTTACCTATTGCCGTCCTTGTTATGTGCGGTCCTGGAGGAATCCCAACTGTGCAGATCCTCCATGGCGGAAGCTTATGTGCCGATTACTGCAGCATTACAGAAATCCTCAGTACATCACTAGGCCGATTCCCAGAGGACGGGAGCAGAGGAACCCCGATCTTGGTAAATATTTCATAAGACCTGGACAGCGCTGAGATCTCTACAGAAGAGTAAGAAATGGCTGATGTGAGCAGGTGGGACGCACTGTCACTAATATCTCATAATGGAAGAATCACCCTGATAATGTATCTACAATGAAACATAAAGCAGATTGGTTGAAGGAGCAGTTGAAGAATCAATCTGACATGAGGATCAGCAGAGGATGTTAATAATCACTCTCACAAAAGGGATCAGAGGAGGATGTGAAGAATCCATTCTGATGAGAGAATCTGAAGAGGAGGATATTCAGAATGATTCTGATGAAATGATCAGGGGAGACTGAAAAGAATACGGTAGTTCTGATTAGAGGAGGATGTGAAGAATTGATGGTATGATAGAGGTCAGAGGAGTCTCATGATTTGCTGCGGTTCTGAAGTCAAATGTGAAGTCTGAGGATAAATGATACTAGATGGGGGGTCTCTCATTAAGTGGTCGTCCAGGACTGCTCCGCAGAGGGGCTGTGGACCCAAAACAAAAGTATTTTAAATTAGTCTATTTACAGAATTGCATGCTGGGTGTTGCTGAATGGAGAGCAGTGCAGTCGGGTAAAGCAATGAGGACAAGGTCTACAGTAGCCATGAGTGGCCTCTAGGGGGCACATCTTTTATACTGATTTTCCGCTATTGAGTAATACAACAGACCCCTTACTTATTTTTTTAACATATAGTTTTACTGCTATTGCAGAGCACTAATCTCAGTATGCTGCTGTTGAGACATGCTGGGAGCTGTAGTTTTTCCCCAGCTGCAGATTCACAGGATGAATCATGTATATAGTGAAGATGGCGGCTACACAGCCCCTTTCCACACTTCTACTCCACTGATCACTGATTTGTAACCTGGGCCTCTTACAATCTACAACTCCCTGCACATTTTTAGGTAATGCTGGGAGTCGTAGTTTTGCAACATGATGAAAACCACTGCAATAGTGTGAATGGTGGCTGCAGTAACACATACTGGCCTTAGAGGGCAGAACGTCCCTCCAGGACTGGGGATATCAGATGGGTGAGGGGGTCTGATGTGCAGAGCTCAGTGGGGGCCGGATGTTCCCAGGTTACAGCGCCATACTCCGTGTAGTGGACGTTCTCTGTACTGCAGCTAAGCCCCTACTCAAGTGAACGGGAATCGAGCTGCAGTACCGATAATGACCACAACACATTGAGCTGCGCTGTTCCCTGAGTTCTACAATCAGCTGCCGTCAGATAACATGGCCTATATAGGTCATCAGTATCACAGGCCGGGACAACCCCTTAAATTTGTGACTCTCATTTCAGTGCTCGGAGAAAAGGAGAAGACCAGCGGGACGGTGAACATCCGCACCAGAGATAACAAGGTGCACGGCGAGCGCACGGTGGAAGAGACGATCACCAGACTCCTCCAGCTGAGAGAATCCCGATCCAAGAATTCAGAAGAAGAGTTTTAATATCCATTGTTCTTAAAGGGCCGCCGCCACCATCGCCGAGCACAGGTCTTAAAAGAAACAATCGTCCATGAGCCAAAAAAAAACAAAAAAACCTCTGAAGTTCCATCTCGCGCTCAATAAATGTCCTCTCAGGGCACGGGGGGGTTTGATCCTGGGGGTTTCCTGCTGTCATAGTTTGAGGGGGGAGGGTTTATATTATATTTAGATGGGTCTTCTGTCTTTTCTATCGGTTCTCTGCATAGTTTTTGTCCCAGCCGTCGGCTCCCGTAGACTGCGGTTTGATGAAAACGACTGGAAGCTGCACGAACAACGGTCCAATGTTACATCAGAAAGAACAAATACTCCTCGGGGAGACGGTCGGGGCTCCAAGTAATGCCACGTGTAATAAACCGAGAAACGCGTCCGTGTCCAGCCACGTGTACTACACCGAGAAACGCTGTGTCCGTGTCCTGCCACGTGTACTACACCGAGAAACGCTGTGTCCGTGTCCTGCCACTTGTACTACACCGAGAAACGCTGCGTCCGTGTGTCCAGCCACGTGTACTACACCGAGAAACGCTGCGTCCGTGTGTCCTGCCCATGTACTACACCGAGAAATGCTGCGTCCGTGTGTCCTGCCACGTGTATTACACCGAGAAACGCTGCATCCGTGTGTGCAGCCACGTGTACTACACCAAGAAACGCTGCGTCCGTGTGTCCAGCCGCGTGTACTACACCAAGAAAGCTGCGTCCGTGTGAGCAGCCACGTGTACTACACCGAGAACCGCTGTGTCTGTGTCCGGCCACGTGTACTACACTGAGAAATGCTGCGTCCGTGTGTCCTGCCTCTTGCTTTAATGAAGGGATGTCAATATTCTATAAAAGATGCCATAAACAGAAAGAAAATGTCAGTGTCGTCCAATGGAGCAATTTTATGGGGAAGTGTCCGGCTCCAGATCTAATAAAGTTTTGTACTGCCGTGTGCTGTGCTCTGTATGCGTTGGTTGCAATAGTACAGACATAATATAAATAGCATAGGTGCAATGGTCGCTTGAGTAGAAGGTAGGGCAGGTAATGACAGCTGTGGCCTAGATAAGGCGGCATCAGACACAGTACACACTCTTGATTTATTTATGGATGCTCCAGTTTTCAATGCAAATTAATGGTGAAAAAAAAGCCAAGCAAGAGGAGGATTAGTGCGCACCACTGTGTAGGAAAGCACGCCGCCCTGTGTAAATAGTGACAGTGTTTGAATGAAGATGGAAAGATTCTGGAAGAAAGAGAGGTTAAGTAATTTAGTTAGGTAGTGGCAGCTGGGGAGAAGGACTGGAGGAGATGTGAGGGAATAGGGTCACTGGTGCAGGTTGTAGAACGAGAAAAAGTGAGCCTCGTCACTTCTTCCATAACAGGTTTAAAGGTGGAAAGTGAGCTTGAGGTGCAGGAGGGATGGTCCCTCGGTTCTAAGAGAATTGTGCAAAAATGTCTTGATGGATACGGTTGATTTTATCTAGGAAATATGTGGCCGGATCGTAAGCGCTGAGGTTGGTGACCAGGACCTGTACTTTAGAGCTCAGGAGAGAGTGGAAAGTTTCGAGGAGTCATTTTAGATTGTTGACTAGTGAAGTGATGGGGGTGGTGAAGTAGCCTTGTTTGGCCAGACGGAGAAAAGAGCTATAAGTTTTGAGCATGAACTGCTGAAAGTGATTTTCTCCACAGACACTTGGCACACCTAGAGCAACCCTGGAGAAAACGTGTTTGCAGTGTGTGCCAGGGTTGCCGCTGCCTGTGTCAGGTCGTTCTGCGTGTAGCTGGTGTTTTTTCATCCAGGGCAATTGACAATTCTGAGTCTGGACAGGAGAGAGATTGAAGTGAAAGACCACTAAAGATTGTTCATCAGCTGCTGGGTATCGATGGCACATAGATTTCTGTATATGTGATAAGCTGGGGCTTCTTTTAATTGTTCCAGAGGGTGCAATTAAAAGAGACAGGAAAAGGTGAGCACTGAATGTGTATAAGATTAGCAGGGTTTCTATGTGCAGCAGGAAGAAAGTTATATTTACTAGTGGAGGGAGGGCCAGGGTTAGGGGAGATGTCGCCAGCAACTAGAAGGAGAATAAAGAGAAAAAGCCGGTGGTTTACTGACTTGTGCGACCATTTCATGTGTTGTATGGTGGCAGCGGTTGGTTTTGGGTGTTTCAGAAATGGCAGTAGAGCCTGATAATTGTACATGGGAGAGGGGAGAAGAGAGACTGATATGGAGGGAGTGCACAGAATGTGTAAAAGGGCACTAGATGTGAAAGATGGCAGCAGCAGGACATAGATGAAGCAAACAGATATGGAATATACATTATGAAGCACAATTGAACAATGGTGTAGCTGCCATGTTTAACTGTTCATACACTTTGACAATATTGCACTGCTGCTTGGTGCACATGTGCAATATCTGTCTATCTTAAAGATATGCAAGGACAAGTCTAAAAGGGTCATTGCCCCTTTTATGACATTATGGGAGTCCCTATGATTGGACCTCACCTGCTCAGCAAGTGATGTCCTATCCTGGTGGTTTGCTGTCACTGGCCTAGAGGGGAAAATCTCTTTGGGCAAGAAAGTTCCCATTTATTGACAGCAATACGAGATCTAGGAGAGAAGTACAAAGCAAACTCAAAAGGTGCAATTAGTTTCCACTGTACTACCCCAATTTACCTGTCAGACTTTATCAGTGGAACACCCTCAAAACATTCCTTTATTCAATTGTTTCCCATATTACTGATGGACAATAAACATGGAATTATTCTGTCCTCACCAACCACAGATTATATCGATCTCTTCCTGTGCGGCAGCGACGTTCAGCAGGAGCCCTCTCCCACTCCCATCTGCCCTGATGGTTTTTGGTCGATATAACTGCCTCCTAAATGCTTAGGGTACAGATTTCTACAGTCACAACCCAGAATCTTGCAGAAATCCTTCCCAAAAAGGAGTCTATAAAACAGGGCCCAAAAACCACAATCACCCAAGTGAGATGTCTCCAGCTTGTGTAGGACTGATGTCAGGGGTGCACATACTTTGGTCACCATGTGTCATGAATACCACTCGCTGGTGACACACACATGTGCCTCGGAGGCTGCAGTAAAGGGGGTCTCCATTTCCCACACTCACTCGCCTATTCACTCATCGCAATTCTTACACCCCCTACACTTTTCGATTCCACCAGTTGCCATTTTTATTGGTCAGTGAGATGCCTGCACTGGGTCACACACTAGCACACATGCCACCCAGCTTTCCTAGGCATCTGATCAGTCCTCTTATTGCACTCTGACATACAGTACAGACCAAAAGTTTGGACACACCTCATTTCAAGATTTTTCTGTATTTTCATGACTATGAAAATTGTACATTCACACTGAAGGCATCAAAACTATGAATTAACACGTGGAATTATATACTTAACAAAAAAGTAAAACAACTGAAATTATGTCTTATATTCTAGGTTCTTCAAAGTAGCCACCTTTTGCTTTGATGACAGCTTTGCACACTCTTGGCATTCTCTTGATGAGCTTCAAGAGGTAGTCACCGGGAATGGTCTTCCAACAATCTTGAAGGAGTTCCCAGAGATGCTTAGCACTTGTTGGCCCTTTTGCCTTCACTCTGCGGTCCAGCTCACCCCAAACCATCTCGATTGGGTTCAGGTCTGGTGACTGTGGAGCCTAGGTCATCTGGCGTAGCACCCCATCACTCTCCTTCTTGGTCAAATAGCCCTTACACAGCCTGGAGGTGTGTTTGGGGTCATTATCCTGTTGAAAAATAAATGATGGTCCAACTAAACGCACACCGGATGGAATAGCATGCCGCTGCAAGATGCTGTGGTAGCCATGCTGGTTCAGTATGCCTTCAATTTTGAATAAATACCCAACAGTGTCACCAGCAAAGCACCCCCACACCATCACACCTCCTCCTCCATGCTTCACGGTAGGAACCAGGCATGTAGAGTCCATCCGTTCACCTTTTCTGCGTCGCACAAAAACACGGTGGTTGGAACCAAAGATCTCAAATTTGGACTCATCAGACCAAAGCTCAGATTTCCACTGGTCTAATGTCCATTCCTTGTGTTCTTTAGCCCAAACACGTCTCTTCTGCTTGTTGCCTGTCCTTAGCAGTGGTTTCCTAGCAGATATTTTACCATGAAGGCCAGCTGCACAAAGTCTCCTCTTAACAGTTGTTGTAGAGATGTGTCTGCTGCTAGAACTCTGTGTTCTCTCTAAGCTGCTGTTAACCTGCGATTTCTGAGGCTGGTGACTCTAGTAAACTTATCCTCAGAAGCAGAGGTGACTCTTGGTCTTCCTTTCCTGGGGCGGTCCTCATGTGAGCCAGTTTGTTTGTAGTGCTTCATGGTTTTTGCCCCTGCACTTGGGGACACTTTCAAAGTATTCCCAATTTTTCGGACTAACTGACCTTCATTTCTTAAAGTAATGATGGCCACTCGTTTTTCTTTACTTAGCTGCTTTTTTCTTGCCATAATACAAATTCTAACAGTCTATTCAGTAGGACTATCAGCTGTGTATCCGCCAGACTTCTGCTCAACACAACTGATGGTCCCAACCTCATTTATAAGGCAAGAAATCCCACTTATTAAACCTGACAGGGCACACCTGTGAAGTGAAAACCATTACCGGTGACTACCTCTTGAAGCTCATCAAGAGAATGCCAAGAGTGTGCAAAGCAGTCATCAAAGCAAAAGGTGGCTACTTTGAAGAACCTAGAATATAAGACATAATTTCAGTTGTTTCACACTTTTTTAAGTATATAATTCCACATGTGTTAATTCATAGTTTTGATGCCTTCAGTGTGAATGTACAATTTTCATAGTCATGAAAATACAGAAAAATCTTGAAATGAGAAGGTGTGTCCAAACTTTTGGTCTGTACTGTATACACAGGGTGACACAACCGAGCTATTGTCTCTCGTTACGGTTTTAGTAAAGTTAAAGCAACGAAGGACAAACTTACTACATTTTAGATTTAAAATATGAAAAAGTACAGCGCTTAATAAAGGTTATAAAAGATGAAATAACACAGACATAAAACAGGATAAAATAAAAGGGAAAATACAGATAAGATATAGTGGGAAAAAAAAGTATTTAGTCAGCCACCAATTGTGTAAGTTCTCCCACGTAAAAAGATGAGAGGCCTGTAACTGACATAGGTAGACCACAACTATGAGAGTCAAAATGTGAAAACAAATCCAGAAAATCACCTTGTCTGATTTGGTAAGATTTATTTTGCAAATTATGGCAGAAAATAAGTATTTGGTCATTAACAAAAGTTCATCTCAATATTTTGTTATATATCCTTTGTTGGCAATGACAGTGGTCAGACGTTTTCTGTAAGTCTTCACAAGGTTGCCACACACTGTTGTTGGTATGTTGGCCCATTCCTCCATGCAGATCTCCTCTAGAGCAGTGATGTTTTGGGCCTGTCACTGGGCAACATGGACTTTCAACTCGCTCCAAAGATTTTCTATGTGGTTGCTATGTGGAGACTGGCTAGGCCACTCCAGAACCTTCATATGCTTCTTACGAAGCTACTCTTTCGTTGCCCTGGCGGTGTGCTTGAGATCTTTATCATGCTGAAAGACCCATCCATGTTCCATCTTCAATGCCCTTGCTGATGGAAGGAGGTTTGCACTCAAAATCTCACGATACATGGGCCCATTCATTCTTTCATGTACACAGATCAGTCGTCCTGGTCCCTTTGCAGAGAAACAGCCCCAAAGCATGATGATGCCACCCCCATGCTTCACAGTAGGTATGATGTTTTTTGGATGCAATCCAGCATTCTGCCTCCTCCAAACACGACAAGTTTTTTTTTCAACAAAACAGTTCTACTTTGGTTTAATCAGACAATATGACATTCTCACAATACTCGTCTGGATAATCCAAGTGCTCTCTAGCAAACTTCAGACGAGCCCGCATATGCACTGGTTTAAGCAGGGGACACGTCTGGCACTGCAGGATCTGAGTCCTTGGCTGCGTAGTGTGTTACTGATGGTAGCCTTTGTTACGGTGGTCCCAGCTGTATGCAGGTCATTCACGAGGTCCCCGCCGTGTGATTCTGGGATTTTTGCTCACCGTTCTTGTGATCATTTTGACCCCAAGGGGTGAGATCTTGCATGGAACCTCAGATCAAGGGAGATTATCAGTGCTCTCATATGTCTTCCATTTTATTATTGCTCCACAGTTGATTTCATCACACCAAGCTACTTGCCTATTGCAGATTCAGTCTTCCCAGCCTGGTGCAGGTCTACAATTTTGTTTCTGGTGTCCTTCGACAGCTCTTTGGTCTTCACCATAGTGGAGTTTGGAGTCAGACTGTTTGAGGTTGTGGACAGGTGTCTTTTTATACTGATAACAAGTTCAAACAGGTAATGAGTGGAGGACAGAGGATGTCAGTTCCTGCACCAGAACAGGCTGTGTCCGTCATGCATTTAAACTATCACTGAGTGTAAACACGCAGTGACAGTTCAGTGCCAACAGCGTTCTATGACAGCTGAGAGGCACGGGAAGAGGTGCAGGGACCCATGCCATCAGTCCCCGCACCCAGACCACAGCATGATCGTGTAGGAGATGCTGAAATATCAGCACTTCCTGCCCGATCAGTGGAAAAGCTAAACTCTGCAAGTGGCTGAGCTTCTGCACGAACAGCCAGGACCAGTGTTCGCACTGCCCCAGGCTGCTAACCCCCTAAATGCTGTGATCGAGCACGATCGCAGCGTTCAGGAGGGAGGCAGAGGGACGGAAGTTCCCTCTGCCATCAAATCTACGTCCCCGCAATGTCATCGCGGGGCCCGATAGTTGCCATGGTGACCCAGGGTCGTCATGACAACCCCCGGATCATCAAGCTACAGAAAGCCTCTGAAACCATGCTCACAGCATGGTGTCAGAAGCTTTCAGTATAGGTATAATGCACTGCAATAGTAGTACACTGCAATGCATTATACCTGCTATCAAAGTGAAAAAAAGTCCCATAAAGAAACTAGGTAAAAAAAGATTTAAAAAAAAAACCTAAATATTTTTTTACTAAATATTAAAAATAATAAAAATTCACTAATAAATACAAATTTTTATGCAAAAAAATTAAATAAACAAAAAAAGTACACGTTTGGTATCGCTGCTTTCGGAGCAATCCGATCTATAAAATTGTCATATAAAAATAGCAAACAATGCTTAATTATTATCATATCGCTTGGAAAAAGTGGAATAAAACGCAATCAAAAAGGCAAATTTAAATAAAAATGGTATCACTGAATGACAGACATCTTGTCCTGCAAAAAACAAGCCGCCATACAGCTCCATCAGCGGAAAAAATACAAAAGTTATAGCTCTCAGGATAAAGCAATGCAAAAATAATTATTTTTTCTATTAATGTTTTTATTGTGTAAAAGCGGCAAAACATTAAAAAAAAACTATATAAATGCGGCATCGCTGTAATCGTACTGACCCGAACAATAAAGCTGCCTTAGTAATTTTACGACACGCAGAGCGGAGGAAAAAAAAAACAATTTGTGAATTGCTGGTTTTTGTTCATTCTGCCTCCACAAAAATCGGAATAGAAAGCGATAAGAAAAGTCATGTGCCCGAAAATGGTACAACTTGTTGACAAAAAGTCAACTTGTCCCACAAAAAACAAGCCCCTCACATGTCTCTGGGCCAAAAAATGGAAAAATTATAGCTCTTAAAATATGGCGATGCAAAAATGTTTCCTTGCAAAAAAAGTGTCTTTTAGTGTGTGACAGCAGCCAGACATAAAAAAGGATATAAATCTGGTTTCACTGTAATCGCACCGAACTGAAAAATAAAGTCACCTAATCACTTATACCACACGAGGAATGGCATAAAAAATAAAACAATCTTCACCTGCTGTGGATTTGTTCATTCTGCCTCCCAAAGATCGCAGTAAGACGTGTTGCACATTTATCCTGTGCTCTACGCTGAGCGGCTTGCACTGGGGTTACCATGTACATCGCTGAAATATGTGATACAGACTGAACCGGAAGATTCCTTATAATGAGGCAGATGGAGGCACTGTGGACGCCAAAGGACCTGTGATCCGACTGTCTGTCTTTTTAGGGGTGCATAAAAATGCGGTCCACCATAGTTATGTGCACCTCTGAAAGGAAGGACAACGCTGAACAGAGGCTAGAGGAAGTCCAGAGTAACTCTGGTGCCTCATTATAGTGAATGGATCCCTCGGGGGTTTTGTCTGTCAAGTCACTCGAGATTTAGATGGAAACTCCAAAGTAAGTGCTCAGCGTAGAGCATCGGATAACTGTGCTCCCAAACTTTATCTAAATTGTTCCCAATAAAAGCTTCAACTCAATACGCAAAAAAGCAAGCCCCCACTCAGGTCTGTCATCTGTTAATGCAAATATAGGGGGCATCCATGTTACTGGAAGCACAAAGGCTCTGGAAAAGTGAAATGGCTCCTCGCCCCCAGAAAGAAATTCAGCTAATTCTGCGCTCCCAAAGGCCCCCCTCCCTTCTGAGACCCAGTGTGCCTAAACCACCTTTAGCATTCACATTTGGCAGGGGTATAATTTCCAAAATGGGATCACTTGAGGGAGGATTCTGCTCTCTAGCAATCAGGGGGCTCTGGATATGGAGTCCGCAAACTATTCTAGGAAAACCTACACTCCAGGGGGCAGATAGCACTCCGTCCCAACCGATACTCTCCGTATGGCTAAGCAGCACTGTACAGCCACATATGGGGTATTTCTATATTCAGAAGAAATTGTGGGACAAATTTTGGTGCCATTTTTACCCATTTCTTGTGTGAAAATATAAATTCTGGGTCTAAAACAAAATGTTTGTGGTAAAAATGTAAATGATCACTGCACCCCTAGAGTAATTCATCCGGATGTGTATTTTGTAAAATGGGGTTACCGTATATACTCGAGTATAAGCCGAGATTTTCAGCCCAAATTTTTGGGCTGAAAGTGCCCCTCTCGGCTTATACTCGAGTCACAGTCGGCGGCAGGGTCAGCGGGTGAGGGGGAGAGGGCGCTGAGGCATACTTACCTAGTCCCGGCGATCCTGACGCTCCCCCTGCCCGTCACACTGTCTCCGGTGCCGCAGCTCTTCCCCTGTACAGCGGTCACGTGGGACCGCTCATTAAACTTATGACTATGGACTCCACTCCCATAGGGGTGGAGCCCCATATTCATTTCTCTAATCAGTGGTGCCGGTGACCGCTGACAGAGGAAGAGCTGGGGCACCGGAGACCAGCTGTCCGGGGGAAGGAGCGGGACGCCGGGAGCAGGTAAGTATCGTATATTTACCTCTCCACGATCCACACGCCGGGCGCCGCTCCATCTTCCCGGCGTCTCTCCGCTCTGACTGTGCAGGTCAGAGGGCGCGATGACGCATATAGTGTGCGCGGCGCCCTCTGCCTGATCAGTCAGTGCGGAGAGACGCTGGGACCGGACGCTGAGGAGCTGCAAGCAAGAGAGGTGAGTATGTGTTTTGTTTTTTTTATTGCAGCAGCAGCAGCATTATATATGGCACAGATTTATGTGGAGCATCTATGGGGCCAAACTGAACAGTGCAGAGCATATAGGGAACAGCTTTATTATGAGCATCTATGGGGCCAAACTGAACGCTGCAGAGCATATAGGGAACAGCTATATAATGAGCATCTATGGGGCCAAACTGAACAGTGCAGAGCATATAGGGCACAGCTTTATAATGAGCATCTATGGGGCCAAACTGAACGGTGCAGAGCTTATAGGGAACAGATTTATAATGAGCATCTATGGGGCCAAACTGAACGCTGCAGAGCATATAGGGCACAGCTTTATAATGAGCATCTATGGGGCCATAATGAACGGTGCAGAGCTTATAGGGAACAGCTTTATAATGAGCATCTATGGGGCCAAACTGAACGGTGCAGAGCGTATAGGGAACAGCTTTATAATGAGCATCTATGGGGCCAAACTGAACGGTGCAGAGCTTATAGGGCACAGCTATATAATGAGCATCTATGGGGCCAAACTGAACGGTGCAGAGCATATAGGGAACAGCTTTATAATGAGCATCTATGGGGCCAAACTGAACGGTGCAGAGCGTATAGGGAACAGCTTTATAATGAGCATCTATGGGGCCAAACTGAACGGTGCAGAGCATATAGGGAACAGCTTTATAATGAGCATCTATGGGGCCAAACTGAACGGTGCAGAGCATATAGGGCACAGCTATATAATGAGCATCTATGGGGCCAAATTGAACGGTGCAGAGCATATAGGGAACAGCTTTATAATGAGCATCTATGGGGCCAAACTGAACGCTGCAGAGCATATAGGGCACAGCTATATAATGAGCATCTATGGGGCCAAACTGAACGGTGCAGAGCATATAGGGAACAGCTTTATAATGAGCATCTATGGGGCCAAACTGAACGGTGCAGAGCTTATAGGGCACAGCTATATAATGAGCATCTATGGGGCCAAACTGAACAGTGCAGAGCTTATAGGGCACAGCTATATAATGAGCATCTATGGGGCCAAACTGAACAGTGCAGAGCTTATAGGGAACAGATTTATAATGAGCATCTATGGGGCCAAACTGAACGGTGCAGAGCATATAGGGAACAGCTTTATATGGAGCATCTATAGGGCCATAATGAACGGTGCAGAGCATTGTATATGGGGCACAGCTTTATATGGAGCATCTATGGGGCCATAATGAACGGTGCAGAGCATTATATATGGCACAGCTTTATATGGAGCATCTATGGGGCCATAATGAACGGTGCAGAGCATTATATATGGCACAGCTATATATGGATAATATATGGGGCAATAATCAATGGTATGGGGCATTATATATGGCACAGCTTTATATGGAGCATCTATGGGGCAATAATGAATGGTATGGAGCATCTATTTTTATTTTTGAAATTCACCGGTAGCTGCTGCATTTTCCACCCTAGGCTTATACTCGAGTCAATAAGTTTTCCCAGTTTTTTTGTGGCAAAATTAGGGGGATCGGCTTATACTCTGGTCGGCTTATACTCGAGTATATACGGTACTTATGAGGAGTCCTGTCTCCCCTCAAACCATAACAGTAAAATCTGCACTATAATATATTATATAATATAATCTGCGCTCCTTCTCTTTTGAGCTTTGCACTGTGCCTCAAAAGTAGTTTTTACCCACACATGGGGTATTGGCACACTCACGAGCAATTGCCCAACAAATTTTGTGGTCCATTTTCTCCTGTTACCATTGATAAAATATAAAAATGGTACTAAAAGATGATTTTTGTGGAAAAAATGTGATTAATTTTCACGGCTCTACGTTATAAACTTATATGAAGCACCTGAGGGTTGAAGATGCTCATCAAACATCTAGATACGTCTCTTGGGGGTCTAGTTTCCAAAATGGTGTCACTTGTGGGGGGTTTCCACTGTTTAGGCACATCAGGGGCTCTCCAAATGCAACATGGTGTCCTCTCTCGATTCCAGCCAATTTGGCGTTCAAAACAGGAAACATCGCTCCTTCCCTTCCAAGCTCTGCCGTGCGCCCAAACTGTGGTTTACCCCCACATATGGGGTATCAGCGCACTCAGGACAAATGTGCACAACAATTATTGTGGTTCGTTTTCTCCTGTTACCCTTGAGAAAAAAAATACAAAATTGTCCGAAGTAAAATTTTTGTGAAAAAAAAAAGTTAACTGTTCATTTTTTGCTTCAGCTCTTGTGAAACACCTGAAGGGTTAATAAACTTCTTGAATGTGGTTTTTAACCGCTGAGGAGTGCAGTTTTTAGAATGGTGTCACTTTGGGGTATTTTCTGTCATAGCTTATTAAAAAAACCCTATTAAAAAAATATAACCTTTATTTATGTAATACAATAAAAGCACACAGTCGAGATATCCCCTGAATAGAATTGCCTCAATACTCTGGGCTATGAGATTCTAGAGGGAACCAACAATTCACCTCCTCTAGTCTCTTGGATTTACTAATACATTATCTACCTAGTAAATAACCACCCCTGCTTACAAAGATAGATACAGAGGTAAACCCATTCTAACACATAGGGAACAAATAGCACCCAAGATCAAATACTTTATACAAAAGGTGACATAGTTGTGCTGACATATAGTGACACTCTCACTCATAAGATGTGTAGAAATGAGTGATCAAACCCTAGATATCAATCTGTCTGGATGCCTACCTAGATGCGGAGGTTGGTACCCTAAGAAACACGAGAATGGCGCTCGTGCGATGGCTGACCCTTATCTCCTGATTTCACCCTATAAGAATACAGTCAGAAACAAAGGGCCAGATGGCCTGTACTGTCCATATGATGATGTACTTGAATACTGTATATTAGATATATACCGTAAGACCAACAAAAAAATCTAGATATGTAAATGTGGAGAAATAAAGGAAGACAGTGCGCTCAATCTTTACCACTCAGAACCAATGCATATATAGATCATCAATATGCAGTCACAGGATTTCTTGGGGGGATGCTGGGTACTATAGCAGCATTATGATTCCGACCATATCAACATCCCCTGACCATGAAATTTACGTAGGGCTAACACGTGCTGAACTAGAACAACATAAACAATAATGAATTAACAAATCCCATGAATATAATTGCACACCAGAGTCACCACACAAAAATGCATTCCAAGATATAGCCAGATAGTCTATAAGGGCACAATTGTCCCAATAATGAACGTATACTTATCAGCTGGAATGTGGTGCGGCATATAGGCGGCTGAGGATCATGATCCTATGACTCCTCACATGAAAAACTCTCGACGCGTTTCCCCCACACATACGGGTTCATCAGGAGAGGTTCATAGAGGCATGGCAGAGGAGAGTTGTCCAGAAGATGATGCTGCTCAAAGTCACCTCAAATGTGTGAGGTGGTCCCTAAAAAAATGGTTTGGTAAATTTTGTTGGAAAAATTAGAAATCGCTGGTCAACTTTTTACCCTCATAACTTCCTCAGAAAAAAAATTTTTTTTTCAAAAATTGTGCTGATGTAGACATATGGGAAAAGTTGTTTATTAACTATTTTGTGTGATATAAGACTTTGATTTAGGGGCATAAAAATTAAAAGTTTGAAAATTGTGACATTTAAAAAAAAATTTGCCAAATTTACATTTTTTTCACAATTAAACACAAGTTATAGCCAAGAAATTTTACCACTATCATAAAGTACAATATGTCCTGAAAAAAACAATCTCAGAATCACCGGGATCCGTTGAAGCTTTCCAGAGTTATAACCTCATAAAGGGACAGTGGTCAGAATTTAAAATTAGGCCTGGTCATTAACCTACAAAAGTGGCTTGGTACTTAAGACATTAAAGAAGACATTACAGATCTGTGAGAGCCAGAAATCTTGCATGTTTTTGGGTGACCAAATACTTATTTTCCAAATCTTGCCAAATCGGACAAGGTGATTTTCTGGATTTGTTTTCTCATTTTGACTCTCATAGTTATGGTCGATCTATGATGTTGTAAAGACCAGAGGTCCGAATAAGATCCAATGGGTCACAGACCGAGACTGAGGCAGAAATAACAATACTGTCTTTACTAAAATGACAGCTTGAGTGAGGTTTAGTATTGAAGGAAACAGACTGAAATTCCTTTTCAATTACACTCATTCAGCCAGAGCTGAAATCATTGTGCCAATCCCAAAGTTCCCGCTTTGAGCATGTTACACTGAGGTTTAAAATAAATTTACCTGTCCAAAAGGGGCAAACAAGGTACTAAGAAAACAGGTGTAAATCGGATGAGGTGGTATTATGGGACCCCCTGGGATGGCACAGTGAGTATAAATCGTTCAAAGGCCACAATAGCAATACATATACACTGTGTTCCAAATTATTATGCAAATTGGATTTAAGTGTCATAAAGATTTAATTGTTTTGTTTTTCAAATAAACTCGTGGATGGTATTGTGTCTCAGGGCTCAATGAATCACTGAAATCAATCTTAAACACATGTGATAATTAGTTTTCCAGGTGATTCTAATTAAAGGAAAACTACTCAAAAATGATGTTCCACATTATTAAGCAGGCCACAGGTTTCAAGTAACATGGTAAAGAAAAAGGATCTCTCTGCTGCTGAAAAGCATCAAAAAGTGCAATGTGTCATGATCTCTGCAGGCAGAGATCATAGCAAGCCTATAGAGGGACAAGCTCTCGGAAGATGGAACTATACTGACCATGAACTAAGCCTGCCGCGCAACTAGAAATAGCCAGGTAGCATTTCCTATTTATCGCTAGATGCCCAGCTCTGGCCTAAGACCTAGATAGCTAGCAGAGGGAAATATAAGACCTGGCTCACCTCTAGAGAAATATTCCAAAGAAGACAGTAGCCCCCCACAAATAATGACGGTGAGTTCAGATGAAACAACAAACGCAGCAGGAAAATAGTCTTAGCAAATTTGAGGTCCGCTTACTAGATAGCAGAAGACAGATAGTATACTTTCATGGTCAGCAGAAAAACACTAACAAAACACCATCCAGAGATTACCTTAAACTCTGGCATTAACTCATAACGCCAGAGTAGCAATCCCTGATCAACGAGAGCTTTCCAGACACAGTAACAAAACTTCAGCTGTGAACTGGAACAAATAGGCAAAACAAAACATGGACAAAAGTCCAACTTATCTAGTAGTTGTCTAGAAGCAGGAACAAGCACTGAGAGGCATCAGATAACATTGTTGACCGGCAAGAAACCACCAGAGAAATGAGCTTAAATAGCGACACCCACTACTGATGGAACCAGGTGAAACAGGAAAGAGGATGACAAGTCCAATTCCACAAGCGGCCACCGGGGGAGCCCAGAATCCAAATTCACAACAGTACCCCCCCCTCAAGGAGGGGGCACCGAACCCTCACCAGATCCACCAGGGCGACCAGGATGAGCCCTATGGAAGGCACGAACAAGATCAGAAGCATGAACATCAGATGCATTGACCCAAGAATTATCCTCCTGGCCGTAACCCTTCCAGTTGACCAGATACTGGAGTTTCCGTCTGGAAACACGAGAGTCCAAAATTTTCTCCACAACGTACTCCAACTCACCCTCAACCAACACCGGAGCAGGAGGCTCAACTGAAGGTACAACAGGTACCTCATACCTGCGCAATAACGACCGATGAAAAACGTTATGAATGGAAAAGGACGCAGGGAGGTCCAAACGGAAAGAAACAGGATTAAGAATCTCCAATATTCTATAAGGGCCGATGAACCGAGGTTTAAACTTAGGAGAAGAGACCCTCATAGGGACAAAACGAGAAGACAACCACACTAAATCTCCAACACAAAGCCGAGAACCAACACGACGATGACGGTTGGCAAAACGCTGAGTCTTCTCCTGGGACAACTTCAAATTGTCCATAACCTGCCCCCAGATGTGATGCAATCTCTCCACCACCGCATCCACTCCAGGACAATCCGAGGATTCCACCTGACCGGAGGAAAATCGAGGGTGAAACCCCGAATTACAGAAAAACGGGGACACCAAGGTGGAAGAACTGGCCCGATTATTGAGGGCGAACTCTGCCAATGGCAAAAAAGCAACCCAATCATCCTGGTCAGCAGAGACAAAACACCTCAGATATGTCTCAAGGGTCTGATTAGTCCGCTCGGTCTGGCCATTAGTCTGAGGGTGAAAAGCAGATGAAAAAGACAAATCTATGCCCATCCTAGCACAGAATGCCCGCCAAAATCTAGACACAAATTGGGTACCTCTGTCAGAAACAATATTCTCAGGAATACCGTGCAATCGGACAACATTCTGAAAAAACAGAGGAACCAACTCAGAAGAAGAAGGCAACTTGGGCAGAGGAACCAAATGGACCATTTTAGAGAAACGGTCACAGACCACCCAGATGACAGACATCTTCTGGGAAACAGGCAGATCTGAAATAAAATCCATCGAGATGTGTGTCCAAGGCCTCTTAGGAATAGGCAAGGGCAACAGGAGTCCGCTAGCCCGAGAACTACAAGACTTGGCCCGAGCACAAACGTCACATGACTGCACAAAGACTCGCACATCTCGTGACAGGGAAGGCCACCAGAAGGATCTTGCCACCAAATCCCTGGTACCAAAAATTCCGGGATGACCTGCCAATGCAGAAGAATGTACCTCAGAGATGACTCTGCTGGTCCAATCATCCGGAACAAACAGTCTATCAGGCGGACAACGATCCGGTCTATCCGCCTGAAACTCTTGCAAGGACCGCCGCAGATCAGGAGAAACGGCCGACAAAATTACTCCCTCCCTAAGGATACCTGTGGGTTCAGAATTACCAGGAGAGTCCGGGTCAAAACTCCTAGAAAGGGCATCTGCCTTAACATTCTTAGAACCCGGTAGGTATGACACCACAAAATTAAAGCGAGAAAAAAATAAAGACCAGCGCGCCTGTCTAGGATTCAGGCGTCTGGCAGTCTCAAGATAAATCAAATTTTTGTGGTCAGTCAATACCACCACCTGATGCCTAGCCCCCTCGAGCCAATGGCGCCACTCCTCAAACGCCCACTTCATGGCCAAAAGCTCCCGATTCCCAACATCATAATTCCGCTCTGCGGGCGAAAATTTGCGAGAAAAGAAGGCACAAGGCCTAATGACGGAGCAGTCGGAACCTTTCTGCGACAACACTGCCCCAGCTCCGATCTCCGAAGCGTCAACCTCAACCTGAAAAGGCAGATTCACATCAGGCTGACGCAACACAGGGGCAGAGGCAAAACGGCGCTTAAGCTCCTGAAAGGCCTCTACAGCATGAGGGGACCAATTAGCAACATCAGCGCCTTGTCTGGTCAAATCAGTCAGTGGTTTAACGACATCCGAAAAACCAGCAATAAATCGGCGGTAAAAGTTGGCAAAGCCCAAAAATCTCTGAAGACCCTTAAGAGAGGAGGGCTGAGTCCAGTCACAAATAGCTTGCAACTTGACGGGATCCATCTCAATGGAAGAGGGAGAAAAAATATACCCCAAAAAGGAAATTTTCTGGACCCCAAAAACGCACTTAGACCCCTTCACACATAAAGAATTAGACCGCAGAACCTGAAAAACTCTCCTGACCTGCTGGACATGAGAGTCCCAGTCATCAGAAAAAATCAGAATATCATCCAGATATATTATCATAAATTTATCCAGAAAATCGCGGAAAATATCATGCATAAAAGACTGGAAAACTGAAGGGGCATTAGAAAGACCAAAAGGCATGACCAAATACTCAAAGTGGCCCTCGGGCGTATTAAATGCGGTCTTCCACTCATCCCCCTGCCTGATCCGCACCAAATTATACGCCCCACGAAGATCAATTTTAGAGAACCACTTAGCACCCTCTATACGAGCAAACAAATCAGTAAGCAATGGCAATGGGTATTGATACTTAACAGTGATCTTATTCAGAAGCCGATAATCAATACATGGTCTCAAAGAGCCGTCTTTTTTTGAGACAAAGAAAAACCCAGCTCCCAAGGGAGAAGAAGATGGACGAATATGTCCCTTTTCCAAAGACTCCTTTATATATTCCCGCATAGCAGCATGTTCCGGCACAGACAAATTAAACAAACGACCCTTTGGATATTTACAACCCGGTATCAAATCTATGGCACAATCGCACTCACGGTGCGGAGGTAACGACCCAAGCTTGGGTTCGTCAAAGACGTCTTGATAATCAGAGAGGAACTCAGGGACTTCAGAGGGAATGGACGACGAAATAGAAACCAAAGGTAAGTCCCCATGAATACCCTTACATCCCCAGCTCAACACAGACATTGCTCTCCAGTCCAAGACTGGGTTGTGAGACTGCAACCATGGCAATCCCAGTACCAAATCGTCATGTAAATTATACAGCACCAGGAAACGAATAATCTCCTGGTGATCCGGATTGATACGCATGGTTACTTGTGTCCAGTATTGTGGTTTATTATTAGCCAATGGGGTGGAGTCAATCCCCTTCAGAGGAATAAGAGTCTCCAAAGGCTCTAAATCAAAACCACAACGATTGGCAAAGGACCAATCCATAAGACTCAGAGCGGCGCCAGAGTCAACATAGGCGTCCGTGGCAATGGATGACAAAGAGCAAATCAGGGTTACAGACAAAATAAACTTAGACTGAATGGTGCCAATGGAAACAGACTTATCAAGCTTCTTTGTACGCCTAGAGCATGCTGATATAACATGAGTAGAATCCCCACAATAGAAACACAATCCATTCTTCCGTCTAAAATTCTGTCGCTCGCTCCTGGACAGAATTCTATCACACTGCATACTTTCTGGCGTCTTTTCCATAGACACCGCCAGATGGTGCACCGGTTTGCGCTCCCGCAGACGCCTATCAATCTGAATAGCCATTGTCATGGACTCATTCAGACCTGCAGGCAAAGGGAACCCCACCATAACATCCTTAACGGCATCAGAGAGACCTTCTCTGAAAGTTGCCGCCAAGGCGCACTCATTCCACTGAGTAAGCACAGACCATTTACGGAATTTTTGGCAGAAAACTTCAGCTTCGTCTTGCCCCTGAGATAGTGCCATCAAAGTTTTTTCTGCCTGAAGTTCCAAATGAGGTTCCTCATAAAGCAAGCCCAAGGCCAGAAAAAACGCATCCACATCGCGTAACGCAGGATCCCCTGCTGGTAATGAGAAGGCCCAATCTTGAGGGTCACCCCTGAGCAAGGAAATCACAATCCTAACCTGCTGAGCAGGGTCTCCAGCTGAACGAGACTTCAGGGACAAATAAAGCTTACAATTATTTCGGAAATTCTGGAAGCTAGCTCTATTCCCTGTGAAGAACTCCGGCAAAGGAATTCTCGGCTCAGATACCGGAGCATGTACCACAAAATCTTGTAAATTTTGTACTTTCGTGATGAGATTATTCAAACCCGCAGTTACACTCTGGAGATCCATTATTGTCAGGTGCACACAGAGCATACAGAGATTAGGAGGAGAGAGAGAAAAAAGACTGCAGCAAGGCAGACTGGAGGAAAAAAAAAAAAAATTCCAGCAGACTTCTTATAACTCTCCTTTCTCAACCTGGGTCTTTAACACTTTATTGGCCGGTCAAACTGTCATGATCTCTGCAGGCAGAGATCATAGCAAGCCTATAGAGGGACAAGCTCTCGGAAGATGGAACTATACTGACCATGAACTAAGCCTGCCGCGCAACTAGAAATAGCCAGGTAGCATTTCCTATTTATCGCTAGATGCCCAGCTCTGGCCTAAGACCTAGATAGCTAGCAGAGGGAAATATAAGACCTGGCTCACCTCTAGAGAAATATTCCAAAGAAGACAGTAGCCCCCCACAAATAATGACGGTGAGTTCAGATGAAACAACAAACGCAGCAGGAAAATAGTCTTAGCAAATTTGAGGTCCGCTTACTAGATAGCAGAAGACAGATAGTATACTTTCATGGTCAGCAGAAAAACACTAACAAAACACCATCCAGAGATTACCTTAAACTCTGGCATTAACTCATAACGCCAGAGTAGCAATCCCTGATCAACGAGAGCTTTCCAGACACAGTAACAAAACTTCAGCTGTGAACTGGAACAAATAGGCAAAACAAAACATGGACAAAAGTCCAACTTATCTAGTAGTTGTCTAGAAGCAGGAACAAGCACTGAGAGGCATCAGATAACATTGTTGACCGGCAAGAAACCACCAGAGAAATGAGCTTAAATAGCGACACCCACTACTGATGGAACCAGGTGAAACAGGAAAGAGGATGACAAGTCCAATTCCACAAGCGGCCACCGGGGGAGCCCAGAATCCAAATTCACAACAGCAATGCCTTGGTGAAGGGATGAAAACATTAGAAATTTTCCAAAAACATAAGCGTGATCATCGTACTGTTAAGAGATTTGTGGCTGTATCTGAGCACAGATGTGTTTATGCTGATAAAGGCATAATGAGGAAGATTTCTGCCAGGCAAGTTCATCAGATTAAGAGAGCAGCTGCTAAAAAGCCATTACAAAGCAGCAAACATATTTGAAGCTGCTGGTGACTCTGAAGTCCCTCGAACCTCAAGGTGTAGGATCCTTCAAAGGCTTGCTGTGGTGCATAAACCTACTATTCGGCCACCCTTAAACAGTGTTCACAAGCAGAAATGGTTGCATTGGGCCCACACATACATGAAGACTAATTTCCAAACAGTCTTGTTTACTGATAAGTGTTGAGCAACCCTGGATGGTCCAGGTGGATGGAGTAGTGGATGGTTGGTGGATGGCCACCATGTCCCAACAAGGCTGCAACGTCAGCAAGGAGGTGGAGGAGTCATGTTTTGGGCCGGAATCATGGAGAAACAGCTGGTATGGCCCCTTAAGGTTCCTGAAGGTGTGAAAATTACCTCTGAAAAGTATATAGAGTTTCTGACTGACAACTTTCCTCCATGGTATAAAAAGCAGAAACGTGCCTTCAGGAGCAAAATCATCTTCATGCTGACAACGCACCATCTGATGCTGCAAAGAATACCTGAGTCATTGGCTGCTATGAGCATAAAAGGAGATAAACTCATGGTGTGGCCACCATCTTCCCCTGACCTCAGCCCTATAGAGAACCTTTGGAGTATCATAAAGCAAAAGATCTATGAGGGTGGGAGGCCGTTCACATCAAAACAGCAGCTCTGGGAGGCTATTCTCACTTCATGCAAAGAAATACAAGTAGAAACTCTCCAAATACTCACAAGTTCAATGGATGAAAGAATCGTGAAGGTGACATCAAAGAAGGGTCCTATGTTAACATGTAACTTGGCGTGTTAGGATGTTTTGGAGTTAAATAGCTTTCTTGTTCAGTGAATGTGACTTCCTAATGCTGCAAATTCCACAAATGAGCATTTTCAGTTCTTTAAAACATATCAAATGTTTAGAAATTCTACTGTGCCTAATAATTTGGAACAGTGCATTGTGAGTTTTTATTCATTTTGGAGATTATACTGTTATCATTGGGAGGTTTCTTCAATAAAATTCAATGTATACTCTAATGGGTGATTACTTTTATTAGACTGACTGTCATTTGCACCGACCATTTAGGAAAATCCAATAAAAATGTAATTTGCATAATAATTTGGAACATAGTGTAAATATAACAGAAGTTCTTAAACACTTAATCTGTGGATACCCGGGTATCTATTATTACGGTACGGTTAACCTGAGGGGAGTCTCTACTCAGGCATATAACTTGCATCGGCTGCTGCCAGTCCCAAAATCTTCGGCGACAAAATAGCTACAGCAAAACAAGGCTCCGCGTCTTGTCAGCCGATGCCGAGCCCGCATGTCAGGAACTTACAGTCTGTAGCTTCAGGATAGGGTCCAGGATAGCACTTCAACGGGACTTGTCAGGATCCCTCTTCATACGGGTGGTACAGGATACCGTCTCTCCTCCAGCAGTCACTCACAACTTCTCTGAAAGCAAACCACCTGGGTCTGCTTTTCAGCTCTGCACAGCAGGGATTCCACAGAGCTCCAAAGTCACACAGCTCTCATGAATTCTCGGTACTTGTTCCACAGCAGAACTACAGGTTCACAAGAGAAAGGCGTTAACACCCTCACAAACACACTGACAGCAAACAGTCCTTACAGAGTCTAAACTTCTCACTTCTTATTAGCTGCCTCACACTGCGTCTCACATGGCAGTGTCTCTGCTAACAGCAGCATCACCTCTCAGAGTCCTATACAGCAGACACTAGACCTCAGCACACACACTTTCCCGGGGATGTACTAAAAAGACTGAAGAAAAGCAATAAATTAAAAGAATGAACATAATAACTTATAGGTTCAAAGATACGGAGAGGTGCAGGGCCGTTTCTTCAACAGGGCGGGCAGGGCGGCCACACGGGGCGCCGTGGGGCCGGGGGGCGCAGGAGAGGCCTCGGGCCCCGGTGGTCCCCTGCCCGCTGCTGCTGCTGTTTAAGGGCTGTCAGGGGCGCGGATGCCGCGCTCAGTGCTGAGCGCGGGCGCGCCCTGCCCGAACTCAGCTGCAAATCTGACAGCTGAGCGGTCAGATCATCGCCTCGCGTCGCCGCGCCCCCCCCCCCGCACCGCACATAATGGTTGCGGCCACCTCGGCGCCGCCACTCACCTCCGCTCCGCGCTGGTATGTGGAAACATTTAGCTCCTGCTGATTTCTACTTGGCACCAGGCGACAATGCAAAGGTGTCAGTGACAGCGACATGCCCCAGTTATCTGCCTCTTCTCTCAAAAGTGACTGCCCCGATATACTATGCCATTCACATGCCCCCCAATATACTGTACCATTCACTTGCCCCCAATATACCGTGCCGTTCACCTGCCCCCAATATACCTTGCTGTTCACCTGCCCCCCAAATTACTGTGCCATTCACCTGCCCCAATATACCGTGCCGTTCACCTGCCCCCAATATACCGTGCCGTTCACCTGCCCCCAATATACCGTGCCGTTCACCTGCCCCAATATACTGTGCCATTCACATGCCCCCAATATACCGTGCCGTTCACCTGCCCTAATATACTGTGCCATTCACCTGCCCCAATATACTGTGCCATTCACCTGCCCCAATATACCGTGCCATTCACCTGCCCCAATATACCGTGCCGTTCACCTGCCCCCAATATACCGTGCCGTTCACCTGCCCCAATATACTGTGCCATTCACATGCCCCCAATATACCGTGCCGTTCACCTGCCCAAATATACTGTGCCATTCACATGCCCCCAATATACTGTGCCATTCACATACCCCCAATATACTGTGACGTTCACCTGCCCCCAATATACTGTGCCGTTCACCTGCCCCAATATACTGTGCCATTCACATGCCCCCAATATACCGTGCCGTTCACCTGCCCTAATATACTGTGCCATTCACGTGCCCCAATATACTGTGCCATTCACCTGCCCCCAGTATACCGTGCCATTCACCTGCCCCAATATACCGTGCCATTCACCTGCCCCCCAATACACTGTGCCATTCACCTGCCCTAATATACCATGCCGTTCACCTGCCCCCAATATACGGTGCCATTCACATACCCCCAATATACCGTGCTGTTCACCTGCCCCCAATAATAATTATAATTTATTAAAAAAAGGGAAGATACAAGCCTGCTCTCTATTTATTACTCAAGCCCACAAAAATAATGTTTATTATTTTCGGTGCCGGGGGGGGGGGGGGGGGGGGGGGGAGAAATTTCCTACTCTCGCCCTGTGTCATTTTTGGGCTAGAAACTGCCCTGGAGAGGTGTTATAGATTTCTTCTGCATCTTGGATATGAAATGAACATGAATTATATGCAGACAATTAGGAAATCAACACATATCCCATATAAACAGGAGTATATTATATTCCCTGAGCTTTATAGGTGGGGAATGAACATGAAATATCTACTATATAATTGTCTAAGGGTCACTTCCGTCTTTCTGTCTGTCCTTCTGTCTGTCTGTCTTTCTGTCACGGATATTCATTGGTCGCGGCCTTTGTCTGTCATGGAATCCAAGTCGCTGATTGGTCGTGGCAAAACAGCCGCGACCAATCAGCGACGGCCACAGTCCGGCGGAAAAATAGCCGCTCCTTCCTCCCCGCAGTCAGTGCCCGCTACGTACTCCCCTCCAGTCAGCGCTCACACAGGGTTAATGGCAGCGGTAACGGAGCGCGTTATGCCGCGGTGTAATGCACTCCGTTACCGCTGCTATTAACCCTGTGTGACCAACTTTTTACTATTCATGCTGCTTATGCAGCATGAATAGTAAAACGATCTAATGTTAAAAATAACTTTAAAAAAATAAAAAATCGTTATATACTCACCGTCCGTCGGCCCCCGGATCGACAACAGGCCTTTCCTGCTCGCGACGCTCCGGTAACCAGCCCATGCTGCGATCTCGCAAGATGATGACATAGCGGTCTCGCGAGACCGCTACGTCATCATCTCGGGAGACCGCAATGCACTCTTGAGACACAGAGCACACGAGCAGCGTCGGTAACCGCTTCGCTTGGATCCGGGGGCTCCGGAAGGTGAGTATATAACTTTTTTTTTTTTTTTAACAGGGATATGATGCCCACATTGCTATATATGACGTGGCTGGGCAATATACTACATGGGCTGTGCTATATACTACGTGGCTGGGCAATATACTACGTGGCTGGGCAATATACTACATGGGCTGTGCAACACACTACGTGGCTCTGTGCTGCGTTGGCTGCGCAATGTACTGCGTTGGCTGCGCAATGTACTGCGTTGGCTGCGCAATATACTACGTGGGCTGTGCTATACATTACGCATACATATTCTAGAATACCCGATGCGTTAGAATCGGGCGCAATATACTACGTGGCTGGGCAATATACTACATGGGCTGTGCTATATACTACGTGGCTGGGCAATATACTACGTGGCTGGGCAATATACTACATACTACGTGGCTGGGCAATATACTACGTGGCTGGACAATATACTACGTGGCTCTGTGCTGTATACTACGTGGCTGGGCAATATACTACGTGGCTGGACAATACACTACGTGACTGGGCAATATACTACGTGGCTGTGCTATATACTACGTGGCTGGGCAATATACTACATGGGCTGTGCTATATACTACGTGACTAGGCAATATACTACGTGACTGGGCAATATACTACGTGGCTGGGCAATATACTACGTGGCTGGGCAATATACTACGTCACTGGGCAATATACTACGTGGCTCTGTGCTGTATACTACGTGGCTGGGCAATATACTACGTGGCTGGGCAATATACTACAAGGCTGGGCAATATACTACGTCACTGGGCAATATACTACGTGGCTCTGTGCTGTATACTATGTGGCTGGGCAATATACTACGTGACTGGGCAATATACTACGTGGCTGGGCAATATACTAGGTGGCTGGGCAATATACTATGTGGACATGCATATTCTAGAATACCTGATGCGTTAGAATCAGGCCACCATCTAGTATTTATATAATAGAGGATTGAACACATATCCCATATAAACAGGTGTATATTATATTCCTTGAGCTTTATAGGTGGGGAATGAACATTAAATATATACAGATAATAGGGGAATGAACACATATCCCATATAAACAGGTGTGCATTATATTCCCTGAGCTTGATAGGTGGGAAATGAACATGAAATATATGTAGATAATAGAGGAATGAACACATATCCCATATAAATCGGTGCATATTACATTCTGGGCCGGAAGAGCTGCTGGTGCCGGAATGAGATGCAGCGTGGGCGCGCTGGGAAGGTAAGTAGGATCTGTGATGGAAGCTGACGGCTGCGGCTGTAACTGTGCGCGCTATAAGAGAAATGAATATTCACAGCTATGGCTGTGAATATTCATTTTCTTTAGTAGCAGGCACAGTTACAGCCGCCGGCTCCTGCCTCTGTGGCCTGCTGTTCTGCCGCTCCCTCTCTCGCCGTTTTTCTGGGACAATGACTCATGTATAAGCCGAGGGGGGCGTTTTCAGCACAAAAAAGGTGCTGAAAAACTCAGCTTACACACGAGGATATACGGTAATATAAACCTGTTTATATATAATATGTGTTAGTTCTCCTATTATCTACACGTTTCATGTTCATTCCCCGCCTATAAAGCTCAGGGAATGTAATATACAGCTGTTTATATGGGATATGTGTTGATTTCCTAATTGTCTACATATATTTCATGTTCATTTCATATCCAAGATGTATAAGAAATCTATAACACCTCTCCATATCTTTGGACCTATAAGTTATGTTAATTTTACGTCCCACTTTCCCGGGCTTTTTCTCTCAGCTCAGACGTGCAGCAGCAGCAGGGTCCGGATGTTATCACGGTTCACCCTCTTACAATGTCAATTACAGGCCTCTCTCATCTTTTTAGTGGGAGAACTTGCACAATTGGTGGCTGACTAAATACTTTTTTCCCCGCTGTAAATTAGATCTGTGAGGGCTCCTGTCAGAAGAACTATGGACAGATCTGTAATACTCATTGCATTTCCTGGGAGCTGATCGCATATTCGGGGGGTGAGATGTTATAAAGGGTTCACCGGACCCCTCACTCCTCCCTCAGCTGATGTCAGAGAAGGACGGCGGATTAGAATCTAATCCAGCTTTTACCCTCATTTCTGAGGCGGTTATATTTCCCCCCCCCCTTCCGACATCTCCCAGAGAAACAATATGGCCGTCATCTTACTGAACATTCTTCAAGAATTCTTACATGTGATGTCTGCATAGTCAGGGGCATAATGACCGCGGTTGCAGCAGTGACGGAGCCTGGCATGTGAGGGGCCCACTGACGCCAGCCCCTACTTCAGCTGGATGTGTGTCCACAGATGCACATTCAGGTGAAGAGAATTAGTGTACAGACACTTCAGGTCCATGCGCCGCAATACACGCTGTCGGCCAATCAGAGGCCAGCAGCTGATGTGGGTGTGCAATTAACCGGAGCCACATGGCAGTAATGTCATGCACTTCCATCACACACCGAAATCAGCTGCCAGCTTCAGAAGTTGACGCCGCGTGATGTGGAAGCGTTGGGAAGGTGAGTAGGAGCGTTTATTGGGTTTTTTTTTCCTGTGAAGTTAACAGTAGAGCCATATACCATGATGAGGACTATATACCAGGATGGGGGACAAGAACCAGGATAGACGGACATATACCAGGATGGGGCCATATACCAAGATTGGGGCCATATGCCTGGATGGGACCATATACTAGCATGGTGGACATGTACCTGGATGGTGGACATATACCAGGATGGGCTGTACATTATACCATATGGAGGACTATGGAGGCGGATTATATTATTTGGAGGACTATGAGGTGCATTATACCATACGGAGGAGTGTGGGCAGTACATTATACTGTACGGAGGACTATGGGGAGTGCTTTGTATTTCCACTATGGAGCCCAATGACTTCTATGTTCACCCCTGATGAGTATAATGGTTTAGTTAATTCTATACATTAAATAACGGAGGCAGAGTGGGGGATATATTACTAGGATGGGGCCCAAGATAAGGGACATATACCAGGATGATAACCATATATATAAATCAGGGGAAGGAGGGGGGTCCAAATACCAGGAACCATCAGACTCTAGTTACACCACTGCACACAATGCTGTACTGAGCCACATAGACACAAGCCAACAAGTGTCCACATAGATCAGTGATGGACCTGGGAAATAAGACACAGAAGTAGAAATGGAGCTTTAAAGTTGCATCATAAACGTCTGAAGGGTCTTCATATTCTTCCATAGGCTTTTGACAAATATGTAACACTAGGGGGCACCATAACAACAATATAACAAGGGGGAGGGGCAGCATAATAAATATGTAATCATCATAACAAGTGTATAACAGCAGGGGAACCATAAAAATAGTAAGTAAAAGCAAAGGGCGCCATAAAGACTTTACAGCAGGAAGGGCAATAACAAATATGCAACAGCGGGTCGTGTCATAACAAGTATATATCAGCAGGGGGCGCTGTGACAAGCATGTAACTAAAGGGGGTACAATAACAAGTATATAAAAGCAGAGGGTGCCATAATAAGAGTGTAACAACAGAGGGCGCTACAAATGTGTAACAACACAGGGAACCATTATAAGTATGTAACACCAGGGGGCGTCATAACAAATATGTTAAACAGGATGAAATAACAATATGTAACACCAGGAGGCGCCATAACAAGTATGTAACAGCAGGGGGCGCCATAACAAGTATGTAGCACCAGGGGGCGCCATAACAAGTATGTAACACCAGAGGGCGCCATAACAAGTATGTAACACCAGGGGGCGTCATAACAAGTATGTAACACCAGGGGGCGCCATAACAAGTATGTAACACCAGAGGGCGCCATAACAAGTATGTAACACCAGAGGGCGCCATAACAAGTATGTAACACCAGGGGGCGCCATAACAAGTATGTAGCACCAGGGGGCGCCATAACAAGTATGTAACACCAGAGGGCGCCATAACAAGTATGTAACAGCAGGGGGCGTCATAACAAGTATGTAACAGCAGGGGGTGCCATAACAAGTATGTAACACCAGGGGGCGCCATAACAAGTATGTAACAGGAGGGGGCGCCATAACAAGTATGTAACACCAGGGGGCGCCATAACAAGTATGTAACACCAGGGGGCGCCATAACAAGTATGTAACACCAGAGGGCGCCATAACAAGTATGTAACAGCAGGGGGCGCCATAACAAGTATGTAACAGCAGGGGGCGCCATAACAAGTATGTAACACCAGGAGGCGCCATAACAAGTATGTAACACCAGGAGGCGCCATAACAAGTATGTAACACCAGGGGGCGCCATAACAAGTATGTAACACCAGGAGGCGCCATAACAAGTATGTAACAGCAGGGGGAGCCAAAACAAGTATGTAACAGCGGGGGCGCCATAACAAGTATGTAGCACCAGGAGGCGCCATAACAAGTATGTAACACCAGGAGGCGCCATAACAAGTATGTAACAGCAGGAGGCGCCATAACAAGTATGTAACAGCAGGGGGCGCCATAACAAGTATGTAACAGCAGGGGGCGCCATAACAAGTATGTAACACCAGGGGGCGCCATAACAAGTATGTAACACCAGGAGGCGCCATAACAAGTATGTAACAGCAGGGGGCGCCATAACAAGTATGTAACAGCGGGGGCGCCATAACAAGTATGTAGCACCAGGGGGCGCCATAACAAGTATGTAACACCAGGAGGCGCCATAACAAGTATGTAACACCAGGGGGCGCCATAACAAGTATGTAACACCAGGAGGCGCCATAACAAGTATGTAACAGCAGGGGGAGCCAAAACAAGTATGTAACAGCGGGGGGCGCCATAACAAGTATGTAGCACCAGGAGGCGCCATAACAAGTATGTAACAGCAGGAGGCGCCATAACAAGTATGTAACAGCAGGGGGCGCCATAACAAGTATGTAACAGCAGGGGGCGCCATAACAAGTATGTAACACCAGGGGGCGCCATAACAAGTATGTAACACCAGGAGGCGCCATAACAAGTATGTAACAGCAGGGGGAGCCAAAACAAGTATGTAACAGCGGGGGCGCCATAACAAGTATGTAGCACCAGGAGGCGCCATAACAAGTATGTAACACCAGGAGGCGCCATAACAAGTATGTAACACCAGGAGGCGCCATAACAAGTATGTAACAGCAGGGGGCGCCATAACAAGTATGTAACACCAGGGGGCGCCATAACAAGTATGTAACACCAGGAGGCGCCATAACAAGTATGTAACAGCAGGGGGAGCCATAACAAGTATGTAACAGCAGGGGGCGCCATAACAAGTATGTAACAGCGGGGGCGCCATAACAAGTATGTAACACCAGAGGGCGCCATAACAAGTATGTAACAGCAGGGGGCGCCATAACAAGTATGTAACAGCAGGGGGCGCCATAACAAGTATGTAACACCAGGGGCCGCCATAACAAGTATGTAGCACCAGGGGGCGCCATAACCAGTATGAAACACCAGGTGGAGCCATAACAAGTATGTAACAGCGGGGGCGCCATAACAAGTATGTAGCACCAGGGGGCGCCATAACAAGTATGTAACACCAGAGGGCGCCATAACAAGTATGTAACAGCAGGGGGCGCCATAACAAGTATGTAACAGCAGGGGGCGCCATAACAAGTATGTAACACCAGGGGCCGCCATAACAAGTATGTAGCACCAGGGGGCGCCATAACCAGTATGAAACACCAGGTGGAGCCATAACAAGTATGTAACAGCGGGGGCGCCATAACAAGTATGTAGCACCAGGGGGCGCCATAACAAGTATGTAACACCAGAGGGCGCCATAACAAGTATGTAACAGCAGGGGGCGCCATAACAAGTATGTAACAGCAGGGGGCGCCATAACAAGTATGTAACAGCAGGGGGCGCCATAACAAGTATGTAACACCAGGGGGCGACATAACAAGTATGTAACAGGAGGGGGCGCCATAACAAGTATGTAACAACAGGGGGCGCCATAACAAGTATGTAACAGGAGGGGGCGCCATAACAAGTATGTAACAGCAGGGGGTGCCATAACAAGTATGTAACAGCAGGGGGCGCCATAACCAGTATGTAACAGCAGGGGGCGCCATAACAAGTATGTAACACCAGGGGGCGCCATAACAAGTATGTAACAGCAGGGGGCGCCATAACAAGTATGTAACACCAGGGGGCGCCATAACAAGTATGTAACAGCAGGGGGCGACATAACAAGTATGTAACACCAGGGGGCGCCATAACAAGTATGTAACAGCAGGGGGCGCCATAACAAGTATGTAACAGGAGGGGGCGCCATAACAAGTATGTAACAGCAGGGGGCGCCATAACAAGTATGTAACACCAGGGGGCGCCATAACAAGTATGTAACAGCAGGGGGCGCCATAACAAGTATGTAACACCAGGGGGCGCCATAACAAGTATGTAACACCAGGGGGGGCACCATAACAAGTATGTAACACCAGGGGGCGCCATAACAAGTATGTAACACCAGGGGGAGCCATAACAAGTATGTAACAGCAGGAGGCGCCATAACAAGTATGTAACAGCAGGGGGCGCCATAACAAGTATGTAACAGCAGGAGGCGCCATAACAAGTATGTAACAGCAGGGGGAGCCATAACAAGTATGTAACACCAGGGGGCGCCATAACAAGTATGTAACAGCAGGAGGCGCCATAACAAGTATGTAACAGCAGGGGGCGTCATAACAAGTATGTAACAGCAGGAGGCGCCATAACAAGTATGTAACAGCAGGAGGCGCCATAACAAGTATGTAACAGCAGGGGGCGCCATAACAAGTACAGTCATATGAAAAAGTTTGGGCACCCCTATTAATCTTAAGCTTAATGTTTTATAAAAATTGTTTTTTTTGCAACAGCTATTTCAGTTTCATATATCTAATAACTGTTGGACACAGTAATGTTTCTGCCTTGAAATGAGGTTTATTGTACTAACAGAAAATGTGCAATCTGCATTCAAACAAAATTTGACAGGTGCATAAGTATGGGCACCCTTATCATTTTCTTGTTTTAAATACTCCTACCTACTTTTTACTGACTTACTAAAGCACTTTTTTTGGTTTTGTAACCTCATTGAGCTTTGAACTTCATAGCCAGGTGTATGCAATCATGAGAAAAGCTACTTAAAGTGGCCACTTGCCAGTTGTTCTCCTGTTTGAATCTCCTCTGAAGAGTGGCATCATGGGCTCCTCAAAACAACTGTCAAATGATCTGAAAACAAAGATTATTCAACATAGTTGTTCAGGGGAAGGATACAAAAAGCTGTCTCAGAGATTTAACCTGTCAATTTACACTGTGAGGAACATAGTAAGGAAATGGAAGAACACAGGTACAGTTCTTGTTAAGGCCAGAAGTGGCAGGCCAAGAAAAACATCAGAAAGGCAGAGAAGAAGAATGGTGAGATCAGTCAAGGACAATCCTCAGACCATCTCCAGAGAGCTGCAGCATCAACTTGCTGCAGATGGTGTCACTGTGCATCGGTCAACTATACAACGCACTGTGTTTTTTTGCTGCCATGCATAACGCCTTTTTGTATGACCAAACAACTCAATATTAGTTTCATCAGTCCACAGGACCTTCTTCCAAAAAGAAATTGGCTTCTCCAAATGTGCTTTTGCATACCTCAGCCGACTCTGTTTGTGGCGTGCTTGCAGAAACGGCTTCTTTCGCATCACTCTCCCATACAGCTTCTCCTTGTGCAAAGTGTGTTGTATAGTTGACCGATGCACAGTGACACCATCTGCAGCAAGTTGATGCTGCAGCTCTCTGGAGGTGGTCTGAGGATTGTCCTTGACTGATCTCACCATTCTTCTTCTCTGCCTTTCTGATGTTTTTCTTGGCCTGCCACTTCTGGCCTTAACAAGAACTGTACCTGTGTTCTTCCATTTCCTTACTATGATCCTCACAGTGGAAATTGACAGGTTAAACCTCTGAGACAGCTTTTTGTATCCTTCCCCTGAACAACTATGTTGAATAATCTTTGTTTTCAGATCATTTGACAGTTGTTTTGAGGAATCCATGATGCCACTCTTCAGAGGAGATTCAAGCAGGAGAACAACTTGCAAGTGGCCACTTTAAGTAGCTTTTCTCATGATTGCATACACCTGGCTATGAAGTTCAAAGCTCAATGAGGTTACAAAACCAAAAAAAGTGCTTTAGTAAGTCAGTAAAAAGTAGGTAGGAGTATTTAAAACAAGAAAATGATAAGGGTGCCCATACTTATGCACCTGTCAAATTTTGTTTGAATGCAGATTGCACATTTTCTGTTAGTACAATAAACCTCATTTCAAGGCAGAAACATTACTGTGTCCAACAGTTATTAGATATATGAAACTGAAATAGCTGTTGTAAAAAAACCAATTTTTATAAAACATTAAGCTTAAGATTAATAGGGGTGCCCAAACTTTTTCATATGACTGTATGTAACACCAGGGGGCGCCATAACTAGTATGTAACAGCAGGGGGAGCCATAACAAGTATGTAACAGCAGGGGGCGCCATAACTAGTATGTAACACCAGGAGGCGCCATAACAAGTATGTAACACCAGGAGGCGCCATAACAAGTATGTAACACCAGGAGGCGCCATAACAAGTATGTAACACCAGGAGGCGCCATAACAAGTATGTAACAGCAGGGGGCGTCATAACAAGTATGTAACACCAGGGGGCGCCATAACAAGTATGTAACACCAGGAGGCGCCATAACAAGTATGTAACAGCGGGTGCGCCAATCGCCATAACAAGTATGTAACAGCGGGTGCGCCATAACAAGTATGTAACACCAGGGGGCGCCATAACAAGTATGTAACACCAGGGGGCGCCATAACAAGTATGTAACACCAGGGGGCGCCATAACAAGTATGTAACACCAGGGGGCGCCATAACAAGTATGTAACACCAGGGGGCGCCATAACAAGTATGTAACAGGAGGGGACGCCATAACAAGTATGTAACACCAGGGGGCGCCATAACAAGTATGTAACACCAGGGGGCGCCATAACAAGTATGTAACAACAGGGGGCGCCATAACAAGTATGTAACACCAGAGGGCGCCATAACAAGTATGTAACAGCGGGGGGCGCCATAACAAGTATGTAACAGGAGGGGGCGCCATAACAAGTATGTAACACCAGGGGGCGCCATAACAAGTATGTAACACCAGGGGGCGCCATAACAAGTATGTAACAGCAGGGGGCGCCATAACAAGTATGTAACACCAGGGGGCGCCATAACAAGTATGTAACACCAGGGGGCGCCATAACAAGTATGTAACAGGAGGGGACGCCATAACAAGTATGTAACACCAGGGGGCGCCATAACAAGTATGTAACACCAGGGGGCGCCATAACAAGTATGTAACAACAGGGGGCGCCATAACAAGTATGTAACACCAGAGGGCGCCATAACAAGTATGTAACAGCGGGGGGCGCCATAACAAGTATGTAACAGGAGGGGGCGCCATAACAAGTATGTAACACCAGGGGGCGCCATAACAAGTATGTAACACCAGGAGGCGCCATAACAAGTATGTAACAGCGGGTGCGCCATAACAAGTATGTAACACCAGGGGGCGCCATAACAAGTATGTAACAACAGGGGGCGCCATAACAAGTATGTAACAGCAGGAGGTGCCATAACAAGTATGTAACAACAGGGGGTGCCATAACAAGTATGTAACAGGAGGGGACGCCATAACAAGTATGTAACACCAGAGGGCGCCATAACAAGTATGTAACAACAGGGGGTGCCATAACAAGTATGTAACAGGAGGGGGCGCCATAACAAGTATGTAACACCAGAGGGCGCCATAACAAGTATGTAACAGCAGGGGGCGCCATAACAAGTATGTAACAGCAGGAGGCGCCATAACAAGTATGTAACAACAGGAGGTGCCATAACAAGTATGTAACAGCAGGGGGAGCCATAACAAGTATGTAACACCAGAGGGCGCCATAACAAGTATGTAACAGCAGGGGGCGCCATAACAAGTATGTAACACCAGAGGGCGCCATAACAAGTATGTAACAGCGGGGGGCGCCATAACAAGTATGTAACAGCAGGGGGCGTCATAACAAGTATGTAACAGCAGGGGGCGCCATAACAAGTATGTAACAGCAGGGGGCGTCATAACAAGTATGTAACACCAGGGGGCACCATAACAAGTATGTAACAGCAGGGGGCGCCACAACAAGTATGTAACAGCAGGGGGCGCCATAACAAGTATGTAACACCAGGGGGAGCCATAACAAGTATGTAACACCAGGGGGCGCCATAACAAGTATGTAACACCAGGGGGCGCCATAACAAGTATGTAACAGCAGGAGGCGCCATAACAAGTATGTAACAGCAGGGGGCGCCATAACAAGTATGTAACAGCAGGGGGCGCCATAACAAGTATGTAACACCAGGGGGCGCCATAACAAGTATGTAACAGCAGGGGGTGCCATAACAAGTATGTAACACCAGGGGGCGCCATAACAAGTATGTAACAGCAGGGGGCGCCATAACAAGTATGTAACAGCAGGGGGCGCCATAACAAGTATGTAACACCAGGGGGCGCCACAACAAGTATGTAACAGCAGGGGGCGCCATAACAAGTATGTAAGAGCAGGAGGAGCCATAACAAGTATGTAACACCAGGGGGCGCCATAACAAGTATGTAACAGCAGGGGGCGCCATAACAAGTATGTAACACCAGGGGGCGCCACAACAAGTATGTAACAGCAGGGGGCGCCATAACAAGTATGTAAGAGCAGGAGGAGCCATAACAAGTATGTAACACCAGGGGGCGCCATAACATGAATGTAACAGCAGGGGGCACCATAACAATTATGTAACACCAGGGGGCGCCATAACATGAATGTAACAGCAGGGGGCACCATAACAATTATGTAACACCAGGGGGCGCCATAACAACTATGTAACACCAGAGGGCGCCATAACATGAATGTAACACCAGGGGGCGCCATAACATCATTGTAACACCAGTTGGCACCACAACAAGTGTGTAACACGAGGGGGGCCATAAGGCTAAGTTCACACTAGCGTTGTGCGCCGCTGCGTCGGCGACGCAACGCACAACGCACGCAAAAACGCGGCAAAACGCACGCAAAAACGCTGCGTTTTGCGACGCATGCGTCGGTTTTTGCCGAAAATCGGACGCAAGAAAAATGCAACTTGTTGCGTTTTCTTGGTCCGACGCTTGCGGCAAAAAAGACGCACGTGTGGCACAACGCAACAAAAAAAAACGCATGCGTCCCCCATGTTAAGTATAGGGGGCGCATGACGCATGCGTCGCCGCTGCGTCGCCGACGCAAACCCGACGCACATTAGCTTAACGCTAATGTGAACGTAGCCTAACAAGTAAGTAATAGCAGGGGGAGCCAGAACAAGTATGTAACAGCAGAGGGCGCCATAACAAAAATGTAACACCTGGGAGAATCATTACAAGTGTGCAACACCAGAGGGCACTATGACAAGTGTGCAATAGCAGGGAACGCCATAATCAGGAAGTAACACCAGGGGCGCTATAACAAGCATGTATCATTGGGGAGCCATAGTAAACATGTAACATTAGAGGGCGCCATAACAAATTTGTAACACCAGGAGGCCCCTTACCAAGTATGTAACAGCAGGTGGTGTTATAAGAAATATATAACAGCAGGGGGTGCCATAACAAGTATAAAACAGCAGAGGGCATCATAATAAGTTTATAATAAACCATTCTTTGATCCCCTCCCATACTGTTTCCTCACATATCTTCCCTGCCCATACTGTCTCATCACACATTCTGAGCCCCTGGCCATATCTCCTAGGTCATTCTTGCATAAGACTATTTTCTTCGTATTTTATTCACTTTAGGGCTCATACGCATTTGCGAGAAAAAAAACGGTCCGTAATCTGGACCGAAAAGACGGATGAAAGCTATGCAATTGTCATGCAATTTTTTTTATCGCAACATCCGTATGACATCCGTGTGCAATGCGATTTTAACATGAGCTTTTACATACAGCAGTTCTCTGACATTTACACATCGTTTTACAATGAAATATTCTTCAAAACACACACACACATATAGATAGATAGATAGATAGATAGATAGATAGATAGATAGATAGATAGATAGATAGATAGATAGATAGATAGATAGGGGGCACTGCTAGACCTAATATTAACCAACAGGCCAGACCGCATATCAAATATAAGGGTTGGGGGTCACTTGGGGAATTGTTATGACCCCAATGGCGAGGGTCTCAGAGGAACGTGGAAGTCTGCAAGATGCAAAAATCCAGCTCATAGGGCAGTGGTAACTGGGTTGACCATATATCTACTCCTAACGCCAACACTAGAAGTAGCCGGGGGTAATTCCTACGTTGATTCTAGATGACTCGCGCCAGCCGGAGAATCTAACTACCCCTAGTAGAGGAAAACAAAGACCTCTCTTGCCTCCAGAGAAAGGGACCCCAAAGCAGGATAGAAGCCCCCCACAAATAATAACGGTGAGGTAAGAGGAAAAGACAAACACAGAAATGAACCAGGTTTAGCACAGAGAGGCCCGCTTACTAATAGCAGAATATAGAAAGGTAACTTATATGGTCAACAAAAACCCTATCAAAGTCCACACTGGAAATTCAAGAACCCCCGAACCGTCTAACGGTCCGGGGGGAGAACACCAGCCCCCTAGAGCATCCAGCAAAGGTCAGGATACAGATTTGGAACAAGCTGGACAAAAATACAAAATCAAAACAAATAGCAAAAAGCAAAAAAGCAGACTTAGCTGATATAACCGGAACCAGGATCAGTAGACAAGAGCACAGCAGATTAGCTCTGATAACTACGTTGCCAGGCATAGAACTGAAGGTCCAGGGAGCTTATATAGCAACACCCCTAACTAACGACCCCAGGTGAGGATAAAAGGAATGACAGAAAAACCAGAGTCAAAAAACTAGTAACCACTAGAGGGAGCCAAAAAGCAAATTCACAACAGTACCCCCCCCTTAGTGAGGGGTCACCGAACCCTCACCACGACCACCAGGGCGATCAGGATGAGCGGCATGAAAGGCACGAACTAAATCGGCCGCATGAACATCAGAGGCGACCACCCAGGAATTATCCTCCTGACCATAGCCCTTCCACTTGACCAGGTACTGAAGCCTCCGCCTGGAGAGGCGAGAATCCAAGATCTTCTCCACCACGTACTCCAACTCGCCCTCAACCAACACCGGAGCAGGAGGCTCAGCAGAAGGAACTACAGGCACAACGTACCGCCGCAACAAGGACCTATGAAACACATTGTGAATAGCAAATGACACAGGAAGATCCAGACGAAAAGATACAGGATTAAGGATTTCCAATATCTTGTAAGGACCAATAAAACGAGGTTTAAATTTGGGAGAGGAGACCTTCATAGGAACAAAGCGGGAAGAAAGCCATACCAAATCCCCAACGCGTAGTCGGGGACCCACACCGCGGCGGCGGTTGGCAAAGCGCTGAGCCCTCTCCTGTGACAACTTCAAGTTGTCCACCACATGATTCCAGATCCGCTGCAACCTATCCACCACAGAATCCACCCCAGGACAGTCAGAAGGCTCCACATGACCCGAAGAAAAGCGAGGATGGAAACCAGAGTTGCAGAAAAAAGGCGAAACCAAGGTGGCGGAACTAGCCCGATTATTAAGGGCAAACTCAGCCAACGGCAAGAATATCACCCAATCGTCCTGATCAGCAGAGACAAAACACCTCAAATAAGCCTCCAAAGTCTGATTGGTTCGCTCCGTCTGTCCATTAGTCTGAGGATGGAAAGCAGACGAAAACGACAAATCAATGCCCATCCTACTACAAAAGGATCGCCAGAACCTGGAAACGAACTGGGATCCTCTGTCTGACACAATATTCTCAGGGATGCCGTGCAAACGAACCACGTTCTGGAAAAACACAGGAACCAGATCGGAAGAGGAAGGCAGCTTAGGCAAAGGAACCAAATGGACCATCTTGGAGAAGCAATCACATATCACCCAGATAACAGACATGCCCTGAGATAACGGAAGATCAGAAATGAAATCCATGGAGATATGTGTCCAAGGTCTCTTCGGGACAGGCAAGGGCAAGAGCAACCCGCTGGCACGAGAACAGCAAGGCTTAGCTCGAGCACAAGTCCCACAGGACTGTACAAATGACCGCACATCCCTAGACAAGGAAGGCCACCAAAAGGATCTGGCCACCAGATCTCTGGTGCCAAAAATTCCCGGGTGACCTGCCAACACCGAGGAATGAACCTCGGAAATGACTCTGCTGGTCCACTTATCCGGCACAAACAGTCTGTCAGGTGGACAAGACTCAGGCCTATCAGCCTGAAATCTCTGCAACACACGTCGCAGATCCGGAGAAATAGCTGACAAGATAACTCCATCTTTAAGAATACCAACAGGATCAG
Source organism: Ranitomeya variabilis (assembly GCF_051348905.1). Taxonomy (NCBI): domain Eukaryota; kingdom Metazoa; phylum Chordata; class Amphibia; order Anura; family Dendrobatidae; genus Ranitomeya; species Ranitomeya variabilis. Next base: position 33,598,357 of record NC_135232.1, on the reverse strand, counting down.
TGACTCCAGGAGCATCAGGCACAAAGCTCCTAGAAAGAGCATCGGCCTTCACATTCTTTGAACCTGGTAAATACGAGACAACAAAATCAAAGCGGGAGAAAAACAATGACCAGCGGGCCTGTCTCGGATTAAGGCGTTTAGCAGACTCGAGATACATCAGATTTTTGTGATCAGTCAAGACCACCACACGATGCTTAGCACCCTCGAGCCAATGACGCCACTCCTCAAATGCCCATTTCATGGCCAACAACTCCCGATTGCCCACATCATAATTTCGCTCGGCAGGCGAAAACTTCCTAGAGAAAAAGGCACAAGGTTTCATAACAGAGCAACCAGGGCCTCTCTGCGACAAAACGGCCCCTGCTCCAATCTCTGAAGCATCCACCTCAACCTGAAAGGGAAGTGAGACATCGGGCTGGCACAAAACAGGCGCCGAAGTAAACCGGCGTTTCAACTCCTGGAAAGCCTCCATGGCAGCAGGAGACCAGTTAGCTACATCGGAGCCCTTCTTGGTCATATCCGTCAAAGGTTTCACAATGCTAGAAAAATTAGCGATAAAACGACGGTAGAAGTTAGCGAAACCCAAGAACTTCTGAAGACTCTTAACTGACGAGGGCTGAGTCCAATCAAGAATAGCTCGGACCTTGACTGGGTCCATCTCCACAGCAGAAGGGGAAAAAATGAACCCCAAAAAGGGAACCTTCTGTACACCAAAGAGACACTTTGAGCCCTTGACAAACAAAGAATTTTCACGCAAAATTTTAAAGACCAACCTGACCTGCTCCACATGCGAGTCCCAATTATCAGAAAAAAACAAAATATCATCCAGATAAACAATCAAAAATTTATTCAGATACTTCCGGAAAATGTCATGCATAAAGGACTGAAAAACTGAAGGCGCATTGGAGAGCCCAAAAGGCATCACCAAGTACTCAAAATGACCTTCGGGCGTATTGAATGCGGTTTTCCATTCATCACCTTGCTTAATGCGCACAAGGTTGTACGCACCACGAAGGTCTATCTTGGTGAACCACTTGGCACCTTTAATCCGGGCAAACAAGTCAGACAACAGCGGCAAAGGATACTGAAATTTGACAGTGATCTTATTTAAAAGCCGATAATCAATACAAGGCCTCAAAGATCCGTCCTTTTTTGCCACAAAAAAGAATCCCGCACCAAGAGGGGAAGAAGATGGACGAATATGTCCTTTCTCCAGAGACTCCTTGATACACGAACGCATAGCGGCATGCTCAGGCACCGACAGATTAAACAGTCTTCCCTTAGGAAACTGACTGCCTGGAATCAAATCTATAGCACAGTCACAGTCCCTATGAGGAGGCAATGCACTGGACCTGGACTCGCTAAAGACATCCTGATAATCAGACAAATACTCCGGAACTTCCGAAGGCGTAGAAGAAGCAATAGACACAGGCAGGGAATCCCCATGAATACCACGACAGCCCCAACTTGACACTGACATAGCCTTCCAGTCCAGGACGGGATTATGGGTCTGTAACCATGGCAGCCCCAAAACAACCACATCATGCATTTTATGTAAAACAAGAAAACGTATCACCTCGCGGTGTTCAGGAGTCATGCACATGGTAACCTGTGTCCAATACTGCGGTTTATTTGCTGCCAATGGCGTAGCATCAATACCCCTAAGAGGAATAGGATTTTCTAATGGTTCAAGAGTAAAACCACAGTGCTTAGCAAATGACAGATCCATAAGACTCAGGGCAGCACCTGAATCTACAAACGCCATGACAGGATAAGACGACAGTGAGCAAATCAGAGTTACAGACAGAATAAATTTAGGATGCAAATTACCAACGGTGACAGGACTAACAACCTTAGATATACGTTTAGAGCATGCTGAGATAACATGTGTAGAATCACCACAGTAGTAGCACAAGCCATTCCGGCGTCTATGAATTTTCCGCTCATTTCTAGTCAGGATTCTATCACATTGCATTAAATCAGGTGTCTGTTCAGACAACACCATGAGGGAATTTGCGGTTTTTCTATCACATTGCACCGAATTAGGTGTCTGTTCAGACAACACCATGAGGGAATTTGCGGTTTTGCGCTCCCGCAACCGCCGGTCAATTTGAATAGCCAGTGCCATAGTATCATTCAGACCTGTGGGAATGGGAAAACCCACCATAACATTCTTAATGGCATCAGAAAGGCCATTTCTAAAATTAGCGGCCAGTGCACACTCGTTCCAATGTGTCAGCACGGACCATTTCCGAAATTTTTGGCAATACACTTCAGCCTCGTCCTGCCCCTGAGACATAGCCAGCAAGGCCTTTTCTGCCTGAATCTCAAGATTGGGTTCCTCATAAAGCAAACCGAGCGCCAGAAAAAACGCATCAATATCAGCCAATGCCGGATCTCCTGGCGCCAGCGAAAAAGCCCAATCCTGAGGGTCGCCCCGCAAGAACGAAATAACAATTTTTACTTGCTGAGCGGAGTCTCCAGATGAACAGGGTCTCAGGGACAAAAACAATTTACAATTATTCTTGAAATTCCTAAACTTAAACCTGTCTCCGGAAAACAGTTCAGGAATCGGTATCTTAGGTTCTGACCTAGGATTTCTGATAACATAGTCTTGTATGCCCTGCACACGAGTAGCCAGCTGGTCCACACTTGTAATCAAGGTCTGGACATTCATGTCTGCAGCAAGCATAGCCACTCTGAGGTAAAGGGGAAGAAGAAAAAAAAAAAAAAAAAATGAGAGAGGAGAAAAAAAAAACTCAGAATCTTCTTTCTTATAATCCCTCTTCTGCAATGCATTAAACATTTAATACTGGCCTGGCAAACTGTTATGACCCCAATGGCGAGGGTCTCAGAGGAACGTGGAAGTCTGCAAGATACAAAAATCCAGCTCATAGGGCAGTGGTAACTGGGTTGACCATATATCTACTCCTAACGCCAACACTAGAAGTAGCCGGGGGTCATTCCTACGTTGATTCTAGATGACTCGCGCCAGCCGGAGAATCTAACTACCCCTAGTAGAGGAAAACAAAGACCTCTCTTGCCTCCAGAGAAAGGGACCCCAAAGCAGGATAGAAGCCCCCCACAAATAATAACGGTGAGGTAAGAGGAAAAGACAAACACAGAAATGAACCAGGTTTAGCACAGAGAGGCCCGCTTTACTAATAGCAGAATATAGCAAGTAACTTATATGGTCAACAAAAACCCTATCAAAGTCCACACTGGAAATTCAAGAACCCCCGAACCGTCTAACGGTCCGGGGGGAGAACACCAGCCCCCTAGAGCATCCAGCAAAGGTCAGGATACAGATTTGGAACAAGCTGGACAAAAATACAAAATCAAAACAAATAGCAAAAAGCAAAAAAGCAGACTTAGCTGATATAACCGGAACCAGGATCAGTAGACAAGAGCACAGCAGATTAGCTCTGATAACTACGTTGCCAGGCATAGAACTGAAGGTCCAGGGAGCTTATATAGCAACACCCCTAACTAACGACCCCAGGTGAGGATAAAAGGAATGACAGAAAAACCAGAGTCAAAAAACTAGTAACCACTAGAGGGAGCCAAAAAGCAAATTCACAACAGGGAATAGTGATCACAAAATAATAAGTTTTCATGTAACCTTTAATAAGATGGGTAGAAGGGGGGTGACAAGGACACTAAACTTTAGGAGGGCAAATTTCCAACGGATGAGAGAGGATCTTAGTGCAATTATCTGGGACGATATCCTGAGACATAAAAATACACAAAGAAAATGGGAGACATTTATTAGCATCCTGGATAGGACCTGTGCACAGTATATACCGTATAGGAATAAACATACTAGAAATAGGAGGAAACCAATATGGCTAAATAGAGCTGTAAGGGGCGCAATAAGGGACAAAAAGAAAGCATTTAGAGAATTAAAGGAAGTAGGTAGTGAGGAGGCATTAAATAAATACAGAAAATTAAATACATTCTGTAAAAAGCAAATCAAGGCAGCAAAGATTGAGACAGAGAGACTCATTGCCAGAGAGAGTAAAAATAATCCCAAAATATTCTTTAACTACCTAAATAGTAAGAAACTAAAAAATGACAGTGTTGGCCCCCTTAAAAATAGTCTGGGTGAAATGGTGGATGAGGATGAGGAAAAAGCCAATATGCTAAATGACTTTTTTTCATCAGTATTTACAAAAGAAAATCCCATGGCAGACAAAATGACTAGTGATAATAATTCCCCATTAAATGTCACCTGCTTAACCCAGCAGGAAGTACGGCGGCATCTAAAAATAACTAAAATTGACAAATCTCTGGGCCCGGATGGGATACATCCCCGAGTACTGCAGGAACTAAGTACAGTCATTGATAGACCATTATTTTTAATCTTTAAAGACTCCATAATAACAGGGTCTGTACCACAGGACTGGCGTATAGCAAATGTGGTGCCAATATTCAAAAAGGGGTACAAAAACTGAACTCGGTAATTATAGGCCAGTAAGCTTAACCTCTACTGTGGGTAAAATCCTGGAAGGCATTCTAAGGGATGCTATACTGGAGTATCTGAAGAGGAATAACCTCATGACCCAGTATCAGCACGGGTTTACTAGGGACTGATCATGTCAGACTAATTTGATCAGCTTCTATGAAGAGGTAAGTTCCGGACTGGACCAAGGGAACCCAGTGGACGTAGTATATATGGACTTTTCCAAAGCTTTTGATACGGTGCCACACAAAAGGTTGTTACATAAAATGAGAGTAATGGGGATAGGGGAAAATATGTGTAAGTGGGTTGAGAGCTGGCTCAGGGATAGGAAACAAAGGGTGGTTATTAATGGAGCACACTCGGACTGGGTCACGGTTAGCAGTGGGGTACCACAGGGGTCAGTATTGGGCCCTCTTCTTTTTAACATATTTATTAATGACCTTGTAGGGGGCATTCAGAGTAGAATTTCAATATTTGCAGATGACACTAAACTCTGCAGGGTAATCAATACAGGGGAGGACAATTTTATATTACAGGATGATTTATGTAAACTAGAAGCTTGGGCTGATAAATGGCAAATGAGCTTTAATGGGGATAAATGTAAGGTCATGCACTTGGGTAGAAGTAATAAGATGTATAACTATGTGCTTAATTCTAAAACTCTGGGCAAAACCGTCAATGAAAAAGACCTGGGTGTATGGGTGGATGACAAACTCATATTCAGTGGCCAGTGTCAGGCAGCTGCTACAAAGGCAAATAAAATAATGGGATGTATTAAAAGAGGCATAGATGCTCATGAGAACATAATTTTACCTCTATACAAGTCACTAGTTCGACCACACTTAGAATACTGTGCACAGTTCTGGTCTCCGGTGTATAAGAAAGACATAGCTGAACTGGAGCGGGTGCAGAGAAGAGCGACCAAGGTTATTAGAGGACTGGGGGGTCTGCAATACCAAGATAGGTTATTACACTTGGGGCTATTTAGTTTGGAAAAACAAAGACTAAGGGGTGATCTTATGTTAATGTATAAATATATGAGGGGACAGTACAAAGACCTTTCTGATGATCTTTTTAATCATAGACCTGAGACAGGGACAAGGGGGCATCCTCTACGTCTGGAGGAAAGAAGGTTTAAGCATAATAACAGACGCGGATTCTTTACTGTAAGAGCAGTGAGACTATGGAACTCTCTGCCATATGATGTTGTAATGAGTGATTCATTAATTAAATTTAAGAGGGGACTGGATACCTTTCTGGAAAAGTATAATGTTACAGGGTATATACACTAGATTCCTTGATAAGGCGTTGATCCAGGAAACTAGTCTGATTGCCGTATGTGGAGTCGGGAAGGAATTTTTTTCCCCATGGTGGAGCTTACTCTTACCACATGGGGTTTTTTTGCCTTCCCCTGGATCAACATGTTAGGGCATGTTAGGCTATGGGTTGAACTAGATGGACTTACAGTCTTCCTTCAACCTTAATAACTATGTAACTATGATAGATAGATAGATAGATAGATAGATAGATAGATAGATAGATAGATAGAAAAGCCGGCAATTCCTGTGCGCTTACACACTGACAGGTTGCAATAGAATAGATACAATAAATGTCTACACATAGTATATGTATCTACTTATTTATATTTAATTCAGCGCTAGATAGCAGAAAAGCCGGTAATTCAATTGCCGGCTTTTCATTTCTCCTTCCCAAACCAGACAGGATATGAGACATGGGTTACATACAGTAAACCATCTCATATCCCTTATATTTTACATAATCCTCACTAATAATGTTACAAGTGTATGTGTGTAAAATTTGGGAGCTCTAGGTGTTAAAATAAAGGGTTAAATCACGGATAAAACTGGCGTGGGCTCCCGAACAATTTTCTCCGCCAGAAAGGGAAAGCCAGTGCCATGGTTATTGCCCCCCGGCTAAAAACATCTGCCCCCAGCCACCCCAGAAAAGGCACATCTGTAAGATGCGCCTATTCCGGCACTTAGCCTCTCTCTTCCCACTCCCCTGCAGCGGTGGGATATGGGGTAATAAAGGGTTAATGTCACCTTGCTAATGTAAGGTGACATTAAGCCTGGTTAATAATGGAGAGATGTCAATAAGACACCTATCCGTTATTAATCCAATATTAGTGAAGGGTTAAAAATACACACACACATTAAGAATAAAGTATTTTAATGAAATAAATACACACATGGAGTTTTATTGTCTTTATTGTACGCTCAATCCAACTGACGACCCTCGTTCTTCTGTAAAAAAAGGAAAATAAAAATGCAACAATATCCCATACCAGTCCGCCGTACAGTCATGTCCCACAATGTAAATCCATCTGAAGGGGTTAAATACAGTTACAAAGAGGAGTGCTGCTAATGCGACTGCTCCTGGCTGTAAAACACTGGGGAATTAATGAAATGAAGGTAACGGAGCTTCGGGGACTTGCGGTGCCGTCATAGAAGCTGCGCCCCCTGGTGGCATAAACTCATTTGAACTGTAGCGTGAGAAAATATTCAGAAAAATTCTCTGACTTTTCCCGGCGCCTGCGCACTGCAGTACTTTGCTCTGCCCTCAACAAGACAGACAAAGAATGCCTGCGCCGGAGCATGAATACAAGAAGAGGATGTCATCCTATGAAGATGGGAGGCCCCGGACCAGACCGCGACGCCCATCGGACCGGACCGCGACGCCCATCGTACCGGACAGCAGCAGGACCGCCCCTGGGTGAGTATAATCTAACCTCTTTTTCTCATCTTTCAGGATACATCTGGGGCTTATCTACAGCATTACAGAATGCTGTAGATAAGCCCCTGATGCCGGTGGGCTTAGCTCACCTTTGATTTTGGGGGTGACAGGTTCCCTTTAAGATATACTCTCTGGTCGTGACATCAGAGTGGGCTGAGTTATGAAATGCACTCCTCTTTTCTCAGAGGGACTGAAGCGTACTGAGAACTCCTAACCGTCATAACTCGGGGATGGTACCCTGTATAGCGACCACGGAACTACCATTCTTCCAGTCATGAGCTGGGTGTTAATTTGAGCCCAAACATGAAGTATCTGTATGACCCGGTTAAGCAGAAATCTATCTTAACTGCCGGCGTTAAAGCTTAGAAAAGCCACTGTGTGATGGCTCTGCTGGGGCACATTATAAAAATGTAAGATTCACACCTCTATCAATAATTGGGGTCAAGTTATGCCCTACTAATAAGTTTGTACGTGAACAAACAAGCACGTTACCACAGCTGCCTTTCGCCAGCTTAAGGCCGTAAACTACTCAGCGGGGGGCTGCTGCATGAAAACTTATTATTTTGTGATCATTATCACCCAAGTGACCCCCGTTCCGTACTTGTAATATTATATTATTGTCACAATCCTGTCTCCGCTCCTGGACCTGCAGATTCTTCTCAGTTGTGACCAGAGGCTTCATCACCTCACTGCCAGGAGGATTGTTATGAGGCAGAACTTCCCGGCCTCTGTCCTCCCCCGTGATCACTATGTGACACGTTTTATCCAGGCCCTAATATATCACAAGTTTTCTATAATCTTCATTATTTCTAGATAATCTCCAGCTTTCACTTTCGCTTCCTCCAGCTCTCACCTCTCCGTGCTCCTTCTGCCCGGTAACTGCTGATCAGCTGGAGATTCATTTTTCCATTGGAGGATGTTGCACCTCCCGTCCAATCAGCGCTGAGCTCCGCCCTCCAGTGTACAGTGACTGTGATATTGTTGTCTGTCCTGGGTGACACTTATGTTCTCTTCTTCTTTGTGTCCCCCGATTTATTGGGGCAGGAGGAGGAGGAGGATGTTGCCCCTCATTGTGCTTCTCCTTCACGTGTCTGCGGTGTGTTCTGGTGAGTATGGACGGTGATCAGTGATTGTACCTGATATTACAGGATTATTACGTCTTATTTATGTCGTATGTTGTGATTGTAGTTTATGTATCAATGTGTTGTCGTCTATAAGAGGCAGAAATCCACTAGAGAAGCTGCACCTGTCCTGTGCTCCATAGTGAGGAGGACATGGCGCTGTTTCTGGGGTCTCAGCGTCGGCTCCAGGGATCGGTGTGATCACCGTGTGACCGGATCCAGGAGACCCCGATGTAGGACGAGGCTGAAGTTGGCTTCTTGTTCTTTTTTATTGTTTACAAGTTAAATTATCATCCAAAATGATCTCAATAATAGAATAACCTGCAGTGCGGCGGCCGGAGGTGAATACACCTGAAAGTGGCTACAACATATATATAAGTGGCTCAGAAGTGGGCACCAAAGGGACTAATCAAAGGGGTAAATGATGTTGGGCCACTGATCTCACACGGCGATCACACAGAAGGGATCTGAGATGGCCCAAATGAGCTCCGGGCAGAATAACATCAAAAAGGGGCAATCACCATTTATTAATGATTCTAATAAGTAACTTGTGTATTTAAAGGGTTAATGACTTTGGAGATCACAATCCGCTCCTCTAGGCCGCTCTATGTGGTTCCCGGCATCACAGCAGGTGAGATCCATTGTGCCGGGTGCAGGGAATCGCGGTGATGGTGAGAGATCAGTGGCACAAAGTCATTTATCTCTCCGAGCTCCAGTTTCTCCTTCACAATAGGTGACAATTGTCCGTTTGCTCGTCTGATGCACATTTTAGGCTCAGAACCCGTTTGGGCCGGATACAGGGACCTGATAATGATTCTTGGCATCTCCTCTGTGTGATTGATGTGAGATCAGTGACTAAAGGTCACAACCCTTGTAAAACACCGGTGACTGATGTGAATCTCTGACAATTCACCGTCTGACACTTTGCTGCCATTTTTGTGCCACTTATACATTTTTTGCAGCTGTTTTCATGTGAGTTCACCTCCAGGCGCCGCTCTGCGCTGTATTTTATTATTGTGATAACTTTACTAAACTTGTAAAAAAAAAAAAAGTTTACAAATGAGAAAATGAACAAATAAGAAACCAACTTTCTCACAGTTTCCTCCAGCTCTCACCTCTCCGTCCTCCCTCTGCCCGGTAACTGCTGATCAGCTGGAGATTCATTCTCCTATTGGAGGACGCTGCACCTCCCGTCCAATCAGAGCAGAGCTCCGCCCTCCAGTGTACAGTGACTGTGATATTGTTACATTGTATCCGTCTTGGGTGACACGTTCTCCTCCTCGGGGTCCCCCCATATGTCCATCAGCCATGAGGTGTAAGGAAAGAAACGAGTATCACCGGCCGAGCCGCAAATATTTATATTACTTACTTATATAGCCCCATTAATTCCACAGCTTTACAGACATCATCACCGCTGTCCCCGATGGGGCTCACAATCTACATTCCCTATCAGTATGTCTTTATAATGTGGGAGGAAACTGGAGGAACAGGAGGAAACCCACCCAAACACGGGGAGAACATACAAACAAACTAAAATATACAAACCCCTGACACCCCCAATCCCGACCACAATGGTGAACAGAAAAAAACACTGGATAAAATGTATAACAGACATTAAAAATGGCGCAAATTAAAAGAAAATTAGGTGCAAATGGAAAACAAGTGAAAAACACAAAAACTTGCCAAAAAAAGGAACAAATACAATAATGATTCGGGCCCATAGTCTTCAGTGTGCAGAGAGCAGGATACATAAAAAGTGCACACAGGAAGCTGAGAGAGGTTCTGCAGCAGCTGCAGTGACCTGTGCAGTACATGACCCCAGCTGCTGTAGAACATCTGTCAGGAACTTAAAGGCCTCAGCTCTTGCTGTAACTCCCATAGACTTTAACCCCTTACTGACATCTGCCCTACATGTACCGTGCGATGGGAAGTGCGCTCCAGCAAACCGCCATACATGTACGGTGCGACAATAACATAGAAAAAGTGAAATAGTTTATAAAAATTTAAAAAAAATAAATAGGGGAAAGTATAAAAAAGAAAATATTTTACAAGGAAAAATGCTGTTTTATATATAAAAACATAAGAAAAGGAAAAGAAGTGAATAATTTGGTATCAGCAGATTCAGAACGAACCAATCTATAAAGAGAGATTGATTTTAGTGTGCAAAAGTAGCAAAACATAAAAAAAACCTATATAAGACTGGTGTCTCTGCCATCGTAATGACCCGAAGAATAAAGCTGCCTGATCACTTTTATCGCTCGGTAAATGGAGTGAAAAAAATCAAATATTTATGAATTTCTGGCTCTTGTTCACCGAGCCACCCAACATAAAAAAAAAAAAAACAATCAAAAAATGTTTTGTAGTCCAAAATGGTACAAATAAAAACATCAACTCATCTCGCAGAAAACAAGCCCCACACGGCTCGATCAGCGGAAAAATAAAACGTTTTAACTCTCAGAATACGGTGATACAATAACAAATACTATTTTTGTAAATCAGTGTTTAGCAAAAAAAGCAAATTATGAAAACAGTAAATAACCCCGACGTTGCTGTAATTGTACTGACCCGAAGAATAAGTCGTCTTATCACGTTTACCGCACAGTGAACAACGGAAAATAACGTAAAAACATTAAAGACAATTCCTGAATTACTTTTTATTTATTCTGTTTCTCACAAATTGGAATAAAAATCAAATTAAAAATATAATGTACCCCAAATGGCACCAATGAAAACGTCAGCAAAACACAAGACCCTACTCAGATCTGTTCTCTGTCAATGGAAAAATAGAGGATGTCCATGTTTCTAGTAGTTCAGAGGCGCTGGGAAAGTAACATGGATCTCAGAAACATTCCAGTAACATCCAAGCTTGGAGCGCATGCACCCACAGTGTCCACAAGCGCACATATATGGAAGCCAGGAGAGGAAGGAGCAGTGACCTCAGCTCAGCCGTCCAGGTTATCATAAAATAAACTTTATTCAGTTCTCAAAGCTTACAAATTGTATAAAAGCAAGCTGACGCGTTTCTGGCACGTTAGTGCCCTTAGTCACCTATGTTGGTGGGTGTGCCACAGGCCGGGCTTACCTTGCAGGGACGTAACAAAGTGACTACTAGGTATTCGCTGGAGCCTCTGATGGTGACAATAGGCTTTGCCGCCTGTAGTCACCAGGTACCACTCAAGGGCAGTCCCTGGATTTGCAGGGTATGAGGTACTGAGAGGCGTAGACAGACAGTCCGAAGTCTGCAGGCATCACAGAATCAGTAATCTTAGCCGAGGTCAGGAGCAGAGAGGTCAGGTGGGATGGGTAAACAAGCCGGGTCATTATTGGGTGGCAGAATGCATAGGCATGAACAGGTACAATCAGAATTAGTAGGAGGAGCTGCCTAATAAAGACCCAGCTAGCACGGGATATGCCAGGGATGCTAATCTCTGCAGGACTCCGTAAGGTTAAATTCCTGCAGAGACCGGTCATGCCACCTGTGAAGATCTGAGGTTATGGGTTGTAATAATCACCTAGGCAGGTTAACGATGCTACTATTTTTTATTTCTTACATCCATGGTTTTACAACTCTGGGTAGATGGGCAAAATACATTGCCCCCAGTACACAAGATGCCCTCCCTGGGGCCGGTAGGCTCACTGCCCCTGTACCAGGCGATACTCACTGTCTCCCAACTTTTGGTTGTCCCACAGATTTTGTATCTCCAGCCATTATAATTTGTAGTCACAGTCCTTGCTACTCTAGACGACCGGTAACACAATCAAAGCCCATGTATTCAGCAGCAACAGTCCCACTCCCTAATAAAGTTCCTGAAATCCAGACAGCATGTCCCTCAACAGTAGCACCTGTGTCCAGCCCAGCCGGCATCCGATGTCCAAACTCCATCCATCCATGTGCTCCAGGACCACATGCTAGATCCTCTCCCTTCGACGTCACTCTCCCAAATCTCTGACTAAACATGTGGCTTCTTCTCCCCTCCCTGGTATCAGCCCCCTGAATGGGCAGAAGTGTACACACCATCCCTCTTAAACATTTGCTTTTAGCTCAAGGAATGAAGAATGTTTCAGAAGTCCGTCACCTGGGATTGCACGTGAGACCCCCTATGGTGACGGCTCCTCAGGGTCTCCTATCTCCATCCCCACTATGGGCCTACTGGCTGGGAGAACAACGGCTTGAGGCCCCTGAGATACAGATGACATTAATAGAATGATTGCTTTACATTTACCTTTAGCAATCTCCTGTCTGGCCTTAAGTATACTTAACATCCAACCAGCACATCTTCCTCTGCTTGCGGTCACGGAATGGAAACATTGATTCCTGAGGATGAACTGAGCAGCAGGCAAATCACTAATAAAACACAGCAATAATATCAACGTAACCAGTGCTCCGTGCTGGAAAAAGTCTGCATCCTGTAGAGCTGTGGACTCCCCTCTACATCCATTCGTCCAGTAGTCTTTAGTAAATGGCCAACTCCTCACACCTCCCCTGAGGCTAAATGAAAGCCATGCAGATGCAGCAGTGCTGCAAGACTAACGGGGAAACCTGATGCACGGAGAAACCGCACACTGAGAAGAGAGATGCTGCAGAGGCAAGCGACTTACCACCGTGACAGCTATCTATTCCAAAAGTCAAATGGTGCTTCTTTCCCTTGTGAGCCCTGCCGTGCTCCCAAACAGTAGTTTTCCACCACATATGGGGTATCGGTGTAATCAGGAGAAATTTCACAAATCTAGTTTTTCATTTTCATGGATCAATGTTATAAAGCACCTGTGGGTTCAAGATACTCACCACACTACTAGATAAATTCCTTGAGAGGTGCAGTTTCAAATATGGGGTCACTTGTGGGGTTTTTTACTGTTGAGGAATATCAGGGGCTCTGCAAACATGACATGGCGGCCGCTATCTATTTCAGCCAAATTTGATCTCCAAAAGTCAAATGGCACTTCTTCTGTTCCGAGCCTTGCTGTGCGCTCAAACAGTAGTTAGTTTTGTACCATATCTGCACCATATATGGGGTATCTGCTTACTCAGGACAAATTTAGGGGTCCATTTTCTTCTGTTACCCTTTTGAAAATGAAAACCTTGGGGTTGAATCAACCTTTTTTTTTTTTAAGAAAAATTTGAATGTTCAGTGTTCCCTGGGAAGCACCTAAAGGGTCAATAAACTTCTTGAATGTGGTTTTGAGCACTTCGGGGTATTTTCTGTTACATAGGTCACTCAAAATCACTTCAAATGTGATGTTGTCCCTATAACAAATTGGTTCTGTAAATTTTGTTGGAAAATCGAAAATTGCTGATAAACTTTGAATGCTTCAAATTCTGATTAAAAAATGATTCTTATGTAAAGTAGTCATGTGGGAAGTGTTATGCAATAACCATTTTGTGTTGGATAACTATCATATCTGATTTAAGGGCATAAAATGTCAAAGTTTGAACATTGCAAAATATTCACATTTTTGCTAAAAAAAAAATTATATTTTCATAAATAAATACAAATTATATTGTTTTAAATTTACCACTAACATAAAGAACAATGAAAAATCATGGACTTACTATAATTTGCATGATAAAAAGAGGTTTTGCAGCAGATGCAGTATGTATAACAGATAATGTATTTTCTCCTGACTGTAATATTATACAATATACCGTATATCATTATAATGTGAGGGGCAGAGTGCGCATTACAACCCCGTACAGACCGGAGCGCCATTACACTCTGTATAATGAATTGTTGTGAATTTGGATTCTGGGCTCCCCCGGTGGCTACTGGTGGAATTGAACTGGTGTTTTCATCTTCTCTGTTCACCTGTTCCCATCAAGATGTGGGAGTCGCTATATAACCCTGCTTCTCTGTTAGTTGCTTGCCGGTCAACAATGTTATCAGAAGCCTCTCTGTGCTTGTTCCTGCTCCTAGACAACTACTAGATAAGTTGGACTCTTGTCCATGTTTGTTTTTGCATTCTTGTTCCAGTTCACAGCTGTAGTTTTGTTACTGTGTCTGGAAAGCTCTTGTGAACAGGAATTGCCACTCTGGTGTTATGAGTTAATGCCAGAGTCTTAAAGTAATTTCTGGATGGTGTTTTGATAGGGTTTTCAGCTGACCATGAAAGTGTCCTTTCTGTCTTCTGCTATTTAGTAAGTGGACCTCAAATTTGCTAAACCTATTTTCATACTACGTTTGTTATTTCATCTTAATTCACCGCCAATACATGTGGGGGGCCTCTGTCTCCTTTCGGGGTATTTCTCTAGAGGTGAGCTAGGACTAATATTTTCCTCTGCTAGCATTATTTAGTCCTCCGGCTGGCGATGGGCATCTAGGGATAAAACGTAGGAATGCTACCCGGCCACTGCTAGTTGTGCGGTAGGTTTAGTTCATGGTCAGCTCAGTTCCCATCTTCCAAGAGCTAGTTCCTATATATGCTGATGCTATGTTCTCTTGCCATTGAGATCATGACAGTTTGACCGGCCCACTAAAGGGTTAAAATCCTTGGCTGAGAAAGGAGAGAAATAAGAAGTCTGCTGAGAGTTTTTTTTTTTTTTCTCTTGAGTGTGCTCTTAATTGGACCTCTTGCCAGTCTGTCTATGCTGCAGCCTTTTTTTTTCCTTTCTCTCCTTCTAATCTTTGAATGGCTCTGTGTCCACCTGTTTGTAATGGATCTTCAGAGTGTAACTGCAGGTTTGAATAATCTCGCCACGAAGGTACAAAATTTGCAAGATTTTGTTTTTCATGCACCTGTATCTGAGCCGAGAATTCCTTTGCCGGAATTTTTCTCGGGGAATAGATCTGGGTTTCAGAATTTTCGAAATAATTGCAAATTATTTTTGTCCCTGAAATCTCGCTCTGCCGGAGACCCTGCACAGCAGGTCAGGATTGTGATTTCCTTGCTCCGGGGCGACCCTCAAGACTGGGCTTTTGCATTGACACCAGGGAATCCTGCGTTGCTCAATGTGGATGCGTTTTTTCTGGCCTTGGGGTTGCTTTATGACGAACCTCATTTAGAGCTTCAGGCAGAAAAAACTTTGATGTCCCTTTCTCAGGGGCAAGATGAAGCTGAAATTTACTGCCAAAGATTCCGTAAATGGTCTGTGCTTACTCAGTGGAATGAGTGCGCCCTGGCGGCGACTTTCAGAGAGGGTCTCTCTGATGCCATTAAGGATGTTATGGTGGGGTTCCCTGTGCCTGCGGGTCTGAATGAGTCCATGACAATGGCTATTCAGATCGATAGGCGTTTGCGGGAGCGCAAACCAGTGCACCATCTGGCGGTGTCCACTGAGAAGACGCCAGAGAGTATGCAGTGTGATAGAATTCTGTCCAGAAGCGAGCGGCAGAATTTTAGACGGAAAAACGGGTTGTGTTTCTATTGTGGTGATTCTACTCATGTTATATCAGCATGCTCTAAGCGCACTAAAAAGCTAGATAAATCTGTTTCCGTTTGCACTTTACAGTCTAAGTTTATTCTATCTGTGACCCTGATTTGCTCTTTGTCATCTATTACCACGGACGCCTATGTCGACTCTGGCGCCGCTTTGAGTCTTATGGATTGGTCCTTTGCCAAACGCTGTGGGTATGATTTAGAGCCTTTGGAGACTCCTATTCCTCTGAAGGGGATTGACTCCACCCCATTGGCTAATAATAAACCACAATACTGGACACAAGTAACTATGCGTATTAATCCAGATCACCAGGAGATTGTTCGCTTTCTGGTGCTGTATAATCTACATGATGATTTGGTGCTAGGATTGCCATGGCTGCAATCTCACAACCCAGTCCTTGACTGGAGAGCTATGTCTGTGTTGAGCTGGGGATGTAAGGGGGTTCATGGGGATGTACCTTTGGTTTCCATTTCATCATCTATTCCCTCTGAAATTCCTGAGTTCCTGTCTGACTATCGTGACGTCTTTGAAGAACCCAAGCTTGGTTCGTTACCTCCGCACCGAGAGTGCGATTGTGCCATAGATTTAATTCCGGGTAGTAAATACCCAAAGGGTCGTTTATTTAATCTGTCTGTGCCTGAACATGCTGCTATGCGAGAATATATAAAGGAGTCCTTGGAAAAGGGACATATTCGTCCATCGTCATCTCCCTTTGGAGCCGGTTTTTTCTTCGTGTCAAAAAAAGACGGCTCTTTGAGACCATGTATTGATTATCGGCTTTTGAATAAAATCACTGTTAAATATCAATACCCATTGCCGTTGCTGACTGATTTGTTTGCTCGCATAAAGGGGGCCAAGTGGTTCTCTAAGATTGACCTTCGTGGGGCGTATAATTTGGTGTGAATCAGGCAGGGGGATGAGTGGAAAACCGCATTTAATACGCCCGAGGGCCACTTTGAGTATTTGGTGATGCCTTTTGGTCTTTCAAATGCTCCGTCGGTTTTCCAGTCCTTTATGCATGATATTTTTCGCGATTATTTGGATAAATTTATGATTGTGTATCTGGATGATATTCTGATTTTTTCGGATGACTGGGACTCTCATGTCCAGCAAGTCAGGAGGGTTTTTCAGGTTTTGCGGTCTAATTCTTTGTGTGTGAAGGGTTCTAAGTGTGTTTTTGGGGTACAGAGGATTTCCTTTTTGGGATATATTTTTTCTCCCTCTTCCATTGAAATGGATCCTGTCAAGGTTCAAGCTATTTGTGATTGGACGCAGCCCTCTTCTCTTAAGAGTCTTCAGAAATTTTTGGGCTTTGCTAACTTTTATCGTCGATTTATTGCTGGTTTTTCGGATATTGTTAAGCCATTGACCGATTTGACTAAGAAGGGTGCTGATGTTGCTGATTGGTCCCCTGATGCTGTGGAGGCCTTTCGGGAGCTTAAGCGCCGTTTTTCCTCTGCCCCTGTGTTGCGTCAGCCTGATGTTGCTCTTCCTTTTCAGGTTGAGGTCGACGCTTCTGAGATCGGAGCTGGGGCAGTGTTGTCGCAGAAAAGTCCTGACTGCTCCGTGATGAGGCCTTGTGCCTTCTTTTCCCGTAAATTTTCGCCCGCTGAGCGGAATTATGATGTTGGGAATCGGGAGCTTTTGGCCATGAAGTGGGCTTTTGAGGAGTGGCGCCATTGGCTTGAGGGGGCCAGACATCAGGTGGTGGTATTG